>NC_086448.1:237317782-237983616 GCF_028390025.1 Pseudophryne corroboree
TGCCACACAGTAGAGCCCCTGATACACATTATGCCACAGTAAAGCAGCTTCTCCTCATTCCTCATCATCATCATTCCTCCTCTACATTTTACCTCTTTCTCATCATCAGCATCATTCCCCCTCCTCCCCACCACCCCAGGGAGCTAGGGTACGGCTTACCTATTTCCTCTTCCTCCTGCTCCACATTACACCTCCTCCTCCTCCTCCTCCTCACCATCATCATCATTATCATCATTCCTCCTCTACATTTGACCTCCTACTCTTCCTCCTCATCATCATTCCTTTCTCCTCATCGTCATCATCATCATCATTCATCCTCTTCACCACCACACCAGGGAGCTAGGGTGCTGCTTACCTTTTTCTCTTCCTCCTCCTCCTCTATATTCCTCCTCATCATCATCATCATCATCATCATTCCTCCTCATTATCATTTCTCTGACTCCACCCACCCCACCCCAGGGAGCTATGGTGCTGCTTAGTGCTTACCATTATTTATTGCACCCAGCCAGGCAGAAGTCACAATGAGACGTCTTTACCTTTAGACTACAGGAGCCAGGAAGGCGGCAGCGCACTGCACACAGGAGCTGGGTGCCCACCACTGAGACATATTTTAGTACTATACATTGCAGCAGGCATTTGGAAGATTGCGGCAATGGCCAGTTCTGCCCATATGGTATCTGCGCTCTGTGCATTGGCAGCCCTGCTTAATGCATTAAACCTGTTCATTCACTGGTAGCATTCATTCACTCGCTGATCCACACTATTTGTACTAATGTGCAATAACAAATGAATATAAAATACAGGAAAGAATTAATTACAAAATACAGGAAAGATCATGCTTATTCAGCAGGATATGGTGAATGTTTAAAGCAAAACAGAAGAGAACAGATTAAACTGGATTAAAATAAATCAAGAACAAATGATTGTGATCTGAGGATTATGATGTTTTGACAAAATATGCCAACAATTGTGCTGTTGATAATAATGTTGTACCTGGCAGAAAAAAGGTAATACTACAGTACTATCTGCATTCCAAAAAAGTCCTAAAAATATGCAGCAAAATTATCAAACTAAAGTCATTACTAAAAGACAAAAAACAAAAACACGTCTTTGGTCACGTCCAAACTTTACTTTATGTCCTTGAGTTTCAAAAGAGAGGACTCCTTCATGTACATGTGTACAGCAGTAATGATGTAGTGATGTCAACTTTGTTGAAATAAGGGCTAAGAAAATGGATAACAGATGAGTAGTCTCTTACAACCATTATCTGTGTCTTAAATACAACATACTGTATATATGGAGTGAAATATATGTGTGTGTGTGTGTGTGTGTGTGTGTGTGTGTGTGTGTGCGTGTGTGTGTGTGTGAAACCCCTCACTCACTCACTCACTCACTCACTGACTCATCTCTAATTTTCTTACTTCTCAATATGTTAGGAAGCTGAAATGTAACATAGGTATTCTTCAGGTGGGAAATAGGAAAGCTACGTAATTAGAATTTTAATAAACCTCCCCTAAGGAGATGAAAAGGATGTTGACATAATGACGTCATTACCAATGCGTGGCTTGCGTTGCATAAATGATAATGCCCAAATGGATAATCGGATCAAAATTTGGACTGCACCTCCAGTGTGTAGAATTTAATTAACTACAAAAATGTGAAACCCCTCACTCACTCACTCACTCACTCACTCACTGACTCATGACTAAATCTCTTACTTCCTGATATGGTAGGAAGATGAAATGTAACAGCGGTATTCTGCAGGTGGGAAATCTAAAAAACTACGTAATTAGAATTAAAAAAAAAACCTCCCCTAAGGGGATGAACGGGGGTTGACATAGGTGGTCATTCCGAGTTGTTCGCTCGGTAATTTTCTTCGCATCGCAGCGATTTTCCGCTAATTGCGCATGCGCAATGTTCGCACTGCGCCAAGTAAATTTGCTATGCAGTTAGGAATTTTACTCACGGCATTACAAGGTTTTTTCTTCGTTCTGGTGATCGTAATGTGATTGACAGGAAGTGGGTGTTTCTGGGCGGAAACTGTCCGTTTTATGGGTGTGTGTGAAAAAACACTGCCGTTTCTGGGAAAAATGCGGGAGTGGCTGGAGAAACGGGGGAGTGTCTGGGCGAACGCTGGGTGTGTTTGTGACGTCAAACCAGGAATGAAACTGACTGAACTGATCGCAGTGGCAGAGTAAGTCTCGAGCTACTCAGAAACTGCTAAGAAATTTCTATTCGCAATTTTGATAATCTTTAGTTCGCAATTTTGCTAAGCTAAGATTCACTCCCAGTAGGCGGCGGCTTAGCGTGTGCAATGCTGCTAAAAGCAGCTTGCGAGCGAACAACTCGGAATGAGGGCCATAATGACATCATTAACTATGCATGGCTTGCATTGTGTGAATGTCCAAACGGACAATCGGATCAAAATTTGGATTGCACCTCCAGTGTGTAGAATTTAAAATGCTCCTGTCATTTTTTACCATATCTGCTACATGTGCTCCTTGGGTACCACCAACAACCATGGATTAATTAATATTTACTTACATTACGACGTCTCAAATTTACAGCTCTATAGATTTGCCAAATTTTTAACACTCATTTGTATTTACAACCGTAAAGATCAGAAACTCCCATGCAAAGAACAAGTAGAACAGCTAGTTTGTAAATAAATGCAGAGTATCAACTACATACTGTATTTAATGACAGTATATCTACATAGGCCTTGCCAATTTCTATATAGGCTCTATACTTGGAATAAGAAGGATAGTAAATGTAAACCTCAACAAAGAGATGCAGACACTACCATTGGTAGAATATTTAATTTCAGTCTTATTCCTTTTAAAAACCAATACCAAGAAACATGCATAGTTCAAGGCTTGCTTGATAACACAATGTCTAACTGAAGCAGAAAGCGTAGTATTGCCTTTGAAATTAATGCAATTATTTGCATCTTGTGGGAGCTGTCTGATTCCAATGTTTTAGGCACAAAGTGCACTCAATGGAATATGATCTCAGACAATGGGGTAAATGTAATAGGGTATGAGAAGCCGGTGGTGGGGGAGTTTGTGCAAGAATGCCCATATTTTTAAATTGGTAATCATTTACAAGGCAAAACCAATATTAAATTCAAAACAAAAATATGCCTTTATAAAATAGCTGAGGGCATTGGAATTCCCAATCACCCAAATCATGTGCTTTAATTTTTGGATGGCCCAGTTTCAAGTGGGAAAATATACCTCTATAACAGCATTGAGCTATCTCAAATCTTAATATTTCAGAGTTACTTTTACAACTTGGCTAAGGAAAACACCAAGAGCCAGGTATACCCAAAGGAAAAATGAGATTCCCCCAAATTGTATAGTAAAAGATTCAATTGTTGATGACAGTACTAAGCATTTGAAATACTGTAAGGTGATTATTGCTACCAAAAAAAAGGATGCATTGAAATTCAATGAAGATTTTCTTTTGTGAATTAAGATTCAGGAAAAAACAAATTTCAGCATAGACTAAACACAAGAGGATAGTGAAAATGCTGAGGTAAATAAATACTACCCAGTTGAGTTTCTTAAAAGTTTTGCTCCTGGAGGAATGCCACTTCATATGTTTAATTTAAAAACTGGAGCAATAGTTATTGTACTACAAAATCTTGATCCAAGCCAAGTCCCATGTAAAATCATTAGATTTGCTGCAAAGCAGGGATGTGAAGTTTGGGTAGGCAGGGGAGTCATACTGCTGAGACTTTATGTAAAAATAATTAGAATAATACAAAGAAGATATTTATAACATAAACATGCCTTTTTATAGCTAACATTCACCAGCTCTGTGGAGATCCCTGGAGCTGCAGGGAGATGAGAGATAAGGCAGCAACAGCTCTGCTTTGGTTCTACAGTCAGACACTGCTTTGCAGAGCTGTGGGTGGAGCAACACCATGTGCAGTAACGCTGTACAAAAAGCGAGCTAATAGAGGTATGCTTTTGAGTGTGGGGGCAGACTTTGTGCACTGATGGACACTTGGAAGTGTCATGTGAGCAGGAAGTTGACTATGGGCGGAGCTCAGTCAGCAGCAGCAAGAGAAGACACAGAGATAGTCACAGAGATGCAGGTAGGAGACTCAATGGACACTGTAGCTAAGTGTAGTGAGAGGAGAGTTACAGTGAGTAGGGGGTGATACAGGCTCCCAGCATTTGGACCCATCCTATTGTGTGCCTCCCCAGCCATTCACCTCACCGTACATCACTGCTGCGAAGCAAAGACATGTACTGGCACCAAATGACCATGACCTACCCTTAACATTATGGCAATGTAGTTTATTATCAGACTTTATTTCAAAATAAAATCCAAGTTCAAATATTAGTTTTATGAACTGATGAACAGGCTAAACTAAAACTAGACAACTACATATTTATTTAAAATGTAGTATACAAGAAAAGCTTTATTCAGGAACTCAATTTCTCCAAACAGCAGTGGCTTTAGTGAATTTACCAGTCATTCCTTGTTTAACAGGCCATGTAGGGCTACACACAGAAAGGGGTCCATGTCCTTTGCCATGGTCAACAAAATGTCTTCAGCAAATGCTTCAATAATTGTTCTGTCAAAACTACCTACAGTATGTAATTGAAATTTGTCATGCATTTGCATGCTTGCCACCCGAGTACAAAATGCTACTGGGCATTTCCATTTGTGACAGACACGACAAATGATTCACTGCAAGAATAATGATGATTATTTTTTCCATTAATAAAATATCAGAAGTTCTGAAAACTATGCTAGTTATAAACTATAATCATTCAGTTAACTGTAAAAGTAACAGGGAAGTTTTATTCTGTAATTATCAGAATTATACAAGTACAAATATAATGTAACAGACATGACACTGAATGGGAACACAAATTCAGGATGAGTATAACTTCCTTCCAAATCTTCCAAAATATGAAACCTACAGTTCCATGACTTAACACTGAGAATGATAGAGTTGTTGGCTTGGTTGGGTAAAGAAGATAAGAAATTTCAAGTATTTGTAAATATTTTATTAAATATTATTCCTGTGACAGACACGACATAGGAATTGTGACAGACACGACATGTTCCAAAATACTTGCAAAAACCATTTAAATCTGTCAATTAAACTACATCATTATCAAAGCTAACATCTTGAAAATACAGTTTAAGCCTATTATCATTTAAATCTATAAGACTTATATTATGAGTTATCTCCAACATTATGTTAATATAAGGACAATTACATACCTGTAGACAGTTGTCAAATAAGGCACAAAATCACCACAGCTTTCCACAGACTGTCATCTTGAATAAACAATGCTGCCAACTTATGATTTATGAAAAACAGGTGTTTATCATCTTTGGTTTTACAAAATATTAACTTCAGAGAATATACATTTTCACTACAAGATTAATTGTGGCCACTTTCAGGAAAAAAACAAAAATATGTACAAAAGATTGGCGCTCTACAGTACACACACTATAGGAAAAGATGTCCTGGTTGACATATTCATGGAATTAGAATTACCCTACTGTTTATTACCATTGAAATTATTCAGTATTAGATCCAAATCAATTTGAAACCCCAAGGCCCTGATCATATTTGGAAGCAACACATCTATGACTTACAGTGGTGGATGAGTTGCACAAACCGCCTTGGTTTTTCACCCATGTTCCTACAGTAGCTGGTTCCTACTGTGATGTAATAACTGCTGTACTCACATTGGAGAAGTCTTTACAAAAAGTGCACCTGAGTTGGGAGGAAGGTGAAATATCTGGAAAGAAGCACTGTGCAAAAATGTAAACATCACACCAACCTTCCACCAGTTTAAACCATCCTATTTAATAGATGAAATAATTACTTTGTTTCCTAAAATATTGCTTTGTTTAGCTTCATTTACTGTATGATTCAAATTAATTATAAAAGAGGGACAAAAATTTAACATTTGTATTATGTACATTTTTATTACGTGTGGAAAAAAGTGAAATCTGGGATTCACTAAATGAGATTCATTATTCATTTATCAGCTCAGAGTTGGTGCCATAATCATGCACTTTTATGGAATGGAGATTGCTGTGCGTGACTGCCCAAGGCAAGAGCCACCCCTTCATATTGTGCTTCACTAGTGATAAGGACACTTAAGATTAACACTTATTAATGCATTATGGCTGCATTACACATTTATCAGAATAATGCACTGATGAAACCCTGTCTGTATATCTATATACTATATTTTCTTTAGCAGTATCTACTGATTACTTCACCTTCAGAACCTACAGTACAACCTACTGTGTAGCACCAGTTCCATAAATCAGTATAAGCTTAAGTGACTCACTCTCCTGATTGGAAATCCTGTAGGAACTCTGACGAAATTATATACAAACATTACATTTATTTTAAAATTGGATGACAGTGATACCTACGACCTTAGGAAATTAACAAAATTGTAATGTCATTTTTAATGTTTAATGTATGAAATGATAGTTACACATTTATGTCTTTTTTTATGACAGTTACGGCTTCAAACATCTCTGCAAATCTGAAAGTACTGTACTTTGCTATGTCATTATCTGAGCTTTTTTCACAATAAAGATCCTTTAGAGGCCCCATGGCTATTAGATATAATCTTGTCATTGAACAGATGGTTTTCTATCTACTAAGGGAAAACAATGAATGTTGTAAATGTAAAAGATAAATTCAGTGCCAAGAAAAATCCAAAGAAAGAATGGAAATAATTGTTCAGGTGCAGACGTGGTATGTGGGATGCTTTAGAGTCATGTATATTTTTCGCATATTATTGGTGTTACATATGATTTACAGCCTTTTACAGTGATAGATAAAACTCCAGGCTGCTTGTTTAATATCATGATCAGATTATTTATACAACAGTAGTCTGAAACCCCCAACAAACTCAATATAATTAGCTATTCTAGACCCTTACTTGATATTCTCTGAAAAACCTTTGATCAAATGTTGATTGATGCATATCAGTTGTTAAGGAATTCCCTCTGGATTCGTTATAACTTCTATAATACTGAATCCTACATTCACAAAGCTAGCAGTGAAAAATTGATTCAATCAAATGTATAAAATAACCGTACTAAGATTGTAGTTCAATAATCCAAATGTAGATCTTACTATACTATATAAAAAAGAGGAAAGTTTGATGTTCTCCCATTTTTTCATTTTTCTGTATACATTTATATAACATCATTTGGGTGACTTATGGGTCTTCATTTAGTCCCCCAAAAAATATGAATTTGAGGTTTAGGGCTCACTGCATATTTTCCAAGATCAGTTGAAACTTATTGGGCATAATTTACAATAATATCTTACAAATAAAAGTACCATTTGGAAGTGAATAACAGCAGACAGAATTGTGATATATTACACTGGCAGTGCTTATTCATCATTTTACTACATTACACTACATGCTGGGACAATATGTTCTGTCTAGCTTTTAGAAGAGTGCAGAGATCCCTACGGGAAAACTGCTGCTTGTCTGAGTTGTCAATTACAGAATTCAGGCCATATTCTGAATTTCATATGTTCATCTGCAATAAATCTTTGTTGGAAGTGACATTGCTCGTATGTGGCCATTGGGCATTTTCACAGAAGTAGCCTCTGGTCTGATGTGAGTGACATAAACCAGATAGCATGTGCTGCATGCCTAGAACATGGAAACATAGAAACAGGGAACCTACTGTACAGGTCCCTTTATCCTGACCTTTTCTGTGTCTGCTGTTTAGAGAAGAGGTGTCTTAGTATTTTTTACTGTAATGTTAAAAATAGCAATATATTTGTCCCATTGTTCATTTTTTAATTATTATACAGTACTTTACAAATGATGGGGAAATTAAATTTTCACCAGTTCTTAAAAAAGTGATTATGGGCTAATTATGCCTGTATTAAAGTACTTCACTGAAATTCACTTTTATTCATTTGCAGACCATAAAGTATTAGTGCTGGTATTCACTAGCTCTTCTTTCTATGGCAATAATAGTGAAAAGCAACAAAACATTCAAGTGACATTTGTTTTCATGTTAGCAGTAACACAATCTATAGATTTCTCTGTCATTTTACTGTTCCTGGTACAGTATATTGGGGCTGCTACACCCAATATCATGTTACATTCAGGGAGAGATATCATGTGTATTGTCCATTCTCCCTCTGACTTTCCTATATGCTATAAATAGCACTGTATGCACAAAAAATGCATATCTACAGACTGAACATTTTTCTATAAATACAAATTCATTTTAGTACTCTATGGACCTCAATGAAAGATCACTGGCCCTCATTCCGAGTTGTTCGCTCGCAAGCTGCTTTTAGCAGCATTGCACACGCTAAGCCGCCGTCTACTGGGAGTGAATCTTAGCTTAGCAAAATTGCGAACGAAAGATTCTCAAAATTGCGAATAGAAATTTCTTTGCAGTTTCTGAGTAGCTCAACACTTACTCTGCCACTGCGATCAGTTCAGTCAGTTTTGTTCCTGGTTTGACGTCACAAACACACCCAGCGTTCGCCCAGACACTCCCCCGTTTCTCCAGCCACTCCCGCGTTTTTCCCAGAAACGGCAGCGTTTTTTCACACACTCCCATAAAACGGCCAGTTTCCGCCCAGAAACAGCCACTTCCTGTCAATCACATTATGATCACCAGAACGAAGAAAAAACCTTGTAATGCCGTGAGTAAAAAACCAAACTTCTTAGCAAATTTACTTGGCGCAGTCGCAGTGTGAACATTGCGCATGCGCAATTAGCAGAAAATCGCTGCGATGCGAAGAAAATTACCAAGCGAACAACTCGGAATGAGGGCCACTGTGCACAATAATACAAATGTTTTTTTCGTATCTCCATTTTTTTACCATTACCATTCTTACTTGCCATCAGTTATTGTCTCTGCAAAATATTGCACTGAAATGAATGAATTCTGTTATGCTCTACCCTCTTTATTGTTCTTCTCACCACATCACAATATTTTAGCCTGCATCCTCACGTGGCACTATACAGTGTGAGTGCTGTATTTAGCACATTTTAGGAGTTGCTAAGTGCTTAGATCATTCGAGTCTGTGTCCTCCGCATATGTGATACACAATCTAATTCGGTTGAGTTTGTGCCAAGTGCACAATGAGGTGCTAAATGTCAACCATAAAATCAGGCAAAATGTCAGTGGCTGAAAAGTCCCACTGTGATATTACTACAATTAATCACACTTCTACAGGCAAAACATTTAACAAGTAACTGTGATGTTGATGTTAAAATGAAGTATGTTTTGCAAATGTTACAACTAGCTATAATATCATGCGTGAAGTCATGATTTGAGATGAACATGTGAACATGAAATGTTAAGATATCCAACCAACTTGTTAGCAATTTGGAATAAATAACATTTATCGTTATATCTTGTTTTGGAATATATTGAAAAAATTGTTAAGAATTGTATTACATTAGTGTAGCCAAAATTCTGCTGATGATTTTATAACTTTTTTTTGTAACACTCAAATTATACTCTAATGATGTATAAGGGTATTTTTCTGTCCAGTAAGGTAGTACATATGTATCCAGTACTCAATAAGAACATAACATGAGGAATGTTAATTAAGTTTAGAAACAAATTATATATTTGTTAATACTGGTCTGAGCCCCAATGAAATAAAATATATATGACTTGCTAAAAGAAAGTCAAAATGACGGCCACCAGGGAGAGATTAAAGGTGGGGGTCGGGGGGTGGCTACTCACACAGGAGCTGCTGGGTTTCTGGAAGTCCTGCTGCTGGGAGCTAGGGCTCTGTCATGGTTGTAGCATTAGCCTTATATATATGGCACATGTAAGCTCACCAGTCCCCAAACAACTCTTGCCCAGTCTTGGGGTAGAGGACACCAGTAGCCACCAGCAGCTGGCCGGAGGGGTCTGGACATGGCCTGTATGGGGTGTGGGAGGGGTAAGCACAGGACCCTACCCCTCCACCGACGTGCAATATATATAAGGCAGTTGAGCAGCTTATCTACCTCCTCACCAGCATCATCTGCAGCCCCAGCACCGAACCCTCCTCCTCCCAGTCACCGTACTGCTCACTCCACACTCTTTCCTTCCAAACTGGTTCAACTTCTCCTGCTGCCTGTAAGTGGCCACTCGTGTATCCAGTCCCTCTGCTTTGAACGCTGTGGGACCATCTGGCAGGGCTGTCTTAACAGCAGTGTAGGCCTCTGTGCAAAGCCATGCACTGGGGCCCCTACTCATCCTCCAGCGGTAGTAGTGGGGGGTGCTATCAGTGGGAGCATTGATGTCCTGTGGGTGGTAGGGGGTGTTCTATCTTCAGCTCAGCACGTAGGACCTGGAGCAGTAATTTCTGCTAATTACTCCTTAACTGCACAGATGGAGGTAGATGGGGCGGGAGGGAGAACACTAAGCTGTAGAAGGGGGCATTTGGATGAATGAAGGGGTCCCAGTACATGACTTCCAGGGGGGTAGGGGGTGTTTAATATGCAGGGGAAGGGTGGATAGTGGAGTGGGCTTAATATTCATAATTTTCTGGGGGAAGGGTAGCTTGCTTGATTGCAGTTATCTCCAGTTCCTGGAAATGGATTTCTCAGCTTTCAATGGAAAATAAAACTAAAGAGTTCCACCTTTCAGGGATCAGAGTTCAAGAGCCAGAGCAATCCTTAGACAGATATAAAACTGCATCCCAGGCATATGGAGCTGGAGCAGGGATCAGCTGCTCGAAGAATGATATTTCTGGTTCGGGCACAGTAGAGACAAGCTGCCAGTGTCGAATGAAAAGGGGAGAGTCCAAGCTATTGGAGAATTCCTTCATAAAAACTCAAAGTCAGACAGAAGCTGAGATATCTGGTTGGGAAGAGCAATTAACAGGCTTGTATGGGTACCACTACTTTGAAGTCAGATATGTCTGGTTCCCCAGGGCCGATTTTCAAAAATCTGGTAACCCTGGAAAGAGGGGTCCCTCAGCTATTAGCCTAGGGCCCTTATACTCCTTGGGCCCTTGGGAAAGTGATCACATATGAAAAAACAGCCCTGCCATCTGGTGGTTCCTGCATCCGTTTCCTGGTTACTGCTGCTACTTCTTGCCAAGTCCCAGGATGGCAAGTAACCTGGGGTTGCAGCATAGTATATGGAGAAGGGGGTGCAGAGTATGTGGTATATGGCAGAAGCAGTATATGAAGGAGGGAGGTGCCATGTATATAGGGGACCCTATATGGAGTGTTATGAGGGTGCAGTATGTTTATAGGGGCAGTATTTTTTTTTTGGGGGGGCAGTGTATATAGGGGGTGTGTGTATGTGTCCTTGTCCCTCCAGTGGCTGTCAGCGATACCACAGAGTTGAGGAGCAGCGTTAGATTAACGTAACCGTAAATGGAAATGAAACAAAAAGATAGAAAATCCAGTCAATTTTGGATATGAAAGGTTGTTATAAATGGTAACTGCCACACCAAAAACCTACCCCTACCACAACTCTCTGTCTCTCCAGCACCCTCTCTCCATATTGAGCAGGTGTGAAACTGTCGGATCAGTGTTTTTACATAATTAGCAGCAGGCTGTAACTTTTCCCTGCATGATCACTTTCATTTTCATTTGGTCTGTGTGGCGGCCTCGAGTGGCCACTCGTGCACATAACAGAGGTGAGAAGCAGTTAGCCTTATATTATATAGGATGCCTTTTGCCCAGGGAACCCTGGTGATGACATATTAGGCACTACATAGATGCAATATAGAGCTACTGGCATGGCTATTAAACAGTTCTTGGGCAGCTGTTGTTGGGGATCAATGGACCATTTAAAAATTGCCTTGATGAGCAAGCCTTTCATTATATGTACTGGAAAATATTTGAGGGAATAAGGTGCATGATTACTAATACAGTATATGATTAGCCCCACTTTCCACAATGAGCAGCAATGCTATCAGATGTTAACAGTGAAACATTGCATTATAGATACTGTGTACCACAATGTTATGTAATTAACATTGTCATGCCTCATATGATTTACAGTACTTCCATGGGAAATAGCCACTTCACCATATACTGTCAAAACAAGGCAAGGTTCAATTTCTGTAAATGTTTTCCGGATTTTTAAAAATCAGGGTCTTCAACAAGGTGGATTAGTTCCCTCAGAGAAAAACTCACCATGGTTTATGCAATTTGAACCCGTCAGTTTTACAAACATACAGTATGTAGGTGTTTTTGCTCTGGGGCCAAGCAGTTGCCATTATTGGAGATTTTAAGTAATATGCAACTCAGTAGCTTCACCACTTAAGTAACTGGGTAAGGGGGGAATCACACATACAGATGTAGCCATCTTTATCTTGACTGGCTGAGGCATTTGTCCCGATCAAGCATACGCAGCGTACCGGGGCGTAGGGAGGCGCGCCTAGTCACAGAGAGGTGTACCTAATCGCATGGAGGCAGACAAAGCGTTTGGCGTTACCTTTACGCGTAATACCTGCGATCATCCACCAGATGTCGCATTTTACAATCACCACTGCGCATGCGTGTGGTCTCCCGTAAAATATAATACTGAAATATATAATAAGGACTACTTTACTAAGGCGTCTCATTACGCTGCATACAGTAAATACTCATTACGCTTCATTATTTAATACAGTAAATACTCATTACGCTGCATTATTTAATACAGTATATACGGTACAGACGCAGATAGTACAGCATACAGTATATGATCCATCAACAGTACTTTATGAATATGTGAGCATCCAAGTCCCTCAGACAAAACAACATAAAACCAGTAGTGTACACTGTCGCAAATGGACGTGTTAGAAGTTCACTATTGCCTCTTGAGATTAGGAATTTTGTACAGTATGTTAGTGTCCTAATCCCGTAGCCATTACAGCATAATCAAAACCAATGGATTTATTCATCTGTCTGCGGCGAAGTGGTGAAGTGTTCCGCTTTCTATACTCAGAGTCCCGGGTTCGATTCCAAAAGTACGAATGCATATTAGTTTTTTCCAGACACTTTATTATTTTTTTTATTCACATAAACCAGGGCAATGCTGCAGGAGCGGTTCTACTGTTAAGGTTCTATGCACCGTACAGTACACATACAATTCTGTAGCAGGGCAGACTCAATAGAAATGGCTACCACCTATGACTCCTTGCCCCATGGAGGCCCTAGGCTACGGAGCAAGTAACAGTCCAGATTTTGCAGGCTATGGGGCAATGCTGATGGAGCGTCACAATCCCCTAGCTAAAATACACAGGGGCGATAGGAATAAGCGAGGTCTATGCACATTACGGTACACCGGACTCGATCGCATAGCACACTGGCAAAATGGCCACCGCCCCTGAACCCCCACCACGTGGCAGACAGCGCTCGGATATGGAGTGAGAGATGGCAAAAGTTTTGCAGGCTACGGGGCAATGCTGAAGGAGCGTCACAATCCCCTAGCCAAAATACATAGGGGCGATAGAGATAAGCGAGGTCTATGCACATTACGTTACACCGGTTTCGATCGCATAGCAAACTGACAAAACACAAGTTTTACATAAAGCAGGGCAAAGCTGCAGGAGAGTTTCTACTATCAAGGTTCCATGTACCGTACGGTACACATACAATTCTATAGCAGGGCAGACTCAATTGAAATGACTACCGCCTGTGACTCCTAGCTCCGTGGAGGCACTCGGTTATGGAGCAAGTAACAGCACAGATTTTGCAGGCTACGGGGCAATTCTGAAGGATCGTCAGAATCCCCTAGCTAAAATACACAGGGGCGATAGGGATAAGCGAGGTCTATGCACATAACGATACACCGGACCCCATCGTATCGCAAAGTGACAAAATGTCCGAGGCACGTGAACCCCTGCCTTGTAGCAGCACTCAGCTATGGAGCGAGCGACGGCATAGGTTTTGCAGGCTATGGGGTAATGCTGAAGGAGCATCAGAATACCCTAGCTAAAATACACAGGGGTGATAGGGATAAGCGAGGTCTGTGCACATAATGATACACCGCAAAGTTCCCCATGGTTTTGATTATGCCTTTTCTTTGAACACGGTATTTTCCACTGCCTCACCCTACCCCCAACCAACTTTACCCTTCCCCCATGGGATCCTGCAAAGTACATGCAGTAGACAGGGAGGGAGTTCCGATCAGGTTACAAGACATGTGCAACAGTATACTACTGTATGTAGGAAAATCCCCCGCCAACTCTGATTTATGTGAAACCTGTGTGCACCCTTCCATTGAATGTATAACAAAGAAAAAAAAATTATAATAAAGTGAATGTTACAGGAACACATTAAAAAAAAGGTTGGCACTTCCTTCCCATTGGTGTTGGTTTATGCCTTAGGGGACTCGGACGCTAATACTTGTATTTCAAAGCACGGCATTTTCCACTGCCTCTCCCTACCCCCATCGCCCTGGCCGCCTGGGAGCCTGCACAGGTCATGCAGTGGACAGGGAGGGAGTTCAGGTCAGGTACAATACACAAATGATGACGATCTACAGTACTGTGTTGCTCAGTTAGTTGCGTCGGAATACACTAATTTATACTCATTACCGCTGTGTATTTGTATATAGCGGAATGAATCGCTGCTGCAGATTTACTTTGATTTATGTGAAACCTGTGTGCACCCTTTCATTGAATGTATAACAAAGAAAAAATAATAATAAAGTGAATGTCACGGGAACATATATATATATATATATATATATATATATATATATAAAAAAAGGTTGGCACTTTGGGACTCTCAGCGTGGGAGGTGGTAGCCTTCATCGCTAGGTTGGTATGGAAGGGGAGATAATTAGCTACCGGAGGGTACCAACCACAAGTTTCTGTGACCCCCACAAGGCTCATGGCAAGCGTCGGAACCCATGGTGGGTCTGAATTAACGGGCCCATTATCGTCTATGGGAAAATGGGTCCACTTTGCGTACTGATATCTCTGGTTCTGGCTGTCCCAGAGACTCAGGACTGGTAACATACAAAAGAGGAGACTATTGGCTTTCGGGGAAGACCAACTACTAGTTTATGTGACACTGGAAATGGAGACGGGAAGCAACTGTGTATCGGGTCCCCTCCAGTTGTCCGCCTAGCTTGCACAGGATGCAGGGTTTCTGGCTAGATAGGAAATACTGTACAGAAATGCTAAGCATGGTAATTTGACATCCAGGAACATAGGGAGGAGTTTTTATCTCTCTCTATTATACTTAGAAAAATTACACTTGCCACTGTACGTTACAAGCTATTCGTGCTAATTAGTACACTAGTAGAACATACCGTACAGAGATACTAAGTACAGTGATTTGGCATCCACAAACTTAGGGAGGAGCTTTAATCTCTCTCCATTGTAATCTTTCTAAGTATAATGGAGAGAGATAAAAGCTCCTCCCTAAGTTCCTGGGTGCCAAATTACTGTCCTTAGTATCTCTGTATTCTATGTTCTACTAGTGTACTAATTAGGACAAAAAGCTTTTAACTGGATGCCAAATCACTGTACTTAGTATCTCTGTACAGTATGTTCTATTAGGGTACTAATTAGCACGAACAGCTTGTAATGTACAGCTGCAAGTTTAATCTTTCTACGTATAATGGAGAGAGATAAAAGCTCCTCCCTAAGTTCCTGGATGCCAAATCACCGTACTTAGTTTCTCTGTACAGTATGTTCTATTAGGGTACTAATTAGCTGTTCATGCTAATTAGTACCCTAATAGAAAATACTATAAAGAGATACTAAGGACGGTGATTTGGCAACCAGGAACTTACAGAGGAGCTTTTATCTCTCTACATTATACATAAAAAGATCAAACCTGCCACTGTACGTTACAAGCTGTTTGTGCTAATTAGTACACTAGTAGAACATACTCTACAGAGATACTACGGACAGTGATTTGGCATCCAGGAACTTAGGGAGGAGCTTTTATCTCTCTCCATTATACTTAGAAAGATTACAATGGAGAGAGATAAAAGCTCCTCCTTAAGTTCCTGGATGCCAAATCACTGTACTTAGTATCTCTGTACAGTATGTTCTACTAGTGTACTAATTAGCACAAACAGCTTGTAACGTACAGTGGCAAGTTTATTCTTTCTATGTATAATATGGAGACATAAAAGCTCCTCCTTAAGTTCCTGGTTGCCAAATCACCGTCCTTAGTATCTCTGTATAGTATTTTTTATTAGGGTACTAATTAGCACGAACAGCTAATTATTACCCAAATAGAACATACTGTACAGAGATACTAAGTACGGTGATTTGGCATCCAGGAACTTAGGGAGGAGCTTTTATCTTTCTCCATTATACATAGAAAGATTAAACTTGCCGCTGTACGTTACAAGCTGTTCGTGCTAATTAGTACCCTAATAAAACATACTGTACAGAGATACTAAGTACGGTAATTTGGCATCCAGTTAAAAGCTGCTCGTGCTAATTAGTACACTAGTAGAACATACTGTACAGAGATACTAAGGACAGTGATTTGGCATCTAGGAACTTAGGGAGGTGTGTCATCAAGTATACTATCCATCCATACCTGTGCTGCATTTTAGTTGTGCGCAGTATATAGTAGGAGGACAGTGTAGCATTTTGCTGACCACCAGTATATATATAGCAGTACGGTGCAGTAGTCCACTGCTCTACCTCAGTGTCGTCAAGTATACTATCCATCCATACCTGTGCTGCATTTTAGTTGTGCGCAGTATATAGTAGGAGGACAGTGCAGAATTTAGCTGACCACCAGTATATATATAGCAGTACGGTACAGTAGACCACTGCTCTACCTCTGTGTTGTCAAGTATACTATCCATCCATACCTGTGCTGCATATTAATTTTGCGCAGTATATAGTAGTAGGACAGTGTAGAATTTTGCTGACCACCATTACATATATAGCAGTACGGTACTGTAGTCCACTGCTCTACCTCTGTGTCGTCAAGTATACTATCCATCCATACCTGTGCTGCATTTTAGTTGTACGCAGTATATAGTAGGAGGACAGTGCAGTGTTTTGCTGACCACTGGTATATATATAGCAGTATGGTACAGTAGTCCACTGCTCTACCTCTGTCTCATCAAGTATACTATCCATCCATACCTGTGCTGCATTTTAGTTGTACGCAGTATATAGTAGGAGGACAGTGCAGTATTTTGCTGACCACTGGTATATATATAGCAGTACGGTACAGTAGTCCACTGCTCTACCTCTGTGTCATCAAGTATACTATCCATCCATACCTGTGCTGCATTTTAGTTGTACGCATTATATAGTAGGAGGACAGTCAGAATTTTGCTGACCACCGGTATATATATTGCAGTACGGTAGAGTAGTCCACTGCTCTATCTCTGTGCCATCAAGTATACTATCCATCCATACCTGTGCTGCATTTTAGTTGTACGCAGTATATAGTAGGAGGACAGTGCAGAATTTTGCTGACCACCGGTATATATATAGCAGTACGGTACAGTAGTCCACTGCTCTTTCTCTGTGCCATTAAGTATACTATCCATCCATACCTGTGCTGCATTTTAGTTTTGCGCAATATATAGTAGGAGGACAGTGTAGAATTTTGCTGACCACCAGTATAAATATAGCAGTACGGTACAGTAGTCCACTGCTCTACCTCTGTGTCGTCAAGTATACTATCCATCCATACCTGTGCTGCATATTAATTGTGCGCAGTATATAGTAGGAGGACAGTGTAGAATTTTGCTGACCACCAGTACATACATAGCAGTACGGTACTGTAGTCCACTGCTCTACCTCTGTGCCATCAAGTATACTATCCATCCATACCTGTGCTGCATTTTAGTTGTGCGCAATATATAGTAGGAGGACAGTGTAGAATTTTGCTGACCACCAGTATATATGTAGCAGTACGGTACAGTAGTCCACTGCTCTACCTCTGTGTCGTCAAGTATACTATCCATCCATACCTGTGCTGCATATTAATTGTGCGCAGTATATAGTAAGAGGACAGTGTAGAATTTTGCTGACCACCAGTACATATATAGCAGTATGGTACTGTAGTCCACTGCTCTACCTCTGTGTCGTCAAGTATACTATCCATCCATACCTGTGCTGCATTTTAGTTGTACGCAGTATATAGTAGGAGGACAGTGCAGTATTTTGCTGACCACTGGTATATATGTAGCAATACGGTATAGTAGTCCACTGCTCTACCTCTGTGCCATCAAGTGTACTATCCATCCATACCTGTGCTGCATTTTAGTTGTGCGCAATATATGGTAGGAGGACAGTGTAGAATTTTGCTGACCACCAGTATATATATAGCAGTACGGTACAGTAGTCCACTGCTCTACCTCTGTGTCGTCAAGTATACTATCCATCCATACCTGTGCTGCATATTAATTGTGCGCAGTATATAGTAGGAGGACAGTGTAGAATTTTGCTGACCACCAGTATATATATAGCAGTATGGTACAGTAGTCCACTGCTCTACCTTTGTGTCGTCAAGTATGCTATCCATCCATACCTGTGCTGCATATTAATTGTGCGCAGTATATAGTAGGAGGACAGTGTAGAATTTTGCTGACCACCAGTATATATATAGCAGTACGGTACAGTAGTCCACTGCTCTACCTCTGTGTCGTCAAGTATACTATCCATCCATACCTGTGCTGCATATTAATTGTGCGCAGTATATAGTAGGAGGACAGTGTAGAATTTTGCTGACCACCAGTACATATATAGCAGTACGGTACTGTAGTCCACTGCTCTACCTCTGTGTCGTCAAGTATGCTATCCATCCATACCTGTGCTGCATTTTAGTTGTACGCAGTATATAGTAGGAGGACAGTGCAGTATTTTGCTTACCACTGGTATATATGTAGCAGTACGGTGCAGTAGTCCACTGCTCTACCTCTGTGTCTTCAAGTATACTATCCATCCATACCTGTGCTGCATTTTAGTTGTGCGCAGTATATAGTAGGAGGACAGTGCAGTATTTTGCTGACCACTGGTATATATATAGCAGTACGGTACAGTAGTCCACTGCTCTACCTCTGTGTCATCAAGTATACTATCCATCCATACCTGTGCTGCATTTTAGTTGTGCGCAGTATATATTAGGAAGACAGTGCAGAATTTTGCTGACCACCAGTATATATATAGCAGTACGGTACAGTAGTCCATTGCTCTACCTCTGTGTCGTCAAGTATACTATCCATCCATACCTGTGCTGCATTTTAGTTGTATGCAGTATATAGTAGGAGGACAGTGCAGAATTTTGCTGACCACCGGTATATATATAGCAGTACGGTGCAGTAGTCCACTGCTCTACCTCTGTGTCATCAAGTATACTATCCATCCATACCTGTGCTGCATTTTAGTTGTGCGCAATATATAGTAGGAGGACAGTGTAGAATTTTGCTGACCACCAGTATATATATAGCAGTATGGTACAGTAGTCCACTGCTCTACCTTTGTGTCGTCAAGTATGCTATCCATCCATACCTGTGCTGCATATTAATTGTGCGCAGTATATAGTAGGAGGACAGTGTAGAATTTTGCTGACCACCAGTACATATATAGCAGTACGGTACTGTAGTCCACTGCTCTACCTCTGTGTCGTCAAGTATACTATCCATCCATACCTGTGCTGCATTTTAGTTGTACGCAGTATATAGTAGGAGGACAGTGCAGTATTTTGCTGACCACTGGTATATATATAGCAGTACGGTACAGTAGTCCACTGCTCTACCTCTGTGTCATCAAGTATACTATCCATCCATACCTGTGCTGCATTTTAGTTGTACGCAGTATATAGTAGGAGGACAGTGTAGAATTTTGCTGACCACCAGTACATATATAGCAGTACGGTACTGTAGTCCACTGCTCTACCTCTCTGTCGTCAAGTATACTATCCATCCAAACCTGTGCTGCATTTTAGTTGTACGCAGTATATAGTAGGAGGTCATTGCAGTATTTTGCTGACCACCGGTATATATATAGCAGTATGGTGCAGTAGTCCACTGCTCTACCTCTGTGTCATCAAGTATACTATCCATCCATACCTGTGCTGCATTTTAGTTGTGCGCAGTATTTAGTAGGAGGACAGTGTAGAATTTTGCTGACCACCAGTATATATATAGCAGTACGGTACAGTAGTCCACTGCTCTACCTCTGTGTCATCAAGTATACTATCCATCCATACCTGTGCTGCATTTTAGTTGTGAGCAGTATATAGTAGGAGGACAGTGCAGAATTTTGCTGACCACCAGTATATATATAGCAGTATGGTACAGTAGTCCATTGCTCTACCTCTGTGTCGTCAAGTATACTATCCATCCATACCTGTGCTGCATTTTAGTTTTACGCAGTATATAGTAGGAGGACAGTGCAGAATTTTGCTGACCACCGGTATATATATAGCAGTACGGTACAGTTGTCCACTGCTCTACCTCTGTGTCATCAAGTATACTATCCATCCATACCTGTGCTGCATTTTAGTTGTGTACAGTATATAGTAGGAGGACAGTGTAGCATTTTGCTGACCACCAGTATATATATAGCAGTACGGTGCAGTAGTCCACTGCTCTACCTCCGTGTCGTCAAGTATACTATCCATCCATACCTGTGCTGCATTTTAGTTGTGCGCAGTATATAGTAGGAGGACAGTGCAGAATTTTGCTGACCACCAGTATATATATAGCAGTACGGTACAGTAGACTACTGCTCTACCTCTGTGTCGTCAAGTATACTATCCATCCATACCTGTGCTGCATATTAATTTTGCGCAGTATATAGTAGGAGGACAGTGTAGAATTTTGCTGACCACCATTACATATATAGCAGTACGGTACTGTAGTCCACTGCTCTACCTCTGTGTCGTCAAGTATACTATCCATCCATACCTGTGCTGCATTTTAGTTGTACGCAGTATATAGTAGGAGGACAGTGCAGTGTTTTGCTGACCACTGGTATATATATAGCAGTATGGTACAGTAGTCCACTGCTCTACCTCTGTCTCATCAAGTATACTATCCATCCATACCTGTGCTGCATTTTAGTTGTACGCAGTATATAGTAGGAGGACAGTGCAGTATTTTGCTGACCACTGGTATATCTATAGCAGTACGGTACAGTAGTCCACTGCTCTACCTCTGTGTCATCAAGTATACTATCCATCCATACCTGTGCTGCATTTTAGTTGTACGCAGTATATAGTAGGAGGACAGTCAGAATTTTGCTGACCACCGGTATATATATAGCAGTACGGTACAGTAGTCCACTGCTCTATATCTGTGCCATCAAGTATACTATCCATCCATACCTGTGCTGCATTTTAGTTGTACGCAGTATATAGTAGGAGGACATTGCAGAATTTTGCTGACCACCGGTATATATATAGCAGTACGGTACAGTAGTCTACTGCTCTTTCTCTGTGCCATTAAGTATACTATCCATCCATACCTGTGCTGCATTTTAGTTGTGCTCAATATATAGCAGGAGGACAGTGTAGAATTTTGCTGACCACCAGTATAAATATAGCAGTACGGTACAGTAGTCCACTGCTCTACCTCTGTGTCATCAAGTATACTATCCATCCATACCTGTGCTGCATATTAATTGTGCACAGTATATAGTAGGAGGACAGTGTAGAATTTTGCTGACCACGAGTACATATATAGCAGTACGGTACTGTAGTCCACTGCTCTACCTCTGTGCCATCAAGTGTACTATCCATCCATACCTGTGCTGCATTTTAGTTGTGTGCAATATATAGTAGGAGGACAGTGTATAATTTTGCTGACCACCAGTATATATGTAGCAGTACGGTACAGTAGTCCACTGCTCTACCTCTGTGTCGTCAAGTATACTATCCATCCATACCTGTGCTGCATATTAATTGTGCGCAGTATATAGTAGGAGGACAGTGTAGAATTTTGCTGACCACCAGTACATATATAGCAGTACGGTACTGTAGTCCACTGCTCTACCTCTGTGTCGTCAAGTATACTATCCATCCATACCTGTGCTGCATTTTAGTTTTACGCAGTATACAGTAGGAGGACAGTGCAGAATTTTGCTGACCACCGGTATATATATAGCAGTACGGTACAGTTGTCCACTGCTCTACCTCTGTGTCATCAAGTATACTATCCATCCATACCTGTGCTGCATTTTAGTTGTGCGCAGTATATAGTAGGAGGACAGTGTAGCATTTTGCTGACCACCAGTATATATATAGCAGTACGGTGCAGTAGTCCACTGCTCTACCTCCGTGTCGTCAAGTATACTATCCATCCATACCTCTGCTGCATTTTAGTTGTGCGCAGTATATAGTAGGAGGACAGTGCAGAATTTTGCTGACCACCAGTATCTATATAGCAGTACGGTACAGTAGACCACTGCTCTACCTCTGTGTCGTCAAGTATACTATCCATCCATACCTGTGCTGCATATTCATTTTGCGCAGTATATAGTAGGAGGACAGTGTAGAATTTTGCTGACCACCATTACATATATAGCAGTACGGTACTGTAGTCCACTGCTCTACCTCTGTGTCGTCAAGTATACTATCCATCCATACCTGTGCTGCATTTTAGTTGTACGCAGTATATAGTAGGAGGACAGTGCAGTGTTTTGCTGACCACTGGTATATATATAGCAGTATGGTACAGTAGTCCACTGCTCTACCTCTGTCTCATCAAGTATACTATCCATCCATACCTGTGCTGCATTTTAGTTGTACGCAGTATATAGTAGGAGGACAGTGCAGTATTTTGCTGACCACTGGTATATATATAGCAGTACGGTACAGTAGTCCACTGCTCTACCTCTGTGTCATCAAGTATACTATCCATCCATACCTGTGCTGCATTTTAGTTGTACACAGTATATAGTAGGAGGACAGTCAGAATTTTGCTGACCACCGGTATATATATAGCAGTACGGTACAGTAGTCCACTGCTCTATCTCTGTGCCATAAGTATACTATCCATCCATACCTGTGCTGCATTTTAGTTGTACGCAGTATATAGTAGGAGGACAGTGCTGAATTTTGCTGACCACCGGTATATATATAGCAGTACGGTACAGTAGTCCACTGCTCTTTCTCTGTGCCATTAAGTATACTATCCATCCATACCTGTGCTGCATTTTAGTTGTGCGCAATATATAGTAGGAGGACAGTGTAGAATTTTGCTGACCACCAGTATAAATATAGCAGTACGGTAAAGTAGTCCACTGCTCTACCTCTGTGTCGTCAAGTATACTATCCATCCATACCTGTGCTGCATATTAATTGTGCGCAGTATATAGTAGGAGGACAGTGTAGAATTTTGCTGACCACCATTACATATATAGCAGTACGGTACTGTAGTCCACTGCTCTACCTCTGTGTCGTCAAGTATACTATCCATCCATACCTGTGCTGCATTTTAGTTGTACGCAGTATATAGTAGGAGGACAGTGCAGTATTTTGCTGACCACTGGTATATATGTAGCAGTACGGTACAGTAGTCCACTGCTCTACCTCTGTGCCATCAAGTATACTATCCATCCATACCTGTGCTGCATTTTAGTTCTGCGCAATATATAGTAGGAGGACAGTGTAGAATTTTGCTGACCACCAGTATATATATAGCAGTACAGTACAGTAGTCCACTGCTCTACCTCTGTGTCGTCAAGTATACTATCCATCCATACCTGTGCTGCATATTAATTGTGCGCAGTATATAGTAGGAGGACAGTGTAGAATTTTGCTGACCACCAGTACATATATAGCAGTACGGTACTGTAGTCCACTGCTCTACCTCTGTGTCGTCAAGTATCCTATCCATCCATACCTGTGCTGCATTTTAGTTGTACGCAGTATATAGTAGGAGGACAGTGCAGTATTTTGCTTACCACTGGTATATATGTAGCAGTACGGTGCTGTAGTCCACTGCTCTACCTCTGTGTCATCAAGTATACTATCCATCCATACCTGTGCTGCATTTTTAGTTGTGCGCAGTATATAGTAGGAGGAAAGTGCAGATTTTTGCTGACCACCAGTATATATATAGCAGTATGGTACAGTAGTCCATTGCTCTACCTCTGTGTCGTCAAGTATACTATCCATCCATACCTGTGCTGCATTGTACGCAGTATATAGTAGGAGGACAGTGCAGAATTTTGCTGACCACCGGTATATATATAGCAGTACGGTACAGTAGTCCACTGCTCTACCTCTGTGTCATCAAGTATACTATCCATCCATACCTCTGCTGCATTTTAGTTGTGCACAGTATATAGTAGGAGGACAGTGTAGAATTTTGCTGACCACCAGTATATATATAGCAGTACGGTACAGTAGTCCACTGCTCTACCACTGTGTCATCAAGTATACTATCCATCCATACCTGTGCTGCATTTTAGTTGTGCGCAGTATATAGTAGGAAGACAGTGTAGAATTTTGCTGACCACCAGTACATATATAGCAGTACGGTACTGTATTCCACTGCTCTACCTCTGTGTCGTCAAGTATACTATCCATCCATACCTGTGCTGCATTTTAGTTGTGCGCAGTATATAGTAGGAGGACAGTGTAGTATTTTGCTGACCACCAGTATATATATATAGCAGTACGGTACAGTAGTCCACTGCTCTACCTCCGTGTCGTCAAGTGTACTATCCATCCATACCTGTGCTGCATTTTAGTTGTGCGCAGTATATAGTAGGAGGACAGTGCAGAATTTTGCTGACCACCAGTATATATATATAGCAGTACGGTACAGTAGTCCACTGCTCTACCTCCGTGTCGTCAAGTATACTATCCATCCATACCTGTGCTGCATTTTAGTTTTGCGCAGTATATAGTAGGAGGACAGTGCAGAATTTTGCTGACCACCAGTATATATATAGCAGTACGGTGCAGTAGTCCACTGCTCTACCTCTGTGTCGTCAAGTATACTATCCATCCATACCTGTGCTGCATTTTAGTTGTGCGCAGTATATAGTAGGAGGACAGTGCAGAATTTTGCTGACCACCAGTATATTTACAGCAGTACGGTACAGTAGTCCACGACTGTACCTATGTGTCGTCAAGTAAACTATCCATCCATACCTGTGCTGCATTTTAGTTGTGCGCAGTATATAGTAGGAGGACAGTGCAGAATTTTGCTGACCACCAGTATATATATAGCAGTACGGTTCAGTGGGCCATTGCTATTGAAATATATTACTGACATATAATTCCACACATTAAAAAATGGAGAACAAAAATGTGGAGGGCAAAATAGGGAAAGATCAAGATCCACTTCCACCTCTTGCTGAAGCTGCTGCTACTAGTCATGGCCGAGACGATGAAATGCCATTAACGTTGTCTGCCAAGGCCGATGCCCAATGTCATAGTAGAGAGCATGTAAAATTCAAAAAACAAAAGTTCAGTAAAATGACCCAAAAATTCAAATTAAAAGCATCTGATGAGAAGCGTAAAACTTGCCAATATGTCATTTACGACACGGAGTGGTAAGGAATGGCTGAGGCCCTGTCCTATGTTCATGGCTAGTGGTTCAGCTTTACATGAGGATGGAAGCACTCATCCTCCCGCTAGAAAAATGAAAAGACTTAAGCTGGCAAAAGCACAGCAAAGAACTGTACGTTCTTCTAAATCACAAATCCCCAAGGAGAGTCCAATTGTGTCGGTTGCGATGCCTGACCTTCCCAACACTGGACGGGAAGAGGTGGCACCTTCCACCATTTGCACACCCCCTGCAAGTGCTGGAAGGAGCACCCGCAGTCCAGTTCCTGATAGTCAAATTGAAGATGTCACTGTTGAAGTACACCAGGATGAGGATATGGGTGTTGCTGGCGCTGAGGAGTAAATTGACAAGGAGGATTCTGATGGTGAGGTGGTTTGTTTAAGTCAGGCAGCCGGGGAGACACCTGTTGTCTGTGGGACAAATATGGCCATTGACATGCCTGGTCAAATTACAAAAAATATCACCTCGTCGGTGTGGAATTATTTTAACAGAAATGTGGACAACTGGTGTCAAGCCGTGTGTTGCCTTTGTCAAGCTGTAATAAGTAGGGGTAAGGACTTTAACCACCTAGGAACATCCTCCCTTATACGTCACCTGGAGTGCATTCATCAGAAGTCATTGACAAGTTCAAAAACTTTGGGTGACAGCGGAAGCAGTCCACTGACAACTAAATCCCTTCCTCTTGTAACCAAGCTCCTGCAAACCACACCACCAACTCCCTCAGTGTCAATTTCCTCCTTAGACAGGAAAGCCAATAGTCCTGCAGGCCATGTCACTGGCAAGTCTGAGGAGTCCTCTCCTGCCTGGGATTCCTCCGATGCATCCTTGAGTGTAACGCCTACTGCTGCTGGCGCTGCTGTTGTTGCTGCTGGGAGTCGATCGTCATCCCAGAGGGGAAGTCGGAAGACCACTTGTACTACTACCAGTAAGCAATTGACTGTCCAACAGTCCTTTGCGAGGAAGATGAAATATCACAGCAGTCATCCTGCTGCAAAGCAGATAACTCAGGCCTTGGTAGCCTAGGTGGTGTTAAACGTGTGTCCGGTATCCACCGTTAATTCACAGGGAATTAGACAATTTATTGAGTTAGTGTGTCCCCGGTACCAAATACCATCTAGGTTCCACTTCTCTAGGCAGGCGATACCGAGAATGTACACAGACCTCAGAAAAAGATTCACCAGTGTCCTAAAAAATGCAGTTGTACCCAATGTCCACTTAACCACGGACATGTGGACAAGTGGAGCAGGGCAGACTCAGGACTATATGACTGTGACAGCCCACTGGGAAGATGTATTGCCTCCCGCAACAAGAACAGCAGCAGCGGCACCAGTAGCAGCATCTCGCAAACGCCAACTCGTTCCTAGGCAGGGTACGCTTTGTATCACCGCTTTAAATAAGAGGCACACAGCTGACAACCTCTTACGGAAACTGAGGAACATCATCGCAGAATGGCTTACCCCAATTGGACTCTCCTGGGGATTTGTGACATCGGACAATGCCACCAATATTGTGCGTGCATTACATGTTGGCAAATTCCAGCACATCCCATGTTTTGCACATACTGTACATTGAATTTGGTGGTGCAGATTTTTTTTTAAAAACGACAGGGGCGTGCAAGAGATGCTGTCGGTGGCCTGAAGAATTGCAGGGCAGTCTGGAGTGAGTGCTGACATCTGGTCCGGACTGAAGGACCTGCCAACATGTTGTCTACTGTCACTGCATATGATTCTGTCACCATTGAAAGAATGGTGGAGGATTATATAAGTGACCGCATCCAAGTAGGCACGTCAGACAGTCCGTACGTATATTGGCAGGGAAAAGAGGCAATTTGGAGGCCCTTGCACAAACTGGCTTTATTTTAACTAAGTTGCCCCCCCTCCAGTGTGTACTCCGAAAGAGTGTTTAGTGCAGCCGCTCACCTTGTCAGCAATCGGCGTACAAGGTTACTTCCAGAAAATGTGGAGAAGATGATGTTCATCAAAATGAATTATAATCAATTCCTCCGTGGAGACATTCACCAGCAATTGCCTCCAGAAAGTACACAGGGACCTGAGATGGTGGATTCCAGTGGGGACGAATTAATACTCTGTGAGGAGGAGGATGTACACAGTGAAAGGGGTGAGGAATCGGACGATGAGGAGGAGGTGGACATCTTGCCTCTGTAGAGCCAGTTTGTGCAAGGAGAGATTTATTGCTTCTTTTTTGGTGGGGGCCCAAACCAACCAGTCATTTCAGTCACAGTCGTGTGGCAGACCCTGTCGCTGAAATGATGGGTTTGTTAAAGTGTGCATGTCCTGTTTATACAACATAAGGGTGGGTGGGAGGGCACAAGGATAATTCCATCTTGCACCTCTTTTTCCTTTAATTTATCTTTGCATCATGTGCTGTTTGGGGACTATTTTTTGAAGTGACATCCTGTCTGACACTGCAGTGCCACTCCTAGATGGGCCAGGTGTTTGTGTCGGCCACTTGGGTCGCTTAGCTTAGCCATCCAGCGAACTTGGTGCACCTCTTTTTTTCTTTGCATCATGTGCTGTTTGGGGACTATTTTTTGAAGTGCCATCCTGTCTGACACTGCAGTGCCACTCCTAGATGGGCCAGTTGTTTGTGTCGGCCACTTGGGTCACTTAGCTTAGCCATCCAGCGACCTTGGTGCACCTCTTTTTTTCTTTGCATCATGTGCTGTTTGGGGACTATTTTTTAAATCTGCCATCCTGTCTGACACTGCAGTGCCACTCCTAGATGGGCCAAGTGTTTGTGTCGGCCACTTGGGTCGCTTAGCTTAGTCATCCAACGACCTGGGTGCAAATTTTAGGGCTAAAAATAATATTGTGAGGTGTGAGGTGTTCAGAATAGACTGGAAATGAGTGGAAATTATGGTTATTGAGGTCAATAATACTATGGGATCAAAATGACCCCCAAATTCTATGATTTAAGCTGTTTTTGAGGGGTTTTTGTAAAAAACACCCGAATCCAAAACACACCCGAATCCGACAAAAAAATTTCAGGGAGGTTTTGCCAAAACGGGTCCGAATCCAAAACACGGCCGCAGAACCGAATCCAAAACCAAAACACAAAACCCGAAAAATTTCCAGTGCACATCACTAATTTTAACTGCTGTTTTTTAACGAGTATGGGGTATATGCAATTGCGGTCGAATTCCCGAAAATGTCAAAAAACAGGACATTTTCGCCCCAAAAAAAAATTCGACAAAGCAATTCAGTACTTTCCGTCAAAAAAACGGACTTTCCAAATTCGACTTTTTGAAATTCGACATTTGTCAAATTCGACATTTCTGCAATGGTACAAATGCGGCAATTCGACAAAAGTATATTCAATTGAAGTTTGGAAATTCGACAACGGTGCTTTTAGACAGTAAATTCGTCATTTTCAATCCGCCACACTTTGGTGGCGGAATCTAATAAAAAAAATTTAAAACATGTTTTTTTTGGTGTTTTTTTTATTGGTAATAGCATATCTATTTATATTAGAAGGGATTAGGTACTTGGTTTGTCTTTTTTGGAGGCACAAGTATTATTTATATATTTTTTAAAATATTATTATTATTATTATTTTTTTTTTTAATGGAATGGTAAAAATCTGAAAAAAAATTGCGTGGGGTCCCCCCTCCTAAGCATAACCAGCCTCGGGCTCTTCGAGCCGGTCCTATTTCTAAAAATCCGGGGGGGGGAAATGACAGGGGATCCCCCGTATTTTTAAAACCATTACCAGGCTCTGCGCCTGGTGCTGGTGCAAAAAATACGGGGGACAAAAAGAGTAGGGGTACCCCATATTTTTTACACCAGCATCGGGCTCCACTAGCTGGACAGATAATGCGACAGCCGTGGGTCACTTTTATACAGCGCCCTGCGACCGTGGCATTAAATATCCAACTAGTCACCCCTGGCAGGGGTACCCTGGGGGAGTGGGGACCCCTTCAATCAAGGGGTCCCCCAGCCACCCAAGGGCCAGGGGTGAAGCCCGAGGCTGTCCCCCCATCCAAGGGCTGCGGATAGGGGGCTGATAGCCTTGAGAAAATTGAAAGAATATTGTTATTTCCAGTAGTACTACAAGTCCCAGCAAGCCTCCCCGCAAGCTGGTACTTGGAGAACCACAAGTACCAGCATGCGGGAGAAAACGGGTCCGCTGGTACCTGTAGTTCTACTGGAAAAAAAATACCCAAATAAAAACAGGACACGCACACCGTGATAGTAAAACTTTATTTCACACATGTCGACACATACATACTTACCTATGTTCACACGCCGACCTCTGTCCACTTGTCCAAGTAGAATCCACGTGTACCTGTGAATCAAATTACACTCACCTGATCCAGTGTCCAGATTAAAATCCACGTACTTGGCAAAAAAAAACAACAACACCCGGACCAAACGGACTGAAAGGGGTCCCATGTTTACACATGGGACCCCTTTCCCCGAATGCAGAGACCCCACGTGACTGCTGTCACAGAAAGGTCTCTTCAGCCAATCAGCGAGCGCAACGTCCTGGCACTCTGCTGATTGGCTATGCGCGTCTGAGCTGTCAGACAGCACATCGCAAAGCCTCTCCATTATATTCAATGGTGGGAACTTTGCGGTCAGCGGTGAGGTCACCCGCGGTCAGCGGTGAGGTCACCCGCGGTCAGCGGCTGACCGCGGGTAACCCCACCGCTGACGGCAAAGTTCCCACCATTGAAACTAATGGAGGGAGCTGTGCGATGCGCTGTCTGCCAGCAGACGCGCATACAGCCAATCAGGTGAGTGCCACGAAGTAGCGCTTCCTGATTGGCTGAAGGGACCTTTCTGTGACAGCAGTCACGTGGGGTCCTGGCATTCGTGGAAAGGGGTCCCATGTGTAAACATGGGACCCCTTTCAGTCCGTTTGGTCCGGGTGTTCGGTTTTTTTTTTTGCCAAGTACGAGGATTATTTTAAAAGATCCGGACACTGGATTGAGGTGAGTATAATTTTATTCACAGGTACACGTGGATTCTACTTGGACAAGTGGACCGAACGTTGTGTCAACATAGGTAAGTATGTGTGTGTGTCGACATGTGTGAAATAAAGTTGTACTTTCAAGGTGTGCGTGTCCTGTTTTTATTTGGGCATTTTTTTTTCAATAGAACTACAGGTACCAGCGGGCCCGTTTTTCTCCCGTATGCTGGTACTTGTGGTTCTCCAAGTACCAGCTTGCGGGGGGGCTTGCTGGGACTTGCAGTACTACTGGAAAAAAAACAACATTCTTGCAATTTTCTCAAGGCTATCAGCCCCCTATCCGCAGCCCTTGGATGGGGGGGACAGCCTCGGGCTTCACCCCTGGCCCTTGGGTGGCTGGGGGACCCCTTGATTGAAGGGGTCCCCACTCCCCCAGGGTACCCCGGCCAGGGGTGACTAGTTGGATATTTAATGCCACGGCCGCAGGGCGCTGTATAAAATTGACCCCCGGCTGTGGCATTATCTGTCCAGCTAGTGGAGCCCGATGCTGGTGTAAAAAATACGCGGGACCCCTACTCTTTTTGTCCCCCGTATTTTTTGCACCAGCATCAGGCGCAGAGCCCGGTGCTGGTTTTAAAAATACGGGGGATCCCCTGTCATTTTCCCCCCCGGATTTTTAGAACCAGGACCGGCTCGAAGAGCCCGAGGCTGGTTATGCTTTGGAGGGGGGACCCCATGCACTTTTTTTTCGGGTTTTTTACCGTTTTTTCCGTTTTTTTAAAAATCGGATCAAAATCCGTCAAATCGGCCATTTTTCGACAGCGGGACTGTCGAATCCGTTTTTTATTGAATATGTTGAATTCCGGCACCCACTTGCCGGAATTCGACGGTCGAATTGTGTCGAATTAAAAAACGGGCGAAAAATTGCAGCGATTCGCCGCTAATTGCATATACCCCTATATGTATTGTGCATATTACATTTTTCAATTTTAGTGAGTTTAAAAGCTAACCGTCCTGACAATTATTTATGTATTGTTATAATCTACAATACAGCCACCGCTGGTATCTTTTATCCTTTTTTTTATATAACTGAATAGGAGGGGCTTACCAACCCCTTACCAGCTGCTGTTGATCGCGCACTCAATTATTTTCTTTTGTATTCTGGCCTCTGATAGGTCCTGGCGGCTGCCAGATATAATGGTGAATGATGCGCTACTGGGGGCAGAGCCACATGCAGCAATCAGCCACACAGTGTGGTTGGCCTCCGGGGAACCTTCTCCGTAACTTTAAAGGGCAATCTGTCCCTGAGTATGCAAATACTTTACCTGGCTAATGTGAGGTTGTGATCTGCACATGTTGACAAACAGTAGAACATCATAAAAGTGTATCTTCTGCTTCACTACTTCATCCATCATTTTTCCATATTCAGACAGGATATGTATGAAGCAGTGAAAAGATTGGAGAAGTGAGCCATTGGAGAAGTTGCTATGGCAACCATTCAGCTGCTACCTATAATTTTATAGAGTGCACTTGATAAATATTACCGCAAAGCTGATTGGTTGCCATGGGCAACTTCCCCACTTGCTTACTTCTCCACTCTTTTCACTGCTTCATACTCTTTTCACTGCTTCATCTCTCGAAAAGTCCTTTTTTTAAAGTTTCTAAAGGAAATCTCCAAGGACATGTCTACATTTTGATGACAGTCCCGTTTACTGTATGTTTCAGCTGATAAACAAGTCTTTTAAAGAATGTTCCTCTGTGACTAGTTTATCTGCATCATAAATCTATCAACGTATTTATATGTTTGCTATTGAATTAGTCCATTATTCTTGTGGACATTTAAACATTCCAGTACAACAAGCTCACACTGATGTTCCATGGTTCAGAAAGACATTAATGAAAAGATTGATGATAAACAGTTTCTATAGGTGTAATATACTGTATTTTAGCAGCAAAGACGTACTGTTTGTATTGTAGCTTCCTAGAAAGTGTATTAGTCTCCACAGACCACTCAGCACAAAAATCCATCAAGCAATACTGTATGTCTGTTTTGTTCAAGAAAATGTTATGAACTCATTCTTACCAGAGGTTAAACAACCGAGATACAGTACTGTAAGATACAAACATGTTAGTCAGCAAAAGATAATGCTACAGTACATAATGAAAGTCACAATGACTATTGTAAAATCTTGTACTGATAATATGTAAGTAGCATAGCATCCCTTTTCGTATAAAAACAGGAACCTAAAATGACAAAGGGCTAGATGCATCATCGCTTGGAGAGTGATAAAATGGAGAGTGAAAAAGTGCCAGCCAATCAGCTCCTATCTGCCATGTCACAGGCTGTGTTTGAAAAATGGCAGTTAGGAGCTGATTGGCTGGTACTTTTTCACTCTCCATTTTATCACTTTCCAAACTATGATGCATCTGGCCCAAAATGTTAACACTGGTTCATTGTTATGACTATTACATGGTTTAAGTTTGTAAAGTAAAAATGGTCAAGAATGATATCACTTTTCTACAGGAATATATTTCTACTGTAAAAAAATATATATATATATTGATAAAGCTAAATATTTATCATGTATATAACCCTTTATGAGGTCTAAGAACACTGTACGCTATCTACGTAAGAAGTACCGTAAGGGTACGCAAGTTGCGTAACGATCGCTCAGCCGTAGGCGAGACGCTCAAGCGTCACGTTCGCTTACGGCTTAGTGATCACAGGCAGGCACGCTATTGGCTGCCGACTAACGTTATGATTAGCTATAGCGTAGCGGACGCTCGGGACCACGAGGAGATCACCAGCGATGCAGACGCTCACAACGTTAAACCTTTATATCTATACCTTCAGCAATGAAATACACAGTAAACCTTAGTGTGGAGACAATGTGTAAGTGCAACCTTGTGTAACCTGATTACCTACAAAGCTGCTTGAGCGTCACCGACGCTCAGAGAATACTTAACACTATAAAGAATACACAGATACCTGGCTTAGGGTCCGAAACCTATTATATGTATTATGACTATTACTTGCAAAAAGAATCACAGTACAAAGCATACACTACAGTATAACATAAACCAACTAACCAGATAACTACACAGGAAATACAATACAATACAATTCAAGTCTAATCAAGGGAAAATACGAGAGAAAGAGAAGAGAGGGAGAGAGAGAGAAATGGCTCACAGTAAGACAATATGATTACGGAGAGAACTTACGCACAAGGGGAACGATCGCATGCGCCTCGATATCCAGCTCCCGATTATCAGCAATGAGAATCGTTGAAGAGAGTGAAGTTGGATATGGTCGGCCTGCTATTTATGCTCCACACACAATACAATTCAATGGTCCCTACAATCTCATTGTTAATTGGACACAGGAATTCGGCTTCGCATTATAACAAAAGGTCATAGGTTGATTCATACAGGTGGGCTGTGACTATTTCCAACTGCTCAGGTGGGAGGGAAACTGGGTTTCCCGCCGCATGGGTAATAAAGTGCAAATAAAGTAAATGTTCATAAACTTCTTATGTCCATAACTATTCGCACGAGCGATTGATCTGCTTCAAACCAACACCGGAATATTTCTAATTAAATATTCTTCCGATGGATACTAAACACCACTGTATTACTCCTATCTGACCCTTCGTATCAAACAAAGAGGGATTCCTCTGTTCATGAACATTCTATATTAACCAAACTTTCAGAATCTATCAAAGGGACCATGATCTACAAAATACATTATTAGTGAAAATATGTAATGATTGAGTCGCACGCTATGATCGCATAAACTCTACCGTAAATACGCATACCATGCGCCTGCGGGTGCCCGCGACTGTGAGTATGTGCACGTACGGGAGAGCGTACGCATGCGCAGCACGGACCTGTGTGAGGTGCAAATATGGTAGTGTGCATAGAGATATTTTTCTGACTTTGACAGTCCACCCTTTGGCAGTCAATAATAACTGCCACTTCCTGAAAACATTTCAAAAGGAGAAAAATATATATGTCAGGGGTTAATTCATTTCCATGGTTGGGTAAGGGAGGAGAGAGGAGTAGGTGGGAAGAGTGTATGACCTAGTGAGATAGCAGAAGCATGTGTGTATGAGTCCATGTTTGGGGGGTCATGTATCATCGTGCCGTACGTGTTGTAAATCAAGCTTCGAGGTATTGCGAAGTATACATTTGAATTCCTTCTTATCCCGTGGTACAGGTCAGTGGATGGGCTGTCAAACTTTACCGAGCTCTTTTCGGATTTTGAACAAAATGGGGAGCACATTTTAGTTGATGATACATGAATGGGGGAATATGTGATTGCTGATATCTGTGCCTGTATTCCCTATACTATGTGTGTCATTACCTGAGGGTTGTAGAAATGAAGAAAAGACATAATTACGGTAAATGCGGTGGTATTCTATGTCAGGTTAATGTACATCTGTCGGTTGAAGTTTTGTTCGGTATCAGTTGAAAGTCGTCTTCTTTGCGCTGTTTTGCTCATTAAGCGTGAGCAATAAGCTTTGTCAATGCCATTAGATTTACAAAAAAATGTTGGGCTAGCGTAATTTTAAGAATTCTAGGGAAACTGGGGATCCATGGCAAAGTTCATCAAGTGTCCATATCTCAAGTGGTCAAAACTTCTTCTTTGGTCTATCCGTTGTCTGTATAGCGTCTCATCAACTTCCTCGTCCAAGGGGGTCTTGTTATCTTGGAGAAAAACCAGAAAAACAGGTGAAAGAAACGGACCGTAGAAATCGCATTTTCATCACATCATTGTTTCTATCGTTGGGTCGTAAATCAAATCCAGGTTAATTACAGTTTCCTCACTCCTCAAACTCATCACTCTGGTACTTTGTTTGCACCTCATTAAAGCCTGCCCGCATCTAAATATCAATCCAATCGATATAACGACACCTAAGATACATAGTAGAAACTTCCCAACATCCATTATGACTCCTTGAGCCCAGTCTCCCAAACCGGAGAACCAATTTCGCGGGTTCAACCATGACACCCAACCAGTCAGCTCATTACCTACAGCAGCAAGAGTGAGATTGTGTTTTCGACGAAATTCCCACTTTAATTGGAGAATATCGTCCATCTTTTGGTCTATGACCTCTACCGGATCCTCGGTGCTATTCGTGATATACGTGCAACACTTCACGCCGTACTGTGTTGCCAATGTAACACAATATCCGCCTGTCACTGCTGTGAGGTAATTAAGAACCATTCTATGCTGTACCAGTTCTGTTTTATAAGCTTGAAGTTCTCTTCCAGTGTATCTAAACGTGTCATCATACATTTCAGTGATATTATCTAACAAATTGGCGAGTGCGGAAATGTATCTATAATTCATCACTCCTCGAGCGGTGCGAGTGAAATCTAACGCCACCAGAACCTGAATCCCGGTGGATTCATGGATCAGATCAGAGGCCGGATGCTCTAACCTTTCTGACAGTTGTCTTTTAACGAGGTGCTCGTAATGAGTGTGAGTATAAGGAGCTTGGGCACCACGGTGTATGTCTTTCATTTTATCATGAGTTACAGTCATTACTTCAGGCAATACTCTTCCAATATAACACAATCCTTCAGAGTTTGGGGCAAGCCACTTGTACGCCTTTCTCCCGCATATGAAATATGCATCATCGGGGAGAACATATGGGACGGAGAAAGACATTACCATATTACACACCTTCCAGGTGAAATCTCCTAGCCCTAGTTCTTCCATCTGCTTAATGCACGTATCAGGTTGTACGATATGTGCACAGTATCCTGGTGATACTTCTCCAACTCTAGTAATCCTATTTCCTAAGGTGTATCTATACCGGAAAGATTTTCCTCTACTGGCTATGTGGCGTACAAGCTCTGTATCTGTAGGCATTCTATCTGCTCTATGTGAAAAGGTCATGGTGTGGTTACTCCATGATACTTTCCAATTTCCCGGCTTTCTGGAATTGGAGATGTTAAAACATAATAGGGACCTATCCACGTGGTATTGGTGGAGCTTCAAACTAGGAGGGCTGGAGATATTAAACCTCCGGTCCACCGGTCTCCCACCATTTAACTCAAGTACCTCCCCTATCGTTAAAGGAAATGGTACTAGCCCTGATTTGCTATGACCCTGAGGTACTTGAGAGCATACCCAACAATCTGTTTTGTTTAATACATTACCCACTAAGGAGTGATAATCACTCAACGGATGCCGGTCCATATGGATATTAAAACTGGATTGGCATTTCTTAATGCACCCATCTTCAATGACATTGTTACAGAGCCTACAGATACAGTTTTCTTCAGCTAACAATCCGTCACAATTTCTTCTATGGTCAATGCTATCGGATCGTTTTCTGATACTCGCCTTTGATTGTTGGTTAGGTTGATCTTGGAAAACTACGCCTCCATCTTTATCATCAGAACCCATTCCAGAACCTCTATCGACCTCCACGGTACTCTCGCCGGAACAGACTGCTCTGGTCAACATCATGGTCAACAGGAAAATCCGGATCACAGTCTCTTGGGGCAAGTCCATCTTTGAGGAGGAGACGAAGAAGAATGAGAAGGAGGAAAAGGAAATTTGAGGGAGAGGGGATGGGAAGTGGAGGAAAATAATAAAAGGGAGTGGGGAGTCGACAACAGCTCTCGGTCTTCAAGGCTCAGGTGCCGCCTCAGTCCTCCTGGAACAGACACTCCAGTGATACAACCTCTACCGTCTGTTCCTTATTACGGGACTTCTCTGGATCAGCAACCTTCTTGCAGTGGGATGAATGGACCCAAGTCTCTCTCTCAGCAACCTTCAATGCTGTAGTGCTAGTCAATAAGACCTGGTATGGTCTTTCCCATCTGTCAATAAGGCAACCTGAGCGTAGAAAATTTCGTATCATTACATAATCCCCAGGTTCAATGTCATGACAACTACTATCAGGTAGATCAGGAATCACCAACTTTAGATTATCATTTTGATTCCTTAACTGTTTACTCATGTTAATCAAGTACTTTACAGTTACTTCATTGTTAGATTTCAAATCATCCTGAGGGTTAATCATGACATGCGGTTGTCGACCAAATAAGATTTCAAAAGGGGACAGATTAAGAGGGGACCTGGGAGTGGTTCTGATACTGTACAATACAATGGGCAAAGCTTCTGGCCATGTCAATCCTGTCTCTGCCATCACTTTACTCAATTTATTTTTAATAGTGCTGTTCACTCTTTCGACCTTCGCACTCGCCTGTGGACGGTACGGAGTGTGCAGCTTGCTATCAATTCCCATCAACTTACACATTCCTTGAAAGACATCACCTGTAAAATGGGTACCCCTATCACTTTCGATTATTCTAGGGATACCATATCTACATACAAATTCCTGCACAATTTTCTTAGCTGTAAACATAGCGGTATTTGTAGCTGCAGGAAATGCTTCGACCCAATTCGAGAAAACATCTATACAAACAAGTACATATTTCAAATTCCGACAAGGGGGTAATTGAATGAAGTCAATTTGTATTACCTGGAAAGGGCCGCCGGCAGGTGGGATATGGGATGGTTCTGTTGGTATTGCCTTTCCAATATTCTTTCTCAGACAGGTAAGGCATGACATTGCTCTTTTACTCGCATGAGAGGAGAATCCTGGGGCGCACCAATAGGCTCTTACCAATTTGCACATTCCCTCCTTGCCTAGATGAGTCAGCCCGTGAGCTGCTTCAGTCAGACATGGAAGATATGCTCTGGGGGCCACTGGTTTACCATGTCCATCCGTCCAGAGTCCTGAGGACTCTTGGCCACATCCCTTTGCCTTCCAGACTGCCTTTTCCTGTGTGGAACACAAATTTTGCATTTTACACAACTTCTGTGTGTTGATGGTATTGAATACCATCAGTTGTGTGGTGTTTGTCTGTATGGGGGTAGCAGCTGCTAACTTAGCAGCTTCGTCTGCTCGGCTGTTACCAAGTGATACCGGGTCTTGGCTATATGTGTGTGCTTTACATTTGATAACAGCCACTCTGTCGGGTTCCTGTATCGCTGTTAGAAGCCTTTTTATGTGAGCTGCATGCGCTACCGGTGTACCAGCTGCCGTCATGAAATTTCTGAGGCGCCATAGGGCTCCGAAATCATGGACTACCCCGAATGCGTATCTAGAATCGGTGTAGATATTGGCTGACTTACCCTTAGCCAATTCACATGCTCTGGTTAGGGCGACCAGTTCAGCAACCTGGGCTGAGTGAGGTGGGCCTAGCGGTTCCGCTTCTATGGTGTCTTGGTCATCTACGACTGCGTATCCAGTACACAAGTCTCCCGAGTCTGACTGTCTGTGACAACTACCGTCCGTGTAGAACGTGAGTTCTGCATCTTCCAGTGGGTTGTCACTGATGTCAGGCCTTGCGGTAAAATTTTGGGTCAAATATTCCATACAATCATGTGTATCTTCCTTTGTATTAAATCCTCCTTCCCCAGCACTCTCACCTTCCACCCTTTGTGCCTGACCAGGCACACCTGGGAGATATGTTGCAGGATTTAATGCACTGCATCTCCTTATGGTGATGTTTACGGGGGCCATTAGTGCCAATTCCCATCTTGTAAACCTCGCTGATGAGACGTGTCTGGTTTGGGCAGAATTCAATAAGGCTGATACCGCATGTGGCGTATGGATTGTGAGGTTGTGGCCTAGCACGACATCTTCGCTTTTTGTCACTAGCAATGCTATCGCAGCAACGCTTCGCAAGCATGTGGGGAGGGATCGCGCTACCGTATCTAGCTGAGCGCTGTAGTATGCAACTGGCCTGCTGGCATCACCGTGTTTTTGGGTTAGTACGCCTGCCGCGCAACCAGCACTTTCTGTTCCGTATAGTTCAAAGGGTTTCCCATAGTCTGGCATACCTAGTGCTGGTGCCTGCGTTAGGCACTGTTTGAGTCTCTCAAATACTGTTTCGGACTCGTCTGTATGCGAAATCCTATCAGGTTTGTTCGAGGAGACCATTTCCTGCAAAGGTAACGCTAAAATGGAAAACCCTGGGATCCAATTACGGCAATACCCACACATTCCTAAAAACGTTCTGATCTGTTGCTGGGTTTGTGGCAGGGTCATGTCTCTAATTGCTTGGATTCTATCAGCGGTCAGGTGTCTCAGTCCTTGTGTTAGACAGTGTCCCAAATATTTTACCTTAGTTTGGCATAATTGCAACTTGTCTTTGGACACCTTGTGTCCGGTGTCTGAAAGATGAAACAGGAGCTGTTTCGTATCCTTCAGAGATGCTTCCAGTGAATCTGAACACAGTAATAAATCGTCCACATACTGTATCAATACTGATCCACTGTCTGGTTGAAAAGACTGTAAACAATCATGCAAAGCCTGAGAAAATATACTTGGACTATCTATGAAACCTTGGGGTAATCGAGTCACGTATATTGGACTCCTCTGTATGTGAATGCAAACAAATATTGGCTGTCAGGGTGCAGAGGTACCGAAAAGAAAGCGGAGCAGAGGTCAATAACAGTGAAAAATTTGGCAGTGGGAGGGATTTGCATTAGGATGACAGCTGGATTTGGCACTACGGGGAACTGACTCTCAACTATTTTGTTAATCCCCCTTAGATCCTGCACTAGCCTGTAACCCCTCCCCCCACTCTTCTTAACAGGGAAGATGGGACTATTGGCAGTGCTGGACGTTCTTACCAGAATACCCTGTTGTAGCAAGCGCTCTATTACTGGGTAAACTCCTAACTCCACCTCTGGCTTCAGAGGATATTGTGGGATTTTTGGAGCTATCCTACCATCTTTTACTTGTACAACTACTGGAGCTACGTTTGCCATTAATCCAGTGTCCTGTCCGTCTTTTGTCCAAAGTGACTCTGGTATCTGAGATGTCATCTCTTCTATTTGGGATGGATTCCTATTTGTCATAATGGTATGTGACATTAATTTTGATGGGGAGTCTAACATGTCTCGCACTTCCTGAGCGTGTTTCTCAGGTATGTCCAAGAATACACCTTCAGGAGTACAATAAATGACGCACCCCATTTTACACAGTAAATCTCTTCCCAGGAGATTGGTTGGTGCCGATGCAGCCAGCAAAAAGGAATGCTTGGTATGCAAAGGCCCTATTGTAATCTCGGCTGGTTTGCTAACAGGGTAGTGCTGGACTACTCCTGTTACTCCCATGGCTGGAATTGTCCTACCAGTGGTCCTCATGCCCACTGTCGAATTTATCACTGACTTGGCCGCCCCTGTGTCTACAAGAAAGTTTAAAGTTTTACCAGCTACATTAATTGCGACCTCGGGTTCACTTTCAAGGTTGGCAATCAATTTCACTGGCTGCAGATTACAGGTATGGCCACACCCCTATTGGGTATGGTGACCTCCCTGAATCCCGCTGGCAGCAACTATTTGTGAGGGAGATAGTTGGGAACTACCAGAGGCATGCCAGTCTCTGTTTGGGGGATATCTTTTTGTTTCCCCTTTATGTGGCTCATAACTCCGTTTCTGCGGACCTTGCTCCCAATGTCGTGTGTCGTGTCGTTGTCTAGGGGGTTGCTATGATCTTTGCGAATTTTTCGCTCTACAGTCTCATGCATCGTGCCCCTGTCTTTGACAAGAATAACATGTTATCATAGTTGACTTACCCACAGGGTTGGATGGTACATACGCAGGCTGCTTTGTGGTCAGAGCCTGTATACTTACTGACATTAATTTGTCACCTTGTTGTTCCCTGTGTCTGGTGATGTTTCTGTCGTGATCAATAGCAGCCTCTCTCAAAGTAGCCACAGACAGACCTCGCCAACATGGTTGCGTGGTCTGTACCCTTGCCTTTAATGTTTCCTTCAAACCATCCATTAGTACAGATACTGCTATTTCTCGATGGTTTGGATTTGTCCTAATGTCCTCTATACCAGTGTACTTTGCCATTTCTAATAGTGCCCGGTGAAAATATTCTGCAGCTGTTTCTGACTCTTTTTGTTTAATGGAAAATATTTTGTTCCATTTAACAACTGCTGGGAAATGCTCCTTTAACTGTAAGTTTATCCTTCTTACGTTATCTTTGTTGTACACATCTGTAAGAGGTACATCCAGATCTAGTCCACAATCAGCTAAAAATTGAGCTGAGTCGACATTGGAGGGTAAACAAGCTTTTAGCAATATCTGCCAATCTTTATTATTGGGCTCTAAAGTGTTTCCTAAGTCTGTGATGTATTTTTGGCTGGCAACTAAATCTTTTCTAGGGTCAGGGAATTCAGACACTATGGTCCTTAATTCCATTCGGGAAAATGGGCTGTACATGGCAATGTTCCTTATGGGAGTGGCTCCTGATACATCTGTTTTCCCATTGGGAACTGCTATTACCCTAACAGGAGTAATTCTAACAACCTCATTCTGTGTAGATTTTACAGCTTGTGGTGAAATAGTCTCAGCATAATGCATGGTGCCGTACTTACCAGTTGATACGACCTCACCTATCCCTCCGCTAGGGGCCTTTACTAATCTCGTGGGTGTTGCTGTGCCTACTGTGGTCTCTGCTATGGTGGCTGCTAGAGAGAGCGCTGAAATCGTTGTCGCTTCATCCTCTTGATCACACTCCTGAGGAAAGTTCAAAACAGGGTACAACTTGCACGGGTTAATACTTGCATGGGTTAATGGGTTAACATTATCATTAACATTTACACAGTTACTAAGTGATTTTGTGTTACACCTTAGTGCGTCTTTCTCCGTAATCAACTTCTCTCCTGATATATATGGTGGCAGCGGGGCCGTGGCAATCAGTTTTCTGTTAGAGCCAGATCCTGCCGCCTGAGCCAAACCTCTCTGTATCTCACCTTCCTGTTGCCACAACTGTAAATAATCATAATGCTGAACTCGTCTCTTTGTTGATTTTATGAGACATATCCTCCTCCTTAAATTTTGTAACACCTCTGGGCTGAAGCTACCTATTCTTGGGAATTTCTCCCGGTCTTGTACCGTCATTCTCTCCCATTCATCACATAAAACCTCTGTGTGACTTCCATATTTCTCACACATGATATACCAGGCCGACCCAATTGGTCGGACCACTGAATCAACCCGAACCGAGGTTGATCGCCCCCTACCTGAACAACTGGCCCCCATAACTCTGCAGGCGTTGCTTGCTCTACCTCTGATCTCTATATCAAGGTCTTCAGCGAACCCTTACAGAAAACCAGATTGTTCACAATAGGCCGACGGTGGCGGTTTACCGAGTACCCCACTCACTCGCCCACGCCGACCAATGCGACCTGATCACACCGATATGGTGCTGGCGCACTCGACCCAGGGCACCTATAAAAACCGTTGTTTACTGGAACATGTGAGGGTTATCCGCAGAACACTTACTCTTTCCAGTAAAGGTGAGGTTTGTCAGATAGTTCCTGAGTGACCAGCGAACTTCCCTTCTTGAAAAATAAAAAATTACACAAATCACGTCAGAATGTACAAATAGCGTTTGTGACCCCTTTACTCTAATGGTACTAGGTCAGATTACTAACTACTGTACACAATTACGTGCGGTCCAGTCGTTCAGTACACAAACAACTAAGCTTGTGTACAGAAAGACCAATGGAATCGAAACTTACGACTGCGAATTCCTTCAGCCAGAGCTTGTACGGCCTATATGGGTCTTGCACCAACCCTTCTCGGTGTTGTGCCTCTGAACTGTATAGCGGACTTCCCTGTTTACTGTACCTGGACCTCCTGGTCTGTTATGACCTCCTGGTCTTGTTCTGTACGACCTCCTGGTCTGACCTCCTGGTCTTGTTCTATACTGGTCCGCTATACTCTAATGCTCAAATATTATGTTTAACCAAGGATGCCTCCCTAGCCACCGTGCACGTCACTTACACGCGTGTACCTCACGAGTACTCGACTTTTCTTGTGGTTCAACCTTTAAGTTATATAAACTTATGTAATACAAAAACACTCACTCATCACTTGTACACTTTTGCTTCTATTTCTATTTCTGCGCAGAAATTTTTCTTTAGCCCAGCTGTGTTACCAATTAGGAGCAGGATCTGTTAATTTAAATTTTGGATTTCCAAAAATAGACTTGCGTTATTTATTGCCTGTGGCGCTATCTACCGCTTTGCGTTACTTATCGCGTTGCGTTAAAAATCAACTTATCGTGACTTGAGCTACGTGGGCGTAACCGGACGCTCCGTTGCGTAATGTACGCTGCGTGCGTCCGCCTTTGGATTGCGTACACAAGTCTTTTGTTAGGGACACGTGTACGCAAAGCAAAGATCCACCGTAACACAATTTATATTTTTATCAATGTAGATGATCCCTGGTCATCTACCACACAACACACTGACTTCGCCTTATCTCCCAGGCAAAACTGTGTGTTTGTCTATCTTTTAACTATATTACCTTTACTCTTAAACTATGAAATAACGGCAAATCTTTTTTAGCACTTCTATCGACTATAAAACTGGCAGACAGGAGAGGGATATACGAAAATGAAAAAGAAAAAGAAATGCAGATATATATGTGTGCGTGCGTGTGCAAGACAGAAAAATACCGTTTTAAAAGACACTAGCGTTTTGTTCTTACCTCCGGTTCCCGGATTCCTTCAGCACTCTTTTATCTAAGCGAAGCAGACGCTTATCCCGTCAGCACTACGAGACAACCTCCCGCCCTTTGCTGAGGGATAATGTCTGCTGATCTACCTAGTGCAGATATGTGAAGGACAGGACGAGCCGCCAATTGATAAAGCTAAATATTTATCATGTATATAACCCTTTATGAGGTCTAAGAACACTGTACGCTATCTACGTAAGAAGTACCGTAAGGGTACGCAAGTTGCGTAACGATCGCTCAGCCGTAGGCGAGACGCTCAAGCATCACGTTCGCTTACGGCTTAGTGATCACAGGCAGGCACGCTATTGGCTGCCGACTAACGTTATGATTAGCTATAGCGTAGCGGACGCTCGGGACCACGAGGAGATCACCAGCGATGCAGACGCTCACAACGTTAAACCTTTATATCTATACCTTCAGCAATGAAATACACAGTAAACCTTAGTGTGGAGACAATGTGTAAGTGCAACCTTGTGTAACCTGATTACCTACAAAGCTGCTTGAGCGTCACCGACGCTCAGAGAATACTTAACACTATAAAGAATACACAGATACCTGGCTTAGGGTCCGAAACCTATTATATGTATTATGACTATTACTTGCAAAAAGAATCACAGTACAAAGCATACACTACAGTATAACATAAACCAACTAACCAGATAACTACACAGGAAATACAATACAATACAATTCAAGTCAAATCAAGGGAAAATACGAGAGAAAGAGAAGAGAGGGAGAGAGAGAGAAATGGCTCACAGTAAGACAATATGATTACGGAGAGAACTTACGCACAAGGGGAACGATCGCATGCGCCTCGATATCCAGCTCCCGATTATCAGCAATGAGAACCGTTGAAGAGAGTGAAGTTGGATATGGTCGGCCTGCTATTTATGCTCCACACACAATACAATTCAATGGTCCCTACAATCTCATTGTTCATTGGACACAGGAATTCGGCTTCGCATTATAACAAAAGGTCATAGGTTGATTCATACAGGTGGGCTGTGACTATTTCCAACTGCTCAGGTGGGAGGGAAACTGGGTTTCCCGCCGCATGGGTAATAAAGTGCAAATAAAGTAAATGTTCATAAACTTCTTATGTCCATAACTATTCGCACGAGCGATTGATCTGCTTCAAACCAACACCGGAATATTTCTAATTAAATATTCTTCCGATGGATACTAAACACCACTGTATTACTCCTATCTGACCCTTCGTATCAAACAAAGAGGGATTCCTCTGTTCATGAACATTCTATATTAACCAAACTTTCAGAATCTATCAAAGGGACCATGATCTACAAAATACATTATTAGTGAAAATATGTAATGATTGAGTCGCACGCTATGATCGCATAAACTCTACCGTAAATACGCATACCATGCGCCTGCGGGTGCCCGCGACTGTGAGTATGTGCACGTACGGGAGAGCGTACGCATGCGCAGCACGGACCTGTGTGAGGTGCAAATATGGTAGTGTGCATAGAGATATTTTTCTGACTTTGACAATATATATATATATTTTGGAATTATGTGTAAAAAAAATTTGGATTACTGACAGGGTTGGCTAACTGGGTTGTATTGTAGGGAATAGATTTGTTGGATTGACCCTATTTAGGTCGACACTCATTGTCACTAGGCACTAGGTCGACAGATGGAAAAGGTTGACGTGGTTGTTGACATGAGGGTTTTTTTGTGTTGTTTTCTTCATAAAGTGACCAGGAACCCCAATTAGTGCACCGTGTCCTCTCGCATGGCTCGCTTCGCTCATTACTATTCCCAAGGTTACTATTCCCAATCGGTTACTATTCCCAGTTGTAGTCCGCGTTGATCCTAAAGTATGAAGAAGTTAAAAAAAAAATGAGAAAAACTCATGTCGACCTTTTCATGTGTCGACCTTTCTCATGTCGACCTAATGTCCACGTCGGCCATTTACAGGTCTCGACCTAATATTTGTCAACCAATAGTGGTCGACCTATTGAGTGTTGACCTAATTAAGGTCAACCTAAAGACTATATACCGTATTTTAGGCATTCTTTATTGCGGATGAGTACTGTGGAATATGCTTGGTTTAAGCTAATCAATGCTAATATTATAATTTAATTCCACTGGTAGCTGTCCAGAAGCCATTCAAGGTCATTTCATTTCCCCACCTTTCTCTTTTTGCAGCAAAAGATAGTCTGTTTTGGGAGGGGGGGGGGGGGGGGGGCGGCGGTTGCTCACTGTAATAGGCAGCAGACCTTGCATATAAAATTAAAGCATTTAAAACAGAAAATTGGTGATGTTGCCCATAGCAACCAGTCAGATGCTGTCTATCATTTCTCTGTTGACTTTTAGAAAATGATAGACAGTATCTGATTGGTTGCTCTGGGCAACATCACCCAGTAAATATATCCCTAAGCATCCAGAATGGGGCATGCATTTGCAGAAATGAGATATGCAGTCATGAACCACAAATCCACAAAGTTCAGCTTAAAAGGTGGTATAAAATGGACTATAATAATGTGTAATAGAGTATGCATCTACATTCATTTATTTATTTATTTATTTATTTATTTATTTATTAACAGTTACTTACAGTATATAGCACCAGCATATTCCATTGTGCATTACATTTGCAGTAATAAAATAAGTCTGGGTAATAATAGAGAGAGAGGGAGTATGAGGGCCCTGCTTTAAAGCTTACAATTTATCATATACTTGTATGTGTGCATTTCCTTCTTAAAATATGCACTCTGCATGTGCATTTTTGTTATTTATAAATATCCCTTCTGAATGAAAAGGAATGGCTGGGGGTATGCTGGCCGCCTCTTGCCACCAGCTGAGACAGAAAAGGGCACTTAAAAAATTCACATGATTTGCCACACACTGCATGCTGCCAATTCACATTATATGCCACACTCTTCATGCTACCAATTCACAATATATGCCACACTCCTTATGTTACCAATTCACATTATATACTACACTCTGCATGCTACCAATTCACATTATATGCTACACTCTGCATGTTTCCATTTTAATTTATATGTCACACTGTACATGCTTCCAATTCAAATTATATTCCACACTATGCGTGCTACCAATTCACATTATATGCAACACTGTACATGTCTCCAATTTACATTTTATGCCTTACTGTACATACCGCCAATTAACATTACATGCCACACAGGGGGTCATTCAGGTGCAGTTGTTCCTCCTACTCCTTTTGTACTGATTTGTCATATGCATTTGGGATTATATGGTAATATGGGCAGAAACTAACCTGTGCAAAAAGATGCCCACTGTGGGCGATTCAGATATCTTTTGAGCACCCAAAGTAATGGACGCTGCCCTTCGGAGCAATTCATTTGTTGGTCTGATTGGGAGCCCATTACTTTTTAAGCGCCCATATAGATGAGGTTTAGCCACGAATAGCAGCTAATGCCATCTAAAACCCTGGTTAGTGTACCAAAACTCCCGTTTTTAACAAAGGACTATTCACACATTTCTTCTCACCACCTCAGAAGTCAGCGATAAGAAATGTCTCTCCCAGAAAACTAATTTGCTGATCTCAGCTTCTATGAATGCTGCAGCAGCTCCAATCCTGATTCCTGATCTGTTACGTTTTTTTAAATAAAGTCTCATTATAGTCAGGCAGGCAGTGAAGAGGATGGAAAGGTGGGCCAACAGAAGGGTGCACCACTTGCATCATTTATAATGCTGGATGAGGCAAGTCTGGCCAGGCATTGTGACCTATTTGAAGACTGACAGGCCACGAGAACTGCTGTAGTGTTTTTTATGGCCAGGATGGTTGGTGCCATGCCTGGTAGGTGCCATGCTGGTCTGCCTCTGTTTGTGGTCCTGTTTATTATTATTATTATTATTATTATTATTATTATTATTATTTATTTATATAAAACCACTTTTAATATATCATTTTACTACAGACAGTGTTTGTATAAAAGACATATATTACATCTGTGATCTGTGTTTACTTTTCATCACATCTTCCTAGAATCAAAAGAGTTGTTTTCTTGATTCATTATTGCACAGAACAACTTGATAGAGATTAGACTTTGATATACTATGTACAAATACTGTTTTAAAAGAAAATGTTATTAGCAATGACTGGCATCCTAAGGTCCTAAATACAGTATAGATCAATTTCACAAAACCCAACTGAAACAAGAATATATCTGGAGAGATTTTCACATTTCCCAAGTTGACCTAAAAAAACAAGCTATTGTAATAGGTGTTATTGCTTAGCAACCAAGTTAAACAAATGGAAACCACAGGTGAAAAACACATAAAAGAAGTGTCACAAAGAAATACTGTATAACAAAAAATAACTGCAACAAAAAGTACTCTGTATGAAACTGAAGAAAACACAGAAGGAAAGTAAGATGAACAAAATGCACCTTGCAATTAAATTCTGTAAAAATGTTTTTATGGGAAGGAAGGAAGGAAGGAAGGAAGGAAGGAAGGAAGGAAGGAAGGAAGGAAGGAAGGAAGGAAGGAAGCTTAATGTTGATGTCACACAGGCAAAACAACAGGGAAGATACAATGGTATTTTTAATTTTATTATACTATAAGTTGACAAGAACAATAAAGTATTATGTCAGAATAGTTTAAGTACTAATCGACAACCAGATCACCCACCCCTTAGATTATGTTCTTACACCAGAGGCTCAATTTATAGGAGATAGCATTTTGCAAGCCAGCATCTGGACAGAGGACCAACAACAACTTCTGGACAATCCCTTTCCCTTTATCCCTGTCAAATTTCTAACACTGTTATATCCCTACCTTGGCCAAGTATTAAAATGTCCCCCAAGAATTAGGCATAATTGTAATGGGGGTTGGATGGGGTCTGTGAAAGCACCTCCTTATTTACCGCTTATCTCTGTGGAGTGTCTACTGTGTATGGTAGTGAAGAAATGGAGATCAAGGGATACTAATGATGAGGTATGTCCTCAGTAAGGAAGGAACATCTCTGAATTCTTCTAAAAATGAAGTCCCCAGGGATGAATTACTTTCGGTCCCAAAAATCTTTGGAGAGGACCATGAACTATGTGACTATATATGGATATTGGGGATGCAGTTATGTGACCAATGGTCAGGAGACCGCCGGTCACAATACCTTCCCCTGCATCCTGAACACTGACAATCCTGACAGTCGGCATGCCCAATAAAAGGGACTATTCCCACTCGTAGGTGTCCACTGCACCCATAGAGTGGGAATAGAACCTGTGGGGAGCGTAGTTTGCCTCCAAGCAGCTTGGCGAGCATAGTGAGCCACGCAGGGGCTTCGTTGCGCTCCCCCCATCAGCATTCTGCGGCTGGGATCCCGGTATTGAGATACTGACCGCCTGCATACCAGCCGCCAGTAACACATACTCAACCCGGATATTGGATCCTGCACATAATTCAGTTACCTGGATCCAGTGGCGGTGGGGCTGCAGCGCAGTCCAAATCTCAAATAGGGGAGCCACACCAACTGTCAGTGAGTCAGTTTGGGACGACATTTAGTATGGCTCCCTATTTGAAATTTGGCCTGTTCTGCAACCCTACCGCCACTGCCTGGATACATCTAGTGGCACATATTAAAACACTAGCTGTTCTACCTGTTCTTCACATAGTAGTTTCTGATTTTCACAGTTGTAAATATAAATGAGTGTTAAAAATCTGGTAAATCTATAGTGATGTAAATTTGAGACGTCTTAATGTACGTAAATATTAATCCATGGTTCTTGGCGTTTCCTGTGGAGCACCTTTAGCAGATATGGTAAAAAGTGACAGGACCATTTTTGTAGTTTAATAAATTCTACCCACTGGAGGTGCAATCCAAATGTTTAACCTATTGTCTGTTGGGCATTATTGTTCACGCAACGCATGTCAGGGCCGGCGCTACCATTAGGCATTTTTAGGCAGCTGCATATGGGCGCCAGCGCTTGAAGGGCGGCGCTGAGTGCAAAAAAAAATTAAAAATGAAGTGACTGTGCTCATCATCAGTGGTGTGAGGGGGACACGTTCCCTGCTCACCCGGTGTTTGATCTGCCGGTTTAGAGCCACTTTTCAGGGGCTGTTCCCACCACCGCTTTCTACATCATTTGCTCGCTCTCAAGACTCCCCCGCCCACGGCTAACCTGATGACCGTGTAGTTTTAGCTTTGGTCCCGCCCCTGGGACCACAAACCATGTAAGCAGGCCACGTAGCTGCTGGAGCCCGAGGAGGAGGCCGGGTGCCAGTGGCGTTTAGGAGATTGTATACACTGAAAATAGGAAGCGCTGTCCATGAGGGTATAAACTAAATTTTATTCACATAACAAATTGTTCTGCTAATTATCATAAAAGAAATATACAGAATTAAACATCACAAATATCACAGTAAAACTACATAAAATCTTGAGCGTTTTTATACTATATTTATCTGATTTTAATTGATTTATCTATGACTGTTAATGATACGACACTATAATTAAGTATATACAGTACGAGACACTGACTGATTTATATTCATTTATATTATTCTAATATTTTCATATTTGTATATTATCACTTTATATTATCAGATTTGTATATTGTTATTTATATTTATATATTTATATATTTTTATTTTTTATTTTACATATACATATGAACTAATAATGAGCCGGTAATGAGCCGAACCTAGAAAGAGTTAAGATATCAAATTATAATCAGCTGCATTGACTACTGACTTGATTCGGGGTATATAAATAAGCAATGGAATACAATAGGCGGTACTTCTGAGGAAACAGCCCCCATCTAAGAGGCTAAGAAACGCATCAAGCACCGCTTCCATCGGACGTCTGCAGACCACACACCAAGCATCCCCTTGATAGCCGCTTCTCCCGTTGTTAGCGTGCACGGCAGCCGGCTCCTGCAAGATTGTCCAAACTATTCTTAATAACATTCCCAAACTGCCGGAGGTCTCCTTTAGCCGTGCGGAATGAAATAATACATGACGGTACAATTAGCGGGATTGTAACAAAACTTTAAAGTACAAAGGACTCCAGTGACTTAAATGTGGATCCAAAGCATAAATGGATCCTTAAATGGACACAAGTGAATTTGCTAAACAATTAAGTAGGGTCTGCAGACCGTTTAAAAAGGCTCAAGATTTTATGTAGTTTTACTGTGACAATTGTGATGTTTTATTCTGTATATTTCTTTTATGATAATTAGCAGAACAATTTGTTATGTGAATAAAATGTAGTTTATACCCTCACGGACAGCGCTTCCTATTTTCAGTGTATACAATTTGTTTTTGTTTTTGTTTTTTTTGGAGGGACAGCGCCTCCATTGTGAAGCAGCAGTCTGTGATTGGTATTTCAACGGTGGTTCAGTGTCTCATGATCAGAGCACTAAGCGCTTACTTTTTTGATTGCTATTTGCGTTTAGGAGATTATTTATAATGCTGCCCGGCACCCGCTAGCAGGAGCCCCCGGCACCCAGAGGCAGAACTTTTGTTAGAGGATGATTAGCAGTGACTGTCTATGGACCGGCTCCAGAGCACATCGCTGGGGCTCAGATTACTATATATTTCTGGATGGCTGGCTGACCCCTCCCAGGGACCAGCGGCTGCCTCTCTTCAAAGTTTCTCTGACTCCGATCATCCATCGCTGATGTGGAAGGCAGTGATTCCGCCCTGCACAGGATCTTCCACAGGGAGTGGACATTTCAAGAGCACTTGCATTGGATACAGGAGGCCGGGGGCACTGGGACTGGTGCTGCTGCTTCAAGTCTGTCACTGTCACTCTCTCAGCCCTATGCCCTACAATCTGCTGCACCCTTGACTGCTCCCTATGCCCCTGACTGCTCCCTATGTCCCTGATACACTCCTGACTGCTCCCTTTGCCCCTGATACACCCCTGACTGCTCCCTATGCCCCTGAAACACCCTTGACTGATCCCTATGCCCCTGAAACACCCCTGACTGCTCCGTATGCCCCTGACTGCTCCCTATATCCCTGATACACCCCTGACTGATCCCTATGCCCCTGACTGCTCCCTATATCCCTGATACACCCATGATTGCTCCCTATTTCCCTGACTGTTCCCTATGTCCCTGATACACCCATGACTGCTCCCTATTTCCCTGACTATTCCCTATGTCCCTGACTGCACCCTATGTCACTTGGGGGAACCAATGTAGCGGTTTAGGATGGGTCCAAAATGACTACTATATATATATATATATATATATATATATATACAGTTGTGCTCATAAGTTTACATACCCTAGCAGAATTTGTGATTTTTTGACCATTTGTCAGAGAATATGAATGATAACTTACAAACTTTTCTTTCACTCATGGTTAGTGGTTGGGTAAAGCCATTTATTGTCAAACAACTGTGTTTACACTTTTTAAATCATAATGACAACAGAAACTACCCAAATGACCCTTATCAAAAGTTTATATACCCCAGTTCTTAATACCGTGTGTTGCCCCCTTTAACATCAATGACAGCTTGAAGTCTTTTGTGGTAGTTGTGGATGAGGCTCTTTATTTTCTCAGATGGTAAAGCTGCCCATTCTTCTTGGCAAAAAGCCTCCAGTTCCTGTAAATTCTTGGGCTGTCTTGCATGAACTGCACGTTTGAGATCTCCCCAGAGTGGCTTAATGATATTGAGGTCAGGAGACTGAGATGGCCACTCCAGAACCTTCACTTTATTCTGCTGTAGCCAATGACAGGTCAACTTGGCCTTGTGTTTTGGATTATTGTCATGTTGGAACGTCCAAGTACGTCCCATGCGCAGCTTCCGGGCTCATGAGTGCAATTTTTCCTCCAGTATTTTCTGATAACATGCTGCATTTATCTTGCCATCAATTTTGGCCAAGTTTCCAGTGCCTTTGTAGCTCACACATCCCCAAAACATCAGCAATCCACCTCCGTGTTTCACAGTAGGAATGGTGTACCTTTCATCATAGGCCTTGTTGACTCCTCTCCAAATGTAATGTTTATGGTTGTGGCCAAAAAGTTAAATTTTGGTCTCATCACTCCAAATGAGTTTGTTCCAGAAGTTTTGAGGCTTGTTTCTGTGCTGTTTGGAGTATTGTAAGCGGAATGCTTTGTGGCATTTGCGTAGTAATGGCTTTCCTCTGGCGACTCGACCATGCAGCCCATTTTTCTTCAAATGCCTCCTTATTGTGCATCTTGAAACAACCACATCACTTTTTTTCAGAGAGTCCTGTATTTAAGCTAAAGTTTTTTGTGGATTTTTCTTTGCATCCCGAACAATTTTCCTGGCAGTTGTGGCTGAAATTTTTGTTGGTCTACCTGACCGTGATTTGGTTTCCACAGAATCCCTAATTTTCCACTTCTTAATTAGAGTTTGTACACTGCTGATTGGCATTCTCAATTGCTTGGATATCTTTTTATATCCCTTTCCTGTTTTATACAGTTCAATTACCTTTTCCCGCAGATCCTTTGACAATTCTTTTGCTTTCCCCATGACTCAGAATCCAGACACGTCAGTGCAGCACTGGATGAAAGATACAAGGGTCTTTCAGGAGTCCAGAAACTCACTGACCTTTTATACGCACACACTGATTACAAGCAAACAGATCACAGATGAGGATGGTTACCTTTAGTAGCCATTCAAAGCTGTTTGTGTCAACTTGTGTGCATGTTATCAGGCCAAAATCTCCAGGGTATGTAAACTTTTGATCAGGGTCATTTGGGTAGTTTCTGTTGTCATTATGATTTAAAAAGAGTAAACACAGTTGTTTGACAATAAATGGCTTCACCCAACCACTAACCATGAGTGAAAGAAAAGTTTGTGAGTAATCATTAATATTCTCTGACAAATGGCCAGAAAATCACAAATTCTGCTAGGGTATGTAAACTTATGAGCACAACTATATATATATATATATATGCTATCCAAATCAGCCGGCACTCCACGCTTCTATACACCTGGTCCCGGTGCCCACGCGCAGATACACATACTCCTCCAACGATAACGCGGCACTCCAAGGGACTCTTCTTAAACGTACTTTATTTACGGTGTTAACATCAACATGTTTCGAAGCCGCAGCTTCTTCCTCAGGACTCACCGACAAACAGATAACACACACACAAAAAGATATTTAAATACCTGATAACCCTCCTGTCCTCCCACCGCCGTAATTGTCCACAGCTGCAGCCGCCGAGTGTCCACGAGTGCCTCACTTCCGGGTAGATGCAAACGGATGTTGCCAAGTAACCTCCTGCTTGCGCTCCAGCATCAGGAAACCCACCCTTACATCATTGAACGGCGCTGACAGTGGACAGGGCTGGGGGAGAACAGACAGATAAAACACATTACCACATATATCTAAAAACAGCGTTCTTAGTCTTCATATAGGGCTGTATCACATACTATTCTCATGTCAGTATATGAACCATAGCCCCATCAATTACCGCCCCACTTAATCCAGAGGCACCCAGACGTGCAATACCCCATCCGTTAAGATATACAGCTCATCCTCCTAAATATAATCTTTCATTCCAAGGGCTATACGCCCCTGTACCTAATTACAAGAGACTATTCCAGTTAATTTTATCATTTAATCCTTTTGGGATAATCGTGTCGAGGCGAACAATCCATCGTGCCTCTGTGACAATTAAGGATTTCACCCGATCTCCCCCGCGGGGGGAATCTGGTACATGATCAATTAAAAAATATTTCAAATCAGCTAAAGAGTGACCCATCCTTTTAAAATGGCGGGCCACCGGTTGGTCATTGGTTTTTCCTTCCAATGACAGATGAATAGCCGACCTATGCAGAGCCATCCTCTCACGGAATTTCCGCGAGGTCTGGCCCACATAGTATAAGCCACAGGGGCATGTAATCACGTACACCACAAAAGATGAGGTACACGTGAGTACATGTCGGATATCGTAGCTTTTAGGTGAGTGAGGGTGCTTAAAGGTTTTGCACGTTACCATAAATCTATGTGGTAATGTGTTTTATCTGTCTGTTCTCCCCCAGCCCTGTCAACTGTCAGCGCCGTTCGATGATGTAAGGGTGGGTTTCCTGATGCTGGAGCGCAAGCAGGAGGTTGCTTGGCAACATCCGTTTGCGTTTACCCGGAAGTGAGGCACTCGTGGACACTCGGCGGTTGCAGCTGTGGACAATTACGGCGGTGGGAGGACAGGAGGGTTATCAGGTATTGAAATGTCTTTTTGTGTGTGTGTTATCTGTTTGTCGGTGAGTCCTGAGGAAGAAGCTGCGGCTTCAAAACATGTTGATGTTAACACCGTAAATAAAGTACGTTTAAGAAGAGTCCCTTGGAGTGCCGCGTTATCGTTGGAGGAGTATATATATAATTTCTATACACCTTTCCCTAATCATTACCCCTAACCTTAATACCTTTACCCAAACTGGTAAATCAACCCTGATATCCTATCCCTAATACTCTTACTGTTAGTACCGCTTTCAGATCGCTAATGCTGGGTCGCACCCAGGAATTGGAAGTGTCCTTCATGGGTGCGCCCCGGCATTGTACCCAGAGAACTGGCTTCCTGACCCGGCATATTGACGGGTCTTGTTGCCATCGGGGGTCCGTGGCGTCATCGGGGGTGGGTGCATAGGCTGCGCCTCTCCCTATGCAGTGAACGGGTCCCGGGTCGCATCGACCTGGAAATCCTGTTCACACTGCACCTGACCCGGTAATAACCTGGGAATAACCCTTCTTTATTCCTGGGTTTAATTACCTGGTCAGTACAGCGACCCATGTCGACCCGGCAATACTGGGTTATTTGTGCGGTGTGAAAGAGTATAAATGAGCAGGTGGTGGCTGTGAATCTTATAAGAGATGCCATGTCACACATTTTCACCTGAGGATCTCTGTATTTTGGTAGTGGTGGTGGGGAGTCAGCGGGGGAGGGTGATCTCGATTTGCCTAGGGTGCTGACAAACCTTGCACCAGCCCTGCATACCACGTATCGATGATGACGTCATTATGTCAACCCCCTGTTCATTCCCTTAGGTGAGGTTAATTAAAATTCCTATGTTAAATTTCAGCTTCCTAACATATCAGGAAATAAGAGAATTAGTGATGAGTGAGTGAGTGAGTGAGTGAGAGAGAGAGAGAGAGAGAGAGAGAGAGAGAGAGAGAGAGAGAGAGAGAGATGGTAAAAAGTGACAGGACCATTTTTGTAGTTTATTAAATTTACCCACTGGAGGTGCAATCCAAATTTTTACCCTGTTATCCATTTGGGCATTATCGTTTACGCAACGCATGCCACACATAGGTAATGAAGTCATTATGTCATCCCCTTTTCATCCTCTTAGGGAAGGTTTATTAAAATTCTAATTATGTAGTTTTCCTATTTCCAGTCTGAAGAATACCTATGCTAAATTTCAACTTCCTAAGGTATTGGGAAGTAAGAGCATAATACCCCTTTCATACAGAAAGTAAAATTCCTGGGTGCAGCAGTTCTACCTGGTAATTTGCAGATAAACACGGGTCCATTTTCTGTGTGTAAGGGTCAACCCAGTTTGTAATTCCCAAGACTTCAACCCAGGAATTTCTACCCAGGATGACCCTTTCACACAGACAAAATACCCGCGTTGATCCGCAAATTACCGGCTAGAAATTCTTGATCCGGCAATTTGCTTCTCTGTGTGAAAGGGGGGTCAGGCAGAGGCCAGAAAAATGATCTGGCACTGATATGCTGGGTAAAAGCCAGATTTCTGTCTGAAAAGGGTATTAGAGATGAGTCAATGAGTGAGTGAGTGAGTGCTTTTGAATTTATATACAGATGTAGCCACCTTTATCTTAACCGATTCTCCGCCTAGACGGATGTTTAGTCACGCTAAGGCGATAGCTTAGCTTGCTGAGTTTAATCACAGGCAGGCGCGTTGAGGCGATTCTAGATACTCAGCATGCATTACACATCTCCACCACTGGGTGGCTAATGCTCCACTAATCCAGTACTTTCGATCGTATAGCGGCGGATTGATCTACAGCTCTGGCAAATGGTCAGTGACGACTGTAATGTTAATAGATGGTGACCAATGGTCAGACGGTGAGAGTTCTCCATATAAATAAATAGTTTATACAGACACAAACGAACATGTTAAAACACTTGTGTATGCAGACGCAAGATTGTGTATGGAGACGCAAGTAATTGTGTAAAAGGAAGTATGTACAATGCATAAACACCGTGCTTTTGAAATACATGTGCAGTATGAGCGTCCGAGTTCCTGTGACATTCACTTTATTATAATTTTTTTTCTTTGTTATACATTCAATGGAAGGGAGCACACAGGTTTCACATAAATCTTGTCTTGTAACCTGATTGGAACTCCATACCTTTCTACTGCATGAACTGTGCAGGCTCCCAGGGGGGAAGGGGAAAGTGGGATGGGGGTAGGGCGAGGCAGTGGAAAATACTGTGTTCACAGAACGGGCCAATGCTGAAGGAGCATCAGAATCCCCTAGCTAAAATACACAGGGTCGATAGGGATAAGCGAGGTCTATGCACATAATGATACATTGCATCACAAAAAGACAAAATGTCCGAGGCACATGAATTATTGTAGAATTATGTGCATAGACCTCGCTTAACCCTATCGCCTCTGTGTATTTTAGCTAGGGGATTCCGATGCTCCTACAGCACTGCCTCGAAGCCTGCAAAACCTATGCCGTCACTCACTCCATAGCTGAGTGCTGACACAAGATGGATGTTCATGTGCCTTGGACATTTTGTCACTTTGTGATGCAATGGGGTCTGGGGTATCGTTAAGCGCATAGACCTCGCTTATCCCTATCAACCCTGTGTATTTTAGCTAGGGGATTCTGACGCTCCTTCAGCATTGCCCCGTGGCCTACAAAATCTGTGCTGTTACTTGCTCCATAGCCGAGGGCCTCCATGGGGCAAGGAGTCACAGGCGGTAGCCATTTCAATTGAGTCTGCCCTGCTACAGAATTGTATGTGTACCGTATGGTGCATAGAACCTTAACAGTACAACCGCTCCTGCAGCTTTGCCCTGGTTTATGTGAATAACTCCCTCCCTGTCTACTGCATGACCTGTGCAGGCTCCCAGGGGGGAAGGGCGATGGGCTAGCGGCAGGCGGTGGAAAATACCGTTCTTTTGAAATGCAAGTACTGTATAAGTCCGAGTCCCCAGTATGTTCTTCTAGTGTACTAATTAGCACGAACAGCTTGTAATGTACAGTGGCAAGTTTAATCTTTCTATGTATAATGGAGAGATAAAAGCTCCTCCCTAAGTTCCTAGATGCCAAATCACCGTCCTAAGTATCTCTGTACAGTATGTACTACTAGTGTACTATTTAGCACGAACAGCTTTTAACTGGATGCCAAATCACCGTACTTAGTATCTCTGTACAGTATGTTCTATTAGGGTACTAATTAGCATGAACAGCTTGTAATGTACAGCGGCAAGTTTAATCTTTTTATGTAGTGGTTGACCTGCCCCGAAAGCCAAGAGTCTCCTCTTTTAAATGGTACCAGTCCCGAGTCTGGAGAGAGATAAAAGCTCCTCAGTAAGTTCCTGGATGCCAAATCACCGTTCTTCATCTCTGTACAGTATGTTCTATTAGGGTTCTAATTAGCTGTTCATGCTAATTAGTACCCTAATAGACAATACTATACACAGAACCTAAGGACGGTGATTTGGCAACCAGGAACTTAGGGAGGAGCTTTTATCTCTCTATATTATACATAGAAAGATTAAACTATCCACTGTACGTTACAAGCTGTTCGTGCTAATTAGTACACTAGTAGAACATACTGTAAAGAGATACTACGGACAGTGATTTGGCATCCAGGAACTTAGGGAGGAGCTTTTATCTCTCTCCATTGTAATCTTTCTAAGTATAATGGAGAGAGATAAAAGCTCCTCCCTAAGTGACTGGATACCAAATCACTGTCCGTAGTATCTCTGTACAGTTTGTTCTACTAGTGTACTAATTAGCATGAGCAGCTTGTAACGTACAGTGGCAGGTTTGTTCTTTCTATGTATAATGTAGAGAGATAAAAGCTCCTCCCTAAGTTCCTGGTTGCCAAATCATCGTCCTTAGTATCTCTGTATAGTATTTTCTATTAGGGTACTAATTAGCGCGAACAGCTAATTAGTACCCTAATAGAAAATACTGTACAGAGATACTAAGTACGGTGATTTGGCATCCAGGAACTTACTGAGGAGCTTTTATCTCTCTCCATTATACATAGAAAGATTAAACTTGCCGCTGTATGTTACAAGCTGTTCGTGCTAATTAGTACCCTAATAGAACATACTGTACAGAGATACTAAGTACGGTGATTTGGCATCCAGTTAAAAGCTGTTCGTGCTAATCAGTACACTAGTAGAACATACTGTACATAGATACTTAGGATGGTGATTTGGCATCTAGGAACTTAGGGAGGAGCTTTTATCTCTCCATTATACATAGATTAAACTTGCCACTGTACGTTACAAGCTGTTCGTGCTAAATAGTACACTAGTAGAACATAGAGTACAGCGATACTAAGGACGATAATTTGGCACCCGGGAATTTAGGGAGGAGCTTTTATCTCTCCATTATACTTAGAAAGATTACAATGGAGAGAGATTAAAGCTCCTCCCTAAATTTGTGGATGCCAAATCACTGTACTTAGTATCTCTGTACAGTATGTTCTACTAGTGTACTAATTAGCACAAACAGCTTGTAACATACAGTGGAAAGTGTAATTTTTCTAAGTATAATGGAGAGAGATAAAAACTCCTCCCTATGTTCCTGTATGTCAAATTACCATGCTTAGCATTTCTGTACAGTATTTCCTATCTAGCCAGAAACCCTGCATCCTATGCAAGCTAGGCGGACAACTGGAGGGGACCTGATACACGGTTGCTTCCTGTTTCCCTTTCCAATGTCACATAAACTAGTGGTTGGTCTGCCCCGAAAGCCAAGAGTCTTATCTTTTGTATGGTACCAGTCCTGAGTCTCTGGGACACCCAGAACCAGAGATATCAGTACGCAAATTGGACCCATTTTCCCATAGACTATAATGGGCCCATTAATTCAGACCCACCATGGGTTCCGACGCTTGCCATGAGCCTTATAGGGGTCACAGAAACTTGGGGTTGATACCCTCCGGCAGCTAATTGTCTCCCCTTCCATACCAACCTAGCGATGAAGGCTCCCACCTCCCATGCTGAGAGTCCCAGGTTTGAGTCCCAAAGTGCCAACCTTTTTTTTTTTAAATATATATGTTCCCGTGACATTCACTTTATTATTATTTTTTCTTTGTTATACATTCAATGGAAGGGTGCACACAGGTTTCACATAAATCAGAGTGGGTGGGGGATTTTCCTACATATCCATAGTATACTGTTGCACATGTCTTGTAACCTGATCGGAACTCCCTCCCTGTCTACTGCATGTACTTTGAAGGCTCCCAGGGGGGAAGGGGAAAGTGGGATGGGGGTAGGGCGAGGCAGTGGAAAATACCGTGTACAAAGAAAAGGCATAATCAATACCATGGGGAACTTTACGGTGTATCGTTATGTGCATAGACCTCGCTTATCCCTATCACCCCTGTGTATTTCAGCTAGGGGATTCTGACGCTCCTTCAGCATTACCCCGTAGCCTGCAAAACCTATGCTGTTGCTCGCTCCATAGCTGAGTGCTGCCACAAGGCAGGGGTTCACGTGCCTCGGACATTTTGTCACTTTGCGATGCGATGGGGTCCGGTGTATCGTTATGTGCATAGACCTCGCTTATCCCTATCGCCCCTGTGTATTTTAGCTAGGTGGATGCTAACGCTTCTTCAGCATTGCCCCTTAGCCTGCAAAATCTGTGCTGTTACTTGCTCCATAGCCAAGTGCCTCCATGGAGCTAGGAGTCACAGGCGGTAGCCATTTCAATTGAGTCTGCCCTGCTATAGAATTGTATGTGTACCGTACGGTGCATAGAACCTTGACAGTAGAAACTCTCCTGCAGCTTTGCCCTGCTTTATGTAAAACTTGTGTTTTGTCAGTTTTCTATGCGATCGAGCCCGGTGTAACGTAATGTGCATAGACCTCGCTTATCTCTATCGCCCCTGTGTATTTTGGCTAGGGGATTGTGACGCTCCTTCAGCATTGCCCCGTAGCCTGCAAAACTTATGCCATCTCTCACTCCATATCCGAGCGCTGCATGCCACGTGGTGGGGGTTCAGGGGCGGCGGCCATTTTGCCAGTGTGCTGTGCGATTGAGTCCGGTGTACCGTAATGTGCATAGATCTCGCTTATTCCTATCGCCCCTGTGTATTTTATCTAGGGGATCATGACGCTCCTTCAGCATTGCCCCATAGCCTGCAAAATCTGGACTGTTTTGTGCGCCGTAGCCTAGGGCCTCCGTGGGGCAAGGAGTCATAGGTGGTAGCCATTTCTATTGAGTCTGCCCTGCTACAGAATTGTATGTGTACTGTACGGTGCATAGAACCTTAACAGTAGAACCGCTCCTGCAGCTTTGCCCTGGTTTATGTGAATAAAAAAATAATAAAGTGTCTGGAAAAAACTAACATGCATTCGTACTTTAGAAATCGAACTCGGGACTCTGAGTATAGGAAGCGGAACACTTCACCACTTCGCCGCAGACAGATGAATAAATCCATTGGTTTTGATTATGCTGTAATGGCTATGGGATTAGGACGCTAACATACTGTACAAAATTCCTAATCTCAAGAGGCAATAGTGAACTTCTAACACGTCCATTTGCGACAGTGTACACTACTGGTTTTATGTTGTTTTGTCTGCGGGACTTGGACGCTCACATATTCATAAAGTACTGTAGATGGATCATATACTGTATGCTGTACTATTTGCATCTGTACCGTATATACTGTATTAAATAATGCAACATAATGAGTATTTACTATATTAAATAGTGCAGCATAATGAGTATTTACTGTATGCAGCGTAATGAGACGCTTAGTAAAGTAGTCCTTATTATATATTTCAGTATTGTATTTTATGGGAGACCACACGCATGCGCAGTGGTGATTGTAAAAGGCGACATCTGGTGGATGATCGCAGGTATTACACGTAAAGGTAACGCCAAATGCTCTGTCTACCTCCGTGCGATTAGGTACGCCTCTCTGTGACTAGGCGCGCCTCCCTACGCCCCGGTACGCTGAGTATGCTCGATCGGGACAAACGCCTCAGCCAGTCAAGATAAAGGTGGCTACATCTGTATATAGATAACAAGCATAACTTTACATTTGGGTGGGGTTCATTTCTGTTGCCCTCTCCGCACTCCTACAATACATGAGTTATCTAAGAGAGAAGTATGAAGTATGTATCACAGGGTAACATATCCCTACCATGGGGAATTTGAGGGTGAACTGCATGTTTGCTACATGGGCAACTTGAAATACTAAGCAATTCTAGAAATGGACACTGTATGTTCAGGCTGAAAAAATATTCAAGAAGATAAGTGTCCATAAACCACTGATATGGATATCCCGAATATGTCACAATTATTTCTACTGCTATGATTACTCATAATAATAATGCTAATAATAATAATAATAATAATAATAATAATAATATAGGGCATATTGAACCAGACCTCTATGGTGTGTAATTGTTGTAAAGATGCTAGCACTTTATGTATTGTTGTTTTATTACTTTTATTACTTCAGTATAATAAATAGTATACTAATGTTTTTGGTGTGGGTTGGGTGCATTAAACACTGTGCAAAGTGTTCCTTATGGTGTCAAGGCATCTTGTAAAACTTTAGTACAAAGACTGTATGTGCTAGAACATTGTATCATTTAGTGCAGTTCTATTTAAAGAGTCACATTTGCTTCTGCTTTCTGATTTAGTTACACGGATATACTGCACATTAGGTCTTCTGCAGCAGGATGATGAGCTGGAGACAACTTTCTAATTAATCCAGAGAAAGAAATACACTGTAAATAACAAACTGTAGATGTCACATTCAACTCAATGGGAAATATTCCATTAAAATAAGAAAGTTATGATCAATAAGAGGTTCAAAGTAAAAGTGTAATTTAGAAGTAATAAGAAGCTTCATTAAGGCATTTTAATGATCCCAGTAGATAAATTTTGCATTTAAATCAGTGCTTTGCTTCCACAAAGAGGAGCACTGCTAAGCTCCATCGGATGAGACAAGCAGATTTGCATTTACTGAACAGCTGTGGTTTCTCGACTACTGACCTTTCCAATAAGATTTGGTTGAAATTACATTAGTTGCAGCTCTAGATTTGTACTTTTTTTTTTTTTTGCTTCAACCCTGTACTTGCATTATATGTACTGTTTTCTATACTTCTAGGTACTTCATTCTGGTGCCTATTGGACATAGTTCCCATAAAGAATGAAAAAGGTGACGTGGTCCTTTTTTTGGCTTCATTTAAAGACATTACTGATACAAAAGTGAAGATTGCCCAGGAAGATAAAAAAGAAGGTATGTCTAAAATTCATTTTACCCATTAATGGCACTTTTATTAGAATGTGCAAGGTTCTATTGTGCGGTATGATAAATGATTGACATAAGACAATAATCACATAAATCATACCAGGCAAAATCTAACTATCGTAACCACTTGCAGATGATCATAGTAGGCCTGACACTAGCATTCATCAGTGCATTTCTCTCTTCAGATAACCACACATGTCAGTTAGTTTGGATGAATTATGAAAGTGATACTGAAATATATTTTAGTGAACCTGGGAACCCAAGTATCATGTTGCCATTGTTCTAGGGTCCTGCATATCAGTGTACCTTTTTCTGGGGTTCCCAGTTTGGATCCACAAAAAGGACTATTTCCAATACAACTTATACTGTACTATTTAGTGTTTGGCATAACAGAACCCCAGAACAAATTACAGAACCACATTTGGGTCCAGAGGGCATCCATCAAATTACATCCATGTCGATAATTCCAGTATACAAATGCCATGAACTGATGATGTTCTCAAAGAGATTTGCTGCACGGTTTATGTTGAATGTCTGGTCTGTGCAATTTGGAAAAACATACTGTATGTGTGGCCAAATGAAATAGATCTGGATAGAACAAAGTTGCAGATTTTAAAGGACCTTAGATTGTTTTTGTCACACCTGTAGTGGCAAACTCTGGATTTTTAGAGGGGGGTTTACAAATTCAATCCACAATTTCCCACTCTGCGAAACATTGGAGCAAGTGCGGGAGTCTGGGGGAGCGGTAGAAGAACCTAGTAACGACTGTGGACATTAATGTAAACATTGGTCTTTTTAAACATTGGATACTCTATGGAATACAGTATTACTAGTTAACACTGTAGATGGTCTATAATATAGGCTGTATCAAACATATTTACATACTATAAATAAGATAAGTGGTCAAGAAAAGGTTAAACCATAATAAATACACAAACATAATAGAACCAGTACTGCACTTTCTAAGCACAGATTCTGCCACCTCATAGCAAGGCTCCTGTCTCTTCTTCCTGTTAGATACTCTCTGGTCCAGTGTACTGATTGTGGACTCAGATCCACACACAGCAAACTTATTAGAAGAAGCACCTACCACTGGGCATTGGCAGCATCTCTGCTATGTCCCTTAAATTGCATGATGTGGTGGCAGCTATAGTAATCCTATTACATATAGTACCATTGCTATTGTTCTTATAATTTGTGCCTCTTTCCAAGATAAGGGAGGTTTCCAGGAAACCAGAAACCCCCCTTGCATTTGCCTATGACCTGGTCTGTTTCTCTGTAGTGAAGACAAAAGTTAAATAGTAAATCCATTTAAAATGCAAAATCTTTACCTTTACCTTTATACATATAGAAGAGTATATACAATCCCATGACATAAAACCATTGCACAGTCATGAACAATCTGACATGCTTAAAAAAACATTGCTCAGTCATGAAAAATCTGACCTTTTTATCCTCTTAACTGCGGAAGATGTGTGGGGCTTATCCTCCGCATATAAATCCAGACTGCTGAACGCAAGCTCCACTCATCCCCTAAAGTGAAGGGCAGTGCACCCTCAAAAATTAAACGACCTTGTTCCCACCAGTCCAGGAGACTGGTGGGGACTCCCTGCAACTTCCAGCACCATCATCAGCAGTGGCAGCACTGTTTAATATAAGAAAAGCAGTGGAGAGAGAGACTTCAAGTCTATCTCTTCCATAATTTAATGTAGAAAAATGGCTAAGTTCATTTCAAGGAGGCGTGTCCCTCATTTGAAATGGTGCACACAAACTGACTTATATTTGGTGATCACACTGATCACCAGACATTAACTACCTGCACTACAGTAAAATAATGTACTCTAGGCATGAAGGAGGGTCTCCCCGGACCTGGCTACAAATAGTTAGGGGGCACCAATTTTCAAATGTTAGGGTCCTCAGTACTTATTTCCTGGTGATCACCGGACAATGTTAACCCAATTACAGTAAATGTATGTTTTCCATAATGAGTGGGAGGGCACTAGGTGCCCTATCACCACCATATTGTCAGCTGCAACTGGGTGGACACCGATAATTCAAAGATGGGAGTCTCCATTTTCAAATTGTGTAGAACATTAAAATCTATTGTCTGGTGATCACATGTGATCTCCAGACAATATTACCCTAAACTACTGAAAATAGACTAGGGAATAGGAAGCATATCCACAGCAACAGAAGATAATTCAGATCAAAACCAATTAAACATAAGCAGAGAGAAGAACATAGCTAGGAACAGAAAAAGCACAAACAAAACTCTAAAAGCTATGTGTACAAATGCTAGGAGCTTAGGAAATAAAATCCCAGAACTAATTGCAGTAATAACAAGGGATGATCTAGATATTGTGGCAGTTACAGTGTCATGGTGCAATAAAAATCATGACTGGGACATAGCTATACCAGGATATACATTATTTAGGAAGGACATAATTGGAAAAATCACAGGAGGGGTAGCAATGTATGTAAAAAAAAAGCATAAATACTACTTTAATACAAAGTATTGAAGAAAAAAACTGAGGCCCTTTTGGTGACCATAGAAACAGGGGAGAAGTATATTATTAGTACTGGCATGATATACAGGTCACCAGGGCAGGAAGAGGATTTGGACAATAACCTATTGCAGGACATAACTAAAATGGCATTAAAAGGAGAGGTAATAATCATGGGAGACTTTAATCTTCCTGATGTAAATTGGGAGGTGTCTGTTGCTAATTCCATTAGAAGGAGGGACAGTTTTGTCATGCTCGGCGTAAGTTGGGGTTCCGACAACCGAGTTTTGGCTGAAGGGATAGCTACCTGTGAGGAGAGTAAACGAGGTGGCTGAATGTAATTCCTCCTCATGGGCAGGAGGCCAAACTAATTGTTAACGTTGGCTGGAGGGCGTAAAGGAAAAGGAAGACTCTGTAGGAAGGTAACTGTAGTTTTAATGCATAACAGACCGTACACGAATATTGGAGAAATTGACAAAACTGGAAGAATCAGAGTCTATGGTTAAATGACTTGAAGAGTGAAGCTGAAGAACTCCGGTAAAGAAGAACTGAAGACTGTGATTAAAAGACGAGGCTGAAGAATTTGGACTTTGAATAAATGAAGACTTGTGATTTGTGATTGAAAGATGAGGCTGAAGAACTTGGACTTTGAAGAAATTAAGACTTGTTATTTGTGATTGAAAGACGAGGCTGAAGAACTTGGACTATGAGGAAATGAAGAAGTCTGCGAGAACTGCCGTTAGCACCTGGAGCTCCTCTACGACCTGGGACACCGTGAGCGCTTCCATGAGTGGTGACGGACTTAGACAGCAGGACTGCAGAAGCGTTTAGGTAACCGGTAGATGAGAGCAACCAGGACCAGGGCACCAGAAGTAACCTGGGAGCACAGAGCTGGAGAACCTTTCACAAGGAGGTAACTTGAAGCACTGGCAATCTCCCTCTGGGCCAGCCCCCTTTTGTAAGGGGAGAACATGCAGGATTGGCTGGAAACAGAATGGGAACTTAATTGGTAATGCTCTGATCTCCAACATGGCTGCCCCCAGCACAGGAGACATACTCAGCTGTTAGCACACAGCTTTAGCCAGCTTCTGACTCTGACACACTATACTGTGTCACACTAGAGGACCTTACCGCAGCGATCCCCGCCGCAGCACCCGGCTCTCCAGACCCCCGCCCCCGGCCCTTGGCAGCCGCACATCCTTCCAGGAGGACCCGCCACCAGCAGCTACCTGCCACCGCAACCATGCCAACCAGCAGGACGGCAACCCCCAGGAGCACCCGCCGGAGGTAAGACTCCAGAGCCTGACAAGTTTAGATTCCCTTCAGGGACCATCCCTCCACCAATTGGTGAGGGAGCCCGTACAAAAAGATGCAATATTAGACCTAATACTTACAAATGGAGACAGAATATCGGACATAAAAGTGGGTGAAAACCTGGGATCCAGTGATCATCAAGCAGTATGGTTCAGAATAAAGACAGAGACTGACTCACCCCGTACAAAAACAAAGGTGTTGGATTTTAGGAAGGCTGATTTTGTAGGGATGGGAAATTGTGTAAGCGATTTTTTGGCAGAGTGGAGGAACTTGGAAGCAGTGCAGGAGAGGTGGGAAACATTAAAAAGTGCAAAATTAAAGGCAACAGACCTTTGTATCAAAATTATTAGGAAAAACACAAGGAAAAGGAAGCCGTTGTGGTTTGCGAAAGAAGTAGCAAATATTGGGGCTAATTCCAAGTTGATCGCAGCAGGATTTTTGTTAGCAATTGGGCAAAACCATGTGCACTGCAGGGGAGGCAGATATAACATGTGCAGAGAGAGTTAGATTTGGGTGGGGTGTATCTGCAATCTAATTTGTAGTGTAAAATAAAGCAGCCAGTATTTACCCTGCACAGAAACAATATAACCCACCCAAATCTAACTCTCTCTGCACATGTTATATCTGCCTGCCCTGCAGTGCACATGGTTTTGCCCAATTGCTATCAAAAATCCTGCTGCGATCAACTTGGAATTACCCCCATTGTGAAAGCAAAAAGGATGGCTTTTAGGAAATATAAGCAGACACAAAATAATAGAGACAAAGAGATATATCTTATTAGACAGAAGGAGACTAAGAAAGTAATCAGATATGCAAAGGCACAAGCTGAGGAGAAATGGCCCAGTCAGTGGGTAAAGGAAACTTTTTTTTAGGTATATAAGCGAAAAGGAGAAAAACAAAAGGCGGAATAATAAAACTAAAGACAGAGAGTTAGGTTTATAGGGGGTAATTCTGAGTTGATTGCAGCAGGAACTTTATTAGCAGTTGGGCAAAACCATGTGCACTGCAGGGGGGCAGATATAACATGTGCAGAGAGAGTTAAGGGGGGTACTCACGGAGAGATCCATGCTTAAAATCTAAGCAATCTGACTAGATTGCTTAGATTTTAAGCATGGATCACTCGTGTGTAGCCCCTACAGCGATAGCGATGCGCAGCCCCGCGCATCGCTATCGCTTGTGCTAGATTGGCCTGCCGTGCAGGCCAATCTAGCATGCCGCTCATTTCACCTGCTGGGTGAAATGAGCGCCCCCCCAATCTCCCCCTGCATGCTCAGCACAGATCGCGCTGTGCTGAGCGGCGGGAGAGATGTGTGCTGAGCGGTTTGCTCAGCACACATCTCTCCCGTATATAGGGCCCCTTAGATTTGGGTGTGGTGTGTTCAATCTGCAGTCTAAATTGCAGTGTAAAAATAAAGCAGTCAGTATTTACCCTGCACAGAAACAAAATAACCCACCCAAATCTAACCGTCTCTGCACATGTTATATCTGCCTCCCCTGCAGTGCACATGGTTTTGGCCAACTGCTAACAAAGTTCCTGCTGCGATCAACTCAGAATTACCCCCATATTTACTAAGATTCGTAATTGTAGGGATTTGGAAGGAGATTAAATACGAATGACATAGAATGTGTGAATTTGCAACTTTTTGAATTTTTTATGCCTCATTTACTATGCTGTCATATTCTGCATTTTCGTGTTTGCCGATGTCGATGTCATTCGTAATTTCGGCCAGTGTTTAACGGGAGTTATTAGTAAAACACTCTTGTGGTTGCCACCACTTAACCTCGCTGGTTATGCTTAGAAGGGAGGACCCCACGCAAAATTTTTTCAGGATTTTTAAAACTTTCACACCCCTTCCCACTGATAAACATGCATGGATCTCACTGATCCATGCATGCCTATCAGAACACGGTAAAAAAAAAAGCAGGTCTATTTGAAAACTGCTTTTTTTTACAATTTGTATTTTTTCACGGCAGTGTTTGGCTATTGCCGGCAGTGATTGTAAATTCAAATTTTTAGTAAATTGCCGAGTTGTATAAAATAACAGGTGTGTTTGACCGATGGTGTATTCATTCGTATTTTTTTCTTTGACTAAAAAGCAAATGCCCTCATCACTGCCGAGATTTGAGTTTAGTAAATTCCCGAGATGACACTTTGATGAATAAACACCAACTTGGTCAAAATCGGGAGCTTAGTAAATATACCCCTGGGAGTCTTGTTGAGGGAGACAATGTAATAGCAGATCATCTTAATAATTATTTTTGCTCAGTATTCACTACTGAAAGAGAGAAGGGGCCACAGTTAAGTTGCAGGGATATTCAGGAAAATGAAACAAGTACATTTACTGAGGAGAAGGTCCTAACAGAACTCTCAAAGCTGAAAGTGGACAAATCTATGGAGCCAGATGGGATACATCCAAGGATACTAAAAGAACTTAAAGAGGTGCTGGTAGCACCATTGACATAATGATGGATAAAGGTGGAGCAGTGGATATAGCTTATCTAGACTTTAGTAAGGCTGTTGACACTGTTCCACATCGCAGACTGCTAAATAAACTTGGAAGCTTGGGATTGGATACTAGGATTATTGAATGGATAAGATCTTGGTTGCAGGATAGAAAACAGAGAGTTGTGGTAAATGGAGTGCATTCACAGGAGGGAAATGTTACCAGTGGAGTACCCCAGTGATCTGTACTTGGACCAGTGCTTTTTAATATCTTTATTTGTGACATTGCAAATGGCATTAAAGGGAAAGTATGCATTTTTGCAGATGACACAAAGGTATGCAACAAGGTAGACACACCAGGTGGAGTAAAACAAATGATTGAGGATCAAGGTAGACTAGAGGAATGGTCAGTAGTGTGGCATTTACAGTTTAATGCCAAGAAATGTAAAGTCATGCACTTGGGTCTCAAAAATCCAAAGGCTAAATATAGTATTAATGGCACTATACTGGAAACTACTGAGTGGGAAAGGGATCTAGGAGACACTATTTCAGGTGACTTAAAGGCAGGTAAGCAATGTAACAGCAATGAGGAAGGCTAGTCAGATGCTTTGCTGCATTGGGACAGGAATCAGCAGCAGAAAGAAAGAATAATGCCACTGTATAGGTCATTGGTACGGCCTCATCTAGAATATTGTGTTCAATTCTGGAGGCCATATCTTCAAAAGGATATTAATACATTAGAGACTGTACAAAGAAGGGCAACTAAAATGGTGCATGGCTTACATCACAAAACATACCCAGAAAGACTAAGAAATCTCAATATGTATAGTTTGGAGAAGAGAAGGGAAAAGGGAAACATAATAGAAACTTTCAAATATATCAAAGCTTTTAACAAAGTCCAGGTGGGGAACATTCTCCAAATGAAGAGAAGCAATACTACATGAGGACATGCACTGAGACTGGGGGGGTTCAGGGGAAATTTGAGGAAAAATAACAGTGCATCTCTAGTAAGAAACATGTGAATTGTGCCTGTTTTAAAGGAGCTGATCTACTCTAAGAGCCACTAGGACTGTCCAACCATTTGCCAGCTCAACACCCCTTAACCCTGTATACCTTCCTAATTGTGACTATTTTACCCGAGGTAAACTTAATCCAGTTCAAATGCTTAACACTATACTGAACAAGCCCAAAGCACCATGGAAAGTAAAGGACTGCATCTGATCACCAAATTGCCCCGGGTAAACAATTAGTACACCAACGTGCACCAGTCTGATTATACTGAGTGGGGATAGCTAACGTTAATCATATTGTTTCTGCAAATGTGCTTCCCTGTAATATCTTCAGTTCTTCAATGTAACATGTTCTTAATAGAGTATATGTCACCGACCTAGGCTGGGGGTGTTGTGAACTCGGGGGTTCTCCCGATGGTAGTGGAGAGGAACCACAGGTGGGTCGGAACAGGGATGGCTTAATATAGGTCTTCCTCATACAGGACTCTGACAGTAAAGCTTGGTGAAAATATTAAAGAACTTTTTTGCAGGAAGAGAGCAACACAATGTCACATAGCAGAGAAGGAACGTATGGGAAATGTCCAGGCCTATAGGAGAACTTGTAAGCAATGCTAAGGATTCCAGGAAAAGAAGTACTTGTGAGTGTTGGTACAAGATAATAATGACTGAAGAACTTGTAAGTGATGTTTTTAAAGATACTGGTGATTTGAAGAGCTGGTGAACGGTGATTAAAGACTCTGATGATTTGGAACACTTGTGAGTGGTGATTAAAGACACTGATGATTTGTATGACTTGAGAGCGGTGACTGAAGATACTGATGTTTTATAGAACTTGAGAGCGGTGGTTAAAGACACTGATGATTTGTAGAACTTGAGAACGGTGGTTAAAGACACTGATGATTTGTATGACTTGAGAGCGGTGATTAAAGACACTGACGATTTGTAGAACTTGAGAGCGGTGATTAAAGACACTGATGATTTGTATTACTTGAGAGCGGTGATTAGAGACACTGATGATTTGTAGAACTTGAGAACGGTGGTTAAAGACACTGATGATTTGTAGAACTTGAGAGCGGCGTTTAGCCCGCAGCACACGCTGACTCCAAGAAGCAATGGTGACTGGATTGCAGGGGAACACACCAGCCGCAGTATACGCTGAACTGTGCAGCAACTGGCACCTGGAAGTGCAGGAGACACTGGGGTACGACTGCAGAGAGATTCGTCAGGAACAGGAGCACTGGCATCCACGTCAGGGGAAAAGACGATACTCAGGCGCAGAGGCTCTGCCCGGCGTCTGACTTTGAATCTCGCGCCTCCGCTGGATTGGTGGAACAGTCTGATGACATCACCTGCTCCCCGCCCACGTGATGCCGGGTGTCATGGCGGCACCCCTGCCCCGGGGAACCGCCGGGAGCCGCGCCTACCTGACGCCGGAGCCCGTGGACCACCGAAGGCGGAGGCCGCAACACAGACCAGCAGGCACGCAGGGGTAAGCGCGGTGAACGCCGCCTATGGCATGTGACAGTATAAGGCAGTAGGAGGTAAGTGAATTCACGAACCTATATGGTTGGTTACATGTATCTGTTTTTGGACATTTATACTGTAGCAAAATTGTATCAACTGTATTTGTAAATGGTTATTTACTCTACCACCAGTGTAAAAGCTTGATGTTTTGTGTTGAGATTTGTGTGCATTAATAACCTTTAAACCTTGGTTAACAGTTAATCCAATCTCTTTATAAATAAATACATATTTTACAACTAAATTTCACCTTGGGTAACAATTGAGTAGGGAAGAGATACACCGAATACCCTTTCAGACAAGCAAGGTAGGAGTAGTAAGCCACCACTAAGATCCCTACCGATCATTCCTGTACATTACATATATTTTAATTTTGGGGTGGCATTTCTGTGTGTGGGCAGAGCTTTAGGAGGGGATGAATGCCTAGCAGCCATTTTAGCTCTTTGCATTTATGCTCTGTGGCTAGTTTGGTGTGGTTTATTCCCCCCGAATCCTGGTACATTGCTAGATTGTTGTGCTTTGTTTTTTGGCTTGCCTTAACAAAGTGTCTTTACTTCTTCTTGAGATGGATCCTTTTCAGAATCTGTGGTGCTGCAGTGCCATGCGGCCTCTAAAAATTGCTGGGCAGTGATAATGACCTATAATCAGTGGTGGCCAGTGCACACATCAGTGGAGCAGTGGGTTTAATACATTTGTGGGGCAGTGGGACACATTGGTGGGGCAGTGTGAACTTCAGTGGGGCATTTGCATTGGTGGGGCTGTGGCGCAGTAGCAGTGCAGTGTCTTTAAAAAAACATTGGTTGGGCAGTGGGGCATATTGGTGGGGCAATGGGACACATTGTTGGGGCAGTGTGAACTTGGAGCTGCTGACAGCGTTGTACTTCTGCACTGGTCTTCAAAGTGCTGTGTAAAATGGAGCCTGGTAGGGTCCTGGGAGTGGCTTCAAAGTTCCAGATATTTAAAAATTGGTCAAATTGCTCATATTGGACTTTATTTGCTGCATACACACATGCCAATATGAGCGATTTCACCAGCGATGCGCTGAAGATTAAGCTGCAGGCATGGATGACTACGAAACGCTTCAAATGAGCACGGGTGCACTCATCGTTCATCGTTCGTTTGTAAATGTGGATGCCTCTTAAGACTGGGTACACACTTGAGCAATAGAATGGCTAGCCGCCCAATGTGCTGGCTGATCCAACAATTTAGTAAGTGTTATGCACATATGATATTGTGCATACCCACATACTGTACCAGCCAGCCATACAGACTGACAGATGTTCCAATATACTGTATCTGCAAGATATATTGGTTATGGCTGTGCTGCAGGGCTGACATGATACTGTATATCTGTGAACAATGCCATCCACAGACATATCTTCTGTACACATCCCTCGATGCACTGTGCGATATGTCACTCACCAGTTGAACCAACAACATATAACATAGTATGTAGCTAGCATAACACATCAATTATTTAACTTCATTATCTGATTTGTAATTTTATGTATGATCCAGTACACACCACTTCCTCTAATGTGGCTTCTGCATTTTATTTCTATCTGTAAATGTGTGAGATCCAATCTTTATCCAATCTTTGAATTGTGTCCGTACTTAGGTTTTGAATGCATTGTTATCGGGAAGATCTAGTGGTTAAAATATCTTTGTTAATCCACCAGGTATTATCACCAATGAAGCAAAAACTTTCTCACACAAATTTTTCACAGATGCTAGTAAGGGGTCCATTTATTATAGGTTCCTAGACCTGATAATTATAAATTTTAATCACTAATATTTGCTAACACCCAGATGTAACATTAAACACATCTAGAGATCAGTGATCACTTTACTTTGAGCTGTGGTTTCCTTGCTGCCCTCTGCACATGCATGATCTTCAGACCAAGGGGTTGAGTATGAAAGTCATAATGTTAACATTCCTCATATTGCTGTGAGAATGCCAACATAGTCATAATGTTGACATTGACCATGTCAACATTCATCATGTAGACAGTGATGAAATCTCGACATGTTAGAATGTCGACATTTCTTCCTGTTGGCAGAGTAGTGACTAACCTTCTTTTGTCAGATACAGCAGCTCCATCATCATCTTCCAAGTGCCAATGGCAATGTGACCCAGGGCTTGTGCAAAGTTTCTCGATACCCTAGTCAAAACCTCAGTCTGCTGCCCCCAAACCATACACTAGTACCCACTTTCCGGCCTCTCAGGTGAGGTAGCGTCTTAGAAGTTCATAGAAGTTCAACAGCGCCTCCTGCATTAATGCATCTTTCAGAGTTATCATTCATTTTGTGATAAGCAGACTCATGGCTGAAACCCAGAAAGCTCCGATATCTACTGCTGAGCCCACATCATACATCCTGGGATGCTTACAATTGCAGCTATCCCCCCGAAAATGTTAATTTTGTGATTTCACACCAAAAATTGTTTCATCAATATGTCCCTAAATGTGAGTGCATTTAGTTCATAATTAGCTGTTCTACCCTTTCTTTGCACGGGAGTTTCTGATTTTCAAGGTTGTACATATACAGTAAGTGAGTGTTAAAAATTTGGTAAATCTATAGAGATGTACATTTGAGATGCCTTAATGTAAGTTAATATTAATCCATGGTTCTTGGCATTACCTGAGGAGCACCCGTAGCAGATACGGTAAAAAGTGACAGGACTATTTTTGTAGTTTATTAAATTCTACTCACTGGAGGTGCAATCCAAATTTTGATTCAGTTGTCCATTTGGGCATTATCGTTCACGCAACACAAGTCATGCATCGGTAATGATGTCATTATGTCAACCCCCTTTTCATTCCCTTAGGGGAGGTTTATAAAATTTCTGATTGCGTAGTTTTCCTATTTCCCACTTGAAGAATACCTATGTTAAATTTCAGCTTCCTAACATATTGGGAAGTAAGAGAATTAGTGATGAGTGAGTGAGTGAGTGAGTGAGTGAGTGAGTGAGTAAGGGCTTTCACATTTATACAGTATATATAGATCCTTTACTTAGTTCCAGATTTCAGGAAGCCATTCTTTTATTACAGCTGTGTACATCCAGTCTCTGTCATTTGCCCAAATTTTGATATCTCTTGGAAAGTCGTTTCTTGGGAGAGTTTTACATTTGAATAGTCCTCTCCCACTTTGGTTTATTACCCACTTCTCAATATTGTCTTGTAATTGTGGCCAGTCTGCTACTCCATTTTGAAATAAAATACAAATAGCAGTGTTATGCTGGTAACTAACTTACATGCAATTAGCATACAAAGTAGAATAGTTAAATTACATGTAATTGATACACACAAATAATATATAAAAAATTCTTACAAATTTAGTGAAACTTTGTTAAATATATAGGTGCATGTAGCAAAACATAAGAATAATTAAAACCAGTTAAATCAACTTCACTGAAACAGATGAATATATATATTCATCAGTCCCCAAATAGATGTGCAAATAAATTGCCTGTCCCTATTGGTATCTCCAATATAGTCACAGTCAATAGTTTGTATTAAGACACCCATATTGAGTGTAAGCTTCCAGTAGGTATATATTTACCAAGAACGTACACCGCTAGAGGAGTGCACCCTAAAGCAGAAGTCCTGTGTAGCTGGAGCTCTCAGATGCATATGGTGAAAGGGATTAATCTAAAGGGAAGATGCTCAAATGTCCAAAAAGGCTTGTATGATTTGTGAATAGGAGGCTGGTCCAGTCAGGTATCTTGGGGTCTTTTGAAAAATAAAAGATGGTGAAGAAGAAAAGTCATGACACATTTCGCTGTCCCCATGTGACAGTTTTATCAAAGGTAAAGGTAACCTTTGTACCCAGTGTCAGACTGGGGCATGATAGGCCCAGTGGGGAATGCAGTGGTAGGGGCCCATGTATATCAGTGTGACCAGTCTCTAGAAGGTGTGTGGCCAGCCACCACACTGGCTTGCCTAACCATTAATGAGGGCATGGGCTGGGCCCCTTAATAAAAAAAAATATATATATATATATTAAATACCACTTGTGCATGCATGATAATGTACCAGATTAATAACAGTAAAGCACTGTAGAGAATACACCATCGTACTGTGCATTATAATGTAACATATGTATAATTCAAATGCACAGTCTGGAACCTGATCCCTAAAGGATGATATGGGCCTCACTCAGTGGGGCCCACCGGGGGGTTGCCCCTCTGGGCCAGTTCAACCCTGTTTGTACCATCATATCAGGGCCGTAACTAGGGGGGGGGGGCCCTAAGTGGGCATGCACCCTGGGTGCAGGATTTGAGGGGGCACTGAGGAGTTACAGTGCAGTGCGTGCTGCTCCAGTGAGACAGCAGACGGCTCCCGGGCCAGTGTCTCTGACCCACCTGTCTGCCCGTAGCTGGCTCCGACGCTGTGCGGGGTGATCTCCAGTACCTGGGATCTCTCCTATGCTGGCTACTGTCTTAAACTCTCTTCTTTGCCATGCAGTGCTGCGACTAGCGTGCGGTGCACCGTACAAGCTATAGAAGCGAGCTGTTGGTGCTGTGTTTTTCAGCAGGCTATGGTCTCGGCTGCCTGCCCAGCACCAACCGATAACAAGTTGCAGGCTACACCCCATTGAGAGTACACACTGCCCCAGGCTTACGCTTCTTATTCTTAACAGGTGCAGTCACCAATGTTACAGAAATCAAAGGTCCACTTTGCTAGCTATCCACTTGATAAGTGGAAACTTAGAGCCTGGACAACCTTCAAATCTCATTGAGTATCACTTCAGCAGCTTTGTGGTGAGTTTAAAGACAGACTTTATTATCGGCACTGTGCTCCCAGTTAGCAGTTTCAACCTCCGCTTTGCCTCCCAGATGGGAGGATTTGGTGTAGCTTATAGGGGATGTAGTTCATTGATGTATGTAGTATAGTAATGTATTGCAGTATATAGGGGCATGTAGTGCACTGATGTGGTGTAGTATATAAGGGGATGTAGTGTAGTGATATAGTTCAGCATGTAGTGGATGTAGTATAGTAGTGCAGTGGGTAGGGGAATGTAGTGCAGTGATGAAGTTTCATGATATACTGTAGTGCTGTGATATAGTGCAATGTATGGGGACACAGAGGAGCATGTATTTGAACATGCTGCTGGAGGTGCATGTCCAATAGTATCCCGTTTTTTTTTAAAAATTTTATAATCTAATTAGTTTAGTCTGACCTTTTTTTTTGTTTTATTTGGGGGGGGGGGGGTCGCGCCAAATTACTGCCTTGCCCCTGGTGCCGAAAATCCTAGTTTCAGCCCTGATCATAATATATACAACTATCTAGAGAATATTGAATCATGCCCATCGATCCCTATCATAAAATAAATACATTTAACACTTTTAATTCTATGCATGCTATTTATAATGTTATGTATAGTGCTTACATTTTTACACTTATTTGATTTGAGTGTAGATGTAGATACTTATAATTTCAACACGCATACATCTATATCGTACAAGAGTAGAAATATTTACCTTTATGCTGACAAGAGCAAAAGTGTAATACAGGTTGAGAATCCCTTATCCAAAATGCTTGGGACCAGAGGTATTTTGGATATCAGATTTTTCTGTATTTTGGAATAATTGCATACCATAATGAGATATCATGGTGATGGGACCTAAATCTAAGCACAGAATGCATTTATGTTACATATACACCTTATACACACAGCCGGAAAGGTAATTTTAGCCAATATTTTTTGCAACTTTGTGCATTGAACAAAGTGTATCTACATTAATTCATTTATGTTTCATATACACCTTATACACACAGCCTGAAGGTCATTTAATACAATATTTTTAATAACTGTGTGTATTAAACAAAGTTTGTGTACATTGAGCCATCAAAAAACAAAGGTTTCACTATCTCACTCTCATGCAAAAAAGTCCGTATTTCGGAATATTTGGATATGGGATACTCAACCTGTATTAACATTTATAGTAATACATTTATATTTTTCATATTGCATATTAAAACATAGTAATATTCCTATATACAATCTATGCAAGAGAGTTTACCAACACTGACAGAACTTAAAACAATGTTGTGTGTTTTTAATTAGCTGAGTGGGTGTAATATTTCTTACAGTGCTGACTGTAGTGAATGCTGTTTATAACAAGGATCTTTTAAAAAAAGAGACTAGCGGCACAGCAGGAGTTTGTTCTGCAGAATAGAAAGTAGTCGGAGAGAAAAATGAAATAAAAACTTTCACAAATATATTTTTAGAATTAAAACGAACTCCTATATGAATGCCTTATGTTATGGGAATTGGATTTCCATCACTAAGTAAAAGAGAAATATATATAGTAGGTTATTACTTTTATTTTATTTTTAGTATCTCAGGAAGATATTATACTTTTTCTTTTTATCTAAAATGTCAGCGTAAGGTCAGTCAGCATAATCTTGTTCTAACAAGGGTTTGAACGGAAGTGAAGATGAAAACTGTAGTGGCTGTTTCTCATGCAATTTACTTCTTCATACATCCAAGGGTGCTATCTCTAAATTGTTTCCGCTCTGTTAAGTATTGTGCTAAACGAGTACTAGAATTATAAATACATTTATATAATTTCTTTTAAAAATCATAGTAAGATGTTCTGACTGAGCTCATTAGGTGAATGAACAATTGTCAAACCGAAATGAGGATAGCAGATTCCCAGAACTTCTGCCCACTTAGAATCTTCGCTTTAAATTACGACACTTATGTGAGAAAATAATATGCATTTAAATTCATTCATTTTAAGATATTTAACTTTTTTCAAAATCCATATAATTACCAGATTTCCTGCTCATGCCATTTAAGGTCTTATTCAGAATTGCAAGTAAACTGTCACAAATCATGCATCCGCAAAAGTGTATATTTGCTATCTATGGAGAGTTGGTGACATACAAAAATTTGGGGACGTGGCTTTTTCTCCTTGGCTACAGCTCCCCCCCCTTGTTGTACTTGGGTCTGATGTGGCTGGAATGTGTGCATGATTGCTGGTTTACAGTGAGTTCTGAAATCGCAGTACACAATCCAAATTAATTGCGGTTATGGGTTAGGTAGTACAGATGATAAGTACTCAAGCAGCTTGGATCACGTGAAATGCAGGCACAAGGCGCAGAGGGCAATTTTTTTTTTTAATGGCACCACTTAAAAATATGTACACAGGCTTCCCTTTCCGCAAATGATTATGAAACATTATTTGTGAGCACTGCAGTGTAAAGTCATTGATTAGAAACTGGGTTTTTGGAGTTTAGTTTCTGCAGTTTTTATGTGTTCCTGCAGTATTATTAGTATTTTAAAAATGAAGTTCTGAACACAATAAGAATATTTTCATTCTATAGAGATTAATTGAAATTATCACTTATCTTTTTTCAGCTATACTATTACTGCTGTTGTTATTTCTATGTATCTAATGTGACGAGACAGAGAAAATCTGATTTTTCCACCATGTTCAGAAACCCTAAATTATATGAAAACACATTCACATGCCAGATGCCGAGAATTTTTATTCAAATTTTAAAGACTTACTGTATATAGCTAGATCTGCTTCTTCTTATTCTACTGTTCACAAGTAGTTTGATGCAAATTGGAAAATTCATGCTACTACTCAGTCCATTTCTGGGGTATCTTTTGATTATTTTATGCAGTCCACACCTCTCAGGTTTGCTATTCTCCTGCTGATTTTGTTTTGTATCTGTTCTAAATTTCTCTGCTGACTCTCTCTGTTGATAATAGAACTTATTTAGAGGAGGTGGAGAACTCCATTAAATCCTTCCTTGGAGGTAAGGCATCTGGGGTTGATGACCTTCCCATTGAACTGTAAAAGGTGCACGTAGGCTTTTTTGTACTTTAAATGTTTGTGTTATTTGCTGCATTGTTTTATGCTGGTTCCCTGCCCTCTTTATATGTCTTTATTATCTACTGACATTAAAATTCTCATCAAAAACTTATCCATGTGTCTGAATAATGTGGTCTAAGAAATTATCCACCCAGATCAGACAGACTTTATGCCAGGGAAATCCACTTCCATTAATCTCCAACATTATATACTTATTTACAACTTAGTAATGTGGGTAGGGAAGGAGGATGCCTTGATTACGTCTTTGAATGCAGTCAAGGCATTTGATTTTATTGAATGGACATTTTTATAGGCTGCACTTTCTAGGAGCAGAATTTACTTGTTGAATGACAACTTTTACACCTCTTCTGCTGCTAGGAACTGTGTTACAGTTAATATTTACCCTGGGTAGGGAGAAATCTGTAGTCTTACCTGTTGTTACTATTTTTTCTATACTATCTGAAATTATACATAGTATATCAGTTTCATGTTATTTTGTTTGCAGAATCCAAGTATACCGTCAGAAATTTGATATTACGTAATGTTTTTGAGATATTTTGAAATTTTGAAATGCAAAAATTAAAGTAATTACAGTAAGGGCTTGGCAAGACTCCCTTCTGCCTGCGCTATGGGAAACACATCCTGCCCAGGCTCTTTATCCTCTATGTCATCAGAATTCCCCTCCTCATATTAGTCATTCCTAAGTCATTCCTAAGGCAGAATCATCCTCTTGGTGCTGCATGAAATGTTGCTTTCTGGCTCATGTCCCACTATATCACAAAGATGTGTGCAAAGAGAGAAAACTATGCTGCTCGAGAAATAAACTGTCAAGTACACTCCATTGGTTGAGCCACGTAAAATCATTTTACTTCAGCCTGGCATTAAGTTGGGCCTAAAGAAGAATTTTGTGAAGGGACTGGATACAGAAGTCCAGGGTCCCAGCTATCTGAAGGAAAAATTTCCAAAGTTAAGCAAAGCTAACAGATGGCATATTTGTTGTCCTCTGAATAAGCAAATTGCTTAGAGATTAAATATTTACCGCTAAATGTCAGGAATTGGTTCAGAACAACCCCCCCCCCCATCATCTTTAATGACTAATTAGGTCCTTAGAAGTTTTTAATGATTTTATTTTGGCCAATAATTACACAATTTTGGGGTGAAAAAATGCAAAATGCAGGAAATTTTCACCTATACTATAACACAAGCAAGAATTATCACACTAATGCTGATTTTGCTTTTTCTAATTGAATTGCACGATAAAAGGGAGTGTGCATACTGTCGACAAGCAGAATTATCATGGGCTAGGTGTGTCAAGTAAATGATTGTTAATTTGTTATCATGGCTAATTGAATTACCCCCTATATATCTGTTAACATGCAGTTTCAGATTACTTAGTTTAGGGATAAATCTTGATCCTGCCAGAAGCTTACCCTTTCAGTTACAGATGGATTGAACTTGATAAAGATGATTATTCAACCCACATTTCTGTATGTTCTGCAGAATTCCCCACTCATTTTCTCTAAGATTTCTTGATGTATGATCTAATTTGTTTAGAGCAATAAATGAGTCCATATTGTTTACAAAACACTTTGAATGATAGGGGTCTGGCCCTACGTATTAGATTGTATTTGATGAGCAACTTGTGCACTTGAAGGACATAGTGTCAGCATTGGTAGGGAGATGGGCACTTATTCAGCAAACTTGACTGCACATTACCCATTACAATTTATACTGTTTGAGTATCCGCTTGCATGTTGTTACCCCATATTGGTACAGACGAGCAGGGTCTGGCTGTTGGCAATGGGGCTTCTGGAATGTGCTGCTATTGATCCTTTCTCAACATTGTGGGTTAACACTGCTTTAACTGTGTCCTTTAGAGGGAAGATTTCAGTAACTGTCCTGAGAATTGTCACCATAGGTCAGTTATATTAGGAGGGTGTCATGCACTTCTTTCTTCAACTTGGTTCAGAATTTAGTCTCCCTAATAATTCAGGTTGAATATCCCATATCCAAAATGCTTTGGACCAGAAGTATTTTGGATATCAGATTTTTCAGTATTTTGGAATAATTGCATACCATAGTAAGATATTATGGAGATGGGACCCAAGTCTAAGCACAGAATGCATGCATGTTTTATATACACCTTATACACACAGCCTGAAGGTAATTTTAGCCAATAGTTTTAATAACTTTGTGCATTAAACAAAGTTTCTGTACATACACACAATTCATTTATGTTTCATATATACCTTATACACACAGCCTGAAGGACATTTAATACAATATTTCTGCAGTGGGGTACACTGTGTTCCACAGGAAATACATTGAGGTGTAGAGTTGGATCTTGATCCAGAGGCACCAACAGGCTAAAGCTTTGACTTTTCCCAGGATGCATTGCATTGCATCCTATATAACCCCGCCTAACTGGATAACTGGAGCTCAGTTTATAAGTTGGTGCCTGCATAGCAGGTTACCTAATAGGGGGGCTGCGCTAGGCAGCCCTGAAAAGAGCTTTTTAGAAGACTTCAAGGGCCGCAGCACTTTCAATGTCAGTCTGACATGCTGTGCTGCGGCTCTATCACCTACCCAGCAACGTTGGATACTCCCGTGGCCGGGATCTCTGGTACTTGCAGCAGAGGCGCACCGGTTCACAGGCACACCACCGCTGCCGCTCTCCAGGATCGCGTGCCTGCACATCAGGGAGGAGGTAAGAGGGTCCCACAGGTGGGACCCGCTAGTAAATTGTGGTCCAGTTGTGGTCCCAGGAGACGGACCATGCCGCTGGCATGGACACTGTACTTCACAGGGACCCCACTATATCCATCAGGGCAGGAAGCACAGGTCGGATTTTAATAAATCCATTTTACATAGGCTCCACAGTACCCGGTGGTGAGGATCAGCATAGGGGATAAGACGCTGACCTATAGCCCCTTCCCCAGCTCCGGGCACCATCTACTGCTGGTGATCCCGCCCTGGAGCTGCATTTCACTCTCCCTCACTCCCTGACAGAGATTTGGCGCCATCTTTACACAAGTAGCTGCGGCAGATCTCCGGGACTGCAGGGCATTGTCTCCTCTGTAAATCCGCCTGCCTCATCAGCGCTGTGATTTTACAGGCACTTTAGAATTATACATGTAATTTTAGACAGCGTTAGTTAAGAACAAGTGTACTTCTACCTGAATATTTAGTACAAGTATTCTGAGATATACATCCAGTATCTACTGTGCATTGTTATATCTACATATATATATATATATATATATATATATACACTGCTCAAAAAAATAAAGGGAACACTAAAATAACACATCCTAGATCTGAATGAATGAAATATTCTTATTAAATACTTTGTTCTTTACATAGTTGAATGTGCTGACAACAAAATCACACAAAAATTATCAATGGAAATCAAATTTATTAACCCATGGAGGTCTGGATTTGGAGTCACCCTAATATTAAAGTGGAAAAACACACTACAGGCTGATCCAACTTTGATGTAATGTCCTTAAAACAAAACAAAATGAGGCTCAGTAGTGTGTGTGGCCTTCACGTGCCTGTATGACCTCCCTACAATCCACACAAGTGGCTCAGGTAGTGCAGCTCATCCAAAATGGCACATCAATGCGAGCTGTGGCAAGAAGATTTTCTGTGTCTGTCAGCGTAGTGTCAAGAGCATGGAGGCGCTACCAGGAGACAGGCCAGTACATCAGGAGATGTGGAGGAGGCCGTAGGAGGGCAACAACCCAGCAGCAGAACCGCTACCTCCACCTTTGTGAAAGGAGGAACAGGAGGAACACTGCCAGAGCCCTGCAAAATTGACATCCAGCAAGCCACAAATGTGCATGTGTCTACTCAAATGATCAGAAACAGACTCCATGAGGGTGGTATGAGGGCCCGACGTCCACAGGTGGGGGTTGTGCTTACAGCCCAACACCATGCAGGACGTTTGGCATTTGCCAGAGAACACCAAGATTAGCAAATTCGCCACTGGCGCCCTGTGCTCTTCACAGATGAAAGCAGGTTCTCACTGAGCACATGTGACAGATGTGACAGAGTATGGAGACGCAAAGGAGAACGTTCTGCTGCCTGCAACATTCTCCAGCATGACCGGTTTGGCAGTGGGTCAGTAATGTTGTGGGGTGGCATTTCTTTGGGGGGCCGCACAGCCCTCCATGTGCTCGCCAAAGGTAGCCTGACTGCCATTAGGTACCGAGATGAGATCCTCAGACCCCTTGTGAGACCATATGCTGGTGCGGTTGGCCCTGGGTTCCTCCTAATGCAAGACAATGCTAGACCTTATGTGGCTGGAGTGTGTCAGCAGTTCCTGCAAGATGAAGGCATTGATGCTATGGACTGGCCCGCCCATTCCCCAGACCTGAATCCAATTGAGCACATCTGGGACATCATGTCTCGCTCCATCCACCAAAGCCACGTTGCACCACAGACTGTCCAGGAGTTGGCGGATGCTTTAGTCCAGGTCTGGGAGGAGATCCCTCAGGAGACCATCCGCCACCTCATCAGGAGCATGCCCAGGCATTGTAGGGAGGTCATACAGGCACGTGGAGGCCACACACACTACTGAGCCTCATTTTGACTTGTTTTAAGGACATTTCATCAAAGTTGGATCAGCCTGTAGTGTGTTTTTCCACTTTAATATTGAGAGTGACTCCAAATCCAGACCTCCATGGGTTAATAAATTTGATTTCCATTGATAATTTTTGTGTGATTTTGTTGTCAGCACATTCAACTATGTAAAGAACAAAGTATTTAATAAGAATATTTCATTCATTCAGATCTAGGATGTGTTATTTTAGTGTTCCCTTTATTTTTTTGAGCAGTGTATATATATATATATATATATATATAATGTAGTTTTACTTGTCCTGTGCAGTTTTATTGTTTATCTGAAATAATTTCTGCATTGTACCTGTGACTGAGAGTGCCTGTAGCCGCTGTGTGGATTTCCTTCTCGAGTATCACACTCATTGCTATCACTATATTCTGTACCCTGGGGGGCTAGGTGCGTCAGGGTCTCATATATATATATATATATATATAGTGCTACACAGTATATACTGTTTTGTATTTTTTACTGTGTATTTCAGTCACTTCATATGCTTTAATTCTCTATTTATGTCCTTTATTTACTGTCACATAAATCAGGGGGTTATTTGCAGGTATTGTGTTTGTCTGGCTATATTGTACTGTTACACTCTAAGGCTACAATCCCTGTAATGTCTGCCACACAGGGCGGGAAATACGCAGACGCTTCTGCATCATCCAGTGCCTGCACCAAGGATTTACCTAAGGGGGAAGTTTTAGCTGATGGTTCAGGCACTGGGTGGCATACATCTCCCAGTCAGCTGCAGCACCTGTGGCCAATCAGGAACCACCTTGGGCAGCATTCTCAAGTATGCTGAATATGCTTGTGACATGTCTTACACCCCATGTGGGGCCTCCTGTGCCATTGCAGCCACATATTGTCCCTCTAGTTAATCTGCCGTGGGCGAACACTCTGTCTACCCAGATACAACAATTAAATCAATCTTTGGTTAGACAAAAGTCTACCCCACGCCCATCTGGGGTCAAGGGGTCATCTAAGCGGGTCGCTTCCTCCTCACAATCCACTGATATTTCAGATAATTCTTCTGATGAGGATGGGGAATACACTGATCCATCAGACACTGATACAGTCGCTTCTGACGAGGAACCTACAACTCAGGTTGATGTTCCTGACCTAGTGAAGGCTATTAAGCTGATTCTACAAATTGATAATTAGGTAGATCCCACTACTGCATCTAAGAAACCTGATAAATTCAAACTTTAGAATGTTACTAAAGTAGTCTTACCACATTCTGACCATTTAATTGACATACGTCAGGACTCCTGGTCGTCTCCAGGAAAGAAATTCTCCCTGTCTAAAAAGATGCTAGCTCATTATACTATCCCTGCAGAGTTGAGTAACAAGTGGGAAACTCCACCGCTGGTGGACTCTCTTGTCGCCTGTCTTGTGGTGTCATATACTCTGCCTGTCACCACTGTTACCTCACTGAAGAAACCAACGGATAAGCATGTGGAGGGATGCCTGAAGTCTATTTACTCCCTTACCAGTGCTGTACATAGACCAACTATAGCAGCCTCCTGGGCCGTGAAAGGAATTGAAGCATGGGTTCAGGCATTAGAGGATGAGCTGCCTCAGGATATTTCTGACACTGCCAGACAATATCTGTCTCATATTACCACAGCCTCCCACTATATTCTGGAGGTGTCCTGGCGGACCTCAGAATTCTGTGGTTGAGGTCCTGGAAGATGGACCTAGACTCCAAAAAGTCCTTGGAGGTGCTCCCTTTTAATGGAGACATCCTTTTTGGGGAAGATCTGAATAAGATTGTGACTGACTTGGCGACTGCTAAGACTGCGTTTCTCCCAAGTACTAATCCTTCTGCACCGAAGGCAAAGAGTACCACTTTTTGTTCCTTTTGACCTCCAGGGTCAGGCGTACCCGAGACAGGTTCGTACTTCCAAAACCCCTAAGCCCAAACCTAAACAATCCAGGGCCACCCATTAGCCTGCTTCCAAACAAACAAGCCTGCTGCATAACGGGGTGGGCCTCCCCCTGGGGGACCCCAGGGTGGGAGGCCGACTTCTGCAGTTTGCCCAGGCCTGGTTAAGGACCATTTTGGACATTTGGATGAGGGAAGTTGTCTCTCACGGGTTCGCAATCTCTTTCAAGAGACGTCCCCCTCACCAGTTCTGCTTGACGGTTATCCCTTCGGATCCATTGAAAGTGCAAGCTCTACACTTGGTTGTGCAATCCCTCCTGGACACAGGAGTGGTAGTGCCAGTACCTCTGTCCCAGAGAGGCAGGGGATACTATTCAACCCTGTTTCTAGTTCCAAAACCTAATGGGTCCTTCCAGCCTATACTCAACCTCAAATTATTGAACAAATTTGTGAGAGTGTCCAAATTCCGTATGGAAACTCTGCGCTCTATTGTACTGGCCATGGCACCCGAAGACTACATGGTATCCCTAGACATACAGGAGCTTCCCTGCATATACCTATTGCCATATCGCATCAACAATATCTGCCGTTTGCTATTGGCAACCTCCATTATTAATTCCAGGCTCTGCCATTTGGACTGGCCACAGCCCCTCGGGTCTTCACCAAGGTCATGGCCATGATTACGGCCCTTCTCCGCTGTGAGGGAATCAGGATCCTGCCACATCTGGATGACTTACTGATCCTGACGAACTCCCAAGATGTTCTCCTCAGTCTTCTGGAACTGACGATCCAATTCCTACAAGCCCATCGGTGGCTCATCAACTAGAAAAAGTCCTCGCTGCTCCCTGCTCGGAGCATGGTGCATCTAGGGGCCCTGCTGGATACACACAGTCAAAGACTGTTTCTGTCCCCAGAGAAAGTCCTGAAACTTCAGTACTGGATCAGATACTTCGGAAGTGTACTTTTGGGTTTTCACAAACGTGGCTGGCCTGCGAATAAGCAAACCTTGGCCAGATGGAATGGTGATTGCACAAGCATATGCACAGGCTGGTCTTCCAGCTCCTGCTGCTATCAAAGCTTATTCTGCTCAGTCTGTTGGACCTTCTTGGGCGGCCCGCCGTGGCGCGTCCACTGAACAATTGTGCAAGGTAGCTATGTGGTCCTCAGTGAACACATTCATTAGGTTTTATGCCTTTGATACTTCTGCCTCCCAGGATGCTTCCTTTGGACGCCGGGTTCTTGTGCCCGCTACAGTGCATCCCCTCCCATAAGGAACTGCTTTAGGACATCCCTGATGTATTCCCTGTAGAACACAGTGTACCCCGCTGCAGAAAAGAGATTTATGGTAGACTTACCATAGTTAAATCTCTTACTGCAAGGTACACTGGGTTCCACAGGGCGCCCACCCTGACGCACTTAGCTTCTTTGGGTTTGTATGGCATTAGCCACTGGTCCCTTCTCCTGTCGTGAGAATGTGGTTCTATGTGACTAACATCTGCCTTCTCTTTTACCTGTACTGCATTGGACTGGTTAACGAAACTGAGCTCCAGTGTCCGGAGGCGGGGTTATAGAAGAGGCCATCCAATGCATCCTGGAAACAGTCTAAAGCTTTAGCCTGTTGGTGCCTTTGGATCAAAATCCAACTCTACACCCTGATGTATTCCCTGTGGAACCCAGTGTACCTCTCATAAAAGAGAAATACCTATGATAAGTATACCATTATTCCCTTTTTTTAATAACTTGGTGTAATGGTTAGCATTACTGCCTCACAGCACTGAGGTCATGGGTTCAATTCCCACCATGGCCCTAACTGTGGGGAGTTTGTATATTCTCCCCGTACTTGCGTGGGTTTCCTCCGGGTACTCCGGTTTCCTCCCACAATCCAAAAATATACTGGTAGGTTAATTGGCTCCCAACAAAATTAACCCTAGCATGAATGTGTGTGCGTGTACATGTGATAGGGAATATAGATTGTAAGCTCCACTGGGGCAGGGACTGATGTGAATGACTGAATATTCTCTGTAAAGCGCTGCGGAATATGTGTGCGCTATATAAATAACTGGTAATAATAATAAAATAATAATATTAATCAAAGTTTGTGTACATTGAGCTATCAGAAAACGTAGGTTTCACTATCTCAGTCTCACTTAAAAAATTCCGTATTTTTGAATGTTCCGTATGTCGGAATATTTGGATATGGATACTCAACCTGTATATTCTTTAGGTTCTATCAACTGGGGTATGCGTTAGCTGCACAGAGGAAGGGGAATGTCCACATTTTATCAGAATTTCCTGTGTCTCCTGGTTCAGTCTTTCCCTTCCAGAAAACACATAGGGGGTAATTCAGAGTTGATTGCAGCAGCAAATTTGTTAGCAGTTGGTCAAAACCATGGGGGTCATTCCGAGTTGATCGCTCGCTAGCTACTTTTAGCAGCCGTGCAAACGCATAGTCGCAGCCCACGGGGGAGTGTGTTTCGCTTTGCAAGTGTGCGAACACGTGTACAGCCGAGTGGGACGAAAAAGTTTTTTGCAGTTTCTGAGTAGCTCTGGATTGCGATCACTTCAGTCTTTTTGGTCCCGGAAATTACATCAGACACCCGCCCTGCAAACACCTGGACACGCCAGCATTTTTTCAAACACTCCCTGAAAATGGTCAGTTGACACCCATAAATTGCGCAGTAGTAACCTGTTCACTGCGCTGCGAAAAACGGCAGCGAGCGATCAACTCGGAATGACCCCCCATGTGCACTACAGGTGTAGCACATATAACATGTGCAGAGAGAGTTAGATTTGGGTGGGTTATATTGTTTCTGTGCAGGGTACATACTGGATGCTTTATTTTTACACTGCAATTTAGATTTCAGTTTGAACACACCCCACCAAAATCTATCTCTCTCTCCACATGTTATATCTGCCCCCCTGCAGTGCACATGGGCCCTCATTCCGAGTTGTTCGCTCGCTAGCTGCTTTTAGCAGCATTGCACACGCTAAGCCGCTGCCCTCTGGGAGTGTATCTTAGCTTAGCAGAATTGCGAACGAAAGATTCGCAGATTAGTGAAAATAAATTTCTTAGCAGTTTCTGATTAGCTCCAGACTTACTCAGCCATTGCGATCAGTTCAGTCAGTTTCGTTCCTGGTTTGACGTCACAAACACACCCAGCGTTCGCCCAACCACTCCCCCGTTTCTTCAGACACTCCCGCGTTCTTCCCAGAAACGCCAGCGTTTTTTCGCACACTCCCAGAAAACGTCCAGTTTCCGCCCAGAAACACCCACTTCCTGTCAATCACAGTACGATCACCAGAACGATGAAAAATCCTTGTAATGCCGTGAGTAAAATACCTAACTTTTGTGTAAAATAACTAAGCGCATGCGCTCTGCGAACCTTGCGCATGCGCAGTAAGCGACTAATCGCAATATAGCGAAAATCGGCAACGAGCGAACAACTCGGAATGACCCCCATGGTTTTGACCAACTGCTAACAAATTTGCTGCTGCGATCAACTCTGAATTACCCCATAATCTTTATTTGTTGTTCATTGACTAAAGTGTATGTATTGACCATTATCATGGCTCTCATGAGGCCACAGCATATGCCAGTTTCCAACAAATTCAGTTACATATATATTTTACATACTGTAGAGTCTATTTAACTCCAGTGTGGCTTGGGTACCTTGGATGGTTTGATATTACCTCCTATCCCAAATGTAGTGCTCTAGATGCAGATTATTGATATCTGCTTTTGTTTTATGTATACAGTACATTATATACAGTATATCAGTGACATGCTGTGAGGTGAGGCAAGTAATGCAGAGCCTTTCCTGTCATGCTCCAGTATACGCCAGCATTTTGATTATATAAATAATATGAAAAATACAAAGACTATATTATAAATATTTTCTTTGTATTATTCTAACCATTTTTATAGTCAAAACTCCAGAGTAAAAAGTCTATAATAGGTGAGGCAGTGCCTTACCTGCCTACATTTTCCACACATCTCTAATCAGAACACACCAAATTTCAGCAGTATACTGTATACTGCTGCACCTTCAGTTTTATCATATTTCCATCTCAGGTCCGCAGAAAAAGTGAGTAAATCTGTGTCGCCAGATACAGAAACTGACTTTGGCAGTCCGTCATAACAGAGGTAACATGCCACCGATTTAAGGAACTGACCCGATCACAACCCCTTCCCTGCCCCCAAATGACCTCAGCCTATCAATCAGGATGGGGCTTAGAGGGCACTGTGTGCAAGGAAGCAGGACCCATTCTGTACATGCGCAGTGTTCCCACCATCGGACTTGTATGCTAAACATTGGGTTAGTATACAAGTCTAAATCAGGGGTGTAGTAGGGTATTCCGGCAGCCGGGCTCCTGGCGACCAGCATACCGGCGCCGGAATCCTAACCGCCGGCATACCAACAGCTGGGCAAGCGCAAATGAGCCCCTTGCGGGCACGGTGGCGCGCTGCGCATGCCACACTATCTATTCTTCCTCCAGGGGGGTCGTGGACCCCCAAGAGGGAGAAAAAATGTCGGTATGCCGGCGGTCGGGATTCCGGCACCGTTATGCTGGTTGTCGGGAGCCCAGCTGCCGGCAAACAGAAGACCACCCCTGAATCAGGCCTAAGTGTACACTATATAAAGAGCTGTTAGATAAATAATCTTCCCTTAACCCCGTCAGTGGTGACTTTTTGGAATTTGGTCACACCTCCCAGGGCAGGTTTTTAATTTTTTTTACTTGCACGTTGCCAGGGGTTTCATGTGCATTGCCAGAGGTTTCATGCATTGTGTCATGCTTTTTGCCAGGGGTTTTATGCTCTGGGATCCATGCTCATTGCCACGGAGAATGCTCATTGGCTAGGGATAACTAGGGATGGCCATCGACCATCGATGATTCAAAATCATTGATGGTCTATGACCGATGGTTTGTTTTAGTTTAGTGCTACCGAATTGTTTTTTGCTTTGTTTTTTTCCTCAAAGCGCCAGGGCACGAAGCTTAGCTCTACCTCTGACACTCACTAGGTCACGAGCCATGCCCCCTGGTTCACCCGCATTTGTACAGTAATGCAGTGATGACCATCGATGGGTAAAACCATTGATGGATCCATTCCAGATGGTTTTACACCATCAAGGTTATCCATCAATGGTGACCATCAATGGATAACCCACCAATGGCCATCCCTAGGGGTAGAATTTGCTGGCGGGCACTAGCCCACCAGCACTAAAATCCTTTCCCCCCATCCTTCCTTGCACTCTGTTAGGCCGGTGGACATTTACAGAATGACGCGATCACGTCATGACGTGATAGTGTCATTCTGCAAAAGTCCACCGGCTGAGCAGAGTGCAAGGTGAAGGGAGGGGGAGCAGTGGCATGCCCCTGAAAATTTCCGGGGGTGCTAGTCTGCACAGCATACCACTGAAGGGTTTAAAATGCCTAAGATGCCATGCTCAGCCTTAAGGTCCCATACTGTGCATCAGCAAACACTATTTATTGTTTCAGAGATCCTGTGATTTTTTCCCCCAGATATATTGTTTCCCCAATCCATCTGACTTTGTCCATACATACAGATTTGTTTCAGTGATATGCAGATTTCCATCCAAAGTCTGGATCTGCACTTCATGAAAGTGTCTAGGGACAGGTTGGCCCACCTGGATACTGTTAAGTTCCCGCTTGGTCGACACCACGGGCCGGCCACTGTGGCATGCAAATTGGAACTACCCAGCTCACTGTAATATCTGTGTGCTCCAGGCCTTCCTTCGGCCTCCACCACGTATCTTCCCCCTCATACTGTATCACTGTGTCAGCTGGTCCATTCACCTGGGGCTGCTGGAGGGGAGATGTGTGTGCTGACCCAGGCCACCAGGATGGAGTAGTGAAGCACCAGAACCAGCTGAAGGACCAGAAGTACAGCAAGTCTCTTTTGCCGCTTTGGCTGGTTAGTGGTGAAGGGTATATCCGGCCATATGGTGGAAGCTCAGGAGGGTGTGAAAAAAGGACATCAAGACTGCAATATGAGGATCTTGGCAAACGTGTTCTCCCTGCTGGAAGGATCAAGAAGACCGCAGCTGGCCATGCTGGAGTGCAGAGGTTTTCAAGCACAGGAGGGCCAGGTGAGTAGCCACTACCGTGCCATATAGGTGCTCAAACTTTAAGGGTTATTGGGAGCCCCTTCTATCTGGGTTAAGTCTAAATTCAAGTGGGCTAAATACACTTGAAATTCACAGATCTCCACAGCCTAACCTTAAACATACAACCCCCCCACAGCCTAACTCTAACTGTACTCCCTTCCCCATAGCCTAACTCTAATTGTACCTCGCATCCTAACTCTAACAATCTCCCACCCCAAGCTTAACCCTAGTTATCCATCCTCCTGCAGCCTGAATCTGCCCCCTCATGAGGAAGCAGGTCACATGTTTGTGACATTAGAGGACCTTTAGCCCACTAGCATCTACTCTTCTATCTGCTGCCATCCAGTATAATCGCCAAGTCACAACCAGCTAGTTGTCAGTAGAATCTGCCTACTATAAGTTGCATTACACTGTTATAGTGGCTCAGTGCCCAAATAAGAAGCTTTATATTGCATCCCCTTTGTTGGTATAGTTGTCCCTTTGTTCTGGGGGTCTGTCTCCATATCTGTTAATAAGGGGAAACACCCACGTATATCTCTTCGCTGTGATTATGTAGGGACACAGCCTAGAGTCCATATGGTTGGTGTGGGAATAGAGGGCTGCAGAAAAGCTAAGGATCAGTAGGAGCTGGATAGGGGAAAATAAGGCAAGTGCAAGATTAGAAAGAATGAAAAGAAGATATGTAATGCAAAATTAGTTAAGAAACAAACAGTTTTAAAGAGAAAAAAGGGAAGAACTGTGGCAAATACAACATTGGGAAAATGGTGTATACTGTGTTCTAATGGTATAAAATTAGGATACAGGATATATGAGAAGGGAGTATCTCACCCCTCATTGGCTGAGAATGCCCCCTCAACAGATCCAAGAATGCCATCTCAACAGATAAATTCCAATCCAACCCTAAAAGTGTCTATACTGTACATCACCTCAATTGATTGTCTTTTTTTCTAGTCACATGTAGAAAATTTGAATAATGGCCGGTACTACTTATACCTGCCACCCCCATTCTACACTTGAACTACAACCACAATTAAGCCTTCTGTTATAATGTAAAATTGAGGAAAAAATATGTGTGGGGTTCCCCCTAACAAAGCATAACCAGCCGTGACCTCTTTGAGCTGTGCCTGGTTCAGAAATTATAGTGGAGAAATTTTTAGGGAACCCCTATATTTAATGAACCAGCACCAGGCACTTGGAGTCGTCCGTGGTTGTAAAAATATGGGACCCGACAGGGGACACACTTCTCGGGGTAACGCCAGCTGAATCATTCATCTTCCCTAACTAGTCAGCCCACACTGGGGATTCCTGGGAAAGTGGGGACCCCCCAATAAAGGTAAGGTCCGTGTTTGCAATCTCAGGCATATTTGTTCATTTTGGCAAACATGGGAATTTACCAAAGGCAAAACATGGGAGTGTTGGATAGAGCCAAACTTTAAAACAAGGGATATCATGCAAATATCATCAAATATACCATCAGCCAAACTCGGAAGTACTTTCCATAGATAACACAGAAACACAGGAATACACTTTTGATATAGACGTCCCCTTGAAAAACGTATTTTGAGACGCCTGCACAGTGTTATTTGTGCAGCGCTTCTTTATGTAAAATAGTTAAAGAGTTAAAAAAAAACAGAGAAAAAAAATGGTGTTCTCCCACAATCATAACTAGCCCTGAGCTTTTTGATCTGGCCTTGGTTCAAAAAATACAGAAAAAAAAGAATAAGTTACCCATGTATTTAATGATCCAGCACACCATGCTCTTGGAGCCAGCCCTGATTCTAAAAATATGGGGGGGAAATTGCATAGGGGTCCCCCATATTTTTAGAACCAGCACCCTATCCTGTATTATATTATTATTAGTATATGATAATTAGTAGAGAAACTTCAGGCATCCAAGGGAATCCGAGCCCAAGATCAGGTTTTCCCACCAGGGTCGGATTCCAAAACATGGCAAATGCCATCATCCCAGCATCAGTACTCACGCATTTTGGGTTTGATATAAGAGACTGCAATGGTGACTTGGGGGTCCTTTCATAGCAGATGCCGGAGAGAGCTCTGTGCCTCTGACATCTCTGCTAACTTCATACCAGTGCTGAGCTGAATTATCTGTCCACTCCAAGCTGAGCTGACCTGTCTGTACTTCCACTCCATTCACTCCAATACTGCTGAGCTGAATTATCTGTCCATGTGAGTGGTCATTTTCGAAAAAACATTCAAGTACTGTAAATAAATATACCAAATACTCGTGCTATGATTGCTGCCAGTATTGATAGTACTGCAACATTTAGTAAACTTGGTGAAGGTGGTAAAAAAGTTAGGAAAGGGCAGGCTCGGACTGGCCCACAGGTGTACAGGGGAAACCACCGGTAGGCCCCTCTGCCTGGGGGGCCCTCCTCCTCTAGGGATCAGGTTCTAGACTGTGCAATTGAATTATATATTATACATATGTTACCTTATACTGCACAGGATTATTCTCTACAGTACATTGCTGTCATTAATCTGGCACATTATCATGCATGCACTAGCATTAAGTACTATATATATATGTATTAAGTATATATATCAAGGAGTCCAGACCAGGTACTCTATAATGGTTAACCAAACATCTGTGGTGGCTGGCCACACCCCTAATCATGGGCCCCTACCACTGTATACCCCCGGTGGGCCCTTCATGCTCCAGTCCGACACTGGGAAATGGCACCTGAAATCAAAAGTTTCACACTGTTAAAAATGGGGTAGAAGTACCACATTAAAACTGACAAATCAGTGTCCACAAAAAAAACCCACTAAGGCTGAAGAACAAACTGTATGTTAACATATCCGTGAGGAGTGTCTGGGGTGTCCATATTAGCTATTTTTGAGTCTGACATTGCTGATACTGTACTTATAGAAAAGCCTCCTTTCACCATTTCTGCACTATCTGCAAATGTGGGAATGAGCAGTACAAGTAAAGATGGTGACAATGATCTTGATGACATAATAGAAATTGATGATGCTATTATGGAAATGGACCAGGATAAGGGTAATATTTGTGTACTATCTGATGCTACTGGTGATAATGATGAGGATGTTGATAATGCTGTCTATGTAAGTCATCTACCAGTGGCATTGGTTCTTGCCCGTAATAAAAAGGAAGCCATTGTGATGCCTGGGCATAATGCCAAAAAGTAATCTATTGGGTGTAGGATTATTTTTACCTAAATCCTGACAGTGTTTGTGAAGACATCTGCTCCATTTGTGAGGCCAAAGTTAGTAGAGGTGGGGACATTAACCATCTAGGCATCTACTCCCTCTTATGTCATTTGCGTTGAGTTCATTACATTTATTTTACAAAATGACAATAATTACTATCCTCATCATCAGCCTTCTCATTAGTGATTGGAGGTAGTCCTTCCAAAAAAATGTTTTGTGGAGGTCCAAACAAACCAAGCATTTCAGCCACAAAATGGCAGTCTCTTTCACTGAAGTACTTGGTTGGTTAACCTGTGAATGTCCTTTTTAATTTAAAAAAAATACTATTTTGCAGCAACTGATTAGAGAAAAGGCCATAACAGAACTAAAAGATCAATTGATCGATTGATTATTTAAACTTAACATGTGTGCGGCCTCATTCGAGAATTGTAGCAGCTGTGGAGAGAAGAGACAATACAATTTGAATATTCAACAACCTTCCCAATGCCCCCCTTGATTAACGTTTTTTGGAAACAAAGAATTAAATTAAAATAACTTACAAATCAATCCTTCTTTTCTTCCTTCTGATCTAGTTCTTGATTAATGAAAACATTCTTGGTTACTTTCTATGGGTTCATATTGTTTATTAAACTGTCATCCTGTCTGACACTGCAGTACCACTCTGTTTCCCAGATGTGCCATTTTTTAATTTGAACAGCACATATACTGTATGTGCTGCCCTCTGCTGTCACTTAGCTTAGTCAGCCAGCTAGCTAGCTCAGTGCAAACTTTTGGTCTAAACTAGATGTAAACAATATTCTGAGTTGTGATTTGATCAAAATGACTGGAAATTAATGTTATTAAGGTTAATAATACTGTAGGAACAAAAAAAAGCACAAATTATTAGATTTTAGCTGGTTTTATAAAACAAAATACAGATCCACAACTAAAACAAGTCAGTGTGGTTTTAGAAAAACCAAATCCAAAACCTGACAACATATTAGAACCAAAACCAACAAAAAGGGGACAGCGCACATCTCTAGTAATTAGTGTCAATACAGTATGCTGGTCTCAGAATTATGATTAAATCTGCAAACTTTTAGAATAACATTCACTCAGCAATGGTTTGTTCAGTTTGAAAGTAATTTTATTCCCGCTAAAATATTTTCCTGCATAGAGAGGAAGTACAGTCATTGCCATATACAAGTCTTAAATTAGCTATATACCATTCTTAAATGAGATGTCACCCTGAACATGGGATACCCTTTGTTGAGGATCTGATTATCCAGCAGGCAGCCTAGAGCCTCACACAGTTCAAATAATGTCAATGTTAATATGGGATCTATTCATTCATGTCTTACAGGATACTGTTCCCTGGTTTTACAAAAATGCTTTTGATTTTAAAATTGGCAACTATTTGTTAAACATCTTTATGTTCAATTTATCAAAAAGGTTTTCAGGAAGAAAAATATAGATCATGTGATGGAGTTTTTCAGGTGTCTCACCCACTGGGCCACATCAATTATCTGATTTGTTCAGGACATTATCAATGTGATTACATAGGCACATGAGGAGTTTGCAAAGTAGATGTAACTATACAGTAAGACTAACAGGTAGGGGAATTTATCCACCAGCAAATTGTCAGTAAAAACTTCAAATGCCACTGAAACCCAACATTGCAATTGCAAATATACCATAAGTGTAGAATACATTGTTTGGGGATGTAATCAATATCCCGATGCTCTGTATACCAACAGTTAGAATCTCAGCAGTGGAATCCCGATGCTCAAAATATCGACAGATCCTGATGGTAAGCATAGGGGTTACGGTTAGGTTTAGGGTTACAATACTTAAAAAAAATTGTCTGTATTTTGAACATTAGGATTCCACTATCGGGATTCTGACTGTTGGTGTGCTGAGCACAAGGGATATCATACCCAACCCGTTTAATGCTACAGAGCAAGCCTGTAAAGGTGGGCATGCATTATGCATTTATCATCCCATCCACAAATTATCTGCAGATCAGGACAATAATTGCATAGTGTATTGCCACGGCTGATTATAGATGGTCAGGTGGTCACGCATGCTGAAATCTTCCAACATGCCCAACTGATCCAATCATCATTCAGCCGCATCTGCCAATGTATGTACTGCTGCAGGCAACCTCACCAGGGGAGAAACAGATACTGTGGCCATACACTGTGAAATATCTCACAGTGCATGGCCACAGTGTTTGGTTTCAGGATGTCAAAAAAAAATGTCTCTGACAGCTGATAGTCTATGCCCAGCGTTTCTCAATGCCTGTTGCACTTAAGAAGAGCATTCATTCTAACATGGTAATCTGTTATTGAGAAGTTAAGGAGAGCATTATTAACTTGTTTACGTACACATAAAGTATTATGCATTCTTTGGCATATTATGTATAGTACATAATAATCAGCATAAATATTTAATTTGATGAATAAATCTTTTATCTCCATTTTCCCTTATTATTTAAAGGAACTCTAACAATATACAGGTTGAGTCTTCCATATTCCAAAATCCAATATCTTAAATATTTCAAAATCCAAAATGTTTTGAGCGTGACTGAGATATTGACACCTTTGCTTTTTAATTGTTCAATACATAAAAACTTTGTTTCATGCACAAAATTAGATACTGCATGTTTGATGACATTGGAGGCATTGCAATGTGTCAGAAAGTACAACATATGACATAGAGCACTCAATCTTCAATCCTAGCCTAGCCCTATACAGCAGTGGACAACAGATGGCCCTCCAAGTCCTCTCTTGCTACCCCAGCTCCTTCCTATTTTGTTGTCAGCTTTTATAGATTGTTTTAAAGACATGCTGATGTTATTACAGAGAGTTGTCTCGTTCATTGGTTATTTAACTAACTACTGACACTAAAAGCAATGGACCTAGTTCAGATGTGGTTGATCTTGCGATTGCTGTTGCTATATTTTGCTTTTCAAAATTGCAACTATATGCTAATATGGGCAGAAGCTAACCTGAGCATAGGGACGCCAATGCTGTTGCATCATTTCTGTCTGATAGCGTACAACTGTTGATGAATCGGTACCATTATCACAAACCAGGTCATGTTGTAGATTATGAGTAAATGTGTATACACACGGTGAGATTTATCCTTGTGATTTTGATGATATAGTCAAAATCGCAAGGAAAGTTAGTGCAAATCGCACTGTGTTAGGCAGCTTGCGATACCAAGGAAAGATAGACTGCAGACAAGTTAATCTTGACTATATAGTGTACTATCTAGTACACAGTATAGTCAAAATTGGCACTTAGTCAAAATCGCACATAGTCAAAATCGAAGGTACAGATAGTCACAATCTGTGTTTCTGGGCTCTGGGGGAGTTCAAGGGAAATAGCATTGTCAAAATCGGAGATAGTCAATATCTCACTGTGTGTCTGCACCTTAACTCTGAAGATGCGCAGGCTGAGGTAAGCTGCTCTCCTGGGATGCAGAGGGCTCTCCAGTAACAAGTAAGATCGCAACTGCTTATTTATGCATGCCCGGAAGATGCCTGCATTTATCTGACCACTCCCCATTTCCCCCCTCAAATGCTGTCTACCTGTCACTCACTTAACGACAAATTGCTTGGTGTGACCGTCTACTCATTTCAATCGCTACATGTGCGCACTGCAGCTCAGACGCGTGCACAGTAAGAAAACATTGCGTACAAATGTCTCTTTGCAACTGCAAATGAATTAGGTCCAATGTGCTGCCATTTTGCAAGATAGACTGAAGCCCTATGTGGAACCTGAAGTGTATAATTGAACTGTGGCCCCAGAACGTTGCCTATCACTGCTATACAGAGTAGTAATCTAAATGAATGTTTAGCCTTCACATTTTTCTGATCTAGGCACAATTAAGTAAAGAACATTTTTAAGGTTGCAGTCCCTTTAATTACCATGTGATGCAAGTAGACCATGTGCTAATGTAGCTATATTATCGTGAATATTCTTATTTTTGTAATATTTAACTTAATATCACATTTATCATATACATTAAAATAGTAAACATAGAATTGCAAAACCTTAGTAAATACCTTGCAATTCGACCTACCCTAAAGATAATTGGTACGGAGGCTCTTTTTATACTTACCCATTCCATTAAAAAGGAGATAGGCAATCATTAAGGGATTTTGGGAGGGTGGAAGTAAGGATTTTTTATTTGATTTGCAAAGAGATTCACTGAAAGGATTGACCTAGTGCATTGACAGATGAAATTAGGTCAAGTGGATAAGTGTAAGAGTAATGTTTTCCACTGACTGGGATATAATCATGTATAAGAGGTAAAAATAATTCAATAACATATTTCTGCTCTATATCCATGAAATATACAGTAATATGTAAACACTGTCATTTTATTAATGATACATATCTCTTATGCAACCTTATTCAAGCTCAGTTTTAATTTAAGCTGTTATATTAAATTATGATTATGTCAGTGTTTACACGGACCACAGGGAATGTTATTCAACAGTGGTTTATTTTCTTTTTTTTTTGTCTATCCCTACTACATTTTCTATTGTATAGTGTATATTATATTGTATAGTGTATATACTGTAATATTTTTTTATTATGCAAGTTAGTATTATATATTCTGAGTCATATCCAGAAGCAACTGCAGCAGTGTCTCAGCCACAGGCGTGTCTGTGCCTATATTTTTTGCTGCAGCCATGGTGTGAATTTACTAAGGATCCATTTTTGGTTTAGATTTTTGATAAATTTTCAGATGATTTTGAAATGGAGATTCACTAAAGACACAAAAACAAAAAACATTTACGAAAAAAAATGACTTTAGAATAAGTTAGACCATCGAACCAAGAATAGCTACTTTTTAATAGATGCCTATACAGACCACATATATTCACTATCAGACAGTTTTAAAATCGAACAAAAATCACCCCCAAATTCAGCAGACAAAATTTGCCAGTAGCAGTTGAGTTTGGGAGAAGCCCTGCACATATCACTATCATCTGTGAACGCTTCTCAGGGTTAAAAGTGTTCGAAAGACACTCAGGATGAGGTCCCCTTGCCATCATATTATCCTGGCCCTAGCTGGTCACACCCCTCCTAGGGATTACCAAGGCCTGGGGTGAAGCCAGAGGCAATCCTTCGTACCTCTAGTGGTGATGTGTGCAGGATTGATGGTATAAAACAAGAAGTAATATTGTTATTTACAGTAGTGCTACAGGTCCCAGTAAACATTTAGAAGTAGAAAATCCAACTGACATTGACGTAGGGTTTCCTTTGAAGTTAAAACCCGATGGATGATATATATGGGGGCTTTCCAGTTGGAACCCTCGATGATGTCAGTCAGTTATTTTAAATAGACCTAATACCTACCTTTAGTAAATTTACCCCCATGTCTGCATCTTTATTCCAGTGCCATGGCAAATGATCATCAGACTGAGACCCCCACCTGCTGTGGCACAAATCCATTTTGGTGCTTCTTAAGACATAGATGTACAATTGTTAGCCATCGATTGCACCATAAACACTTGCACAATCCCTATGGCAAACAGTTTCACCTTCTGAACATGGCATCCTGTGTAAGTGGTTCTGCATCCTCAGAAGACTTGCCCACAGATGGCTTGCCACCCCCCCCCCCTCACATCCCCTGGAAAACCAATGGAAATTCACTCTCAGATGTCTTGTGCAAATAGACACAATTTGTGGGCTTCTCTGATCCACGGCTGTGTACGAAGATGCAGCAATAGATCATATCCATGAACATTGGCCATCTACGTTAACTTCAGGTTACTCACGGTGGCCGGTGTTTTCATGCTGCCAGGGGGCCAGGGAAGCTGCATCCACGGATGCAGCCACTGGCCTCAGTACACCCTGAAAACATGGCTGACACCCCCCATTTTCTGAATTGCTAGTCATCACTGCCCTTCCCTACCCTCAAACAGCCACACCATGTCAGTCATACTGCGGCTTAGGGGACACTGCAACCATTGTTGCAGAAACAGATGGGCACATGCACAGTATAGAACCTGAGATTGCGCAGATTACCTAACATAGGAGATGTACGTTAACCATCGAGTTTGTATACATCTCTGAATTAGGCCCATAGAGAATAGTTTTGATGGTGCTTTAAACAACAATATAAGTCCAGCACAGTCTTGAAGCGATGTGGTGTCAAAAATGGAAATACAGGTCTTATACAAGTAAAGTGTCTTCTTGACAGAATGAGGTTTCTGTTGTCTAAACACTACTCAGTAAGTCCTAAAACTGCTATAGATAGAGATTTATACCTTCCACTTATACAAGATTGCATTGTAGCTGCAATTAAATAACCATCATGTTGCCAACATTGCCTGTGGAAGATAAGTAATGTATAATACTTTCATTTGTCAAGCAAAACATTATCATTTGATGGAATTATATTATTATAGTATGTCATACAGTTGGTGAGAAAATTTCAAATGATAATTTACAAGTGATGAGAGACTAGGTATGAGCAACGAGGATATATTATAAAGGATGAATAACCATGTACTGTATGAGCAATGGCTGATGGGTAATGAAGGTAAGTACAGTAGCAAGGTGCAAAATACCTCCCATTAACAGGATTGCATTAGACATGATCTCTGCCATCTGAGAGGTGTGAAGAAATCAAGAACCTTCTCCATGCTACTCTTTAAATAGTAAGATTCACTCAACTCCTCCCAATAACCAGTTCAAACTTTTGCACACTTTCAGATGCCATTTTCTGTGCCTCCATATTCTTATTTTTCTGTGCACAATCGCGCACTTGCCAAAAAGTAGATGTACAGATATGACATATAAATAGTTTTTCTGCAAGGTTGCTACTCATAAAAGCCCCTTAATGTAAAATTGTTATTTTAATAATTAAAGGGTCTGGACGGGTAGCAGTTGATTTACAGACAGACACAATACCGACGGTCATAATCCCGACGGCCATTGACCAACAGTCAAAATACTGACACGGTCAAAATACCGTTATTCATTATACCAACATGTTCAAAATACCGACATGCCAAAATGCCGACATGCATTTTTAAGGTATTTTTGCCCAGAAACAGACGTGTTCATACTTTACCATCCCATTGGACCTGGAGGGGGAATTTGATAGTGTGCCCGAAGCGAGGGGACACGGTACACTTACACGGTGTCCATGTCAATCTATGTCGACATTGACACAAAAAGAAAAAGAAAAACTCATGTCGGTATTTTGAAATGTCAGCATTTTAAATGGCAGTATTCTGACTATGTCGGTATTTTGAACATGTTGGCATAATGAATGTCGGTATTTTGACCGTGTCTGTATTTGGACTGCCAGTCAATGGCTGTCGGGATTATGACCGTTGGTATTGTGTCCGTTGGTATATCATACTGAACCCGTTTGGACTACCCCGAGCTGATCACATTATTTAGCAATAATGGTAACAATAGACTGAATCAGTGGGAGTTTCTGGCCTTAAAGGGAGTCACTTGATTGGATGCTTGCCACCGATTATAAATGTTCTGTTTATTTGGTGGTATTCAAAACCCTTTAACAGTACAAATGTAGTAATTATTTGGTATTAGGATTGTAAATTCACATTTCCAGTTCATTTAATTCATCCTAAGAATAAGCTGTATATTTTTAGCATTCATGGATCTTTCTACATGCAAGAAAAAAATATACTGAAGTCTGTCATTATATTTTATTACATTTTAAAGAGTGTCATAGCAGTTCAGCTCCAGAAGGTTAAAGATGCATGTGGTGATATTTAATTGCTTGTTACTTTTGTTCTACAGAAAAATACAGAGGAAGAGGAAAGACAGGGTCACATTTTGAGGCTGCAAGGAGACGAAGTCGGGCTGTCCTTTATCACATCTCCGGTCACCTACAAAGGAGAGAAAAGAACAAATTAAAGCTCAATAAAGTAAGAATTCATATACATGTGCCTATAAATAAAGAAGGCAAGGCACCTAATAGTAGTTTTAGAAATATATGAATATTTAATGTGCTCAAATACTGAAGTGCACATGTGCTTGTACCCAATATATAATGATTCAGGCTGATCTGTATTGATCTGTTATCCATCATTTTAAATGGTTGATCATTCTGGAATGATGACGATATTGTGTGTTCTAGGAAACCAGAAAAACAATGAGAACTATTTAGTGTACTAGGGTCCTAATTCAGACTTGACCGCTGAGCTGCAAATTACACTGCGACCAGAGAAGGCATAGCTTGAAGAGAGAAGACAGATTTTCCACTTTGAGGTAATCAGTAATGCACCTTGGCAGGGCGGATTTGTCCACTGGGATACCGGGTGAGTTCCCAAACGGCTGGTCATATTTTCATCTTGGCCGGGCCGGCTTGATCCATGCGTCAGCTGTGGGTGCTGACCTTCCTGGATTTGCGTTCCACCATTGTTGGAACGCAAACCGGAAGATGTAATCCTCTGGCTGGGGAGCACTTACGATAATCCGCAGCCTGGCGGGAGCGGGTGGGATTGGGCAGTGAGGTGTGTGCAGTACAGCTGGTAGTGTGAGGGGTAATAAGAGAGGGGTTGTGTGGTGTGTGCAGTACAGCTGGTAGTGTGAGGGGTAACAGTGAGGAGAGGGGCAGTGTGCAGTACAGAGCTGGTAGTGTGAGGGGTAATATGGAGGAGAAGGGTAGTGCGTGTGTGCAGTACATCTAGTAGTGTGAGGGGTAACAGAGGAGAGAGGGGCAGTGTGGTGTGTGCAGTACAGAGCTAGTAGTGTAAGGGGTAATAGGGAAGAGAGAGGTAGTGTGCTGTGTGCAGTACAGGGCTGGTAGTGTGAGGGGTAACAGTGAGGAGGGGTGCAATGTGGTGTGTGCAGTACTAAACTGATAGTATGTAGGGATACAGTGAGGAGAGGGACAGTGTGGTGTGTGTATAGTATAGGGTTGATAGTATGAGGGTAATAGTGAGGAGAGGGACAGTATGGTGTGTGTATAGTATAGGGCTGATAGGAAGAGGGATGAGATTGAGGAGAGGGGCAGGATGGTGTGTGTGTGTGTATAAGATAGGGCTGATATTATGAGGAATAGTTAGGAGAGGGACAGTATGGTGTGTGTGTGTGTGTGTGTGGGTGTGTGTGTGTGTGTGTGTGTGTGTGTGTATAGCACAGGGCCAGGGGCAAATTGGCCATTGGGGTAAGTTCCCACTCGGCTTGTTCCATTTGTCCCTTGGCCGGACGGCTCACTTTACCTGCTGGCCAGGCCTGATATATGCACCTGATACATGCATCTGGTACATCTGATACATGCATCTGCTGACGGATGCAGAACTTCCAGGATTTGCATTCCCCCACTGTGGAACTGGAAAATGTGATCCTGTAGACTAGCGAGCATTTCCGGTAATCAGCAGCCTGAAATTGGCTGGAGTGGGTGTGACAGGACTGTGGCAGCCGGAGCCAATGAGAGCTGAGCACAGCATCACCATGACCCCGGGGACCCCCAGCAGGCAGTCACACACAGAAGACACACCAAGGGGGCTGAGTGGGATCCTCAGTCTCATCGGAGCCCCCCACCCCAGTCACTCTGGAGCCTCCAAGAGACAGGCATGCTATCCCGGGGCACAGGGACCATGTCGGCAAGGAACATGTACAACATGGTGGATTATGGATGGGACTCCCAGGTCCCCCTGCACAATATCAACACTTTCCAGCATGGTATCCACTTCCAGGTGGAGTTGAGCCCAGGGTGCTGTCTGTCTTTCTGCTATTACCTCTCTCCTGGCACTGCTGACAGTCTCTGCTGCTCTCTTGCTGTCTGTCTCTGTCTGCTAATATGTTGCTGTGTTTGCTGTTCTTGTGGTTTGTCTCACTGCTGCTCTATTGCTTTCTTGGCTGCTCTTTTGCTTGCTCTCTCTGCTGCTCTATTGCTGCTGCTGCTCTCGCTTGTTTACTGCACTATATAAACCGTTAATAATAATAATAATAATAATAATAATAATAGCATAGGGCTGGTGAATGTTTCAATGTTGTGGCTGATGGTGGGCATCTCAGCCCTTGCATATTCAGATGCACGGATGTATACCAGGGTGGTGCATTGAAGCAGTATTACAATAATGTTGCAAAAACAACTGCATCAAAAGTCGCAAGAAACTGCAAGTTCGTCCAACTCATAATCAGGTCATATGAGGAGGGATCCCACCCCCCTCAACAGACCCCACCCCCTCAGCAGATCCCACCCACATTAAGGCTGCTTCCATAAATTCCCCGTGCTGGTTTTCCATTCCAATCCGCCTCTGTACCTTGATACCTTATCTATGCATATAGACAGTGACGTATCTAAATGTGAAAAATGATGTATAATAGTTCAATACAGATACAATTGAATAATTTTATATTTGGTACAAGCACATCTGCCCATTATTGTTTGAACACATATATTTTTTAAAATGTACACTTTAGGTCTCTGGATGTTCTTATTGTTACTGTTTGGATATTACCCACTAACAACATGCATTCTGATGATGACTGTCACTTGATATCACAATGATTTTTTTTTATACATGTTGGATTCACTATACGGTTTTGGTCACCACTACTGTTAAATTAAGCACAATTTGTAATCTCTTGCTCTAATATATATATGTAATAGTAGAAGTGGGTCTGTATTGGGTAGTATGCAATACCATTATTTCTCCTACTGCTTCAGGTGTAATACCAGCAAATTCACTTCCCATCTTCCATACCTCCCCATGAAAGTACATTTTCACATCATTATCAACATTTATTTATATAGTGGCAACATATTCTGCAGTGCGTTATAATTCACATCCATGTAACTAGCATCTGGATGCCAGAGGTTTGCTGCAGTGCATAATTGTATGTATTTTAGAATATATTTGTGTCAGGTGCAAGACATAGGTAATTATCTTCAGTATATTTATTGTTCTTTATTAACTTCCTCTGCCCCTGATGGGTATAAAAGTGAATATATTAGTATTAATGACTGTTTCTCCTCAGAAAATATATCTAGTTAATACACTACATACATTATGTAAGCGTTATGTTGCATTAATATATAATTTTCTAATATAAGAATGATAGACTGGTTCATATTCTTTCACCATTATGATATATTTCTGTATAATGTAGCATGTATTACTGGGAAAACACAAGGCCACATTTTGAAATCGGCTGAAGTGCAGAGCAAGAGCCCCTTTGATGGCGCATCGATCAGGTACAACTACATTTCCAACAAGCATTTGAGTTGGGATAGCAAGATAACAGTGCGCCTCGTTTTTAGACCAGTGTGATTAATTTGAAGAGGAACAGTGATTTAGATCAGTGGACCTTAACCTCAACCCATACCACCAGGGGCGTATCATGAGAAGAGGGGGCCTGTGTGCAGTGTCCATCCGGGCTGCCTCCCCTCCTCTCTAGCGGCAGTGCAGCTCTAGTGCTAGTAGACTCTGGTGCTGTGCCAGGTGCTGTGTTAGTAGGCTCTGGTGCTGTGCGGCAACAATTTTACAGAGCTGCTACTGCTAACATGAATTTGCAAAGGGAAGTATAGCAGAGAAATGGGTGCATGGTGTGAGGTTTGGGCTTCCCTTAAACAAGGGGCCCATGCAGACATTATAGAAACGCCACTGCATACCACCCAACATTCTTAAAACGGGACTCGGGACACTATGTGTCAAAAGGGGGCATGGCCTCATGCCCGTGAGGTCACGCCCCCATTGTGTGACTTTTGAAGGGGGAGTGACTGCATGTCATTCCCTTGTTGCTCATCATGCTGGGATGGTCGGGAGGTATACTCCACCCTCAAAATTTCTATACAGGTCTTGTTTTAAGGGGGTTTTGAGGGTGTCTGTTGGTGATACTGGAAGACCGCACTTGAGAACCCATGATTTAGATCAGGGTTTTCCAAAATCCATCTGGGGTGGAGAGAATATAGTTTTAGGCTGATCCCTTGTTGTGCAGACGAGTACACAGTTATTTACACTCCCCAAATGGTCTATGTTTGCTTTAACTCCAAGCTGGCAATCTCCTAATACACTTTTTATAGTATGCATTTTATAACTTCCATTTATGCTGTGAGTTGAAACAATCTGCCCTATGTTAAAAAATAATAACGCAAAAGTATAATATCTGCAGTTCTGATGTAATTTTAATTTCTGAATTAAAATTTTAGGAGAAAAACCAAACAGTGTTATTTACAAAGAGGGGTTGTTCTAAAAGGGTTAGGACAGGTCAGACTTTTGCTCTTCACGTTTCTGCCCCTGTGCAAAAATAAGTACACCTTTAGTTAGAGATGAGCGGGTTCGGTTCTGACTCGGAAATCAGAACGAGGCAAAACATCATCATCCCGCTGACGGATTCTCGCGGGGTTTGGATACCATATAAGGAGCCGCACGTCGCTGCCATTTTCACTCCAGTCCTGGAGAGTGTAGCGAGAGGACATGTCTCCGGCCTCAGCGTCTGTGTGGGTGGGAAAGTGGCGTGGCGATTATAGTTCTGTCTTGTGCTGTTCAGTCCAGTGTAGTGTCTTAGCTGCATCAGTCAGTCCAGTGACCAGTCACAATGGTGGTGTCCTCTGCTGCCAGATGTCCAGTGCTGCTGTATAAATCCCTTACAGTATCACTGTGTTGTCCTGCATCAGACCAGTGGTAGTGTCCTGTGCATCAGTCAGTTCAGTGATCAGTCACAGTGATGGTGTCCTCTGCTGCCATATGTTCAGTGCTGCTTTATAATAAGTTCCTTACAGTGTTGCTGTGTTGTCCTGCATCAGACCAGTGGTAGTGTCCTGTGCATCAGTCAGTCCAGTGACCAGTCTCAGTAGTGGACTCCTCTGCTGCCAAATGTCCAGTGCTGCTGTATAATAAGTCCCTTACAATGTCGCTGTGTTGTCCTGCATCATACCAGTGGTAGTGTCCTGTGCGTCAGTCAGTCCAGTGGCCAGTCACAGTGGTGGTGTCCTCTGCAGCCATATGTCCAGTGCTGCTGTATAATAAGTCCCTTACGGTGTTGCTGTGTTGTCCTGCATCAGACCAGTGGTAGTGTCCTGTGCATCAGTCAGTCCAGTGATCAGTCACAGTGATGGTGTCCTCTGCTGCCATATGTTCAGTGCTGCTTTATAATAAGTCCCTTACAGTGTTGCTGTGTTGTCCAGCATCAGACAAGTGGTAGTGTCCTGTGCATCAGTCAGTCCAGTGACCAGTCACAGTGGTGGTGTCCTCTGCTGCCATATGTCCAGTGCTGCTGTATAATAAGTCCACTGTGTTGTCCTGCATCAGACCAGTGATAGTGTCCTGTGCTGTATATTATTTACTCCAAATAAAGGGGTTATTAACATTTAACACAAATATAATTTTTACAGGGTTTGACCTGTGTGGTGTAGGGGTACGCTCTCCTGTGCCGCATATTGTGTTATATAACTCCAGAAAAATAATGGAGAACAAAAATTTGGAGGATAAAATATGGAAAGATCAAGAACCACTTCCTACTAGTTCTGAAGCTGCTGCCACTAGTCATGACATAGACGATGAAATGCCATCAACGTCGTCTGCCAAGGCCGATGCCCAATGGGGGTCATTCCGATCAGATCGCTCGCTGCAGTTTGTCGCAGCGCAGCGAATGGGTCAGAAGTGCGCATGTGCCGGTGCCGCAGTGCACCGGCGCATGGCAGCCTTCGTGGGTGGGAGGGGGCTGGACGTCAGCGTTAAGCCGCCATTTAGGGGGAGCAGTCCGCAAAGAACTGTACGTTCTAAGATGGTATCACAAATCCCCAAGGAAAGTCCAAGTGTGTTAGCGGTTGTGATGCTTGACCTTCCCAACACTGGACGGGAAGAGGTGGCTCCTTCCACCATTTGCACGCCCTCTGCAAGTGCTGGAAGGAGCACCCACAGTCCAGTTTCTGATATTCAAATTGAAGATGTCACATGTTGAAGTACACCAGGATGAGGATATGGGTGTTACTGGCGCTGAGGAGGAAGTTGACGAGGAGGATTCTGATGGTGATGTGGTTTGTTTAAATCAGGCACCAGGGAAGACACCTGTTGTCGTGGGATAAATAAAGCCATTGTGATGCCTGGGCAAAATACCAAAAAAGCCACCTCTTCGGTGTGGAAATATTACTCCAAAAATCCGGACAACAGGTGTCAAGCCGTGTGTTGCCTCTGTCCATCAGTAATAAGTAGGGATAAGGACGCTAACCACCTAGGAAAATCCTCCCTTATACGTCACCTGCTGCACATTCATCAAAAGTCAGTGTCAAGTTGTGAAACTTTGGGTAAAGCGTATGCAGTCCACTGCCATCTAAATCCCTTCTTCTCCTGAACCCAAGCTCCTGCAAGCCACACCACCAATTCCCTCAATGTCTACTTCCTCCTCAGTCAGGAACGTCAGTAGTCCTGCTGGCCATGTCACTGGCAAGACTGAGGAGACCTGTCCTAACCGGGATTCCTCCAGCCTACTGCTGCTGTTGCTGCCGCTGCTGTTGTTGCTGCTGGGAGTCGATCGTCATCCCAGAGGGGAAGTCGCAAGACCACTTGTACTACTTCACCTAAGCAATTGACTGTCCAACAGTCCTTGGTGAGGAAGATGAAAAATGACAACAGTCATCCTGTTGCAAAGCGGAAAACTGAGGCCTTGACAGCTATGTTGGTGTTAGACGTGCACCCAGTATCCACCATTAGTTCAGTGGGACTTAGAGAATTGTTTGAGGTAGTGTGTCCCCAGTACCAAATCCCATCTAGGTTCCACTTCTCTAGGCAGGCGATACCTAGAATGTACAGAGACATCAGAAAAAGTGTCCCCATTGTCCTAAAAAATGCAGTTGTACCCACTGTCCACTTAACCACGGACATGTGGACAAGTTGAACAGGGCAGACTAAGGACTATATGACTGTGACAGTCCACTGGGTAGATGTATTGCCTCCCGCAGCAACAACAGCAGTGGCACCAGTAGCAGCATCTTGCAAACGCCAACTCGTTCCTAGGCAGACTACGCTATGTATCACCGCTTTCCGTAAGAGGCACACCGCTGACAACCTCTTACGGAAACTGAGGGACATCATCGCTCAATGGCTTACCCCAATTGGACTCTCCTGGGAATTTGTGATATCGGACAATGCCACCAATATTGTGCATGTATTATATCTGGGCAAATTCCAGCATGTCCCATGTTTTGCACATACAGATGTATCCTCATACAGCGTTGCTCATAGCGCACTATCTAGGGTCCTGTGTCGCGAGTTGGAAATAATGTTATGGCGTGCGTTATGTCCCGCGCCATGTAATACACAGTTTAACCGCTGGGTGGCGAATGCTCCACGTTGAGACTACAGAGCTGAATACAATGCTGTGGCAGTAAGCAGTGATCTGTGAAAGGCTGCTTACGCTAATGTCATCCTGCAAATTGTACACACAGTAACGACAATATCTATAGCTAGCATGATCGGGTGGCAGTGTGCCTGTAGACCATCTGGTAGTCATACTGTGCATTCATGAGATACTGTAGGTACCCAGTTGCACTTTGCATTCAATATTTCTGCCCATTTGAAACAACAGAGACACAAAGCTACTCCGAAATAGGATTGCTGCTTATGCTAATATTATCCATCAGTTTGTACACAACGTAACGACTAGATGAATAGCGTGAACAGGGCTGCAGCTTGGCCTTGTATTTAGTAGGAGCAGACTTTTTTTATATAATGAGAAGTAGAAACTTAAAACACAAATAACTTTATTGTATTAAAAAAGAATAAAAAAATAAAAATAAAATAATAAACGGGTGTTGAACTCTGTATCGAACCCGGGTCTTCAAGCATTGCAGGCGGCCGCTGTTCTAGTTAGGCCACAGCCGACCATGCTAGAGGTGGGCCCTCCGGGTTTATATGTCATGTGTTGTATCTTGGTGCTTTAAAAAAAAAAGGTAGCTGCTTACGCTAATGTCATCCTGCAAATTGTACACACAGTAACAACAAATCTATAGCTAGCGTGATCGGGCGGCAGTGTGGAGAACATCTGGTAGTCATACTGTGCATTCATGAGATACTGTAGGTACCCAGTTGCACTTTGCATTCAATATTTCTGCCCATTTGAAACAACAGAGACACAAAGCTACTCCGAAATAGGATTGCTGCTTATGCTAATATTACTGTAGGTACCCAGTTGCACTGGGTTGAAACAAAAGAAACACAAAGCTACAGTAGTCCGAACTACAGTAGGATTGCTGCTTATGCTAATATTATCCATCATTTTCTACACAACGTAACGACTAGATGAATTGAGTGAACAGGGCAGCAGCGTGGTCTTGTATTTAATAGAAGCGGACTTTTTTTTATATAACGAGAAGTAGCAATACCCCAAAATACTTTATTATATTAAAAAAGAATATTTAAATACAAACAAAAAAAATGGTGAACGAATTGGCCACAGCATTAACACTGTCCCTAACAGTGATCAAGCACAAATGGGTATCGAACCAACGAGTACAAGCATTGCAGGCGGACACTGTTCTCGTTAGGCCACAGCCAACCACGTTACAGGCAGGCCCTCCAGGTGTATATGTGATGTGTTATACCTGAGTGCTTAAAAAAAAAAAAATCCGAAATAAGCTACCCGGCAAATGTACACACTGTAACGACAATATCCATAGCTAGCGTGATCGAGTGGCAGTGTGGCTGGAGACCATCTGGTAGTGACTGAAACACAAAGCTAGTCCGAAATAATTCCCATATAAAGGGAAGTGATTAATGGTTCGTCATTGTCACAATAAATGTCAGCCAATCAGCAGGCGGCGCTATGAAGGGTCCGTTGGCTATTTGAGGCATGCGCTGTAGAGTTTAGGAAAAGTGACATTTGGTGGACAGAAAGTAGAATGAACGTTACAATTATAACGTGACGTTACATTTACAACGCAACTTATAATGGGAGTTATAGCGCAAGGAGCTGGCGCGAGTTGCATGGCGCCCGCTATGCGGTACGCAGCAACGATATATCAGGACACATCTGTACAATTGATTTGGTGGTGCAGAATGTTTTGAAAAATTACAGGGGCATGCAGGAGATGCTGTCGGTGGCCAAAAAAATTGCTGCCCACTTTCGACATTCAGCCACCGCGTGCTGAAGACTGGAGTGCCAGCAAACACTCCTGAACTTGCCCTGCCATCACCTGAAGCAAGAGGTGGTAATGAGGTGGAATTCAACACTCTATATGTTTCAGAGGATGGAGGAGCAGCAAAAGGCCATTCAAGCCTATACATCCACCTACGATATAGGCAAAGGAGGGGTAATGCACCTGACTCAAGCGCAGTGGAGAATGATTTCCGTCTTGTGCAAGGTTCTCCAACCCTTCGAACTTGCCACATGTGAAGTCAGTTCAGACACTGCCAGCTTGAGTCAGGTCATTCTCCTCATCAGGTTTTTGCAGAAGCAGCTGTAGAAATTGAAGGAGGAGCTAATACGGAGCGATTCCACAAAGTATGTGGGACTTGTGGATGGAGCCCATCATTTGCTTTGCCAGGATTCAAGGGTGGTCAATCTGCTGAAATCAGAGCACTACATTTTGGCCACCGTGCTCGATCCTAGGTTTAAAGCCTACATTGTATCTCTCTTTCTGGCAGACACAAGTCCTCAGAGGTTAAAAGACCTGCTGGTGAGATAATTGTCAACTCAAGCGGAACATGACTCCTCAACAGCTCCTCCTTCATTTGCTCCCGCAACTGGGTTGCGAGGAAAAGGATAATATTTCCTAGCCAACATGCTGGCGGTGATGCAGGGCAGTCAGGAGCGAGTGCTGACATCTGGTCTGGACTGAAGGACCTGCCGATGATTACTGACATATCTACTGTCACTGCATATGATTCTGTCACTATTGAAAGAATGGTGGAGGATTATATGAGTGACAGCATCCAAGTAGGCATGTCAGACAGTCCGTATACATACTGGCAGGAAAAAGAGGCAATTTGGATGCCCTTGCACAACCTGGCTTTATTTTACCTAAGTTGCCCCCCTTCAATGTGTACAACGAAAGAGTGTTTAGTGCAGCTGGTAACCTTGTCAGCGATCAGTGTAGGAGGTTACTTCCACAAAAGAGAAGATGATGTTCATCAAAATGAATTATAAATTCCTCCGGGAAGACCTTTACCAGCATCTGCCTCCAGAAAGTACACAGGGACCTGTGATGGTGGATTCCATTGGAACAAATTAATACTTTGTGAGTAGGAGGATGTACACACTGAAAGGAGTGAGGAATTGGAGGATGAGCATGAGGTCTACATCTTGCCTCTGTAGAGCCAGTTTGTGCAAGGAGAGATTGATTGCTTCTTTTTTGGTGGGGGCCCAAACAAACCAGTCATTTTAGCCACAGTCGTGTGGCAGACCCTGTCGGTGAAATGATTGGTTTGTTAAAGTGTGCATGTCCTGTTTATACAACATAAAGGTGGGTGGGAGGGCCCAAAGACAATTCCATCTTGCACCTCTTTTTCTTCTTTGCATCATGTGCTGTTTGGGGACTAGTTTTTTAAAGTGCCATCCTGTCTGACACTGCCGTACAACTCCAGGGGTACTGCCGTATAAGTCCAGGGTTACTGCCATATAAGTCCAGTTCAGTGGTGCTGTCTTGTGCTGCATCCGTCCAGTGGTGGTGTTTTGTGCTGCCATAAGTCCAGTGGTGGTGTCCTGTGCTGTATATTATTTACTCCAAATAAAAGTGTTATATACATTACTTAGATTATTATCCAAATAATTTTTACATGGTTTGCCCTGTGTGGTGTAGGGGTACGCTCGCCTGTGCTGCATATTATTATAATATCTCCAAATAAAAGTGTTATTATTATCCAAATTAATTTTACAGGCTTTGCCATGTGTGTGTGTGTGTGTGTGTGGTTTAGGGGTTACGCTCTCCTGTGCCACCAATATTGTGCGTGTATTACATCTGGGCAAATTCCAGCACATCCCATGTTGTTTGTGCCGCACACTTGTGTCACTTAGCTTAGTCATACAGCTACCTCATTGCACCCCATTTTCTTCTTTGCATGATGTGCTGTTTGAAGCCTAGTTTTTAAAAGTGCCATCCTGTCTGCCACTGCAGTGCCACTCCTAGATGGGCCAGGTGTTTGTGCTGCATATTTGTGTCGCTTAGCAAAGTCATCCAGCTACCTCATTGAATCTCTTTTTCTTCTTTGCATGATGTGCTGTTTGGGGCCTAGTTTTTAAAAGTGCCATCCTGTCTGACACTGCAGTGCCACTCCTATATGGCCTAAAAACAATATTGTGAGGTGTTCAAAATAGACTGGAAATGAGTGGAAATGAATGTTATTGAGGTTAATAATAGCGTAGGATCAAAATTACCCCCAAATTCTGTGATTTTTAGCTGTTTTTATGTTTTTTTTCAAAAATCATCCAGATACAAAACCAAAACCCAAAAAGGGTGCTTTTGGCAAAACCAATCCAGATCCAAAACACGAGCAAGGATCCAGATCCAAAACCAAAACACAAAACACAAAAAGTTCCCGCCGCACATCTCTAAATGACATACAGTGCCCCCAGCTGATTTTATGCCACACTATAGTGCCTCCACTTCGTATTGTACCATATTACAGTACCCTTGTCCAAATTACATTATTTAACATTGCTTTATTTTATACCAAATTGAAATGAGCTGTTCCAGGGGCATAACTAGATATACATCTATACAGTATGGGGGTTATGTAATAGGTCACAATATTACAGCAATAGCTTAATTTCATCATGTCCGTCACTAAATTTAAAATTGCATTCAGTTACAAGGCAAAAGCAGGCTTATGACTGATTTGCACTTTAAAGTTAGTAGTGAACTTGCCAAGTTCAGGTTGGTTCCATATCTTGGAAACTACAGTATGACATAACCCCCAATGTCTCCAGCAGATGCCCTAGGTACAAATAAGCTCCTGGGACTGCTGCCTCTACGATTTGTGAAAAGCCAAGAGGAGTGATTCCTAACAAAGCAGAAGTAAGTGGTAAGTGGGGGTTAGCAAATTTATATCTGGAGATTCAAATAATTATTTTAGACATTAGTTGTGTTGATATAGCAAACATAATTTTTCTGGCTAAAGGTGACTGTTTTCTCTCCATAAAAGTATATTTTTATGCATTTCTCGCTTTTGAAACGGAACTTTTCACAGTAAAGTACATACTTTCCTCAGCTGTGTGAATATATTTTATGAGACTATTTTACTTTTCTTTTGTTTTGCAGAATGTTTTTGTAGATAAACCAGCAATTCCTGAATACAAAGTTTCAGATGCAAAAAAAACAAAGTTCCTCATTTTACATTTTAGCACTTTCAAAGCTGCCTGGGACTGGCTTATTTTATTAGCAACGTTTTATGTTGCTGTTACTGTACCTTACAATGTATCCTTTGTGGACAACGATGATCTGTCATCAACAAGAAGCACAACTGTTAGTGATATTTCAGTGGAAATTCTATTTATTATAGGTAAGGCCTTCTGCTTTTTGACTTTTGGATGCTGACTGTATGTTCCTCTATATACATTAATAAGAATGTGACTGTACAGACTTGCAACGTCCAATATTATTTCTATATCATATTCAAGCTCTAACAGAACCGATAATTTGTATTGCAAAGCAGTGTTAGACTGTTTGGTAGCTCCGCCATACAATATGTTAGAGGTTCCTGCTAAGCTGTACAAGTGTTACAGTTTGAGTGGTGTGGATACTAACATAAGTACCTGTGAAAGAAGTCCTTGTTACTCTGTTGTTACTCTTAGGGTGGGTACACACCAGAATGATATTGGACCGATTTGCCATATTGGAATGACAAATCGTCTACATCATCTAGTGTGAACGCACAATTGCGCTCCTGCCAATGGTATGCAGCATCCACCAGTTGGCCATGCTGCACAGTCAACCGGAAGATATTGTATGCGACCTGGCTCTTTGATAGTAAGGATAAAACAGTGACCATTTCGTCCTTCTTTACATTAGGCTGGTGTCTATGGGCAATCAGGCATGATCCAGGCTGAAGGGAATTCATCCGACCATTGGCCCGATTGCCCATTGTTTAGCTGTATACCCACCTTACATCGCTAGTCATCATATGCTGTCAGCATCCTTTTCTAATTCAAAAATAAAATACCTATGTAGACTAAAATGAGAATACTATAGCATAACTTAGTACAATGGTAACTAAAACAGTTATCATTTAATACATTTGTTTCAAAACATATTTTGAATATAACAAAGAATAATTAAAGCAGGACATACATCACCTTATATTATTCATGTTTTCTATAGCATCTGATTATGTTGCCATTTACTTCATTTTTAGGTTGTGTTTGACTAGGGTCAAATATTCTTTTTAATTTTTTCATCTCCTGCATGTTTGCTTGCTCCAAGTTTTTACACAGTTTAGGTTGAAAAATTCACCTAACAAAGCACTAAACGCCACATAATACTTTCAGATTATTAATATCTGCGATTTGAAAGACACCACAGCACTCCTCACCACAGGTCAGTGCGAAAGGACATACATACTGTAAAAAAAAGACATTAAAAGTAGAACAATAAATGCAGACATGAAAACAAACTGCAGAGAGGAACTTACATGTTGATTGGAAAAGGGCATAACTGAAACAAGACAATGGATGTTGCCTCAAAGTGTAAATTAGCAATCATTTACATGCCAAAACCAGGTTAGTTTTGCCGTTTAAATGATTGTCACTTTAAAAACACGGCAATACTTGCACAAAGTCCTGCACAGCCTGCAACTTGTAAGCTATTACATTTAGCCCGATATTTGAGATGTTTAAAGGTTGCAGTATCATCTTTTGCAAGAAAAGGGCATATACTGAATATATTAAAAAAAGTGAAGGCATGAGAGTCTTCCTGGGAGGAATAAAACAGAGGGGCAGATGTATTAACCTGGAGATGACATAAGGAAGTGATAAACCAGTGATATGTGCAAGGTGATAAACACACCGGCCAATCAGCTCCTAACTGTTAATTTACATATTGGAACTGATTGGCTGGTGCGTTTATCACCTTGCACATATCACTGGTTTATCACTTCCTTATGCCTTCTCCAGGTTAATACATCTGCCCTAGAGAGTGAAGTGTAACACCAAAGCAGCAGAGGTGGATTTAGTGGTGAGGCTGCCCCTATGCACAAATCTAATGCCCCTCCCCATTACCCACCCCCCTGTGCCGAGTTGTATTATTTTTATTGATTGGTTATAAGCATTTGAGGATAGCCATACAGAATAAAAAAGCAGTCACTAACTATGACATTTTTTTTTTTTAAATTACTAAGTGGGGCAGCTTACAGGGGTAGTATGTGTATGTCTTACCCATTTACACTCCATTCAAGATGGCATATTGTACAGTACAGTGGACATATTTTGGAGTTATTTGTAATATTTGGGCTGACAGTACCAACACAAGCATCCAAGTGCCGCCCCCAAACAAGTGCCGCCCCTAGGCACGTACTTCATGTGCCTAATGGGAAATTTGGCACTGCAAAGCAGTGAGTTTGAGAGACAGTGAGGGAGCATGAATGTAGCTATAGTGAATGCAGGAGAAGCCATTGCTGCATCTCTGAGTGAAAATAAATGGCATGCATGCACAGCGTGACTCATATGTATGCACAGACTTTCAATATAAGCTGTTTGTGTGCAACACTGCTACAGTGTGGAGGGGAATTGGGAGCCAGTGAAGCAAGTTGCATAAGGGAAGGCTATTACAGAGTGGTTAAAAAGGAAGAAGAGACATGCACACTGGAATGGGCAAAGTCTAGAAAGGGAGAGATCAAAGAGAAGGTGGTTACAATAGTCATGGCAGGCAATAATGAGTGCATGCATGAGGTTTTTGGTGGCATCTACGGTGAGGAAGGATGTGTAATGGATATTATGCTGGTAAGGGTGGGCGGTATAGTGGATATTATAATGTAATGGAAGTACTGTAATGTGGCATAATATGAACTGAACTGTATGAACTGCACAATATGAACTGAACTGCTCTTTATTTGCTCTTTTTTTATTTTGCTCCAAACTCTACCCTCTTATGTGCAAAGCAGAAACTTGTCTGATATAAATTCAATGTTCTCAACAGGACTATACCTGGCACAAATGCAGACCTGAATCTACCAGCAAGCCTATTTATCTAGTATTCTTTGGGTTTGTGTAGAATTTCTAGGTCAGACCTAGCTGACAACAAATAGCGAATATACCTTCTTTTATATAAAACAATTACTTTTAGTAAATTGTCAAACAAATCCTTATATTCTATAAACAGCACATGTTTCAACCATAGTGATGGCAGTCGTTATTGTAATAAAATATCTACTCTGTCTATATATACAAGAAAACGACAGTAGCTAATGAGCTTTCTTGTATATATAGACTGAGTAGATATTTTATAACAAATTGTGCACCACATTGTAATTATTAAGATGTCAGAGCTACAATCTATTAATTTACACGGAAAATGTGTGATACTTATCCCCCTAATTGTTAATAACTAAGTCAGATATAGGGGCAAACGTCTGTTATCTTTAGATAGCGCATATCTCCATCCCTCCATCCCAATGACCATTGATGAGGATGGGGCCATGTATTTTGTATGGTACCCCCATGTACCATAATGTCTAGGCAGTGGGGACAGTGCTAAAATTATACATTTCTCAAAGAATAATTTCAAACTGGCCCTGTCCCTTCCCACATAGATATACAATCAGGCATTATACAGTAAGGGAATGGGTTCTGATAGTGGGCCACAGTCAGAAAAACGAATATTGGTTAATCAGTGAGGTTCGGGTACTAGGTGCTCAGACACCCCCAAGTGTGCCACTGAAATTAACTGATGTCCACAACAAAACATGCTTTATTCATACTAGGAAGATAGAAAGATAGGTAGAAAGATAATATAGAGAGACAAACAGTAGATAGATAGATAGATAGATAGATAGATAGATAGATAGAGACAGATTTTGTGTTTTAAATACATTTGGTTGTTTGTAAAATACAGCTTTTACATAAAAACTTCAAAGTCTGGAACTAAAGCTAAACATAATTAAGACCATAAATAAAATAGTAGGTACAGTATGGCACAGTCTAGTCCATGAAAACAATCCATTTAGATATAATAGTACAATCTTAAATGTTACATAGAAGTTATTTACTTTTTTGAGGAAACTCATAATTGCTTTACAGGGTGAGTTACAGTGCAAAGATCATATGACCTATTCTGCTTTACTCTGGAGACCGATCTGGCTTTATTAATCAAAGTGGTTGGGAATACTGTACAGTACAACAAAGTTTGAAAAATCAAAAGAAAATGCAGTACTGTATGTCCCACTCAATTTAGAGAAAAGAACTTTCAGAGCACCATGAAATCATATTCATTTGCTCTATGCTTTCTTAAGTTTAAGTACAGTACCATACACATGTACTCAAAAATATTCATTCAGGTCTCTCAGAACTTATTCTGTTAAATATCTGATTTTTAAACACACACCACAATACAACAGTTACACATTTCTTATTTAAAGATTCTGCTTTGCAAATTGATGTTTCTTGTATACCTTGTTAAGCTAGCATCTGTCAGTTAACATTATCGGAATTTACCAGTAATTAATGACAGGTTTTATTGCCAGGTAATGAGATTAATAATAGAAACAGCTTAATCTGGTCCTTATGTTGTAAGTGTTAAAAAATGGTTGAATTCATATAATGTATTTTAAACATTTCTAAAATGAAATCCAACTACACGATTCAGACATCAAAATGACTACTTATAACTAATCAAAAGCCAAGGGCTGCAGGGTAAAGCAGAATCAGATCTTTGTATATCAACACAGACCTGTATTGTATATTGGTTGCAGCAATAGCTGGTATGTCAGCTACTGTAAGTTCAAATGTACATCGATTTTATTAGTGATGACTTTAGGGGAAATTCATAGGACTTTGAGTAACGTGTTAATTTATCCCTATGCAATAGACAACTTTCAATGATAATTTGCAGAATAGTCTTCCTGAAAAGAAAACCAGTATACAGGTTGAGTATCCCTTATCCAAAATGCTTGGGACCAGAGGTATTTTGGATATGGGATTTTTCCGTATTTTGGAATAATTGCATACCATTATGAGATATCATGGTGATGGGACCTAAATCTAAGCACAGAATGCATTTATGTTACATATACACCTTATACACACAGCCTGAAGGTCATTGTAGCCAATATTTTTTGTAACTTTGTGCATTAAACAAAGTGTGTGTACATTCACACAATTCATTTATGTTTCATATACACCTTATACACACAGCCTGATGGTCATTTAATACAATATTTTTAATAACTTTGTGTATTAAACAAAGTTTGTGTACATTGAGCCATCAAAAAACAAAGGTTTCACTATCTTACTCTCACTCAAAAAAGTCCGTATTTCGGAATATTCCGTATTTCGGAATATTTGGATATGGGATACACAACCTGTAATAGTCACATGTAAAGCCTAGAAAAGTAATATGCCAAAACAAATATGATTGGTTGCTATTACATACCATTCAGTTAAACCTTAAAATGAATTTATATCAAGATTTGTATGTTTATCATTCTAAATGCATTGTAGAATACTGCAAAACAATCTAAATCATAAATAATGCAGTAGATAATAACTCTATCAGCAACATTTAGTGCTCTTGCAAGAACTAAGGATATATGGAAATTAGTATATAATTTGTCTTTCGTTATGCTAACCACAAGAGCCATATTATCTTTGTTCCTTATGATAACTGAGTTAACTGATGACAGCTTACAATGAAACTTAAAATTGAAATGTTGAAATGCTTATTTACTCAGCTGCAATTTCTGAGTCATATGAGTGACTCAATAACAATATTATTACAATACTATTACAATATTACAATATTACAAGGTACATTTTTTCTTGATGATTGTACCTTATGAAAACATGTTGATTGATGCCTCAAAAATATATATCTATGGTATTATGCTACGGCAATGCAGAATGCTTTTGTACAGTGCTTTGTGTTTCTGGTGACAGTCTTCTAATGTACTCAAGGTTATTGGAAAGCCTGAAAACCTGTACAAGCTACAGTATGCAATTTCCAGTACCTTATCTGGGGTCTCAAGATAATTTGTAAGGTGTAGCATTAATTTGGAGTGCTAGGGGAAAACTGTATCTTTAGGCATGGCATTTGTTAGGAGTCAACACATTATGGTGGAAGAAGAAAGACACATATGGTTAAAGCCTCTAAAACATTTTGACATACAGTAATACCACATCCCTTGGAAAAAATAAAATCGGGTGTGGTCCATTACCCTATGCATTTCTTCCCTGGTACTACTTACAATTTCATGGGGACCTCCAACAAACACATTACAAAAAAACAAAAGGAAGTAATGTTTCACTATTTTATGTAAGAAATGTTTAAGCACTAGAATTAAAAAATATATAGAACAGTATATTTATTTATGATGACAGATTACACTTATTGTATTATTACCTACTATTAAATGGCTCAACAAAGCATTCACTTAAAAATGTAAGTTTTAAAAGTTTACATTTCAGCTTCTGAAATTCCAAATGTTTCTTTATTTCTGTTGTTTTTTGTTATTATTCTTGGTTCCATTAACTTATTATATTGTATAATAATAAAATATGTGATAAATGTTTTTTTTTCTTTGCCAAGCAGATATTATTTTAAATTTCCGAACAACCTATGTCAGCAAGTCTGGCCAAGTTATATTTAAAGCAAGATCTATTTGTATCCACTATGTAACAACTTGGTTCGTCATTGATTTAATTGCTGCTCTTCCCTTTGATCTTCTTTATGCTTTTAATGTCACGGTGGTAAGTAGTTTATATAATTTATTATTTGAACCGATTAAGTTAAACACCACAATATATTGTGAATATCCAAAATTCTCTACATTAAATACTAATTATTGATTTGTACTGCAGAAAGACAATTTACATAGAAAACTATTCCAGAAAGTACATTTGCCTTTTATTACAAAATATATCTATATATTTTCTACATATTTCCCTTTCCCTCTCTTCAAAAACAATTTAATACCTATCAAGTTCAACTCTTCCCTATCTTGTTTTCCCTTTCACCATGCCTTTAGATGCATATCCCTTGCATTTGTGTTTGTATCCTGTTATCCTAGGTGGCCTATAAATAAGCTACATTTTATACATGCAGGATTTAAAATTTGCTGCTTGTGATTTATACTGTAATTTGAATTCAGTTCTCTAAGTGTCCAAATCACAAAGCCTACATATATTACATATTACTGTGATATTTTTCTCAACTGTCATGTTTTTTTAACTCAGCAATATTTCTTATTGCTCACACTCCAAGCAGCATATATTTTAATACATTTTTTAAGGGCAATTTGACTTACAAATACAGATAAAGTTTAGAAGTGACAGGTCTGTTTAACTAAAATTATTATGATGTCAAATCATAAAAAACAACTTATTTGACAGAAAAATAAATATATAGACGACGTAATGAAAATTATTTAATTGTGCTTTTTGCTATGGTTACTACACTCAAAGAGCATGACAAAGATAAAAGTTAGAAAACATTCATATATTTCTTGTGACTCTTTGTGTAGGTAATTTATATTTTATAAAGAAAGTTTACCATTTATTCTTTAACTCTGACACTTTAGTGGACTATTATGGATTATATGAGTGCAAAATGTTTATTGCTGCTTTTTTCTACTGCACTATAGTGCTTTTAGCAGATTTCTGTATAGTTTTGTCCTCTTAGGGCTCTTCTGGCAACAAACACTGCTTATTTCCACACAACTGGAAAAAATAACACTGTAAAACATTCTTTATTTCTTACAACCAAAAAAACTTTCTTAAGTCCCTAAATTATGTCCTTTCTATTTAGTATAATCGAGTAAATTATATTTTCTCATACGTCCTAGAGGATGCTAGGGTCACCATTAGAACCATGGGGTACAGATGGGATCCGCAGGAGACATGGGCACTTTAAGACTTTCAACGGGTGTGAACTGGCTCCTCCCTCTATGCCCCTCCTCCAGACTCCAGTTTTAGAATTGTGCCCAGTGAGACTGATGCACTACAGGGGAGCTCTACTGAGTTTCTCTGAAAAAGACTTATGTTAGGTTTTTTATTTTCAGGGAGGCTGCTAGCAACAGTCTCCCTGCTTCGTGGGACTTAGGGGAGAGAAGTATGACCAACTTCTAGTGAGTTCAATGGCTCTGCTTCTGGCTGACAGGACACCATTAGCTCCTGAGGGTGCTGATCGCTGGGTACGCCTAGATGCTCACTCCCACAGCCTGCCGTCACCCCCTTACAGAGCCAGAAGTCAGAAGACAGGTGAGAAGCAGAAGAAAAGAAGACTTCTTCAGTGATGGCATTCTGAGGTACCGCGCAGCGAATGGAACGCTGCGCGCCATGCTCCCACACACACAGCACTGCAGGGCGCGGGGGGGGGGGCGCCCTGGGCAGCAAAAATCCTCAATTTCCACTGGCAAGAGGGGACATTAGTGCCAAGGTACTGTTCTAACCCCTGCCAGTATAATTATTTAGTAAAATAACCGGGACAGAAGCGCACCATTAAGAGGGCGGAGCTTCTTCCTCACAGCTCACTCTCAGCTCTGCACCATTTCCTCTCCACAGGGCTGCAGAGACAATGGTATTTCCTCACACTGCTGACAAGTATCAGGGTGCAAAACGGGGGGGGGGGGGGGGGGCACAGTATTATTGGTGCAATATATTTAAAGCGCTACAGGTCTGGGGCATTTTTTAGTGTTTTCAGACCCGTTAATTTGGCGCTGGGTTGTGAGCTGGCAAATCCCCTCTGTGTCTCTCTGACAGACTTTACTGTGGGTCTGTCCCCTATCTGCCCGGTGTGTCTGTGGGTGTTTGGTACACGTGTGTCGACTTGTCTGAGGCTGAGTGCTCTTCCCAGGAGGAGGCTGTATTAGGGACACAAACAGCTGTGGGGGTGACCCTGTCAGCACCGCCGACTCCTGATTGGGTAAATGTCTTGAATGCTTTGAATGCTAATGTCGCTCTTATTAGTAAGAGATTAGACAAGTCTGAGTCTCAGACCCAGGCATGGAAGAAATCTGTGGAGGATGTGTTATTACAAGTCCAGGACCCCTCGGGGTCACAAAAACGTACTTTTGCCCAGTTGGCAGACACTGGTACTGACACGGACACTGATTCCAGTGTTGACTATAGTGATTCCAGATTAGATCCAAAATTGTCAAAGGGCATTCAGTACATGATTGTGGCAGTTAAAGATGTATTACATTTCACTGAGGACCCTGCTATTCCTGATAAAAGGGTCTGTATGTATAAGGAAAAGAAACCTGAGATAACGTTTCCTCCCTCTCATGAACTGAACACTCTATTTGAAAAAGTCTGGGAAAGCCCTGACAGAAAGTTTCAGATTCCCGAAAGAATTCCGGTGGCTTATCCATTTCCCTCTGAGGATAGGGAAAAGTGGAAGTCACCTCCCATTGTAGACAAGGCCCTATAACATTTGTCTAAAAAGGTGGCTCTCCCGTCACCTGACACGGCAGCCCTTAAGGATCCTGCGGATCGTAAGCAAGAAACTATGTTAAAATCCATTTATGCGACCACAGGTACGCTACTCGGACCTGTCATTGCATCTGCGTGGGTGAGTAGTGCTATCGAAAAGTGGGCAGATAGCTTGTCATCTGATATAGATACCTTAGATAGGTATAGCATCCTCTTGACGCTGGGTTATATCAAGGATGCTGCAGCGTACCTAAAGGATACTGCGAGAGATATTGGCCTTTTGGGATCAAAAGCCAATGCCAGTCTCTGCTAGGCAAGCATTGTGGATTCACCAATGGAATGCTGATGCTGACTCCAAGAAAAATATGTAATCTCTACCATATAAAGATGGTGCCTTGTTTGGTGACGGCCTCGCTGATTTGGTATCTACGGCTACAGCGGGTAAGATATCCTTTTTGCCTTATGTTCCTCCACAACAAAATAAAACACACCACTATCAAATTCAGTCCTTTCAGCCCAATAATTACAGAAAAGGGCAGGTTCTTCCTTCCTTGCTACTAGAGGAAGGGGAAGAGGTAAAAGATCACCAGCCTTGTCGGGTTCCCAGGAGCAGAAGTCCTCCCCGGCTTCTGCCAAATCCACTGCATGATGCTGGGGCTTCACTGCAGGAGTCCGCACTGGTGGGGGCACGTCTCAAACTCTTCATTCAGTTTTGGTTTCGTTCGGACCTGGACCCATGGGTTTTACAAATAGTATCCCAAGGGTACAAACTGGAGCTTCAAGACATTCCCCCTCGCCGATTTTTCAAATCGGCCATACCAGCTTCTCTTCCGGACAGGGAGGTAGTATGCGACGCAATACAAAAGTTGTGTCAAAATCAGGTCATTGTCATGGTTCCCCCATCACAACAGGGAGAAGGCTTTTATTCAAGCCTGTTCATGGTCCCGAAGCCGGACGGCTCGGTCAGACCGATCCTAAACCTGAAATCCCTCAATTTCTATCTAAAAAAAATTCAAATTCAAGATGGAGTCTCTCCGAGCAGTGATCTCCAGTCTGGAGGAAGGGGATTTTATGGTGTCAGTGGACATAAAGGATGCCTACTTACATTTTCCCATTTATCCTCTGCATCAGGCTTACCTGAGGTTTGCAATTCAGGATTGTCATTACCAATTTCAGACATTGCCGTTTGGTCTGTCCACGGTTCCGAGGATTTACACCAAAGTGATGGTGGAAATGATGGTTCTCCTTCGCAAGCAAGAAGTCACGATTATCACCTAAACTTGACAAAATCACAGTTGATTCCGACGACGCGGTTATCGTTTTTGGAAATGATACTGGACACAGAACTACAGAGAGTTTTTCTTCCAGTGGAAAAGGCTCTGGAACTTTAGAGTCTGGTCAAACAAATTCTGAAATCAGCAAGAGTGTCAATCCATCAATGCACTTGGTTGCTGGGGTAGATGGTTGCGGCCTACGAGGCCATTCGGTTTGGCAGATTCCATCCCAGAGTGTTTCAGTGGTCCGGATCCCACCTGCACATGCACCGAAGGATAATACTGTCTTCCAAGACCAGAATCTCACTCCTTTGGTGGCGGCACAACTCTCACCTCCAAGAGGGGCGCAGGTTCGGTATCCAGGACTGGATCCTAGTAACCACGGATGCAAGTCTCCGAGGCTGGGGAGCAGTCACACAGGGGGAAAACTTCCAAGGAAGATGGTCAAGCCAGGAAACTTGTCTCCACATAAACGTTCTGGAGTTAAGGGCCATTTACAACGGCCTTCTACAAGCGAAACATCTTCTTCGCAATCTGCCCGTACTGTCCTGTCGAACAATGTAACAGCAGTAGCGTACATAAACCGCCAGGGTGGAGACAAAAAGCAGAGTGGCAATGGCTGAAGCCACAAAGGTTCTCCGCTGGGCGGAAAAGCATACAAGCGCTCTGTCAGCGATCTTCATTCCAGGAGTGGACAACTGGGAAGCAGACTTCCTCAGCAGACACGATCTCCATCCAGGAGAGTGGGGCCTCCATCAAGAGGTCTTCACAGAAGTGACAAGTCATTGGGGAATTCCTCAAATAGACATGATGGCATCTCAAGAAGCTTAAGAGATATTGTTCCAGGTCGAGCGACCATCAAGCAATAGCAGTGGATGCACTGGTGACACCATGGGTGTTTCAGTCGGTGTATGTATTCCCTCCACTTCCTCTCATTCCAAAAGTTCTAAAGATCATAAGAAGAACAAAGATTCAAGCGATCCTCATTGTCCCAGACTGACCAAGGAGGGCTTGGTATCCAGATCTTAATGGAATTCATCATAGGAGATACCTGGCCTCTTCCTCTATGTGAGAACCTGTTACAGCAGGGGCCCTGTGTGTATCAAGACTTACCGTGGCTACGTTTGACGGCATGGCGGTTGAACGCCAAATCTTAGCCCGAAAGGGTATTTCCAGTGAAGTCATTCCCACACTTATACAGGCCAGGAAAGGAGTAACGTCTAAACATTACCACCGTATTTGGAGGAAATACACTGCTCAAAATAATAAAGGGAACACTAAAATAACACATCCTAGATCTGAATTAATTAAATATTCTTATTAAATACTTTGTTCTTTACATAGTTGAATGTGCTGACAACAAAATCACACAAAAATTATCAATGAAAATGAAATTTATTAACCCATGGAGGTCTGGATTTGGAGTCACACTCAAAATTAAAGTGGAAAAACACACTACAGGCTGATCCAACTTTGATGTAATGTCCTTAAAACAAGTAAAAATGAGGCTCAGTAGTGTGTGTGGCCTCCACATGCCTGTATGACCTCCCTACAATGCCTGGGCATGCTCCTGGTGAGGTGGCGGATGGTCACCTGAGGGATCTCCTCCCAGACCTGGACTAAAGCATCCGCCAACTCCTGTACAGTCTGTGGCGTTGGTGGATGGAGCGAGACATGATGTCCCAGATGTGCTCAATTGGATTCAGGTCTGGGGAACGGACGGGCCAGTCCATAGCATCAATGCCTTCGTCTTGTGACACACTCCAGCCACATGAGGTCTAGCATTGTCTTGCATTAGGAGGAACCCAGGGCCAACCGCACCAGCATATGGTCTCACAAGTCTGGGATCTCATCTCGGTACCTAATGGCAGTCAGTCTACCTCTGGCGAGCACATGGAGGGCTGTGAGGCCTCCCAAAGAAATGCCATCTCCCACCATTACTGACCCACTGCCAAACCAGTCATGCTGGAGGATGTTGCAGGCAGCAGAACATTCTCCTTGGCGTCTCCAGACTCTGTCACATCTGTCACACGTGCTCAGTGAGAACCTGCTTTCATCTGTGAAGAGCACAGGGCGCCAGTGGCGAATTTGCCAATCTTGGTGTTCTCTGGCAAATGCCAAACGTCCTGCTCGGTATTGGGCTGTAAGCACAACCCCCACCTGTGGATGTTGGGCCCTCATACCACCCTCATGGAGTTTGTTTCTGATCGTTTGAGTAGACACATGCACATTTGTGGCTTGCTGGAGGTCATTTTGCAGGGCTCTGACAGTGCTCCTCCTGCTCCTCCTTGCACAAAGGCGGAGGTAGCGGTCCTGCTGCTGGGTTGTTGCCCTCCTACGGCCTCCTCCACATCTACTGATGTACTGGCCTGTCTCCTGGTAGCGCCTCCATGCTCTGGACACTACGCTGACAGACACAGCAAACCTACTTGCTACAGCTCACATTGATGTGCCATCCTGGATGAGCTGCACTACCTGAGCCACTTGTGTGGGTTTTAGGGAGGTCATACAGGCACGTGGAGGCCACACACACTACTGAGCCTCATTTTGACTTGTTTTAAGGACATTACATCAAAGTTGGATCAGCCTGTAGTGTGTTTTTCCACTTTAATTATGAGGGTGACTCCAAATCCAGACCTCCATGGGTTAATACATTTGATTTCCATTGATAATTTTTGTGTGCTTTTGTTGTCAGCACATTCAACTATGTAAAGAACAAAGTATTTAATAAGAATATTTAATTCATTCAGATCTAGGAAGTGTTATTTTAGTGTTCCCTTTATTTTTTTGAGCAGTGTATGTTTCTTGGTGTGAATCCAAGAAGGCTCCTACGGAGGAATTTCAGCTAGGACGTTTTCTCCTTTTTCTACAAACAGGTGTGGATGCGGGCCTAAAGTTGGGTACAGTTAAGGTACAGATTTCAGCCTTATCGGTTTTCTTTCAAAAACAATTGGCCTCCCTTCCAGAAGTTCAGACTTTCGTGAAAGGTGTGTTGCACATCCAACCTCCATTTGTGCCCCCAGTGGCACCATGGAATCTTAACGTGGTGTTGCAGTTCCTTCAATCACATTGGTTTGAACTTTTTCAGAAGGTGGGGTTTAAATTTCTCACTTGGAAAGTGGTCATTCTGTTGGCCTTGGCATCCGCAAGGCGGGTGTCTGAGTTAGCGGCCTTGTCTCACAAGAGCCCTTAATTGATCTTCCAAGAAGATAGAGCAGAGTTGAGGATTCGTCAGCAATTTCTGCCAAAGGTGGTTTCATCTTTCCACATGAACCAACCTATTGTGGTGCCAGTGGCTACTGACGCCTTAATTGAGTCAAAGTCTCTGGATGTGGTCAGAGCTTTGAAAATTTATGTCGCCAGGTTAGGAAAACGGAGGCTCTGTTTGTCCTGCATGCTCCCAACAAGATTGGATGTCCTGTTTCCAAGCAGACCATTGCACGCTGGATCTGTAATATGATTCAGCATGCTCATTCCACGGCTGGATTGCCGTTACCGAAATTGGTGAAGGCCCATTCTACTAGAAAGGTGGGCTCGTCCTGGGCGGCTGGCCGGGGGGTCTCGGCATTGCAACTTTGCCGAGCAGCTACTTGGCTGGGTTCAAACACTTTTGCAAAGTTTTACAAGTTTGATACCCTGGCCGATGATGACCACAAGTTTGGTCAATCGGTGCTGCAGAGTCATCCGCACTCTCCCGCCCGTTTTAGAGCTTTGGTATAACCCCATGGTTCTAATGGTGACCCCAGCATCCTCTAGGACATATGAGAAAATGGGTTTTTAATACCTACCGGTAAATCCTTTTCTCTTAGTCCATAGAGGATGCTGGGCACCCGTCCCAGTGCGTACTGTATCTGCAGTTATTAGTTGTGGTTACACACATGTTGTGTTACGTTTATAGTCAGCCTGTTGCTGAAATTGTTCATGCCGTTGGCTTGTGTTCTGTTGAATGCCACGTTGTGTGGCATGCTTGAGGTGTGAGCTGGTATGAATTTCACCTTAGTTTAACAATAAATCCTTTCCTCGAAATGTCCGTCTCCCTGGGCACAGTTCCTATAACTGGAGTCTGGAGGAGGGGCATAGAGGGAGGAGCCAGTTCACACCCTTTGAAAGTCTTAAAGTGCTTATGTCTCCTGCGGATCCCGTCTATACCCCATGGTTCTAATGGTGACCCCAGGATCCTCTATGGACTAAGAGAAAAGTATTTACCGGTAGGTTTTAAAATCCCATTATTTTTAATGCTTATTCTAATCTAATTTTCCACTTAATGTTAATTAAACATATATATATATGTATGTATGTATGTATATGTATATATATATATATATATATATATATATATATATAGTATATATATATAAATACATGTTCTCCAAGGCTGAATTACATGTGTGAATAAAAAACATAAAAGTTTGCCCAAACACACCAGACATTCTTAAATAACTGCCATTGTGAATTTGCATATACATATACACAACAGCTGAGCCCATTATTGTTGTTGCACAAAAAGACATCTATCAGTGCATGACTGTAACAGCAGCCACCTTCAGCACAACATACTATCAAAGCCAGACACAGGATCATAGACACACACCACTAGACACAACATACCTCCAAACTTCTTTGTCCCTTAAAGAGGGACATCTTCGCGTGCTGAAGGCGCGTGGATGATATTAAAGGGCGTGACCTTGCAGCTAGGGGCTAGTACTCACTGCAGTGAACAGCAATCGTTAACCACGCCCTCATTTTTATCACTATGGGGGAATGGACAGCCCTCAGTGGGCTGCTGGCCATGCCCCCTGTCTCTCCCTGCTGCAAAGTAGACACTGTGCGCATGCGCACAGCATATATTCACCTCTGCTCTGCTCAAAGCAGTAAGTGACAGGGGGATATCCCAACTTACCCAATGTGGGACCCTGCGACCTGCGGGTGGGACAGCGGGAGAGACCATGAAAAACAGAACTGTCCCGCCAAAATCGGGACAGTTGGGAGGTATGGACACAGTATCATTAAAATACTCATAATGAAATATATCAATATATATTGAGTAGCTAGTTTACAATCAGATTTGCACTTTCCACATATTTAACGCAGTCTGCAGTACTGTCATGTCTACATACAATTCTTATGTAAAGCAGATAGGTAAGAGCCTGTGGATGTTTATGTGTGTGCACATCTGAAGCCAGTTAGGCATTATTATTATTAAATTTTATTTATAAGGCACCACAAGTGTTTTGCAGTGCCGCACATACTGTATATGGCAAACAGCAGGACAGTACAGGGTTAAGAGAATGTAACAGAACATTACAAAAACCAAGACATAAACAGATCACAGGTAGCAATTAGCACCACAATTCTCAGTACACAATATAGCTGGGAAGCAAGGTGACTGAGGGAGTAATCAGGAAAGGGTGGAACCTGTCTCCACTAGTGATGGCACAAATAGCAGGAGTAGATCCAAGAATGACTGTGATTGAGAGGGATTCTAGGCTAAATGGCCACTGAGTAGATAAAGGCTGTCATTGAAGTGCTAGAGAAGAGGGCTGTGAAAACAGAAGGGAGGAGAACCCTGCTCTTAGGAGCTTTTAATCTAGGGAAGAGACATGAGGGATGAGCATGTGGATAGGGACCTGAGGGCAGGAGTTAGGCAAGGTAGCGATGACAGAGGGAGGAGGGTGTGGTGAGTGACCTGGTGACAAAGTTAAGTGGCTGAAGGGTATGCTTTGATGAACAGGTGAGTTTTCAATGCACATTTGAAGCTATGTAGGGTTGGGGAAAGCCTGATGGAGCATGGTACTGTAGCTCATTCCAGTGAAGGGGGTCAGCATGGTCAAAATCTTGGATTTGAGCATGAGATGCAGTAACTGGGGTACAGGAGATGTGATGGTCACTGGCTGACCAGAGGAGACTGGTGGATTTGGAAAAGTGAAAGAGGAAGATGAGTCTAGTTGCAGCATTCAGAACAGATCAGAGGGGAGCGAGATGGGGGAATGGGAGCCCAGTGAGGAGAATGTTGCAGAAGTCAAGCTGAGAAATAATTAGTGAGTGGATAATCAGTTGGCATCAGTCTGAGAGAGGAGCAACCTGATGCCAACAATGTTGCGTAGCTGAAACTAACAGGATTTAGCTAGAGATTGAATGTGGGGGGCAAAGGAGAGGGTGGAGTCAAGGTTGAAACCCAAACAGTGGAGTTAGGGAACAAAGGAGATTATGGCATCATTAATAGTGATGGAGAGATTGGGGGTGTGTGGACTCTTTTAGGGCGGAAGACAATGAGTTCAGTTTTGTCCATGTTGAGCTTCAGAGGGCGCTCAAACATTTAGTAGGAGATGTTGGAGAGGCAGCTAGAAACCTGAGAGAGGACACAGGGGGAGAAGTCAATTGAGGAGAAATACAGTTGTGTGTCATCAGCATAGAGGTGGTATTGGAGGTCAAAGAATCTGATAAGTTCTCCCAGGGAAGAGGTGTACAGGGAGAAGAGCAGAGGGCCAAAGATGGAATCCTGTGGAATGCCAATGGGAATGATGAAAGGGTGTGAGGGGGAGCCAGAGGCAGACACAGAAAAGGAGCCATTTGTGAGGTAGGAAGTAAACCAAGCTTGCACATTGCTAGAGCGGCCAGTGGTCTGATGGGTGCAGAGAAGGAGAGAATGATCCCTCAGAGAGGTCCATGAGGATGAGTAGAGAGTAGTGGCTCCCGGCATTGGCCGATAGCAGGTCATTGATGACAAAACATGTTTAGCTATTGAAGAGGAGGCTAAATATATATACCTTATAATAAGTATTAATAGTATACAATTTTCTTTTTCTCATACGTCCTAGAGGATGCTGGGGTCCACTTCAGTACCATGAGGTATAGACGGTTCCGCAGGAGCCATGGGCACTTTAAGACTTTTCAAGGGTGTGTACTGGCTCCTCCCTCTATGCCCCTCCTCCAGACCTCAGTTTTAGAAATGTGCCCAGGCAGGCTGGATGCACTCCAGAGGAGCTCTACTGAGTTTCTCTGAAAAGACTTATGTTAGGTTTTTTATTTTCAGGGAGAACTGCTGGCAACAGTCTCTCTGCTTCGTGGGACTGAGGGGGCAGAATTAGGAACCAACTTCCTAAAGAGTTTCATGGCTCTGCTTCTGGCTGACAGGACACCATTAGCTCCTGAAGGGAACTGAACGCTAGCCGTGCCTAGATGCTCAATCCCACAGCACGCCATCACCCCGCTCACAGAGCCAGAAGTCAGAAGACAGGTGAGTGTTAGAAGACAGATCTTCAATCAAGAAAGTGACGGCTAAAGGTACCGCACGGCTAGCGGGAGTGCAGCACGCCATGTTGCCCACACATACACAGGCAACTCAGGGTGCAGGGCAAGGGGGGGGGGGCGCCCTGGGCAGCATGAAACCTATGGAAACTGGCATAAATATGGGGCATAAGTTGCTGAGGTACAGTCCTACCCCCGCCAGTATAAACAAATTACCTCATAAAAGCTGAGGAGAAACATGCCATTGAAGAGTGGAGCTTCCTCCTCAGTCAGCTAGCACACTGCTCAGCGTCATTTTCTCTCTTCCAGACTGCAGAGAAGAACGCTGGTCCTCCTCCACTGCTGACCAAGTATCAGGGTGCAAAACAGTGGGGCCACAGTGAATTTGGTGCTATATAATTGTGTGATTAACATTATAAAAGTGCTGCATGCCAGTGGGCATTTTGTGTTCACAGACATTGTGTTACTGGCGCTGGGTTGTGAACTGGCAAATCCTATCTGTGTCCCTCTGACAGATTTTACTGTGGGTCTGTCCCCTATAAGTCCCAGAGTGTCTGTGGTGTGGTTGTGCACGTGTGTGTGACAGGGAACTCTTCCTCTGTAGGAGACATGTTAGGGACACAGAGGTGTAATATGACACCAAGAGCCTGACTGGGTGAAAGGTTACATGATAGTGTGAATCATGTCAGTAAGAGGTTGGACTGAATCTCATACAGAAAACTGAAAATAATCTGTTGAAGATGTGATTTTTCATAGTTCTGCCTTTCATCCCCTCTGGGTCACATACAAATTTGCACAAGTAGTACAAACTGATACCGACACGGACTCTGATTCCTGTGTCGACACTAGTGATTCCAGGGGAATATGTCTTAAGTTAGCAAAAAAGCATTCAAAACATGTTTTAACTATAAAGGTGGTGTTAGAAGTTACGAAGCCCCCTCTTTTACCACAAGGAGAGGTTTTACTTTAGTAAAGAAGTAATGTAATTTTCCCTCCACCTCAGGAGTTGAACAGTCTCTTGGAGAGAGTCTGATTTAACCTGAAAAGAAATTTCAGATTCCCAAAAGGAATTCTGGCAGCTTACCTTTTTCCAAAAGGTGGGAGTCACCCCGTATTTTAGACAGGGCCCTGTCATAAAAGAGAATAGGTGTTTCTCCCTGCGCCTGGAATGGCTTCACTTAAGGAGCCGACAGGTGCAACTGAGTGAGGTGATCTATTGATGTGGCCAATGGGACACTACTCAGGCCTTCCATTGTCTGTGCGTGGGTGAGTAGTGCTATTGAGAAGTGGTCACAAAACTTGTCATTAGACATTGACACAATAGATGGAGACGAGATACTCCTAACGTTAGGTCATATCAAAGACGCTGCTGCGTGCGTACTAGAAACCATGATATATATTGTTCTCATGTGTTCAAGAACCGCTACCATGGCAGTATCGGCTCGGAGGGCGTTGTGGATTCGCCAGTGGAATACTGATGCAGATTCCAAAAGAAATATGGAGGCTCTCCCATATAAAGGTGAGGCCTTGTTTGGTGATGGGCTGGATGCATTAGTCTCGGCGGCTACCGCAGGTAAGTCGACATTCTTGCCTTATGCTCCTACACCGGAGAAAAAGACACATCACTCTCACATGCAGTCCTTTCGGCCCAAAAAATACTAAAAGGCCAAAGGTTCCCCCTTTTTTGCAGGTAGGGGAAGGGGAAAAGAAAAGATATCTGCAGCGTCTCCCAGATCGCAGGAGCAGAAGTCCACCCCTGCTTCTGCCAAATCTGCAGCAAGATGCTGGGGCTCCCTTGCGGGAGTCCGCTCGGGTGGGAGCACATCTGAAACTTTTCAGTCAAATCTGGATTCAATCTGGCCTGGACCCATGGGTCTTACAAATAGTGTCCCATGGGTACAAACTAGAGTTTCAAGACGTCCCCCCATGATGATTTTTTCAAATCGACCTACCCAGCTTCTCTTCCAGAAAGAGAGGCAGTAGCAACGGCAATTCAAAAATTATGTCAGGATCAGGTCATTGTCCTGGTACCCTTGTCACAGCAAGGAGAATGTTTTTATTCAAGCCTCTTCATAGTTCCGAAGCCGGACGGCTTGGTCAGACCGATTTTAAACCTGAAAAATCTGAATCTCTACCTGAAAAGGTTCAAGTTCAAGATGGAATCCCTGAGGGTAGTGATTTCAAGTCTGGAGGAGGGGGACTTCATGGTATCAGTAGACATAAAGGATGCTCACTTGCATGTTCCCTTTTATCCTCCTCACCAAGCTTATCTGAGATTCGCAGTACAGGATTGCCATTACCAGTTCCAGACATTGCCGTTCGGACTCTCCACGGCACCGAGGGTATTCACCAAGGTGATGACGGAGATGATGGTCCTCCTTCATCAAAAAGGAGTCAATATAATTCCTTATCTGGATGATCTCCTGATAAAAGCGAGATCCAGGGAACAGTTGGTGCAGAACATCGCACTCTCCATGTCAATACTCCAACAACACGGTTGGATCATGAATTTTCCAAAGTCGCAGTTGGAACCGATGACAAGATTGATTCGGGACACAGAAGTACGGAGAGTATTTCTTCCAGTGGAAAAGGCTCTGGACATTCAGAAAATGGTCAAACAAATATTGAAACTAACAAGCGTGTCGATCCATCAATGCATTCGGTTGTTGGGGACAATGGTAACGGCCTATGAGGCCATACAGTTTGCCTGATTTCATGCCAGAGTATTCCAGTGGGACCTGTTGGACAAGTGGTCCGGATCCCACCTACACATGCACCTGAAAATAATCCTTTCCTCCAAAAGCCAGGATTTTGCTCCTGTGGTGGCTACACAGTTCTCACCTACTAGAGGGACGCAGGTTTGGGATTCACGACTGGGTCCTAATAACCACGGATGCAAGTCTCCGAGGCTGGGGAGCTGTTGCACAAGGGGAAAGCTTCCAAGAAAAATGGTCAAGTCAGGAAGCCTGCCTTCACATAAACGTTCTGGAATTGAGAGCCATTTACAACAGCCTTCTACAAGCGGTACATCTTCTTCAAGATCATCCCGTGCAGATCCAGTCAGGCAATGTAACAGCAGTCGCGTACATAAACAGGCAAGGCGGAATGAAAAGCAGAGCGACAATAGCCGAGGTGACAAGGATTCGCCTCTGGGCAGAAAGACATGTAAGAGCTCTGTCAGCAATTTTCATTCCGGGAGTGGAAAACTGGGACGCAGACTTCCTCAGCATACACAATCTCCATCCAGGAGAGTGGGGCCTCCACCAAGAAGTCTTCTAAGAGGTGACATGTCTTTGGGGAGTTCCTCAAGTAGACATGATGGCATCTCGTTTAAACAAGAAGCTTCAGAGATATTGTTCCAGGTCGAGAGACCCTCAAGCAACAGCAGTGGATGCACTGGTAACCCAGTAGGTGTTTTGATAGGTATATGTTTTCCCTCCACTTCCACTGATTCCAAAAGTTCTCAAAATAATAAGAAGAACAAGAGTTCGAGCAATTTTCATTGCCCCAGACTGGCCAAGGAGGGCTTGGTATCCAGATCTTCAGGAGTTGCTCATAGAAGATCCTCGGCCTCTTCCTCCTAGGGAGGACATACTACAGCAGGGGCCGTGTGTGTATCAAGACTTACTGCGGCTACGTTTGACGGCATGACTGTTGAGCATCGGATCCTAGCCCGAAAGGGTATTCCCAAGGAAGTCATCCCCACTCTTTGTTCAGGCCAGGAAAGGAGTAACGTCTAAACATTACCACCGTATTTGGAGAAAATATGTGTCTTGGTGTGAATCCAAGAAGGCTCCTACAGAAGAGTTTGAGTTGGAATGTTTTCTCCATTTTCTGCAGGCTGGTGTTGATGCGGGCCTTAGATTGGGGTCAATCAAGATCCAGATTTAGGCCTTATCAGTTTTCTTTCAAAAACAATTGTCCTCCTTTCCAGAAGTTCAGACGTTCGTGAAAGGGGTTCTGCATATCCAGCCTCCATTTGTGCCTCCAGTGGCACCATGGGACCTTAACGTGGTGTTGCAGTTCCTTCAATCAGATTGGTTTGAACCTCTGCAGGAGATAGAATTGAAGTTTCTCATTTGGAAAGTGGTGATGCTTTTGGCCTTGGCATCCGCAAGGCGGGTGTCTGAGTTGGGGGCCTTGTCTCACAAGAGCCCTTACCTGATCTTCCATGACGATAGGGCAGAGTTAAGAACTCGTTAACAATTTCTTCCAAAGGTGGTTTCGTCTTTCCACATAAACCAACCTATTGTGGTGCCAGTAGCTACTGACACTTTCACTGAGTCACAGTCTCCAGATGTGGTTAGAGCTTTGAAGATTTATGTCGCAAGAACAGCTCGGTTACGGAAAACAGAGGCTCTGTTTGTCCTGTGTGTTCCCAGCAAGATTGGGTGTCCTGCTTCTAAGCAGACTATTGCGCGCTGGATCAGAGGGACAATTTAGCACACTCATTCTACGGCAGGCTTTCCGGTACCGAAGTCGGTGAAGGCCCATTCTACTAGGAAGGTGGGCTCATCCTGGGCGGCTGCCCGGGGCGTCTCGGCTTTACAACTTTGCCGTGCAACTACTTGGTCAGGGTCAAACACATTTGCTCAAGTTTGGTCAATCGGTGCTGCAAGGTCATCTGCACTCTCCCACCCGTACTGGAGATTTGGTATAACCCCATGGTACTGAAGTGGACCCCAGCATCCTCTAGGACGTATGAGAAAATAGGATTTTAATACCTATCGGTAAATCCTTTTCTCCCCCTAGTCCGTAGAGGATGCTGGGCGCCCGACCCAGTGCGTACTTTACCTGCAGTTTTGTTTATTACAGTTACACAAGTTGTGTTATATTAGTTTTCAGCATGTTGCTGTAAATGGTTCATGCCTGTTGGCATGTGTCATGTTGAATGCCATGTTGTGCGGCATGGTTGAGGTGTGAGCTGGTATGAATCTCACCATTAGTATAAAAGTAAATCCTTTCCTGTCTCCCTGGGCACAGTTCCTATAACTGAGGTCTGGAGGAGGGGCATAGAGGGAGGAGCCAGTTCACACCCTTGAAAAGTCTTAAAGTGCCCATGGCTCCTGCGGAACCATCTATACCCCATGGTACTGAAGTGGACCCCAGCATCCTCTATGGAATAGGAGAAAAGGATTTACCGGTAGGTATTAAAATCCTATTTTTTTACATGGTGTGGGTAAAACCAAATTTGCCACCTATTTTGTTGAAAATATGATTCTATAATAATGTACATAGAGCATCTCAAATGTTTGAGATATAACTGCCACAAAAAAGGACAAAGCACAATCATGGTGGGCTAGATGAATCATCGCTTGGAAAGTGATAAAATGGAGAGTCAAAAAGTGCCAGCCAATCAGCTCCTAACTGCCATTTTTCAAACACAGCCTGTGACATGGCATTTAGGAGCTGATTGGCTGCTACTTTTTCACTCTCCATTTTATCACTTTCCAAGCGATGATGCATCTAGCCCGGTAAATAACATTAAAAATATATACTGTTAATTAATCAATCCTGCCTTCTTTATTTGGTAATCTCACATTGTGGGTAGCGCTCCCAAGAGTCATGTTATAACATGCAGCAACAAACAAGAAAAAAGAGAACTCTTGCTGGGACACTCTTCTTAAAAAATATTTGGAAATAATAAAATGCAACTTATTAGTATACAATAAAAATAACTATCCCAATTTTTAGTTTCAAGAAGCTCAGAGAAGCACATGCTGTATATATTTGTAAAAGTAGTTGACGAGGAGTACTGCTTGACCAACAGCAGATCCAACTGACTATACAGTACTTCCATTTCTCAGAGTCAGCTCTACCTCCCTGTGCTCTCACCCACCTATTCTCTACTCTTTGAAGTACACAATTGGGAAGGATAAACAGGGTGATGATCGCCTGATACACTTGATTTCTAAGCAACTATCACTATCACTGGTTCTATCATACGCATACAGATTATAACAACACTGCATACAATAGCTAATATGTATTACATGTCCAACAATACCAAGGAAGTTTTGTTAATGCCACCAGATTTACAGTTCTCTATGGAACCAACTGAATTTTTGGATATTTGTTCCTAACTTGATTACTATGTTTCAAATCTCTAGGGTCCCTAGTACTGATGGTTTCAATCTGATAATCATTTTGCATCAGAATTATGGGGGTGTTAATTGCAAAAGTACCATTTCATGTCTTTACCTTAATAAACACAGCCATTAATCATAGTGGTTTACAGGATAGTTCCCTATCCCAAGTATTCTTTCCACTTAAAGCACTGGCTGTAACATTCAACTATTTTACACTTATATATGTGCTTCTCTGTGTTTCTTGAAACTGGTAAGTAGAATAATTGATTTTAATTAATGTTATTACAGGTTGAGTATCCCTTATCCAAAATGCTTGGGACCAGAGGTATTTTGGATATGGGATTTTTCCGTATTTTTGAATAATTGCATACCATAATGAGATATCAAGGTGATGGGACCTAAGTCTAAGCACAGAATGCATTTATGTTACATTTACACCTTACACACACAGCCTGAAGGTCATTTTAGCCAATATTTTTAATAACTTTGTGCATTAAACAAAATGTGTCTACATTCACAAAATTCATTTATGTTTCATATATACCTTATACACACAGCCTTAAGGTCATTTAATACAATTTTTTAATAACTTTGTGTATTAAACAAAGTTTGTGTACATTGGGCCATCAGAAAACAAAGGTTTCACTATCTCACTCTCACTCAAAAAAGTCCGTATTTCGGAATATTCCGTATTTCGGAATATTTGGATATGGGATACTTAACCTGTATTATCCTTTATTTATATGGCACCACAAGGGACCCACAGCACCAAATTACAGAGTACATAAACAAAATAATCAAAACAGGAAAATAGTGACTTACAGTTGAAGACAATATAGGACAAGTACAGGGTAAAAACATAGCTACAGCAGCAGACGACACTGGCTTATGTATCAGGGTGGCAGATAACCATGGGATTTGGTGCAGTTGAAGATGGTTTAAGTAAGCTAAAGATAAGCACATGAGGGTTGAGGACCCTGCTCGTGAGAGCTTACATTCTAAAGGGGAGGGACAGACAAACAAGGGTGACACAGATGGGGTAGACAGTGAATGTGGAACAGAAGGTTAGGATGAGATTAGGCTGGGTTTGGTGAAGAGGTGGGTCTTCAGAGCCTGTTTGAATTTTTGTAGAGAGGTGGAGAGTCTGAGGGGGGGAGGGGGAGCATTCCAGAGAAAGGGAGCAGTGTGTGAGAAATTTTGAAGGTAGGAGTGGAAGGAAGTAATCAGTAGGTAGGAGAGGTGGCATGCATTAGTGGAGCAAAGAGGACTGGTGGGAGTGTAGAGGGAGATAAGGTCAGAGATGGAAATGGGAGAGGAGTGGGTGAGGGCTTTGTAAGTGAGTATGAGAAGTTTGAATTGGATACTGAAACTCAAAGGATGCCAATGAAGGTCTCGTAGAAGAGGGGAGGTGGAAGTAGTGCATTTAGTAAAGAAGATGAGCCGCTTGCAGCATTGAAGATAGATTGGAGTGGACAGAGACATTTGTCAGGGGTGCCAGTTAGGAGGAGATTACAGTAGTGCAGTCTGGAAATGACCAGTGAGTGGATAATGGTGTTTGTAACATCCTGGGTGAGAAAGGGTCTGATCCTATAATTTTTTTGAGATGAAAACATCAGGTTTGTGAGAGTTGCTGAATGTGTAGTTTGAAGGAGAGGGAGGAGTCAAGGGTTACTCCAAGACAGTGCACTTTGGGGCTAGAGGAGATAGTAGTGCCATCAATAGATGATGAAATTTTGGGAGGAGATGTTGCGCGGGAGGGTGGGAAGATGATCAGCTCAGTCTTAGACATGTTAAGTTTAAGATAGCGCTGGGACATCCAAGAAGATATAGCAGAGAGACAGTTGGAGATACGCGTGAGGAGAGTGGGGGAGAGGTCAGGGGAGGAAAAGTAGATTTGAGTATCATCAGCATAGAGATGATAAGTGATGGAAGTTAAAAGAGCTAATGAGTTCACCTAAAGAGGATGTATAGAAAAAGAAAATGAAAGGACAAGGAACAGAACCTTGGGGGGGGGGGCATACAGTTAGTGGAAGTGTGGGGGGTGGAGACATGATAGGAGACAGAAAAGGAATGGTCAGAGAGGTAGGAGGACAGCCAGGAGAGGGCAGTATCATGGAGACCAAGGGAGTGAAGGATTTGCAGTAGGAGAGGGTGGTCCACAGTGTCAGAAGCAACAGAGAGGTCAAGAAAAATAAGCAGAGAGTAGTGGCCCTTAGATTTAGCAGCATGGAGGTCATTGCAGACATTTGTGAGGGCAGTTTTAGTGAAGTGGAGAGAATGGAAGCCAGACTGGAAAGGGTCAAGCAGTGAGTGGGAGGAAAGAAAGACAGTAAGGCAATTGTAGACAATACACTTAACGAGTTTGGAGGCAAAAGGGACGAGAGATATATGTTGGTAGTTGGAAAGGGTGTTTGGATCAAGGTTAGGTTTTTTTAAGAATAGGGGAGATGAGTGCATGCGTGAAGGAAGAGGGGACAGTGCCTGATGAGAGGGAGAGATTGAGAAGGTGGGCAAGATGGGAAAAGGCAGAGGGAGAGAGGTAGCAGACGAGGGGGTAGGGAATATGGTCAAGTGGGGAGGTGGTGTGGGAGAAGGAAGGATTGAGGGCCATGACTTCCTCACCAGATACATGGGAAACAGATGTCAAAGTATACATATAAAAGTTACATTTTATTATTTACAATTATTTTTTAAGACGAGTGAACCAACAAAAGAGTCCTCTTTCTTCTTGTTTGTTGCTGCAGGTTTGAGATATATCCAGAGATTGTATCCTCTGTATAATGAACATTTCATGCATTGAATGCATCAGGATAAGGGAACTCAGGTGTGGCAGCATTAATACTGGGCATGATAGCATAAATAATGAGCTGGTACTTTCCAGCCAATGAAAATCACATACTTAAAGGAAAGACTGAAGACTGAAACAATTTATGTAGAGTAATTTATAGTGTACTGTCAGTCAGCTAAATGCTCATTAATCATTTGTGCCAAAGGAAGCTTACAAGAAAGCACAATGTACTGTATTATATATTTTCTGTTTAATATACAGTATGGTAGCAATCAGGGCAACGACGTTGCCCTTTAATCATTAAAAACAAGAAGTTGTAGTTGCAGTGGACTGATATCTGGATAAGGGTATAATGAATGGTTTCATCTTGCAGGGTGCAAAGAAGGGAGACTAATGGTTGATATTTAATGGCTTGATGGGTTGGTTGGAAAGTATTTGGTCCCTTGATATGAGTGAAGTGAAACTTGAATCTGGCAGAATATTTGAATATGAATGCTGAATGATCTGATGCATCTCTCCATGACAATGGTTATCCATCTGTGAAATGCAAGAATATGGCAATAAATTATCTTCCCATCTGTGTAAAAGGATGGTAAGGCAATTAGTGATGAAGATGGCAGCTCACAAATAATCATGCACCTCGCTTTCTAGAATGTAGTCACTCATCCAAACTTCTACAAGCATTTATAGTTAGTGCCTTTAAAGGCAAGAGAGTTTGTCTTTTTGTATTAGATGTAGTTCATAATGCTAAGACTGTATCCGTTGTCCTACCTACCATAAAACCTCCACAGTCCCACTATGCTCTAAGCAGTTCCACTAACCCGATTAACTACAGTAAGTAGTGCTGCTGTAACTGACTACCCTTTTGTGTATACCTCAGTGTACATGAACAATGATGTAAGAAAGAGTTAAGCTTTGTGTTTTATGAGCAGGAGTGTACATGAACAATGATGTAAGAAAGAGTTAAGCTTTGTGTTTTATGAGCAGGAGTGTACATAAACAATGATGTAAGAAAGAGTGAAGCTTTGTGACTTTTATGAGCAGGACTAATGTACAGAAGGCAGCATACAGTTGAAGGTTTCATTGATTGAGTGAACAATATATTATAGGTAATTAGGACACAACATTTATTCTTAATATAGTATAGTATTTCCCAAGTAATGCTAGATTGAACTGTGGAGTGGTGTTCTTCTTAAATACAGTGATCTCTGCAGTTAATACTGTAGAGCTCAATCTACAGTAAGAGGTCATTTGTATGGACCTGTGATTCGATTTGACACCTTGTTGAGCTATTAAACTGTAGTAGGTATACCTATATTTTACCTAGGAAAGAGTCCTCTAATACAGGTTGAGTCTCCCTTATCCAAAATGCTTGGGACCAGAGGTATTTTGGATATGGGATTTTTCCGTATTTTGGAATAATTGCATACCATAATGAGTTATTATGGTGATGGGACCTAAATCTAAGCACAGAATGCATTTATGTTACATATACACCTTATACACACAGCCTGAAGGTAATTTTAGCCAATATTTTTTATAACTTTGTGCATTAAACAAAGTGTGTCTACATTCACACAATTCATTTATGTTTCATATACACTTTATACACACAGCCTGAAGGTCATTTAATACAATATTTTAATAACTTTGTGTATTAAACAAAGTTTGTGTACATTGAGCCATCAAAAAACAAAGGTTTCACTATGTCACTCTCACTCAAAAAAGTCCGTATTTCGGAATATTCCGTATTTCGGAATATTCCGTATTTCGGAATATTTGGATATGGGATACTCAACCTGTAGTAGATAAAAATTATCATTAATGTGTACATATATTTTGAGACATTACTATTATATCCGTTTCATTCACATATCTGATTAACTTATGAACTACTACTTTAGTGTCATTATAAAGTAAATGTTACACAATATTACATTACATTATTATTAATCACACAAGATTATAATAAAAATGTCTGAAAAGGTAGCACATTATAGCATAAGCTACTTCATACTTAGTCACTTTGATTCTTTTATATTATAGGATTGAAATAAACCATTTCTAATACACAGTTAACCTTGTTATAAATGGAATAGTTTTTGATTCTCTACAAAAAAATAGACATTAATATAGTTCTAATAAATAGTCTTGCTAAGTGATTTAATTATTAACTATAATTCTAAAAGTAATATGGACTTAGCCAATTTACACACAGTCAGTTTGGAGACACATATAAAATGTAAATAACATTTTGCATGGAAACTTTTCCGAAAGTTATTTTATTAATGATGCCAGAATACCCTGAAAGTACAAAGCTATTTCAGCTAAGTCAATTAAAAATTTTGCCATGTTTTGTAAATCATTTTAAATAAACATCTTAAATTATCAAAACCAATATATTTTTAAATAGTTTGTTTCTTTCCTTTTTTTTACAATGCTTCCCATGCTGCCTTCTATCAATGACGTTGGCATATGCCCACAAAAGGACAACCTGGTATGCACCAAGGAATGAATGCCAAATGTTAGTCTTTATCTCTCCACTTTTAACTAAAGGGCCGATTGATTAGTGCAAAACCATCCTGTTCTTGTCATTACCAGGGTTGGCATTAAGTAATTTAAACTCCAATATGCATTCTTTTCTTTTTGAATTATTATTATTATTTTAAATATTTATACAAGCTTGAGTTGTTCTCTTAATTTTTGTGTGATGTAAATTCTTCAGCATCGTAATTTCAGATTTATGCTGGAATAAAAATGAAGTCTCATCCATTTAATATCAAAATTCTGTAAATTAGATTACTAGAAATGACAATTTAAAAAAAATCTGTATTTTAAATCATAGGAATAAAATCACAATGTATTTGAAGGATTCATGATATTTATGCATTACTCATCTACATTAGATTAAAAAAATATATACTAAACATGTGTCTACAAAAAGAAAATTAGAATTAGGCATATTTAAAATATTAAATAAAAAAAACATTTAATGCAGTACTTTACAGGGAAACTTCACATAAAGAGTTATGAAAATGTTTTTAAGCTATTGGACCCTGCAATTAATAAATATTGGCAGTTTTCCATAAAATATACATACGCATACATTCCAACATACAGTACACACATACAGTGCACACAAACACAGGCAAACAGTTTTGAAATTTAGTTTGGGAACAAATTCTAAATGTTGATCACATACACAGAATTATCATTTACATGTAGTTACAATTTAAATGTACAAAAAATTATAGTGCAAATATCCAAAAAAGGTTAAACTATGTAAATCATTTTTGACAAAGTCTAGTCAAAGTCAGATTGTACTTAAAAAATGTTCTAAACTCAGATAAAGTTAAATAGGCATTGTGTTGTATGTATGCTATCTTTTACAGTAGTTGGTAGCAGTAAAACAGCTCTATAGAAGCTTCCATCCATGTATTGTTTGTCCTACTCATTCCATTGTTACTTTCTTCAAGTCTCATATCATCACATAGTTATTGCTTCCAAGCTACCATGTTAGTCTCTGGTCTGTGTTTCCATACCCTATGCATACTAATGTAAAAATACATAGTATCCATATTTTAATTAATGTATGAAATTGTAGGCTTCACAAATGAAATAGCCAAATTTAATGTAGAATAAAGAAAATATGAAAATGAAATGCAAAAAAAAAGAAGCTATTTATAGTACTACTGTACAGTAACTTAATTGTTCTCCTATTTCAATTGCTGTACTGTTTGTAGATGTTCTTATTGAAATAAACAATTTTAAACATTCAAATTATTGTTGGGGGGGTTAAAATTTCCGCTCCAAAATGTCAAGTCTGTGTCTTTTTTACATGTCTTTGTAATTATTAGTGAATAAAGTTGATGAGATCAAATGGTTGAAGTTTGCTATTTGTATGAAATACTAGAGAGTTCATTCAATATAAATAACTGCACTGCCACGCTGAACTTTGACTATATCCTTAATTGTAATACTAAACACAGAATCATATTTTAACATTACTATGATTACTCTTTAGGTTTCTCTTGTTCATCTTTTGAAAACCATCAGATTGCTACGGCTTTTACGCCTTCTTCAAAAGTTGGATCGCTATTCCCAGCATAGCACTATAGTTCTTACTTTACTTATGTCCATGTTTGCTCTTTTGGCTCATTGGATGGCTTGCATTTGGTATGTCATTGGCAGGATGGAAATGGAAGAAAACAACCCTCTCACTTGGGATATAGGTAAGCCATTTTTCATGGATTTTAGAAACATGAAAAAATGTGGTACATAATTTATCTCATTGTGTTTTATTAAAACCATTTAAAGCAGGGGTGGGCCTTACAGTGTCCTCCAGCTGCTGTTGAACTACACAATGTAGCATGCCCTGCCACAGTTTTAGCATGCTCTGATAGCAAGATTATGGCAAGGCATGCTGGGATGTGTAGTCCGCAGCAGCTGGATTACCACTTATTGCCCACCTCTGATTTAAAGAGTCCCTGTCAAAAAATTATGCATGAGCAAACATATGAAAACTACAAATCTGTCAAGGTTAATAAACATTTCATATACTGTATACTAAGTTTTGATTAGATATGTATTCAAATCAAGAAAAGGTTGTGTCCTGTCCCTTCAAAAAATATAGTGTGTTTTATCAATAACCAAAGTATGTAGTTACATTTTCTATAATAACTTGTTTGCAGGTCTCCTAATAGAATACCTATGGAATTTACCAGTTCTGAGGCTTCTGCCGTTTTTAAAGGGTCTGCTGTATTGATTCCTCTGTCCACAACAAACTTTTTAGTTTACTTTGCTTTGCCCATGGCATAATTTTTTGACACAGTATTCAAAAATAAATCTTTCCATTATTCAGAAGAAAGATGTTAGGTTTATGATTTGTTGATAAGGCCAGCCACCCAAAGGTGGCAGGAGCTTGAGGACAGGCAAGAGCATTCTTAATAATTGCTACTAAAAATGTATATAGAAAATGGTTAAAAATAGGTTAGAACTTATTTGGCAAATATAAGTCTTCTGTGTTTTACCCATTTTATTTACCTTAAGTTACTGTATTTGTTACATGTACAATATACAGTATCTAGGTTAGTAGAATATACTATGAAGCATAAATATATTCTACTAACATATGGCATCATTATCCACTACTAATTATTCATCCTTCACATTCTCATTCAATAACATAGCTTAGATTTTATCATTACCAGTTTAATATATAATTGCCTTTATATCTGAGCCAAGAATCATACTGTCAACAATATACTCACCTCTCCTAATGCTGGCTTATAACAACCAGGTATAAGTTGCAAAATGGGAATGTTCCCATTGGGTCATTGAGGGCTATATCATGCCAACATGAGGGCTGGCATACCTGTTAGGAGTGGCAACATTCATTGCTCAAACTGGAGTGAAAAAGTTTTCTGTACAAGAAACTACATAATGTATTAATTATGTAGTTTCTTGTTTCTTGTTCTTCATATTTGTCGATCAGACTCCTCATGACCAAATGTCTGGCCCCAATTGCTGGACCTGCAAATGATGTTGCAGTTGAATCAATGCCAATGTGCATCACTTTGTAGGTGCAGGAAGAAGCTTTGTCCTCTCTAAGGATGGGTTTCCGGTCAAATCAGAATGACAAATTGGGTATATCATTAAGTGTCTATAACAGGTTGCACAGTCCCATGGGTCACATGAGTTTTATGTAAATATTCAGAAAAGTATGGCTATGACGATTTTAACTTCACAGAGAAGGGTTAAAATTAATTGAATTGCTGTGGCTATATAAGTATCGTCAGTACCCATCTTTGGACACACCCACTGAAGAATCTATAGATGAATGTATATTGCAAAGAATGGCAGAATGTAATATATATATATATATATATATATATACTGTGTATATACGTATACTGCATAACAGCAAGAGAGAGGAACAAGCACCTATGGTGTAGTATTTTTTATAAGGGTGCACAATCAACACTTAATAAACAAAAAGAAAATGGGGTTGTACTGCTAGGTGCACAAAACTGAAATAAAATGTAACTTTTATTAATGTAATGTATTAAAAGACCGATATTTCGGACGGTGTGCGAAAAATAAGGTTAAAATTGGATAAAGGATCCAAGAATGTGCTCTAAGATATAGAAATGGTGAAAATTAAAAAATGTGTCTGCTCCTTTGATTGCACTGACTCTCTAATGGGGTATTTTTGAATATATATTTGGTATACTTGATATATGTTATGTACCCCTAATAGAGAAAAAAACAATTGGATTTAAGGGTACCGATCCTTTGATAACCCACTGTGAATTAGGTGAACTGTATTATATAGGGCAAAAATGACCTCCGTAAATTCTGCTACTGTCACCTGTCACCATTAACTGCAGATGTTCGGTATTGGGGAGACTAAATTGTAACATAAGATACAAACTGCTCACTGTTTTCAAATATATTTAATGGGGCAATATACTCAATATAAGGGAATCTACCCTATTCCCCAATTGCCATGATGGTAGGATACTGAATACCATATGTACAATGGGCTGCTACAGGCACACAGACCGCTGAGCGTGCGTCAATTGAAAAATGTATGTGCAAAAAGCCATATTAACTGATGTGTTAAATCACGGGAATGGCTGCGGAGTGCCCAGTACCTTATGAATATATATATCTCCTTTGTATTATTTCACACAAGTATTGCCCTATTCACTCTGTGGTTATGAATTATCCCAAATGCTATTGGGATTTACAGGGGCAATGCTGGTAATGACGCTGAAAAACACTGGGTAAGTGATTGTATCTGTATATATTAATTACACATCTATCCAGTGAGTTTCAGGTGTTGGATTTTCCTACGTTACCAGTGTGAGTAATCTGAACATGGGACACGTCTAATAAATATTGTGGGACTTCTCCTGATCACTGACTGACAGTCCTCTGCATGAACACGCAGTATTGGTACTGTCATTGCTAAATCCCACTGGGTATCTCCAGTCATACCAGCTGGAACATGACTGGAGATTGGCCAGTACTGGCCGTGTGGTGCTGGGACACCTCTGAATGCACACTGGCAATACTGGAGAACTTGCTATGAATGTGTGATGCCGCTGCAGCGATCTATGAGCTGCTCAGCAGTGGTCTGATTAACAAGATGTTCCTGGTGCTCTAAACAGCACCTGTAATACGCTCCCACTAATGTATTAGGTCTATTCCTGAAGTGAGTGACAGCGCTATAACAGTGTTATTTCTAATCAACACTGGTCCGATTGGCCACTGTTCCCAATATCGAAAATGGTATTATTATGGGTATCACGACTGCATCAGCTTTTGATCGGCATTTGTCCGACCCACGGATGTTCGCTGTGCAGTATTCTGACAACCCAATGTGTGGTACAGGTATATAGAAATAGTATTATAAAGGGTATCACGAAGCCCTGAAAAAGCTAGCTGCGAAATGCGCGCATCGGCATGGTGATCTGCTCCGATGCTCTTGCACTGACTGTCATCTAGATATCTTTTCTATGTACCGGGGCTTCGTGATACCCTTTATAATACTATTTCTATATACCTGTACCACACATTGGGTTATCAGAATACTGCACAGCGAACACGGGAACATCCGTGGGTCGGACAAATGCCGATCAAAAGCTGATGCAGTCGTGATACCCATAATAATACCATTTTCGATATTGGGAACAGTGGCCAATCGGACCAGTGTTGATTAGAAATAACACTGTTATAGCGCTGTCACTCACTTCAGGAATAGACCTAATACATTGGTGGGAGCGTATTACAGGTGCTGTTTAGAGCACCAGGAACATCTTGTTAATCAGACCACTGCTGAGCAGCTCATAGATCGCTGCAGCGGCATCACACATTCATAGCAAGTTCTCCACTATTGCCAGTATGCATTCAGAGGTGTCCCAGCACCACACGGCCAGTACTGGCCAATCTCCAGTCATGTTCCAGCTGGTATGACTGGAGATACCCAGTGGGATTTAGCAATGACAGTACCAATACTGCGTGTTCATGCAGAGGACTGTCAGTCAGTGATCAGGAGAAGTCCCACAATATTTATTAGACGTGTCCCATGTTCAGATTACTCACACTGGTAACGTAGGAAAATCCAACACCTGAAACTCACTGGATAGATGTGTAATTAATATATACAGATACAATCACTTACCCAGTGTTTTTCAGCGTCATTACCAGCATTGCCCCTGTAAATCCCAATAGCATTTGGGATAATTCATAACCACAGAGTGAATAGGGCAATACTTGTGTGAAATAATACAAAGGAGATATATATTCATAAGGCACTGGGCACTCCGCAGCCATTCCCGTGATTTAACACATCAGTTAATATGGCTTTTTGCACATACATTTTTCAATTGACGCAGGCTCAGCGGTCTGTGTGCCTGTAGCAGCCCATTGTACATATGGTATTCAGTATCCTACCATCATGGCAATTGGGGAATAGGGTAGATTCCCTTATATTGAGTATATTGCCCCATTAAATATATTTGAAAACAGTGAGCAGTTTGTATCTTATGTTACAATTTAGTCTCCCCAATACCGAACATCTGCAGTTAATGGTGACAGGTGACAGTAGCAGAATTTACGGAGGTCATTTTTGCCCTATATAATACAGTTCACCTAATTCACAGTGGGTTATCAAAGGATCGGTACCCTTAAATCCAATTGTTTTTTTCTCTATTAGGGGTACATAACATATATCAAGTATACCAAATATATATTCAAAAATACCCCATTAGAGAGTCAGTGCAATCAAAGGAGCAGACACATTTTTTAATTTTCACCATTTCTATATCTTAGAGCACATTCTTGGATCCTTTATCCAATTTTAACCTTATTTTTCGCACACCGTCCGAAATATCGGTCTTTTAATACATTACATTAATAAAAGTAAAATTTTATTTCAGTTTTGTGCACCAGGCAGTACAACCCCATTTTCTTTTTGTTTATTAAGTGTTACTCATGGTTGTCTTAGGTAGCACCCCCGACATGAGATTATAGGATTTTTCCAGACATTATAATCGGGGTCCTTCCCAGATATTTCTTTATGGCATTTCGAGAGTGCAGATTTTTCTCTGTTTCTTGTTGTTGCACAATCAACACACCAATAATAATTCCACGTACTAGATTGTGACTTGTGTCAAGCACATCAAATCATCGCTTTGTATTCTTCATTTAGCACTGAGACATGGTTTAAGGCTTTAGGAGAGTAGACAGCAGCAGCAGAGCCAACATCCCAGCATTCTCCTTTCCTACAGCCTTAAACCATATCTTGGTGCTAAATGAAGAATACAAAGTGATGATTTTATGTGCTTGACACAAGTCACTATCTGGTACAAATAATTATTATTGGTGTGTTGATTGTGCACCCCTATAAAAAATACTACACCATAGGCGCTTGTTTCTCTCTCTTGCTGTTATGCAGTATACGTATATACACAGTATGTATATATATATATATATATATATATATATATATTACATTCTGCCATTCTTTTCAATATACATTCATCTATAGATTCTTCAGTGGGTGTGTAAGAAGATGGGTACTGACGATACTTATATAGCCACAGCAATTCAATTAATTTTAACCCTTCTCTGTAAAGTTAAAATCGTCATAGCCATACTTTTCTGAATATTTACATAAAACTCATGTACATAGAATGCATATATCACCATACAACTGGGGCAGCTTGGATAAAACATTTTTGTGCCATTTGACCGGGACCCCAACCCCCTTGTATGTCCTATGGGATCCAGTGTTTCCACTCTGTGAAGTTTTCTTTCAAATCCATCCAGTAGAACAACCAGAACAGGCTTGGTGAGTCACAGTTCTGCCCAGCACAGTCCGCTGGGAGGACTGACCAACCCCAACCCCCTTGTATGTTTTCTTGGATCCAGTGTTTCCACTCTGTGAAGTTTTCTCCAAATCCATCCAGTGGTAGCCCAGAACAGGCTCCCTAGGTCAAAGTTCTGGCCAGCATACACCAAAGGGCGGTCCAACTGGGACCCCAACCCCCCTAGCATGTCTTCTGAGATCCAATGTTACCGCTCTGTGAAGTTTTCTTCCAATCCATACAGTGGAAGGCCCAGAACAGGCTCTCTAGGTCACTACGCTGTGAGGTCTGAAAAGGACCCCAAACCCTCTTAAACCTGGTCAGGATCCAACTGGACCACTTCACATTGGTTTCATCCCAATCGGTGCAGGGGTGTCCAAATGCAGACAAAGACAGACAAGGAACAGACCAATGAATTTTAAATATAGGATATACAGTAAATATGTGGCCCTGGCCCCTAGAGGGGTGTTATTTTTAGTTTAAACACTACCAGTATTTTAACTTGAATAATGAAGGGTATGTGTACCAAGTTTGTTCCAGATCCATTAAGCCTACATGCCCTTTGAAGAACAAACATACATAAATACATATTTTCACATTTAAGCTGGGTACACACAGTAAGATTTTGGCTATGTTAAGATATCCTACACTATTTCCCTTGAAATTCCCTGAGCTCCTGAACAAACAAAATAGTGCATACACATGGTAAGATATAGCATAAGATTTAGCACAATAGATTTAGCATATGATATAGCATAAGATATGGCTTCTCACTTTATTGTGATGATGCAAATTGGATACAGTAACGTACGTTACATACACATGGTACAATGGCCCTCATTCCGAGTTGTTCGCTCGCAAGCTGCTTTTAGCAGCTTTGCACACGCTAAGCCGCCGCCTACTGGGAGTGAATCTTAGCTTCTCAAAATTGCGAATGAAAGATTTGCAATATTGCGAAAAGACTTCTCTGTGCAGTTTCTGAGCATGCGCAATTAGCAACAAATCGCAGCATAGCGAAAATCGGCAACGAATGAACAACTCGGAATGACCCCCCATGTGTATGCACTATATTGTATGCAATATAGGGGGTCATTCCGAGTTGTTCGCTCGTTGCCGATTTTTGCTATGCTGCGATTTGTTGCTAATTGGGCATGTGCAAGGCACGCAGGGCGCATGCGCTTAGTTATTTAACTAAAAACTTAGCAGTTTTGCTGTGGATTCTGCTGCGCTTTTCAGTCGCTCTGCTGATCGGTAAATGATTGACAGGAAAGGAGCGTTTCTGGGAGGGAACTGAGCGTTTTTCCGGGAGTGTGCTAAAAAACGCAGGCGTGTCAGGGAAAAACGCGGGAGTGTCTGGAGAAACGGGGGAGTGGCTGGCCGAATGCAGGGCGTGTTTGTGACGTCAAACCAGGAACTAAACGGACTGAACTGATCGCAAAGTCAGAAACTGCAAAGAATTATTTAGTAGCAGTTCTGCTAATCTTTAGTTTGCTATTCTGCTAAGCTAAGATACACTCCCAGAGGGCGGCGGCCTAGCGTGTGCAATGCTGCTAAAAGCAGCTAGTGAGCGAACAACTCAGAATGAGGGCCATAGTGCGATATAGTGCACTATATTGCACTCTAGCTAGATAGTGTGCAATACAGTGCAAAATATTGCACTGTGTGTACCCAGCTTTAGAAAGAAAGAGAGATAGATAAATAGATAGATAGCTCAATCGATCGATCATACATGCTCTGCTTATTACACTCCAAAATGTATTCCATTGTGCCTCAGAGGACAGAGGCTGACGAGAAGGGAGCACTTTGATGTACTTGACCTGCTTAAATGTATTGAGATTTGTAGAACTAAAGTAACAGTCCCTAATTTTAAATGGAATACATTTAGGAGTGTAATAGTTTCCATTTTTTTTAGCACTACCCTTTGAAATGACAGCAGACAATGCACAGGTCTGACTTATTTATGAGTGCACTATGAATTATCCATACTTATAATAGGGATTACATAGATCTACCCTGCTTCCCATAAAGCAATTTTATGTATTGAAAATAAAATCTCCAATATAGGAAAATTTGATTTGTTTCCTTTGAATTGTACTACTTTTGCAATGCCCTACCTAATGTGACCATGATGTGTGCGTATTGCCATATACCAGTTACTCTATATTTAAGAAAGTATCATCTTTCTGATATAAGCTTATCTATTAATTTATTCTGACTAGAGGTAGCTAATTACTACAGTCTGTACCACTCAACTGTTTCAACTGTTTGGTATTTAATAGACAGAAATAGTGACTTTACCCCAAAATCTACCCACAATAAAAGTGGGGTACTGATTGTATTCTGACTAGAAGTGTGTTAATTAGTGTATACCATGACAGTGTACAACTGATTGGTAATTAATAAAGAAAAAGAATGACTCCAATTTAAAGTCTACCCACAAGAAAAGTGGGGTATTCTGAGACCACTTGTAAAGTACCTTGAATCATAAGAATAGAATCACACACATGTATATCACATTGTAAAGATTCTGGATGCAGGATTTGTTTCTTTATATATTTTATGAACTTGCAGGTGAGGTTACTACTAATTGATATGGGTGTAATGTAGGGAAGCTGTGTAACATCCCTCTACAGTGTAATATCTCTTTACAAAAATTTGGTCCAGCATAAGATTAATAAGGATAATCTGTATATAGATTATCACTTTCTTGCAGAAACAATATCTTTATTATTCGAATTGAATACAGTAGCAGATACAAGTTGCATAGCATTTTTAACAACATATTTCACAGTCTAGTTATTTTCTGGTGTTTAATTAAATTAGATTCATTATGTATACAATAAAGGTTATGTTTTAATATTTCCATTGTGCACCACACAAGACAATTTATTTCCTTTCTTTTGTGTGTCAGACAAGGATATAACAAGGATATAACAATCAAGTCCAAATAACAGGCAGTGGATCAGATGCACAGCAAAGCAATAGCAATATGCATGGCCGAGAAAGACGTGATCCAAAGACAAGTACAATATTCAGCACATAAGGGTTATTAGCAAGCAGATAAGGATATTGAGGTCAATAAACAAGTCAGGCTGGTACACAGTGGTATAATATAGGAGCAAACAGAAGATAAGTAAAAATTAAACATGGAGGACCGAAGCCGATGTCTCTTTTTAAAAGGTTCATGTGGCATGCACATGAGCACATTCACTGAACCATGGGGGTCATTCCGAGTTGATCACTCGCCCACTGGGGAGTGTATTTTCGCTTTGCAGAAATGCGAACACTTGTGCAGCAGAGCACCTGCATAATCTTTTCGTGCAAAACAAGACCAGCCCTGTAGTTACTATTCGTGTGTGTTGATTCTAATGACGGAGGGATGGCTTTTGACGTCACACACCCGCCCAGTGAACGCCCAGCCATGCCTGCGTTTTTTCTGCCACGCAAGCGTTTCTCTAAGCACTCCCTAAAAACGGTCAGTTGACACCCAGAAACGCCCTCTTTATGTCAATCTCCTTGCAGTCGGCTGTGCAATTGGAATCGTCGCTAGAACCAGTGCAAAATTACAATGGACTTTGTACACGTATGACGCACATTGCGGAGCATATGCATGCGCAGATTAGCCATTTTTTTCACTGATCGCTACGCAGCGAAAAACGGCAGCTAGCGATCAACTCAGAATGACCCCCCATGTCTCTAATACTGTACCTATAGTAAAATCACACCTAACAGTCAATGCTAACTAGCATTGACTGCTAGGTGAGATCTCAAGAGGGAGCTGTATCAAGCCTTGGACAGAGATAAAGTGGAGAGATAAAGTAGCAACCTATCAGCATCTGTCAGAGGCGGATCCAGAAGAAAATGATAGGGGGGGCACCATGGAAGGGGCAAGTACATTTGCGTGCGGCTTCGGTGCATGTGAGGTGGCGCTTCTTATACAATGCCCACAGTTGTAGCGCTCATTATGCAATGTCCACTGTACTGGTAGTGCCCCTTATAAAGACCCCATAGTAGTGGTGCCCCTTTTGCAATGCCTGTATTGCCCCCAGTAGTAATGTTGCCTGTAGTAATGCCCCCAGTCATTATGCCCCCAGTGGTAATTCCCCTGCAGTTATGACCCCAGTAGTTTACCCCCCCCTTTAGTTTAGCCTCCCAGTGGTAATGCCCCCAGTAGTTTAGCCACCAGTAGTAATGCCCCCCTGTAGTTTGCCCCATTGTAGTTTAGCCCCTGTAGTTATGCCCCCTTGTAGCTTAGCCTTCAGTAGTAATGCCCCCAGTAGTTTGGCCCCTGTAGTTATCCCCCAGTAGTTTGGCCCCTGTAGTTAAGCCCCCAGTTGTTTGTCCCCCCTGTAGTTTAGCCCCCAAGTAGTAATGCCCCTGTAGTTAAGCCGCCAGTAGTAATGCCCCTGTAGTTACGCCGCCAGTAGTTAGCACCTTTGTAGTTGGCCCCCAGTAATAGTCCCCCAGTAGTTTGGCCCCAGTAGATGCCACCCAGTAATAATGTCCCCCAGCAGTTTGCCCCCAGTAGATGCCCCCCAGTAATAATGTCCCCCAGTAGTTTGCCCCCAGTAGATGGCCCCCAGTAATAATGTCCCCCAGCAGTTTGCCCCCAGTAGATGCCCCCCAGTAATAATGTCCCCCAGCAGTTTGCCCCCAGTAGATGCCCCCCAGTAATAATGTCCTCTAGTAGTTTGCCCCCAGTAGTAATGCCCCCTAGGAGTTTGCCCCCAATAGATGACCCCCCAGTAGTAATGCCCCCAGTAGATGCCCCCCAGTAATAATGCCCCCAGTAGATGGCCCCCAGTAAAAATGTACCCAAGTAGCTGCCCCCAAGAGATGACCCCCAGTAGTAATGCCCCCAGTAGATGCCCCCCAGTAATAATGCCCCCAGTAGCTGCCCCCAGTAGATGACCCCCCAGTAATAATGCCCCCTACGAGTTTGCCGCAATAGATGACCCACCAGTAGTAATGCCCCCAGTAGATGGCCCCCAGTAAAAATGTTCCATAGTAGCTGCCCCCAATAGATGACCCCTCAGTAGTGATGCCCCCAGTAGATGCCCCCAGTAGTTTGCCCCCCCCCAGTAGTAATGCCCCTTGTTGATGCCCCCCCATTAGTAATGTCCCCCGTAGTTTGCCCCCAGTAGATGCCCCCGCTGCATTAAGGAAGAAAAAAACATACTTACCGAGCCCCGTTCCCGCTTCCAGGTCGCTGCAGTCCTCCTCCTCCCTGGGTGTCCGCTCCTCAGTCATCACTATGAGAGAGACGTCATGACTGACGTCTCTCCCATAGCGCACGGCGCACAGTGACAGTACTGAGCTCCGGCCTCCGATTACCGCTGTGCAGGGAGACGGACGCCCGCTGGTAATACAATCTCAGCGGGCGCCCGTCATCTCCCTGTGCGGCGCCGGGGGGGGTACAGAAGGCCACAAATGACAGGGGGGCACGGGCCTGAGTGCCCCCCCCCCCCTGGATCCGCCACTGGCATCTGTCATTTTTCTAGCAGTTTGTAAAATGACAGAAGCTGATGTGCTGGTATTTTTTCTCCCTCTTCTTTATCTCTCCAGAGCTTGAATTATCTCCAACTATAAGTACCGTATCAGGAAAATGGCTACAATCTCTGACAGATTAGTTGTTAGCACATGTGCAGATACTTTTGAATCACATTGGGAGCTTAATATTCTTCCATTTTCTTAAAGATATTCTTCCATTTTTTTAAAGTCATTTAGTAATGAATAGAGATGTGCACCGGACATTTTTCGGGTTTTGTGCTTTGGCTTTGGATTCGGTTCCGCGGCCGTGTTTTGGATTCGGACGCATTTTGGCAAAACCTCCCTGAAAATGTTTTGTCGGATTCGGGTGTGTTTTGGATTCGGGTGTTTTTTTTTTTTTTTTAAACTCTCAAAAACAGCTTAAATCATAGAATTTGGGGGTCATTTAAATCCCATAGTATTATTAACCTCAATAACCATAATTTCCACTCATTTCCAGTCTATTCTGAACACCTCACAATATTATTTTTAGTCCTAAAATTTGCACCGAGGTTGCTGGATGACTAAGTTAAGCGACCCAAGTGGCCGGCAAAAACACCTGGCCCATCTAGGAGTGGCACTGCAGTGTCAGACAGGATGGCACTTAAAAAAATTGGCCCCAAACATCACATGATGCAGAGATAAATAAAAAAAAGAGGTGCAAGTTGGAATTGTCCTTGGGCCCTCCCACCCACCCTTATGTTGTATAAACAGGACATGCACACTTTAACAAACCCATCATTTCAGTGACAGGGTCTGCCACACGACTGTGACTGAAATGACGGGTTGGTTTGGACCCCCACCGAAAAAGAAGCAATCAATCTCTCCTTGCACAAACTGGCTCTACAGAGGCAAGATGTCCACCTCCTCCTTATCATCCAATTCCTCACCCCTTTCACTGTGTACATCCCCCTCCTCACAGATTATTAATTCATCCCCACTGGAATCCACCATCTCAGGTCCCTGTGTACTTTCTGGAGGCAATTGCTGTTGAATGTCTCCACGGAGGAATTGATTATAATTAATTTTGATGAACATCATCTTCTCCACATTTTGTGGAAGTAACCTCGTACGCCGATTGCTGACAAGGTGACCGGCTGCACTAAACACTCTTTTGGAGTACACACTGGAGGGGGGGGCAATTTAGGTAAAATAAAGCCAGTTTGTGCAAGGGCCTCCAAATTGCCTCTTTTTCCTGCCAGTATACATATGGATTGTCAGACGTGCCTACTTGGATGCAGTCACTCATATAATCCTCCACCATTCTTTCAATGGTAACAGAATCATATGCAGTGACAGTAGACGACATGTCAGTAATCATTGGCAGGTCCTTCAGTCCGGACCATATGTCAGCACTCACTCCAGACTGCCCTGCATCACCACCAGTGGGTGGGCACGGAATTCTTAGCCTTTTCCTTGCATCCCCAGTTGCGGGAGAATGTGAAGGAGGAGCTGTTGACGGGTCACGTTCCATTTGACTTGACAAGTGTCTCACCAGCAGGTCTTTGCACCTCTGCAGACTTGTGTCTGCCGGAAAGAGAGATACAACGTAGGCTTTAAACCTAGGATCGAGCACGGTGGCCAAAATGTAGTGCTCTGATTTCAACAGATTGACCACCCGTGAATCCTGGTTAAGCGAACTAAGGGCTCCATCCACAAGTCCCACATGCCTAGCGGAATCGCTCCATTTTAGCTCCTCCTTCAATCTCTCCAGCTTCTTCTGCAAAAGCCTGATGAGGGGAATGACCTGACTCAGGCTGGCAGTGTCTGAACTGACTTCACGTGTGGCAAGTTCATAGGGTTGCAGAACCTTGCACAACGTTGAAATCAATCTCCACTGCGCTTGAGTCAGGTGCATTCCTCCTCCTTTGCTTATATCGTAGGCAGATGTATAGGCTTGAATGGCCTTTTGCTGCTCCTCCATCCTCTGAAGCATATAGAGGGTTGAATTCCACCTCGTTACCAACTCTTGCTTCAGATGATGGCGGGGCAGGTTCAGGAGTGTTTGCTGGGGCTCCAGTCTTCGGCACGCGGTGGCTGAATGCCGGAAGTGGCCCGCAATTCTTCGGGCCACCGACAGCATCTCTTGCACGCCCCTGTCATTTTTTAAATAATTCTGCACCACCAAATTCAATGTATGTGCAAAACATGGGACGTGCTGGAATTTGCCCGCATGTAATGCACGCACAATATTGGTGGCGTTGTCCGATGTCACAAATCCCCAGGAGAGTCCAATTGGGGTAAGCCATTCTGCGATGATGTTCCTCAGTTTCCGTAAGAGGTTGTCAGCTGTGTGCCTCTTATGGTAAGCGGTGATACAAAGCGTAGCCTGCCTAGGAATGAGTTGACGTTTGCGAGATGCTGCTACTGGTGCCACAGCTGCTGTTCTTGCTGCGGGAGGCAATACATCTACCCAGTGGGCTGTCACAGTCCTATAGTCCTGAGTCTGCTCTGCTCCACTTGTCCACATGTCCGTGGTTAGGTGGACATTGGGTACAACTGCATTTTTTAGGACACTGGTGACTCTTTTTCTGACGTCTGTGTACATTCTCTGTATCGCCTGCCTAGAGAAATGGAACCTAGATGGTATTTGGTACTGGGGACACAGTACCTCAAGCAAGTCTCTAGTTCCCTGTGAATTAACGGTGGATACCAGACACACGTTTAACACCACCGCAGCGGCCAAGACCTGAGTTATCCGCTTTGCAGCAGGATGACTGCTGTGATATTTCATCTTCCTCGCAAAGGACTGTTGGACAGTCAATTGCTTAGTTGAAGTAGTACAAGTGGTCTTCCGACTTCCCCTCTGGGATGACGATCGACTCCCAGCAGCAACAACAGCAGCGCCAGCAGCAGTAGGCGTTACACTCAAGGATCCATCGGAGGAATCCCAGTTAGGAGAGGACTCATCAGACTTGCCAGTGACATGGCCTCCAGGACTATTGGCGTTCCTGTCTAAGGAGGAATTTGACACTGAGGGAGTTGGTGGTGTGGTTTGCAGGAGCTTGGGTACAAGAGGAAGGGATTTAGTTGTCAGTGGACTGCTTCCGCTGCCACCCAAAGTTTTTGAACTTGTCAATGACTTCTGATGAATGCGCTCCAGGTGACGTATAAGGGAGGATGTTCCTAGGTGGTTAACGTCCTTACCCATACTTATTACAGTTTGACAAAGACAACACACGGCTTGACACCTGTTGTCCGCATTTCTGTTAAAATAATTCCACACCGAAGAGGTGATTTTTTTAGTAATTTGACCAGGCATGTCAATGGTCATATTCGTCCCATGGACAACAGGTGTCTCCCCGGGTGCCTGACTTAAACAAACCACCTCACCATCAGAATCCTCCTTGTCAATTTCCTCCTCAGTGCCAGCAACACCCATATCCTCTTCCTGGTGTACTTCAACAGTGACATCTTCAATTTGACTATAAGGAACTGGACTGCGGGTGCTCCTTCCAGCACTTGCAGGGGGCGTGCAAATGGTGGAAGGCGCCACCTCTTCCCATCCAGTGTTGGCAACCGACACAATTGGACTCTCCTTCGGGATTTGTGATTTAGAAGAACATACAGTTCTTTGCTGTGCTTTTGCCAGCTTAAGTCTTTTCATTTTTCTAGCGAGAGGATGAGTGCTTCCATCCTCATGTGACGCTGAACCACTAGCCATGAACTTAGGACAGGGCCTCAGCCGTTCCTTGCCACTCCGTGTCGTAAATGGCATATTGGCAAGTTTACGCTTCTCATCAGATGCTTTTAATTTTGATTTTTGGGTCATTTTACTGAACTTTTGTTTTTTGGATTTTACATGCTCTCTACTATGACATTGGGCATCGGCCTTAACAGACGACGTTGATGGCATTTCATCGTCTCGGCCATGACTAGTAGCAGCAGCTTCAGCATGAGGTGGAAGTGGATCTTGATCTTTCCCTATTTTACCCTCCACTTTTTGTTCTCCATTTTTTAATGTGTGGAATTATATGCCAGTAATATATCAATAGCAATGGCCTACTGTACTGTACTATATATGTATACTGTTGGTCACCAAAATGCTGCACTGTAATACTAGAAGCTATAGAAAAGTATATATATTATTGTATATATCAGTACAGAGCGGTGTAACTGTGACACATGTGTCCTGACAAGCAGTATAGAAGCTATAGAAAAGTATATATATTATTGTATATATATCAGTACAGAGCGGTGTAACTGTGACACATGTGTCCTGACAAGCAGTATAGAAGCTATAGAAAAGTATATATATTATTGTATATATATCAGTACAGAGCGGTGTAACTGTGACACATGTGTCCTGACAAGCAGTATAGAAGCTTTAGAAAAGTATATATATTATTGTATATATCAGTAGAGAGCGGTGTAACTGTGACCTATCTGTCCTGACAAGCAGTATAGAAGCTATAGAAAAGTATATATATATATATATATTATTGTATATATATCAGTACAGGGCAGTGTAACTGTAACACATGTGTCCTGACAAGCAGTATAGAAGCTATAGAAAAGTATATATATTATTGTATATATCAGTACAGAGCGGTGTAACTGTGACCCATGTGTCCTGACAAGCAGTATAGAAGCTATAGAAAAGTATATATAATATTGTATATATATCAGTACAGAGTGGTGTAACTGTGACACATGTGTCCTGACAAGCAGTATAGAAGCTATAGAAAAGTATATATATTATTGTATATATCAGTACAGAGCGGTGTAACTGTGACCCATGTGTTCTGACAAGCAGTATAGAAGCTATAGAAAAGTATATATATTACTGTATATCAGTAGTAGTACAGAGCGGTGTAACTGTGACACATGTGTGTCCTAACAAGCAGTATAGAAGCTATAGAAAATGATTTAAAATTATTGTATATATCAGTACAGAGCAGTGTAACTGTGACCATGTGTCCTGACAAGCAGTATAGAAGCTATAGAAAAGTATATATATTACTGTATATCAGTACAGAGCGGTGTAACTGTGACACATGTGTCCTGACAAGAAGTATAGAGGCTATAGAAAAGTATATATATATTATTGTATATATCAGTACAGAGCGATGTAACTGTGACCATGTGTCCTGACAAGCAGTATAGAAGCCATAGAAAAGTATATATTATGTACTGGTGGTCCCCAGTCCCCATAATGCAGCACACTGATCAGATATTTGCAGCACACTGAGCACAGAGGCATCAAATTTAGACACCTGGTTATACCTGCAGAAGTTGTTGCAGAACCGCAGTGCTCCGGACGGCATGGGAACCAGCACTATGGGGTTATTCCACCCGCTGGTGGACTCTTCAATAACCCTCAGGCATAACATGTCCTCCACTTTCTTGCATACTGCACCCCTCTTCTCCTTGGGTATCCGGTATGGCCGCAAATTGACCACTACCCCCAGAGGAGTAACAATGTCATGCTCGATGATCCTAGTCTTCCCTGGAATCGACGAAAAGACATCTAAATTTCTACTGACCATGTCTTGAGCTTGACGCGTCTTGACCTCATCGAGAAATCTGTCAATTGGGACTGCACATGCTGAGATTTTGGCCACTCTTGCAGTTGCTGTCTCTGAGCTTTCCTTCCAAGGTTTCAGCAGATTTATATGATAGATCTGTGTAAGCTTCTGCTTTCCCGGTTGGCTCACATGAAGTCACTGGCCCCACAGCCTCGAGCACTGTAAATGGCCCTTGCCAATGGGCATACAGCTTGCCCTCCACTGTGGGTACCAGGACCAAGACCTTGTCCCCAGGGTTACAACTCTGTTTCTCAGCCGGGACGTTTCTGTCTAGACTAGGCCTGAGACATATGGTCCCTGACCAATGGGGCTATCTGCTGGAACCACCCGTAGAGCTGGTGGATGAATTTTACTTAATTTGGCTCCGAGGATGTCTGTAATTCCAACCCCTTCTTTAGGAGGTCTAGGATTCCACGGGGCTGTCTGTACCACAGCTCAAAGGTGCTGAAGCCAGTAGAGGACTAGGGAACCTCTTGGATGATGAACATCAGAAAAGGATGGAGGTGGTCCCAATCCCTTTTGCCCTGGGCAACTGCCCTCCTGAGCATCTGCTTGAATGTGTGGTTAAAAGGCTCCACCAAGCTATTGGTCTGGGTATGATACACTGAAGTGCAAATCTTTTTAACCCCCAGCACTCGATTTAAGTTATTCATCAGCCGAGACATAAAGTATATCCCCTGGTCAGTGAGGTCCTGCTTAGGTATGCCCAGGTGGGAGAAGATCAGCAATAGTTCTTTGACAATGGTTGCTTCCTTTATATTCCATAGCAGGATGGCTTCAGGGTATCGTGTGGAATAATCAAGGAGGACTAAGATATACTGGTGTCCCCTTGGGAGCTCTGTACTGGGGCTTTGGAGCAGTACACTGGCAGATGGGACACTCCTGACAGTATTTTGCTACCAATGCCTGGATTCCCGGCCAGAAAAACCGCTGCTGTGCTCTCTGCAGAGATTTCTCCTCCCTCAAATTTCTTCCCCACAACTGTGAATGGGCAGCTTCCAGGACCAGAGGCTGATGGACCCATGGCACTATAAGTTGCTCAACTTTCTTACCCCATTCCTCGACAACCCTATATAGTAAATCCTTCTCTACTATGAAATGAGGACTTCCCCCCCTGGGTAAGGGCGAATAACTTTTCCCAACTTTTAACTTTTTCGGCGGTCGGGATCACGACTGTGAAAAGAACGACAACAGAATCCCGACACTGATTGGAATGCCGTGCCATCATCCCTACATCCGGCATCCCTATCGATACACTGCCGGGCTGCTGGAGAGATTAGCCGTGGGGGAAGGGGGTGTTAGGGTTAGGCTGCGCGGGGAGAGTTAGGACTAGGCTGCAGGACCGGGGGGTAGGGTTAGGCTGTGGGGAGAGGGGGTTAGGTTCAGGCACCCCCCAGGGAGGGTTAGAGTTAGGCTGTGGGTGGGGGGGGGGGTGTTTGCAGGGAGGGAGTGTTAGGGTTATTTACCTACCCCTGTTGGGATTCTAATTATTGGGATGTCGTGGTATTTTGACCACCAGCATCCCGTCAGCCGGAATTTCAATACCAACCCATTCTGGCAAGTAGCAAACCATCCCAGCACATTATTGCAATATGATATTTGGATGCCATATTTTAACATAGCTACAATCGAAAAGTACAAATAATTTATAAATTAACAAGCTGAATAACCATGCTTCAGTACAGAATTTCAAGTATAATCACAAAAAGATGAAAAGCGTTGGTATTTAATCAAATTTAATACTACTTTTACATTTTTTTAATATATGTCTTTGTCAAAAGGCTGGCACTGAGGAGACTAATCCGCCTTCTTCTCTGCACCGTCCCGCCTCTGATGCACCCCTGCTCAGTGCTGTAAATGCTGGGATGACAGCCCAAGCTCTGCCCTTTACATGTTACATATCTAAGGTTTGCAGGGATAGGCTGACTCTATTCCAAAGGGCCCTAGGTCTCCTTGCTTAGCTTCTTGCTCTTCTTAAGGCTCCTCCTTTGAGGTAAAAAGGTAAAGATTTTCCCACAACACTTAAGATCACTGGGAGAGCTGTTGGTAACCTTTACACAGCAGATAAGCAGTTGCTGACTATCAAGCTTTTCTTTAATGCATTAAGAGTCAAAATATCTGTCTTTCCTTTCTTCCTGTCTCTGAGAGGTTCGGCAATGTTTAGTTCAAGTGATAGGTTAATCTCTAATAATTGAGACACTATCCTCTTCTGACTGGAAATAGATTGGTTAAGTACTTACATCTGAAATCTATATATATATATATATAAAAGGCAAATCCCAGTGAATCATCACAAAATGTCCTGAACCATAAGGCTGGACTTCCTTGCCAGTGGCAGTTGCAGAGCAGTCCATTATTCAAATAGGGCGGCCACACCCAGCGATGTTTGACAGTGTTTAGGGGTGGCAGTTGATGTGGCTCTCTATTTGAATAATGGGCTGCTCTGCAGCTGCCACTGGCAAAGAAGTCCAGGAATAGAGCATTGTGACCTCCCCCCTCCATGACTTGGTATCGCCGTCTTCATGCATTCTTTATATCCCCAGCTAGATGGGCTGTCCTAACTCCTCTGTTAGGGAGGAGTTCCTAATAATCATCTCACCCATTTTAACCCTTTTGTGGGTGGAATTTTGAAAAATCCCTTTTTAGTTGGTGCCTACAACACAAAAGCAAGCTACAGTACTGTCCAAATGTTAAGTTCCTAGACCTTATGGTTCAGGAGATTTTGTAATAAGTGTGGTATTTGCCTTTCATATACAGTTGTGCTCATAAGTTTACATACCCTAGCAGAATTTGTTATTTTCTGGACATTTGTCAGAGAATATGAATGATAACTCACAAACTTTTCTTTCACTCATGGTTAGTGGTTGGGTGAAGCCATTTATTGTTAAACAACTGTGTTTACTCTTTTTAAATCATAATGACAACAGAAACTACCCAAATAACCCTGATCAAAAGTTTACATACCCCAGTTCTTAATACCGTGTATTGCCCCCTTTAACATCAATGACAGCTTGAAGTCTTTTGTGGTAGTTGTGGATGAGACTCTTTATTTTCTCAGATGGTAAAGCTGCCCATTCTTCTTGGCAAAAAGCCTCCAGTTCCTGTAAATTCTTGGGCTGTCTTGAATGAACTGCACATTTAAGATCTCCCCAGAGTGGCTCAATGATATTGAGGTCAGGAGACTGAGATGGCCACTCCAGAACCTTCACTTTATTCTGCTGTAGCCAATGACAGGTCGACTTGGCCTTGGCTCAGTTTATTAGAAATGTGAAAGTTCTCGTAATTTTGAGTGAATGTACGCAATGTTGCAGTTATAGCTAAGCTTGCCAAGAGAGTGGGCTATATTTGCAAGTGGTTGTAATACATGCAGTTAGGATCGTGGGTTTGACTAGAGGTCTTTGTCGATTTGCGATTGCAATTGAAATCATTGTACATTTATTAGCAATTGAAATCCATGCTGGATCAGGCTCTCTGTTTAGCCCCCTGATGTACATGTACAATGGATCTGATTCATGTGTTTAAGTAAAGAAAAAAGCAAGCAACTGAGCTAAACAGTATTGCATTGCAGGTGGTGCAGATGTAACATGTTCAGAAAGAGTTACATTTGGGCAATATTTTTTCAGTGCAGGGTAAATACTGGCTGCTTTTTCATATAGCCCACAAACAATGGACAACTTTTTTTTCACACTACAATTTAGATTTCAGTTTTAACACACCCTAAATCTCTCTGTTCCACCTACAATGCAACATGGTTTTGCCCAGCTGCTTGCTATTTTACTACAAACATGACCTGCCTACTCTTCCGGGGGTGCGGGGGGCTACCCCAAAAAACAGGAGCCTCCTGCAGCTTCCGGGAGACTAGGCAAGTATGCTTTGTATGCAGACTCAGTTGCACACAGATTCCCAAGTGTTGCATGTCAAATTAATCAGCACAGTTCCCTGGTGCACCCCCCTGGGGGGGGAGGGGGGGGCACAGTTAAATAATGTACTGTGAGCTATACAAATGGAACAGGAAGGGGGGAGGGTTGAGTCTGAGCATGGGGCCAGGGCATTTCTAGCAGCATGTGAGAGGAGGGATGGCGGCAGGACACAAGCAGATAGTGTACCCACCCAGTGATGGTAGAGGTGGGTAAAAGGGAGGAGTGGGGATACTGTATGTATTAGAGCTGAGCAGTTCAGATTTAACGGAATCTGAACAGCTCAGAACATAGTCCGGCTCGACGTTCGCGAGCCCTGCTCGCAAACATCGCGCCAGGCTCAGGATCCCAGAAGTGGCCGAACATCATAATCCTGCATCGGATTCTTGCAAGACTTAAAGTCTATAAAGACTCGGCGTCCCGTAGTTCTGCACAATTTCCCTCCATGCTTCCACGCTGTGCAGAGCTCTGCTATTGTGCTCTGTCAGTCTGTCCTTTTAAGGGCAGGCTGTCAGAGTGTCCATCAGAGGCTTTGTCAGAGTGTCCATCAGAGTCTGTCAGAGTGTCCATCATGGGCTATCAGTCAGAGTGTCCATCAGGGGCTACAAGTCATTGTGTCCAGCATAGCTAGTAAGTTTTTTGGTGCTGTCACTGTCCATCTAAGGGGCTGTATTCCTGTCACTGTGTCCAGTGACCAGTTCCCTAAGTCCATCACAGTAATACTGCAATTAATATACAGGCCCCACCCTCTGCATGTGTGAAAGCAGTCTGACTCCATGCAGTGTGGGACAAGCTGCATCCCCCCAAAAAATAAAACAAATAAAAATAATTTGCTTGCCCTTTACATTGTTTGTTGTGTGCACTGCACCCAGTACACTATAGTTATATAGAACCATGTATGAAAGTGGTCTGACTCCACGCAGAGTAGGACAAGGTATGTCCCCTCAAAAATTAAATTAAATTGTTTGTTGTGTGCACTGCACCCCAGTACACTATAGTTGTATAGTACCGTCTGTGAAAGTGGTCTGACTCCACGCAGTGTGGAACAAGCTGCGTCGTCAAAAAATGAAAAAAAATTATTTGCTCTTTACATTGTCTGTTGTGTGCACTGCACCCCTGATTTGTGAATTGTGATCTGTGAATTGAAAAATTGATAACAGTCAGTTTACAGAACCAAATACTAGCGCTCCAGCTGCTGCCACCATTCATGATGCCGATTTAACGTCATTTAGTACTAACGCTGATGCTCAAGGGCATAGAAAGTTTACACAACTGGTCAAGCAGTAAGAAAAGGAAAGTTAGTTCCAGCAGAAAAACGTAAAATTACCAACATGCCATTCACATCACGCAGTGGCAAGGAATATAGGGGGTAATTCAGAGTTGATTGCAGCAGCAAATTTGTTAGCAGTTGTGCAAAACCATGTACACTGCAGGGGGGGGGCAGATATAACATGTGCAGAGAGAGTTAGATTTGGGTGGGGTGTGTTCAATCTGAAATCTGAATTGCAGTGTAAAAATAAAGCAGCCAGTATTTATCCTGCACAGAAACAAAATAACCCACCCAAATCTAACTCTCTCTGCACATGTTATATCTGCCCCCCTGCAGTGCACATGGGTGGTCATTCCGAGTTGATCGCTCGCTAGGAGTTTTTATCAGTCCTGCAAACGCTAAGCCGCCGCCCTCTGGGAGTGTATTTTAGCTTAGCAGAAGTGCGAACGAAAGGATCGCAGAGCGGCTAAAAAAAAATTGTGCAGTTTCAGAGTAGCTCCAGACCTACTCCTAGCTTGCGATCACTTCAGACCATTCAGTTCCGGATTTGACCTCACAAACACGCCCTGCGTTCGCCCAGCCACGCCTGCGTTTTTCCTGGCACGCCTGCGTTTTTTCAAACACTCCCTGAAAACGGTCAGTTGACACCCAGAAACGCCCTCTCCATGTCAATCACTATGACTGAAATGCATCGTTAGACCCTGTGCAAAACTACATCGGCTGTCGTGAATATATGTCGCGCGTGCGCATTGCGCCGCATAGGCATGCGCAGAGGTGCCATTTTTTAGCTTCATTGCTGCGCAGCGAACATTTTCTGCTAGCGATCAACTCGGAATGACCCCCATGGTTTTACCCAACTGCTAACAAATTTGCTGCTGCGATCAATTCTGAATTACCCCCACAGGCAAGGCCTATATATATGACTGGTGATTCTGCAACTGTTAGTGAGGCATCTTCTTTCTCTCATGACAATATCACGACAATGAAAGACCTTGTCACTCAAACTTTAGAGGTCTAAAAAACCTGAAAACCACTAAGGCAGCAAAACTGTGCCTGTCCTGTTTAATATCCAACATAAGGACAATTCCACCGTTCATTTATCCCACTGCTGTGTGACAGTGTTTCATAGATATGCTACAATCTGCCGTCTGCTTGTACTGATACTCTGTCACCTAGTGGTAAGTAACCAGCCAGCTCGCTGCAGACTTTGAACTAAAGTGAATGAAAACAACATTTTGAGCTAAGAGGAGGTCAAAATTGTCTGCAAATGACTGGAAATTAATGTTATTGAGGTTAATTATACTAAAAAAAATTGTTATTTGGGCGTTTTTTGACAATTATTGAAAAAAATCCAATTCCAAATCCAAAGCCTGTCACGACTGGCAAATCCAAATCCTGCTGACGAATCCGAATCCAAATCATCAGGTCCGGTGCACATCTCTAATATGTATATGTATATGTGTCTAAGTGTGTGACATAATGGGGGAGATTCAAATGTTTGAAAAGTCAGTTGGGAGTCTATTTTTTCCTATCTAATAGAAAGGAAAAAACAGACCCCCAACCGACTTTTCAAACATTTGAATCTCCCCCAATGAGCGGTATTCAATTCTTTTCACCCCCTTCTACACCCATTCTGTTTCTGCTCGTGGGCTTAGTATAATCCTTTCAGCTCACTACCCCCAGGAGAGCGAGGGCACCCAAACCTTTATGCAGATAAACCTGATTACCTGACATGCACGATAATGGGGATCACTTTAGAAAGGAGATTGGGCGTGATATCTCATTTGAATACCGCCCAATATGTCTGTGTGTAACTGTATGTAGCTTTATATGTATGTGACTATATATATATATATATATATATATATATATATCTCCCGAAGCAAGTGCACTCACTACTATTTCAGTTCCAAAGTTTCACAGTTATTTTATTCAATTCAATCTGCAGGTACAGTTGTATCAATTCATTTCATGAACATGTCCATATAGGAGTCAATACACCACTTCCGATTAATCCATTACATCAATCCACATTTATCGTTCCACTCAGGATACATAGATACTCTGAATATCTCCAAATATCAATGGTGTGGCTCCATTTATATATGGCTTTCACATGTCATAAATTCTTATAGTGCATCATGTCTTTTCTATATCTGTCGACTTTGGCCGCTTTTCGTGCCGTTAAAGACCCACATCTAAAACATACCAAAAAAACAAATACATACAATTATAAACTTGGATGGATGCGTGTTACACCAGCGAGATCATTGTATCCTGTGGCTACCTGATCAGCCGAACTCCTCGGCGTGCGTTCCACCGTCCTGCGCATGTCAATACTCACTGCGGGAGTTCGGGCTCTAAGTCCCGTCAATCCGGTCACGTGGTACGCCTCGACCACTCCCCTCATTTGGGCCGCGTCCACCGCTTATTACGTCATCTTTAGACTCCTTATGCGTGTCACTTGCGTTCCACTCCGTTCTCCCTTTACATAGACATCAACCCCCAGATTACTATGCGCTGAAATATCACTCTGGCTATCCATTTCTATTTCGCTGGTGATCACACATCCATACAATTACAAGTTGCAATACACACCAACATTTAGATTAAAAACAATTCCTAATTTCCTATTCTGTTTAAAAAATTAGATCTCATATTGTTGAATGATAGACATCCTGGCAGTTTTTATCAAAGTGACATTCCCTTCCTCTATTGTTTTTTATTCTTTATTATTATTATTCTGTTTTTTATTTATTTATTATAGGCCCTCATCCTTAACATCCCAGAAAACATTTAAAGTTTATATTTTCATTCATCCCCCTTGGGGCTATTGTATCTAGATCATAGATCCATCTAGCTTCTCTCCTTAATAGTTTCTGATCCCTATTGCCACCTCGTTCTAACGGTGGCTCATAATCTATCACCATACACCGTAAAGATGCTACTGTGTGGGAATTCTGTAAGAAATGTCGGGCCACTGGTTTATCACTTTTACCCTCACTGATTGCTTCCCTAATTGATCTCCTATGATTGGCCATTCTTTCTCTAAAATTCCTTGTGGTCTTCCCCACATAAACTAAGCTACATGGACAAATTAATATGTAGATCACATATTTGGAGGTACAGGTGAGACGGTATTTAATATCAATTTGAGCTCCTGAATGTGGGTGGGAAAACGTTCTACCTGACAACATACCGCTGCACGTTGTACACCCTGTGCAACGGTGACAGCCAAATCGATTCTTATTCAACCAAGTTCTTGTGATTTTTCTATCAAAATTTTTAGTTGGCTTCATCAATAGTTGTTTTAAATTGGGACCTCTTTTAAAGGCTACCAGCGGTTTTCCCAAGGTTTTCTTTAGATTCTTATCTGATTCTACTATAGGCCAGTGTTTTTTCACTGACTTACTAAATGAAGTGGCTTTTGTATCAAATTGTTTCAATACTACAAACCTTTTATCATCTTTAACAGGTATTTTTTGCTCCTTCTCCTCCCAAATTTTCCATGCCCTTCTCAGGCATTTCTCTAAGACTTGGGGTGTATATCCCCTTTCTAAAAATCGTTCCTTCATTTCCACTAGCTGTACCTGTGCTCTATCTTTCTCCGTATTGTTTCTCAAAACACGTATAAACTGTGATACAGGTAGGCCCTCCACCAATGGTTTTGGATGATGACTTGTGCCAAATAATATGGAGTTCCTGTCTGTGCTTTTCCTATATAATGTGGTTCCTAAACCCCCATTTGTCTTAAAAATGGAGATATCCAGGAACTCTATACTTTCAGCTTGAATGTTACTAGTGAAGCAGATAGGACTATCCAATGAATTTAAATTCCCTACCATTTCCTGGAATAGGGCTTCTGTCCCTCTCCATAGAATTAGGACATCATCTATAAAGCGGAAATAATGCAGAATGCTGGGACCGTATTTGGGATATATATGCTCTTCTTCATACTCTGTCATAAATATATTTGCGTACACCGGAGCCAAATTAGATCCCATCGCGGTCCCAGCACTCTGCATATAGTAGGATGTACCATATCTGAAATGGTTATTTTCCAAAACACTCAGAACCAGATCACAGACATATTCAATTGGTGGACCATCAAAAATCACCTCAGTTAATCTTTTTCTTACTGCCTCAACTCCTAGCTCATGAGGGATCGAAGTATACAACGAAACAACATCCAATGTGGCAAAATATATCTCATCCAATGATCCTTCTATCTTTTTCAATTTTGAAAGAAGGTGGGGTGTGTCCTTGATGTAACTTTTACTTTCCACTACCACAGGTTGGAGGAGAATGTCTATATATTGGGCAATTGGTTGTAGAACCGAGCCTCTAGCTGATACTATGGGCCTTCCTGGTGGAGCACTAATTGACTTATGTATTTTTGGGATACTATAGAAGAATGGACAAGCTGGTTCATCTACTGTCAATAATTCCACCAATTCTATGTCCAACCAACCATGTTGGATGCCCCTCTCCAATAACATATCAATCTTTGATTTTATTCGTAACATGGGGTTATCTTTCACTTCCCTATAGGTTTTTACATCCGCCAGTTGTTGTTTAATCTCACGATCATAATATTCATAGTCTAACACCACTATTGCTCCTCCCTTATCTGCCATCCTAATGACTATTTCATCATTATTCTGCAATGAAGATAGTGCTTTCTTTTGATCCAGACTCAGATTAAATCTATAATGATGTTCCTTATTCATTTTATTATAATCCCCCTCAACCATACGCAAGAAGGTTTTTATACTTGCATTATTTGACTGGGGGTCAAATGTGCTGGGTTTCCCCTTAAGGGATCCATATTTTCGCTCACTTTCCTCATGTGGTTCTTTAAAGAATTCCTTCAACCTTAATTTTCTTCCTAATTTGTATAAATCAACCTGAGTGTCAAACATACTACTTATAAACGTTGGAACAAATGTGAATCCTAATGCTAATACCGATAGTTCTGACTCAGTTAGTGGATATTTTGATAAATTAAAGACATTGTTCTTTAATGCCTCCTTCTTCCCCTTCTTCCTCCCCCTCCTCGGGTGCGGCCTCTTTTTGCTCTTGTATCTGTAGTTGGACCTTTGTCCATATCCACCCCTAAAAAATTATCAGCGCCACTGGGTGGAATTCCCTCTATACGTTCTACCTCCGAGGAGGAACATGAGGAATCTACTGAATAGGGTTGTTTCTGTCTGAAATACCTCTGTCTTTGTCTGGGGTATTTGATATTTTCCCCACTTAACCACCTGTAGACATTATGATTTTTGTAGTCATTTAATACTACATCCAGTTTGTTCCTTTTAAATGCTACCAGGTCCTTTCTATACCGTTCTATATTCACAGATAATTTCTCCATCCATTTTTCACCCACATCCTCATCCAATTTCGGTTGGAGATGTAATTTAAAATCCCCCAACTCTCCTTTTATTTTTTTTAAGGTCATTGCCCACCTCTTCAATCACCAAGAGTAACAAATCCATTGAACATTTGTTCAAAACACTGCACCATTTACTACAAAAAGCTGGATTTGTTCGTCCAATAGTTGGTACGTTTTGGATTCTAAAGCCTCTGGGGATTTTCTTTTGTCTATAATAATCCGAGAGGAATTGTCCATGTAAGACTAAGTCTACCTCTTTTTTGGACAATCTTAATAATTTGTGATAAAGGTCTAGTGTGGTCTCTGCTGGTAATTCACCAAATTCCTCCTGGGCAAACAATACCTTTTCTGCATCATCATCTGTCAAACTCAGTTGTTTATTCTCTGCTTGTGCCAATAGGGCTTCATCCAAAAATCTACTGCCTAATTGTGTCATTTTTATAGTTATACAAAAAGTTATTACTCAATCTTATAATCACAATTAGAGATGAGCGGGTTCGGTTTCTCTGAATCCGAACCCGCACGAACTTCATGTTTTTTTTCACGGGTCCGAGCGACTCGGATCTTCCCGCCTTGCTCGGTTAACCCGAGCGCGCCCGAACGTCATCATGACGCTGTCGGATTCTCGCGAGACTCGGATTCTATATAAGGAGCCGCGCGTCGCCGCCATTTTCACACGTGCATTGAGATTGATAGGGAGAGGACGTGGCTGGCGTCCTCTCCATTTAGATTAGGAGAGAGAGAGAGAGATTGACCTGAGGCTGATACTGTAGAAGAGAGTGCAGAGTTTAGTGACTGACCACAGTGACCACCAGCAGTGCAGTTGTTTTATTTAATATATCCGTTCTCTGCCTGAAAAAAATGGTACACACAGTGACATATCACATACCATATCTGTGTGCACTGCTCAGCCCAGTGTGCTGCATGCCTGCATCATCTATGTATATATTATATATCTGACTGTGCTCAGCTCACACAGCTTATAATTGTGGGGGAGACTGGGGAGCACTGCAGTGCCAGTTATAGGTTATAGCAGGAGCCAGGAGTACATATTATATTAAAATTAAACAGTGCACACTTTTGCTGCAGGAGTGCCACTGCCAGTGTGACTGACCAGTGACCTGACCACACTGACCACCAGTATAGTTAGTAGTATACTATATTGTGATTGCCTGAAAAAGTTAAACACTCGTCGTGTGACTTCACTTGTGTGGTGTTTTTTTTTTTATTCTATAAAAAACTCATTCTGCTGACAGTGTCCAGCAGGTCCGTCATTATATAATATATATACCTGTCCGGCTGCAGTAGTGATATATATATATTTTTTATATCATTATTTATCATCCAGTCGCAGCAGACACAGTACGGTAGTTCACGGCTGTAGCTACCTCTGTGTCGGCACTCGGCAGTCCATCCATAATTGTATACCACCTACCCGTGGTTTTTTTTTCTTTCTTCTTTATACATACATACTACTACATCTCTTTATCAACCAGTCTATATTAGCAGCAGACACAGTACAGTACGGTAGTTCACGGCTGTGGCTACCTCTGTGTCGGCACTCGGCAGTCCGTCCATAATTGTATACCACCTAACCGTGGTTTTTTTTTCTTTCTTCTTTATACATACATACTACGACATCTCTTTATCAACCAGTCTATATTAGCAGCAGACACAGTACAGTACGGTAGTTCACGGCTGTGGCTACCTCTGTGTCGGCACTCGGCAGTCCGTCCATAATTGTATACCACCTAACCGTGGTTTTTTTTTTCTTTCTTCTTCATACATACATACTACGACATCTCTTTATCAACCAGTCTATATTAGCAGCAGACACAGTACAGTACGGTAGTTCACGGCTGTGGCTACCTCTGTGTCGGCACTCGGCAGACCGTCCATAATTGTATACCACCTAACCGTGGTTTTTTTTTCTTTCTTCTTTATACATACATACTACGACATCTCTTTATCAACCAGTCTATATTAGCAGCAGACACAGTACAGTACGGTAGTTCACGGCTGTGGCTACCTCTGTGTCGGCACTCGGCAGTCCGTCCATAATTGTATACCACCTAACCGTGGTTTTTTTTTCTTTCTTCTTCATACATACATACTACGACATCTCTTTATCAACCAGTCTATATTAGCAGCAGACACAGTACAGTACGGTAGTTCACGGCTGTGGCTACCTCTGTGTCGGCACTCGGCAGTCCGTCCATAATTGTATACCACCTACCCGTGGTTTTTTTTTCTTTCTTCTTTATACATACATACTACTACATCTCTTTATCAACCAGTCTATATTAGCAGCAGACACAGTACAGTACGGTAGTTCACGGCTGTGGCTACCTCTGTGTCGGCACTCGGCAGTCCGTCCATAATTGTATACCACCTACCCGTGGTTTTTTTTTCTTTCTTCTTCATACATACATACTACGACATCTCTTTATCAACCAGTCTATATTAGCAGCAGACACAGTACAGTACGGTAGTTCACGGCTGTGGCTACCTCTGTGTCGGCACTCGGCAGTCCGTCCATAATTGTATACCACCTACCCGTGGTTTTTTTTTCTTTCTTCTTTATACATACATACTACTACATCTCTTTATCAACCAGTCTATATTAGCAGCAGACACAGTACAGTACGGTAGTTCACGGCTGTGGCTACCTCTGTGTCGGCACTCGGCAGTCCGTCCATAATTGTATACCACCTACCCGTGGTTTTTTTTTCTTTCTTCTTCATACATACATACTACGACATCTCTTTATCAACCAGTCTATATTAGCAGCAGACACAGTACAGTACGGTAGTTCACGGCTGTGGCTACCTCTGTGTCGGCACTCGGCAGTCCGTCCATAATTGTATACCACCTAACCGTGTTTTTTTTTTCTTTCTTCTTCATACATACATACTACGACATCTCTTTATCAACCAGTCTATATTAGCAGCAGACACAGTACGGTAGTTCACGGCTGTAGCTACCTCTGTGTCGGCACTCGGCAGTCCGTCCATAATTGTATACTAGTATCCATCCATCTCCATTGTTTACCTGAGGTGCCTTTTAGTTGTGCCTATTAAAATATGGAGAACAAAAATGTTGAGGTTCCAAAATTAGGGAAAGATCAAGATCCACTTCCACCTCGTGCTGAAGCTGCTGCCACTAGTCATGGCCGAGACGATGAAATGCCAGCAACGTCGTCTGCCAAGGCCGATGCCCAATGTCATAGTACAGAGCATGTCAAATCCAAAACACCAAATATCAGTAAAAAAAGGACTCCAAAACCTAAAATAAAATTGTCGGAGGAGAAGCGTAAACTTGCCAATATGCCATTTACCACACGGAGTGGCAAGGAACGGCTGAGGCCCTGGCCTATGTTCATGGCTAGTGGTTCAGCTTCACATGAGGATGGAGGCACTCAGCCTCTCGCTAGAAAAATGAAAAGACTCAAGCTGGCAAAAGCAGTAGCACCGCAAAGAACTGTGCGTTCTTCGAAATCCCAAATCCACAAGGAGAGTCCAATTGTGTCGGTTGCGATGCCTGACCTTCCCAACACTGGACGTGAAGAGCATGCGCCTTCCACCATTTGCACGCCCCCTGCAAGTGCTGGAAGGAGCACCCGCAGTCCAGTTCCTGATAGTCAGATTGAAGATGTCAGTGTTGAAGTACACCAGGATGAGGAGGATATGGGTGTTGCTGGCGCTGGGGAGGAAATTGACCAGGAGGATTCTGATGGTGAGGTGGTTTGTTTAAGTCAGGCACCCGGGGAGACACCTGTTGTCCGTGGGAGGAATATGGCCGTTGACATGCCTGGTGAAAATACCAAAAAAATCAGCTCTTCGGTGTGGAACTATTTCAACAGAAATGCGGACAACAGGTGTCAAGCCGTGTGTTCCCTTTGTCAAGCTGTAATAAGTAGGGGTAAGGACGTTAACCACCTCGGAACATCCTCCCTTATACGTCACCTGCAGCGCATTCATAATAAGTCAGTGACAAGTTCAAAAACTTTGGGTGACAGCGGAAGCAGTCCACTGACCAGTAAATCCCTTCCTCTTGTAACCAAGCTCACGCAAACCACCCCACCAACTCCCTCAGTGTCAATTTCCTCCTTCCCCAGGAATGCCAATAGTCCTGCAGGCAATGTCACTGGCAATTCTGACGAGTCCTCTCCTGCCTGGGATTCCTCCGATGCATCCTTGCGTGTAACGCCTACTGCTGCTGGCGCTGCTGTTGTTGCTGCTGGGAGTCGATGGTCATCCCAGAGGGGAAGTCGTAAGCCCACTTGTACTACTTCCAGTAAGCAATTGACTGTTCAACAGTCCTTTGCGAGGAAGATGAAATATCACAGCAGTCATCCTGCTGCAAAGCGGATAACTGAGGCCTTGACAACTATGTTGGTGTTAGACGTGCGTCCGGTATCCGCCGTTAGTTCACAGGGAACTAGACAATTTATTGAGGCAGTGTGCCCCCGTTACCAAATACCATCTAGGTTCCACTTCTCTAGGCAGGCGATACCGAGAATGTACACGGACGTCAGAAAAAGACTCACCAGTGTCCTAAAAAATGCAGTTGTACCCAATGTCCACTTAACCACGGACATGTGGACAAGTGGAGCAGGGCAGGGTCAGGACTATATGACTGTGACAGCCCACTGGGTAGATGTATGGACTCCCGCCGCAAGAACAGCAGCGGCGGCACCAGTAGCAGCATCTCGCAAACGCCAACTCTTTCCTAGGCAGGCTACGCTTTGTATCACCGCTTTCCAGAATACGCACACAGCTGAAAACCTCTTACGGCAACTGAGGAAGATCATCGCGGAATGGCTTACCCCAATTGGACTCTCCTGTGGATTTGTGGCATCGGACAACGCCAGCAATATTGTGTGTGCATTAAATATGGGCAAATTCCAGCACGTCCCATGTTTTGCACATACCTTGAATTTGGTGGTGCAGAATTATTTAAAAAACGACAGGGGCGTGCAAGAGATGCTGTCGGTGGCCAGAAAAATTGCGGGACACTTTCGGCGTACAGGCACCACGTACAGAAGACTGGAGCACCACCAAAAACTACTGAACCTGCCCTGCCATCATCTGAAGCAAGAAGTGGTAACGAGGTGGAATTCAACCCTCTATATGCTTCAGAGGTTGGAGGAGCAGCAAAAGGCCATTCAAGCCTATACAATTGAGCACGATATAGGAGGTGGAATGCACCTGTCTCAAGCGCAGTGGAGAATGATTTCAACGTTGTGCAAGGTTCTGATGCCCTTTGAACTTGCCACACGTGAAGTCAGTTCAGACACTGCCAGCCTGAGTCAGGTCATTCCCCTCATCAGGCTTTTGCAGAAGAAGCTGGAGACATTGAAGGAGGAGCTAACACGGAGCGATTCCGCTAGGCATGTGGGACTTGTGGATGGAGCCCTTAATTCGCTTAACAAGGATTCACGGGTGGTCAATCTGTTGAAATCAGAGCACTACATTTTGGCCACCGTGCTCGATCCTAGATTTAAAGCCTACCTTGGATCTCTCTTTCCGGCAGACACAAGTCTGCTGGGGTTGAAAGACCTGCTGGTGAGAAAATTGTCAAGTCAAGCGGAACGCGACCTGTCAACATCTCCTCCTTCACATTCTCCCGCAACTGGGGGTGCGAGGAAAAGGCTCAGAATTCCGAGCCCACCCGCTGGCGGTGATGCAGGGCAGTCTGGAGCGACTGCTGATGCTGACATCTGGTCCGGACTGAAGGACCTGACAACGATTACGGACATGTCGTCTACTGTCACTGCATATGATTCTCTCACCATTGAAAGAATGGTGGAGGATTATATGAGTGACCGCATCCAAGTAGGCACGTCACACAGTCCATACTTATACTGGCAGGAAAAAGAGGCAATTTGGAGGCCATTGCACAAACTGGCTTTATTCTACCTAAGTTGCCCTCCCACAAGTGTGTACTCCGAAAGAGTGTTTAGTGCCGCCGCTCACCTTGTCAGCAATCGGCGTACGAGGTTACATCCAGAAAATGTGGAGAAGATGATGTTCATTAAAATGAATTATAATCAATTCCTCCGCGGAGACATTGACCAGCAGCAATTGCCTCCACAAAGTACACAGGGAGCTGAGATGGTGGATTCCAGTGGGGACGAATTGATAATCTGTGAGGAGGGGGATGTACACGGTGATATATCGGAGGGTGATGATGAGGTGGACATCTTGCCTCTGTAGAGCCAGTTTGTGCAAGGAGAGATTAATTGCTTCTTTTTTTGGGGGGGTCCAAACCAACCCGTCATATCAGTCACAGTCGTGTGGCAGACCCTGTCACTGAAATGATGGGTTGGTTAAAGTGTGCATGTCCTGTTTTGTTTATACAACATAAGGGTGGGTGGGAGGGCCCAAGGACAATTCCATCTTGCACCTCTTTTTTCTTTTATTTTTCTTTGCGTCATGTGCTGTTTGGGGAGGGTTTTTTGGAAGGGACATCCTGCGTGACACTGCAGTGCCACTCCTAAATGGGCCCGGTGTTTGTGTCGGCCACTAGGGTCGCTAATCTTACTCACACAGTCAGCTACCTCATTGCGCCTCTTTTTTTCTTTGCGTCATGTGCTGATTGGGGAGGGTTTTTTGGAAGGGACATCCTGCGTGACACTGCAGTGCCACTCCTAAATGGGCCCGGTGTTTGTGTCGGCCACTAGGGTCGCTAATCTTACTCACACAGTCAGCTACCTCATTGCGCCTCTTTTTTTCTTTGCGTCATGTGCTGATTGGGGAGGGTTTTTTGGAAGGGACATCCTGCGTGACACTGCAGTGCCACTCCTAAATGGGCCCGGTGTTTGTGTCGGCCACTAGGGTCGCTAATCTTACTCACACAGTCAGCTACCTCATTGCGCCTCTTTTTTTCTTTGCGTCATGTGCTGATTGGGGAGGGTTTTTTGGAAGGGACATCCTGCGTGACACTGCAGTGCCACTCCTAAATGGGCCCGGTGTTTGTGTCGGCCACTAGGGTCGCTAATCTTACTCACACAGTCAGCTACCTCATTGCGCCTCTTTTTTTCTTTGCGTCATGTGCTGATTGGGGAGGGTTTTTTGGAAGGGACATCCTGCGTGACACTGCAGTGCCACTCCTAAATGGGCCCGGTGTTTGTGTCGGCCACTAGGGTCGCTAATCTTACTCACACAGTCAGCTACCTCATTGCGCCTCTTTTTTTCTTTGCGTCATGTGCTGATTGGGGAGGGTTTTTTGGAAGGGACATCCTGCGTGACACTGCAGTGCCACTCCTAAATGGGCCCGGTGTTTGTGTCGGCCACTAGGGTCGCTAATCTTACTCACACAGTCAGCTACCTCATTGCGCCTCTTTTTTTCTTTGCGTCATGTGCTGATTGGGGAGGGTTTTTTGGAAGGGACATCCTGCGTGAAACTGCAGTGCCACTCCTAAATGGGCCCGGTGTTTGTGTCGGCCACTAGGGTCGCTTATCTTACTCACACAGTCAGCTACCTCATTGCGCCTCTTTTTTTCTTTGCGTCATGTGCTGATTGGGGAGGGTTTTTTGGAAGGGACATCCTGCGTGACACTGCAGTGCCACTCCTAGATGGGCCAGGTGTTTGTGTCGGCCACTAGTGTCGCTTAGCTTAGTCATCCAGCGACCTTGGTGCAAATTTTAGGACTAAAAATAATATTGTGAGGTGTGAGGTATTCAGAATAGACTGAAAATGAGTGGAAATTATGGTTTTTGAGGTTAATAATAATATGGGATCAAAATGACCCCCAAATTCTATGATTTAAGCTGTTTTTTAGTGTTTTTTAAAAAAAACACCCGAATCCAAAACACACCCGAATCCGACAAAAAAAATTCGGTGAGGTTTTGCCAAAACGCGGTCGAACCCAAAACACGGCCGCGGAACCGAACCCAAAACCAAAACACAAAACCCGAAAAATTTCAGGCGCTCATCTCTAATCACAATTATAGCCACTTAGTACTCAATCCACCACTCATTGAGGTTACTATAGGATTTAAACCATTCAACAATCAGTGAAATACCATTAAAAACATTTATATATCACCACAGTCAGTGTTATTGCACATACTCCTGTAGAAAGAAATGATTCAAAAAATCAATCAATTATTTAGTCAATATTTTCTTCTTCAATTTTGCTGAGGTGCATCTATATTAGACTTTTAGTCCATCCAATATCTTCCCTTGCATAGATGCACTCTCCTTTTCAACATGTAGGGTGCATCATTAATAGTCCCATTTTAGCGACCTCCAATATCTCCCGAAGCAAGTGCACTTACTACTATTTCAGTTCCAAAGTTTCACAGTTATTTTATTCAATTCAATCTGCAGGTACAGTTGTATCAATTCATTTCATGAACATGTCCATATAGGAGTCAATACACCACTTCCGATTAATCCATTACATCAATCCACATTTATCGTTCCACTCAGGATACATAGATACTCTGAATATCTCCAAATATCAATGGTGTGGCTCCATTTATATATGGCTTTCACATGTCATAAATTCTTATAGTGCATCATGTCTTTTCTATATCTGTCGACTTCGGCCGCTTTTCATGCCGTTAAAGACCCACATCTAAAACATACCAAAAAACAAATACATACAATTATAAACTTGGATGGATGCGTGTTACACCAGCGAGATCATTGTATCCTGTGGCTACCTGATCAGCCGAACTCCTCGGCGTGCGTTCCACCGTCCTGCGCATGTCAATACTCACTGCGGGAGTTCGGGCTCTAAGTCCCGTCAATCCGGTCACGTGGTACGCCTCGACCATTCCCCTCATTTGGGCCGCGTCCACCGCTTATTACGTCATCTTTAGACTCCTTATGCATGTCACTTGCGTTCCACTCCGTTCTCCCTTTACATAGACATCAACCCCCAGATTACTATGCGCTGAAATATCACTCTGGCTATCCATTTCTATTTCGCTGGTGATCACACATCCATACAATTACAAGTTGCAATACACACCAACATTTAGATTAAAAACAATTCCTAATTTCCTATTCTGTTTAAAAAATTAGATCTCATATTGTTGAATGATAGACATCCTGGCAGTTTTTATCAAAGTGACATTCCCTTCCTCTATTGTTTTTTATTCTTTATTATTATTATTCTGTTTTTTATTTATTTATTATAGGCCCTCATCCTTAACATCCCAGAAAACATTTAAAGTTTATATTTTCATTCATCCCCCTTGGGGCTATTGTATCTAGATCATAGATCCATCTAGCTTCTCTCCTTAATAGTTTCTGATCCCTATTGCCACCTCGTTCTAACGGCGGCTCATAATCTATCATCATACACCGTAAAGATGCTACTGTGTGGGAATTCTGTAAGACATGTCGGGCCACTGGTTTATCACTTTTACCCTCACTGATTGCTTCCCTAATTGATCTCCTATGATTGGCCATTCTTTCTCTAAAATTCCTTGTGGTCTTCCCCACATAAACTAAGCTACATGGACAAATTAATATGTAGATCACATATTTGGAGGTACAGGTGAGACGGTATTTAATTTCAATTTGAGCTCCTGAATGTGGGTGGGAAAACGTTCTACCTGACAACATACCGCTGCACGTTGTACACCCTGTGCAACGGTAACAGCCAAATCGATTCTTATTCAACCAAGTTCTTGTGATTTTTCTATCAAAATTTTTAGTTGGCTTCATCAATAGTTGTTTTAAATTGGGACTATTAAGGAGAGAAGCTAGATGGATCTATGATCTAGATACAATAGCCCCAAGGGGGATGAATGAAAATATAAACTATAAATGTTTTCTGGTATGTTAAGGATGAGGGCCTATAATAAATAAATAAAAAACAGAATAATAATAATAAAGAATAAAAAACAATAGAGGAAGGGAATGTCACTTTGATAAAAACTGCCAGGATGTCTATCATTCAACAATATGAGATCTAATTTTTTAAACAGAATAGGAAATTAGGAATTGTTTTTAATCTAAATGTTGGTGTGTATTGCAACTTGTAATTGTATGGATGTGTGATCACCAGCGAAATAGAAATGGATAGCCAGAGTGATATTTCAGCGCATAGTAATCTGGGGGTTGATGTCTATGTAAAGGGAGAACGGAGTGGAACGCAAGTGACACGCATAAGGAGTCTAAAGATGACGTAATAAGCGGTGGACGCGGCCCAAATGAGGGGAGTGGTCGAGGCGTACCACGTGACCGGATTGACGGGACTTAGAGCCCGAACTCCCGCAGTGAGTATTGCGCAGGACGGTGGAACGCACGCCGAGGAGTTCGGCTGATCAGGTAGCCACAGGATACAATGATCTCGCTGGCGTAACACGCATCCATCCAAGTTTATAATTGTATGTATTTGTTTTTTGGTATGTTTTATATGTGGGTCTTTAACGGCACGAAAAGCGGCCGAAGTCGACAGATATAGAAAAGACATGATGCACTATAAGAATTTATGACATGTGAAAGCCATATATAAATGGAGCCACACCATTGATATTTGGAGATATTCAGAGTATCTATGTATCCTGAGTGGAACGATAAATGTGGATTGATGTAATGGATTAATCGGAAGTGGTGTATTGACTCCTATATGGACATGTTCATGAAATGAATTGATACAACTGTACCTGCAGATTGAATTGAATAAAATAACTGTGAAACTTTGGAACTGAAATAGTAGTGAGTGCACTTGCGTCGGGAGATATTGGAGGTCGCTAAAATGGGACTATTAATGATGCACCCTACATGTTGAAAAGGAGAGTGCATCTATGCAAGGGAAGATATTGGATGGACTAAAAGTCTAATATAGATGCACCCCAGCAAAATTGAAGAAGAAAATATTGACTAAATAATTGATTGATTTTTTGAATCATTTCTTTCTACAGGCGTATGTGCAATAACACTGACTGTGGTGATATATAAATGTTTTTAATGGTATTTCACTGATTGTTGAATGGTTTAAATCCTATAGTAACCTCAATGAGTGGTGGATTGAGTACTAAGTGGCTATAATTGTGATTATAAGATTGAGTAATAACTTGTTTGTATAACTATAAAAATGACACAATTAGGCAGTAGATTTTTGGATGAAGCCCTATTGGCACAAGCAGAGAATAAACAACTGAGTTTGACAGATGATGATGCAGAAAAGGTATTGTTTGCCCAGGAGGAATTTGGTGAATTACCAGCAGAGACCACACTAGACCTTTATCACAAATTATTAAGATTGTCCAAAAAAGAGGTAGACTTAGTCTTACATGGACAATTCCTCTCGGATTATTATAGACAAAAGAAAATCCCCAGAGGCTTTAGAATCCAAAACGTACCAACTATTGGACGAACAAATCCAGCTTTTTGTAGTAAATGGTGCAGTGTTTTGAACAAATGTTCAATGGATTTGTTACTCTTGGTGATTGAAGAGGTGGGCAATGACCTTAAAAAAAATAAAAGGAGAGTTGGGGGATTTTAAATTACATCTCCAACCGAAATTGGATGAGGATGTGGGTGAAAAATGGATGGAGAAATTATCTGTGAATATAGAACGGTATAGAAAGGACCTGGTAGCATTTAAAAGAAACAAACTGGATGTAGTATTAAATGACTACAAAAATCATAATGTCTACAGGTGGTTAAGTGGGGAAAATATCAAATACCCCAGACAAAGACAGAGGTATTTCAGACAGAAACAACCCTATTCAGTAGATTCCTCATGTTCCTCCTCGGAGGTAGAACGTATAGAGGGAATTCCACCCAGTGGCGCTGATAATTTTTTAGGGGTGGATATGGACAAAGGTCCAACTACAGATACAAGAGCAAAAAGAGGCCGCACCCGAGGAGGGGGAGGAAGAAGGGGAAGAAGGAGGCATTAAAGAACAATGTCTTTAATTTATCAAAATATCCACTAACTGAGTCAGAACTATCGGTATTAGCATTAGGATTCACATTTGTTCCAACGTTTATAAGTAGTACGTTTGACACTCAGGTTGATTTATACAAATTAGGAAGAAAATTAAGGTTGAAGGAATTCTTTAAAGAACCACATGAGGAAAGTGAGCGAAAATATGGATCCCTTAAGGGGAAACCCAGCACATTTGACCCCCAGTCAAATAATGCAAGTATAAAAACCTTCTTGCGTATGGTTGAGGGGGATTATAATAAAATGAATAAGGAACATCATTATAGATTTAATCTGAGTCTGGATCAAAAGAAAGCACTATCTTCATTGCAGAATAATGATGAAATAGTCATTAGGATGGCAGATAAGGGAGGAGCAATAGTGGTGTTAGACTATGAATATTATGATCGTGAGATTAAACAACAACTGGCGGATGTAAAAACCTATAGGGAAGTGAAAGATAACCCCATGTTACGAATAAAATCAAAGATTGATATGTTATTGGAGAGGGGCATCCAACATGGTTGGTTGGACATAGAATTGGTGGAATTATTGACAGTAGATGAACCAGCTTGTCCAATCTTCTATAGTATCCCAAAAATACATAAGTCAATTAGTGCTCCACCAGGAAGGCCCATAGTATCAGCTAGAGGCTCGGTTCTACAACCAATTGCCCAATATATAGACATTTTCCTCCAACCTGTGGTAGTGGAAAGTAAAAGTTACATCAAGGACACACCCCACCTTCTTTCAAAATTGAAAAAGATAGAAGGATCATTGGATGAGATATATTTTGCCACATTGGATGTTGTTTCGTTATATACTTCGATGCCTCATGAGCTAGGAGTTGAGGCAGTAAGAAAAAGATTAACTGAGGTGATTTTTGATGGTCCACCAATTGAATATGTCTGTGATCTGGTTCTGAGTGTTTTGGAAAATAACCATTTCAGATATGGTACATCCTACTATATGCAGAGTGCTGGGACCGCGATGGGATCTAATTTGGCTCTGGTGTACGCAAATATATTTATGACAGAGTATGAAGAAGAGCATATATATCCCAAATACGGTCCCAGCATTCTGCATTATTTCCGCTTTATAGATGATGTCCTAATTCTATGGAGAGGGACAGAAGCCCTATTCCAGGAAATGGTAGGGAATTTAAATTCATTGGATAGTCCTATCCGCTTCACTAGTAACATTCAAGCTGAAAGTATAGAGTTCCTGGATATCTCCATTTTTAAGACAAATGGGGGTTTAGGAACCACATTATATAGGAAAAGCACAGACAGGAACTCCATATTATTTGGCACAAGTCATCATCCAAAACCATTGGTGGAGGGCCTACCTGTATCACAGTTTATACGTGTTTTGAGAAACAATACGGAGAAAGATAGAGCACAGGTACAGCTAGTGGAAATGAAGGAACGATTTTTAGAAAGGGGATATACACCCCAAGTCTTAGAGAAATGCCTGAGAAGGGCATGGAAAATTTGGGAGGAGAAGGAGCAAAAAATACCTGTTAAAGATGATAAAAGGTTTGTAGTGTTGAAAGAATTTGATACAAAAACCAATTCATTTAGTAAGTCAGTGAAAAAACACTGGCCTATAGTAGAATCAGATAAGAATCTAAAGAAAACCTTGGGGAAACCGCTGGTAGCCTTTAAAAGAGGTCTCAATTTAAAACAACTATTGATGAAGCCAACTAAAAAATTTTATAGAAAAATCACAAGAACTTGGTTGAATAAGAATCGATTTGGCTGTTACCGTTGCACAGGGTGTACATCGTGCAGCGGTATGTTGTCAGGTAGAACGTTTTCCCACCCACATTCAGGAGCTCAAATTGAAATTAAATACCGTCTCACCTGTACCTCCAAATATGTGATCTACATATTAATTTGTCCATGTAGCTTAGTTTATGTGGGGAAGACCACAAGGAATTTTAGAGAAAGAATGGCCAATCATAGGAGATCAATTAGGGAAGCAATCAGTGAGGGTAAAAGTGATAAACCAGTGGCCCGACATTTCTTACAGAATTCCCACACAGTAGCATCTTTACGGTGTATGGTGATAGATTATGAGCCACCGTTAGAACGAGGTGGCAATAGGGATCAGAAACTATTAAGGAGAGAAGCTAGATGGATCTATGATCTAGATACAATAGCCCCAAGGGGGATGAATGAAAATATAAACTTTAAATGTTTTCTGGGATGTTAAGGATGAGGGCCTATAATAAATAAATAAAAAACAGAATAATAATAATAAAGAATAAAAAACAATAGAGGAAGGGAATGTCACTTTGATAAAAACTGCCAGGATGTCTATCATTCAACAATATGAGATCTAATTTTTTAAACAGAATAGGAAATTAGGAATTGTTTTTAATCTAAATGTTGGTGTGTATTGCAACTTGTAATTGTATGGATGTGTGATCACCAGCGAAATAGAAATGGATAGCCAGAGTGATATTTCAGCGCATAGTAATCTGGGGGTTGATGTCTATGTAAAGGGAGAACGGAGTGGAACGCAAGTGACACGCATAAGGAGTCTAAAGATGACGTAATAAGCGGTGGACGCGGCCCAAATGAGGGGAGTGGTCGAGGCGTACCACGTGACCGGATTGACGGGACTTAGAGCCCGAACTCCCGCAGTGAGTATTGACATGCGCAGGACGGTGGAACGCACGCCGAGGAGTTCGGCTGATCAGGTAGCCACAGGATACAATGATCTCGCTGGTGTAACACGCATCCATCCAAGTTTATAATTGTATGTATTTGTTTTTTGGTATGTTTTAGATGTGGGTCTTTAACGGCACGAAAAGCGGCCGAAGTCGACAGATATAGAAAAGACATGATGCACTATAAGAATTTATGACATGTGAAAGCCATATATAAATGGAGCCACACCATTGATATTTGGAGATATTCAGAGTATCTATGTATCCTGAGTGGAACGATAAATGTGGATTGATGTAATGGATTAATCGGAAGTGGTGTATTGACTCCTATATGGACATGTTCATGAAATGAATTGATACAACTGTACCTGCAGATTGAATTGAATAAAATAACTGTGAAACTTTGGAACTGAAATAGTAGTGAGTGCACTTGCTTCGGGAGATATTGGAGGTCGCTAAAATGGGACTATTAATGATGCACCCTACATGTTGAAAAGGAGAGTGCATCTATGCAAGGGAAGATATATATAAATATATATATGTGTGTGTGTGTGTGTGTGTGTGTGTGTGTTTGTGACTGTATGTACAGTCACATATGTGTGTATATGTGTGTGACTATGGTGGACCTGTCCTGTTTTATGGTACTGTCCCACCTGTGGACTGGAGGAAAGGTAGGGAGGGAATGCTTTCATCTGCTGTGCGCTTGAGACTGGGAGCATCTGGGGAAGCAATGTGCAAGCCCCCAGCATGAAGTGAAATGGACATGTGACTTGTGGCCACACCCCTTGTTCATGTGCACACTGAAGGCTTGCACACTATGACCCTATCCCTGTATCCCAAAATGTTAGTCTTTAGGGCTTCCCTATCTTAAATGCCTTGGGTCCTCCAAAGTCTTAATCCAGCTCATTCTGCGCATGTGCAGTAGACTCCTGGAGGGAAAATACAGCAGACCACTGATAAAAGTGGAGGCGTGCACTTTGCATCTTTGGTACTTTATGGAATCCTGTTGTACTGACCCTGCCCCTTCCATATGGACACGCAAACTGTGCAATTGTGGTCCACGTCCTGTCCTTTTAACTAGGAAGTAGGCAGACACTGGGAGGACCACATACTTTGCTGAAGGTTCACTGGACTTTCTGAAATTTGTGACTATCCCAGATGTTCTGAGAGAATAAGTAAATATTATTGTACTGTATATTGATTTCTCTTACGTCCTAGAGGATGCTGGGGTATACGAGCCATGGGCACTTTAAGAGTTTAATAGTGTGGGCTGGCTCCTCCCTCTATGCCCTTCCTACCAGATTCAGTTTAGAAAATGTGCCCGGAGGAACCGGTCACAGCTAGGAGAGCTCCTAGGAGTTTTCTTAGTTTTATTGTTTTCTAGTTAGTTAATTTACAGGAAGGCTGCTGGCAACAGCCTCCCGGCTTCGTGGGACATAGGGGGGAGTAGGAACCAACTTAATGGAGAGTTAGTGGTTCTCTACTCCGCTGACAGGACACTGAGCTCCTGAGGGTACTTATCGCAAGCCCACGAGGCGACCGCTCACTCCCGCAGCACGGCCGCCACCCCCTAACAGAGCCAGAAGATAGAAGAGTGGTGAGTACAGTGCAGGCATCCCTGTTAGCGGGTTGCCAGCGATTATGGCGGCACAAGGTTTGGAGCGCAGCTCTGACAGGCTAGGCTCCTGGAAGGCTCAGCAACATGCACATGTAGACACTTGAGGGGCGACTGAGCCAGCGCATTAACCCTACACTGGTCACATAGTTAACAGGGGCTAATCCCGCTGTTAACACACAAAATCCTCAGGCCAGCATAAAGAATAAGTGCTGGAAGCCGTGCCCAATTACAGGGGGCGAGGCTTCCTCTCAGAGCGGATCCAGCACTCATCAGCGCCATTTTCTCCCTGCAGATCATAGAACAAGGATGCTGACAGGGAGCGCAGCCCTCCACTTAACTCCAATGCTACCTCTGCGGTACCAGGGTGTTATAGACAAGGGGGGAGTGTGTTAAATGTACTAGCTACACTATTATGGTTAACTAGTTAGCGCCGAGCTTTTATCATAATAACAGCCTACAGAGGCGGAGTGTGGCTGGCTCCTTATACTCTGTGACTCTCTGAAGGTACTCTGGGGGAAACTGTGTCCTACATTTTCCGGTGTGCGCGTATAAGTGTGGAAATCCCACATTACCATGTCTAAGGACTCTGTGTACTGTGCTGTAAAGTGTTTATCTTCTCCTGAGGAGTCTATTCCATGTACTCAGGACTGCAATATACTTTCTCAGCCTTCTGAATCCGAACCCGCATGGGTGGATTCTTTAAGGGGAATGATATCCCAGATTTCAACAAGGATGTCACATACTGAGAAAGAGACGCAGTTTTTGAAACAATCTGTGGAGGATATGATGTATTCAGCCCCCACTACTTCGTCTAAGACCCCACCTACATAACCACAAAAACGTACACTTGCCCAGATAATGCAAGCTGACACTGATACCGACTCTGATACAGGGAACGGTGATGGGGATATGCAGGGGGGATGCATCCCTTGCTGAAAGGGTGCAACTAATGATTGGGATGTTTTGCATATTTCTGAGAAGGTACCTGTGCAGAAAGAGGAAACTTATTTTACCGTAAATAAGAAATCCTCGCTTACCTTCCCTGCTTCTAAGGAGTTAATCTCCTTGTTTGAAAAATCCTGGGAAAACCCAGCGGAAGAAAAAAAAATTCCAGATCCCTAAAATAATTCTCATTGCTTTCCCTTTCCCTGAAGAGGACAGGAAGAAGTGGGAAAACCCACCTATAGTAGACGCTTCTGTATCTAGGTTGTCAAAAAAGGTGGTTTTACCTGTCCCTGGTTCAACCGCCTTAAAGGAGCTGGCTGACCGCAAGACTGAGACCACGCACAAATCACTATACACTGCTATAGGTGTGGCTTTAAGGCCCACCATTGCTTGTGCATGGATTTCTAAAGCCATAGTAAAGTGGTCAGGCACATTACTGGAGGAATTAGATACTATGGATAGGAGTGACATTGAGTTGTTTTTACGTCACATACATAATTCTGTAGGTTTCATGGTGGAGGCCATGAAGGACATTGGCCTGCTTAATGCAAGGGCTACTTCCATGGCAGTCTCAGAACGCAGAGAACTCTGGCAACGCCAATGGACTGCGGATGCAGAATCCAAGAAAAGTGTAGAGAATCTACCCTTCACAGGTCAGGCCCTGTTTGGGGACGCATTGGATGTGTGGATTTCCACGGCGACTGCAGGTAAGTCGACCTTTCTTCCCTTTGCAGCAGCATCGGCTAGGAAATCTTGTCCTACACCTACACTGCAATCCTTTCGGACCGCAAAATTTAAAAAATCCAAACCCCCTCCCACCTTCTTTAGAGGAGGTCGGGGAAGGTCCAGAAAACCTACACCAACAGGTTCCCAGGAACAAAAACCAGGGCCTATATTTACTAATAATCCGAGTTTGACCGATTTGTGTTTTTTTTTCTAAGTCCCAACACGGGAATTCACTAAACTCAAATCTCGGCAGTGTTTGGGCTATTCGTAATGGTTTTCAAGGCTAAGTTCAGAAATGCGAATGAATAGACCATCGGTCAAATGCGGCTGTTATTTCATACAACACGGGTATTCACTATTAATACGTATTTGTGTGTTAGTCTCTGAATGATCAAGTGCGGGTGTTTTTTTTGCGATTTGTTAAAAAAAGCAGCAAAAAAATAGACCTGCTTTTTCCTGGCGAGTTTGGATAATCATGCACGGATCAGTGAGATCTGTGCATGGTTATCCATGGGAAAGGGTCGTGTAGTGTAAAAACTTTTTAAAAAAATTGCGTGGGGTCCCCCCTGCTAAGCACAACCAGCCTCGGGCTCTTTGAGCCGGTCCTGGTTGCATAAATATGGGGGAAAAATTGACAGGGGCTCCCCCATATTTTAATAACCAGCACCGGGCTCTGCGCCTGGTCCTGGTGCCAAAAATACGGGGGACAAAAAGCGTAGGGGTCCCCCGTATTTTTAACACCAGCACCGGGCTCCACTAGTCAGAGAGATAATGCCACAGCCGGGGGACACTTTTATATAGGTCCCTGCGGCCATGGCATTAAAACACTAACTAGTCACCCCTGGCCGGGGTACCCTGGAGGAGTGGGAACCCCTTAAATCAAGGGGTCCCCCCCTCCAGCCACCCAAGGGCCAGGGGTGAAGCCTGAGGCTGTCCCCCCATCCAAGGGCTGTGGATGGGGGGCTGATAGCCATGTGTAAAAATAATAATATTGTTTTTTGTAGCAGTACTACAAGTCCCAGCAAGCCTCCCCGCAAGCTGGTACTTGGAGAACCACAAGTACCAGCATGCGGTGGAAAAACGGGCCCGCTGGTACCTGTAGTACTACTACAAAAAAATACCCAAATAAAAACAGAACTCACACACCTTGAAAGTAAAACTTTATTACATACATGCACACCTACATTCACACATACTTACCTATGTTCACACGAGGGTTGGTCCTCTTCTCCAAGTAGAATCCATGGGGTACCTGAAAATAAAATTATACTCACAAAAATCCAGTGTAGATCGGTCCTCTTCTGAGCTTGTAATCCATGTACTTGGCAAAAAAACAAACCGAAAAACCCGAACCACGCACTGAAATGGGTCCCATGTTTACACATGGGACCCCTTTTCCCGACTGCCGAGACCCCCCGTGACTCCTGTCACAGAGGGTCCCTTCAGCCAATCAGGGAGCGCCACATCGTGGCACTCTCCTAAATGGCTGTGGGCTCCTGAGCTGTCAGTCAGGCTGCGCACGGCAGAGATACAATGTAGCGCATAGGCGCTACATTGTATCCAATGGTGGGAACTTTGCGGTCAGCGGTTGACCGCGAGTAACCTCACCACTGACCGCAAAGTTCCCACCATTGGATACAATGTACCTGATCACCAGCTGTGTGAAAATGCACAGCAGCAATCAGGTCTGAATTACCCCCAATGTCCCTTACATATATCCCGCACATTACTAATGCCCTTATACACATAATGGCACACAGTAATGCCCCTTACCCATATGACACCCATTATTAATGTTCTTATAAACATAATATGCCTTAAACAATATGCCAACCTTTATTAATGCCCTTATACACATAATGTTCCTTACACATATGATGCACATTATTAATGCCCTTATACACATAATGACACAGATAATGTCCCTTTCACATATGCTGCTATTAATGCATTTATACACATGACACACATAATGCCCCTTATACATAAGCCCAACACTAGTGCACAACTAATCCACCTGTACACGGCACTCACATGACCGCTAACACTGTGACCCCTTTTCCCGACTGCCGAGACCCCCCGTGACTCCTGTCACAGAGGGTCCCTTCAGCCAATCAGGGAGCACCACGTCGTGGCACTCTCCTGATTGGCTGTGCGCTCCTGAGCTGTCAGTCAGGCTGCGCACAGCAGAGATACAATGTAGCACATGGGCGCTACATTGTATCCAATGGTGGGAACTTTGCGGTCAGCGGTTGACCGGGAGTAACCTCACCACTGACCACAAAGTTCCCACCATGCTACATTGTATCTCTGCCATGCGCAGCCTGAGTGACAGCTCAGGAGCGCACAGCCAATCAGGAGAGTGCCATGACGTGGCGCTCCCTGATTGGCTGAAGGGACCCTCTGTGACAGGAGTCACGGGGGGTCTTGGCAGATGGGAAAAGGGGTCCCATGTGTAAACATGGGACCCCTTTCAGTGCGTGGTTCGGGTTTTTCGGTTTGTTTTTTTGCCAAGTACGTGGGTTACAAGCTCAGAAGAGGACCGATCTACACTGGATTTTTGTGAGTATAATTTTATTTTCAGGTACCCCATGGATTCTACTTGGAGAAGTGGACCGACCCTCGTGTGAACATAGGTAAGTATGTGTGAATGTAGGTGTGCATGTATGTAATAAAGTTTTACTTTCAAGGTGTGTGAGTTCTGTTTTTATTTGGGTATTTTTTTGTAGTAGTACTACAGGTACCTGCGGGTTCATTTTTCCACCGCATGCTGGTACTTGTGGTTCTCCAAGTACCAGCTTGTGGGGGAGGCTTGCTGGGACTTGTAGTACTGCTACAAAAAACAATATTCTTATTTTTACACATGGCTATCAGCTCCCCATCTGCAGCCCTTGGATGGGGGGGACATCCTCGGGCTTCGCCCCTGGCCCTTGGGTGGCTGGAGGGGGGACCCCTTGATTTAAGGGGTCCCCACTCCTCCAGGGTACCCCGGCCAGGGGTGACTAGTTAGTGATTTAGTGCCAGGGCCGCAGGGACCTATATAAAAGTGTCCCCCGGCTGTGGCATTATCTCTCTGACTAGTGGAGCCCAGTGCTGATGTTAAAAATACGGGGGACCCCTACGCTTTTTGTCCCCCGTATTTTTGGCACCAGGACCAGGCGCAGAGCCTGGTGCTGGTTGTTAAAATATGGGGGAACCCCTGTCAATTTTTTTCCCATATTTTTGCAACCAGGACCGGCTCAAAGAGCCCGAATTCCCGTAAAACACTGCCTGACATTACGAATCACATCAACATCGGAAAAGACGAATTTTGCAAACTCGACAGCTTAGTAAATGACCGTATCAGGATTCAAAAAGTTGCAGTAAAATGCACCCGATACCATTCGAGTTCAAACACCCTTAAAAACGGCTAAAACATGAATATTAGTAAATATACCCCCAGGTTCTGCTTCCTCAAAATCTTCATCATGACAGTGGACCTCCCAGCCTGGAGATTGGACAGGTGGGGGCGAGACTAAAAAATTTTCAGTCACAGACGGGCATCTTCATGCCTAGATTCGTGGGTAAAAGATATTGTTACCCAGGGCTACAGACTGGAATTTCAAGAACTCCCACCTCACATATTCTTCAAATCAGGCTTACCAGCTTCGCTGACAGAAAGTGCTATCCTACAGGCAGCCATTCAAAAATTGGTGCAAACAAATGTCATTGTTCCAGTTCCACCTCACCTAAAACGGTATCCGTTCACATGGTCGACCATGTTATGGTCGACAGTAATTAGGTTGACCACTATTGGTTGACATTGACATGGTCGACATGGACACATGGTCGACACATGAAAGGTCGACACATGAAAAGGTCGACATGGTTTTTTTTTACTTTTTTTCCTTTTGGGGAACTTTTCCATACTTTACGATCCACATGGACTATGATTGGAACGGTAATCTGTGCCGAGCGAAGCGGTAGCTGAGCGAAGGCACCATGCCCGAAGCATGGCGAGCGAAGCAAGCCATGCGAGGGGACGCGGTGCACTAATTGGGGTTCACATTACGCAAAAAACTACACAACAAAAGTTAAAAAACTCATGTCGACGTTTTCATATGTCGACCTTTCACGTGTCGACCATTTTCATGTGTTGATCATGTGTCCATGTGGACCATGTCAATGTCGACCAATAGTGGTCGACCTAATGACTGTCGACCATAACATGGTCGACCATTCATACCGGAACCACCTAAAACACAAGGGTTATTACTCAAACCTGTTTGTCATACCAAAACCGAAAGGTTCTGTAAGACCAATATTAAACATAAAGTCGTTGAACCCCTACTTGAGGGTATTCAAATTCAAGATGGAGTCTCTGAAAGCGGTGATTTCAGGTCTGAAGGAGGGGGAATTCCTAGTATCCCTGGATATCAAGCATGCTTACCTTCACCTTCCGATCTGGCTGCCTCACCAGGCTTATCTAAGATTTGCGCTGCAGGACTGTCACTATCAGTTCCAGACAATGCCGTTTGGCCTCTCCACAGCACCGAGGGTGTTCACCAAGGTCATGGCAGAGATGATGCTCCTCCTCCGCATACAGGTAGTGAACATAATTCCATATCTGGATGATCTCCTGATAAAAGAGTCTTCCAGGGAGAGGCTGTTGCAGAGTATTGCTCTCTCAACTCATATACTTCAGGATCATGGGTGGATCCTGAACCTTCCAAAGTCACATTTGTAGCCAACATGGAGACTGCCCTTCCTGGGGATGATACTCGACATGGAAGTTTAGAGGGTGTTTCTACCTGTAGAGAAAGCGTTGGTGATCCAATGAATGGTCCGGGATGTCTTGAAGCCAGCCCAGGTATCGGTTCATCAGTGCATTTGCCTTCTGGGAAAGATGGTAGCCTCCTACGAGGCTCTGCAGTATGGAAGATTCCATGCAAGGTTCTTCCAGCTGGATCTCCTGGACAAGTGGTCTGGATCACATCTTCACATGCACCAGTGGATACGCCTGTCACTGAAATCCAGAATTTCACTCCTTTGGTGGCTGCAGACTTCTCAACCACTCGAGGGCCGCAGGTTCAGGATTCAGAATTGGATCCTTCCAAGCACGGATGCAAGTCTCAGAGGTTGGGGAGCAGTCACCCATGGGGAAAACTTCCAAGGGAAAGTGGTCAAGTCTGGAATCCATCCTTCCATTAAACGTTCTGGAACTAAGGGCCATATACAGTGCTCTTCTACAAGTGGCACATATTCTGCGATATCAAGCCATTCAGGTTCAGTCTGGCAATGTCACAGCAGTGTCCTACATACACAGTCAGGGCGGAACAACGAGCAGAGCTGCAATGTCAGAGGTAACAAGAATCCTCTGGGCATAAAGACACGTGGTGGCACTGTCGGCGATTTTCATTCCGGGACACTGTTTGCGATCTTCATTCCGTGACAACGGGGAAGTGGACTTCCTCAGCAGACACGATCTCCATCCAGAAGAATGCGCCCTCCACCCGGAGGTATTCGCAAAGGTAACAAGCCGATGGGGTGTACCTCAGATAGACATGATGGCCTCCTGCCTCAACAAGAAGCTTCGGAGGTACTGTTTCAGGTCAAGGGATTCACAAGCAATGGTGGTGGATGCTTTGGTTACTCTGTTCCATTCAGTGTATGTGTTCCCTCCATTTCCACTCATCCCAAGGATTCTCAAACTAATGAAAAGAACAAGAGTTCAGGCGATCCTCATTGCTCCGGATTGGCCAAGAAGGGCTTGGTACGTGGATCTTATGGAATTACTGCTGGAGGATTCGCGGCCTCTTCCTCTTCACGAGGACCTTCTACAACAGGGGCCGTTCGCCTATCAAGACTTACCATGGCTACGTTTGACGGCATGAAGGTTGAACGCCAGATCTTAGCTTGGAAAGGCATTCTGAACAAAGTAATTCCTGCTCTGATTCAAGGTAGTAAGGGTGTAACATCTAAGCATTACCATCGAATCTGGAAAAAGTATGTGTCTTGGTGTGAATCCAAGAAGTATCCTACGGTGGAGTTTCAACTAGGATGGTTTTTCCTCTATCTGCAAGCAGGTGTGGATGTGGGCCTATGCTTGGGCTCCATAAAGGTCCAGATTTCGGCCTTGTCCATTTTCTTCCAGAAACAATTGGCTGCTCTCCCTGAGGTACAGACATTCTTGAAAGGAGTCCTGCACATCTAACCACCCTTTTTGCCTCCTGCGGCACCTTGGGATCTTAATGTGGTGCTGCAGTTCCTGCAATCGGATTGGTTCGAACCTTTACAGGAGGTGGACGTAAAGTTTCTTACTTGGAAGGCAATCACACTTTTGACATTGGCATCTGCAAGACATTTGTCAGAATTGGGGGCATTGTCGCACAAGAGCCCCTACTTGATTTTCCATGAGGATAGAGCTGAGCTCAGAACGCATCAGCAATTTCTTCCAAAGGTTTTGTCGGATGTTCATATCAATCAACCTATTGTGGTGCCAGTGGCTACTGACACCTCATTTACCTCAAAGTCCTTGAAAGTTGTGAGGGCTCTGAAGATATATGTGAAGAGAATTTCTCGTCCCAGGAAGTCGGACGAACTATTTGTCCTTTATGATCCCAACAAGATTGGGTGTACTGCTTCTAAGCAGACAATTTCTCGCTGGATCAATCTTACTATCCAGCATGCTTATTCTATGGCAGGATAGTCAGGTCCATTCTACTCGTAAGGTGGGTTCTTCCTGGGCGGCTGCCCAGGGTGTCTTGGTTTTACAGCTTTGCCGAGCAGCTACTTGGTCAGGGTCAAACACGTTTGCTAAGTTCTACAAGTTCGATACTTTGGCCGCTGAGGACCTTAAGTTTGGTCAATCTGTTCTTCAGGAATCTCAGCACTCTCCCTCCCATACTGGGAGCTTTGGTACATCCCCATGGAACTAAATGGAACCCCAGCATCCTCTAGGACATAAGAGAAAATAGGATTTTATATACCTACCTGTAAACCCTTTTCTCGTAGTCTGTAGAGGATGCTGGATGCCTGACCAGTGCTTCGTATTCCTGCATTGTTACTTGGTTAAGTATTGTTGGTTCAGTCATTGCTGAATCGTTTCAAGTTGGTTAGCTTGGCTTTCCTTTTGTTGTGTGTGAGCTGGTGTGAATCTCACCACTATGTATTTCCTTCTCTCGAGGTATGTCCCTCTCCTCGGGTACAGTTTCTAGACTGAGTCTGGTAGGAGGGGCATAGAGGGAGGAGCCAGCCCACACTATTAAACTCTTAAAGTGCCCATGGCTTCTAGTGGACCAGTTTATAACCCATGGTACTAAATGAAACCCCAGCATCCTCTACGGACTACGAGAAAAGGATTTACCGGTAGGTATATAAAATCCTATTTTTCTTTAATGTCTGAAGTGCAAGAACATCATATAGCAACAGGTGAACAGTTGACAGGAAAACAGTACAGCAAGGAATGCATAGCATACTATATATATATATATATATATATATATACAGTATATATATATAAATATATATATATATATATATATATATATGTCCATCTGCAGGTCCGGCTCTCCCATTAAGGTTACAATGCTGCGCCGGGTGCCCTCACAAACAAATCACATATACAGCCAAACAGGTGCGGCACTCCAGGCATCCAGGTAAGAGACAACGTTTCAATGCCTCTTTATTCCGCAGTTTCATCAGGTCAACTGACACTCCCTGAAAACAGTCAGTTGACACCCACAAATGCCTTTTTCCTGTCAATCTACTTGGAATCACCCGTGCAACACGCCTGCGCATTGCTGTGCATACGCATGCGCAGTTTGTACCTGATCACCAGCTGTGTGAAAATGCACAGCAGCAATGAGGTCTGAATTACCCCCAATGTCCCTTACATATATCCCGCACATTACTAATGCCCTTATACACATAATGACACAAAGTAATGCCCCTTACCCATATGACACCCATTATTAATGTTCTTATAAACACAATACGCCTTAAACAATATGCCAACCTTTATTAATGCCCTTATACACATAATGTCCCTTACACATATGATGCACATTATTAATGCCCTTATACACATAATGCCACAGATAATGTCCCTTTCACATATGCCACTATTAATGCATTTATACACATGACACACATAATGCCCCTTATACATAAGCCCAACACTAGTGCACAACTAATCCACCTGTACACATCACTCACATGACCGCTAACACTGTGACCTCTGCCTCTGCTTGGATACAGATGTATCCTTATACTGTACATCTTGCCTCAATACGCCATGCAGCAGGAGATGCCTAGCGTGAGACAGCTGGCAGCTCTGCTGCATCTTATTGACATTACTATGTGCCTAGGATGCACAAGAAGCTTATATTGATTAAAATGATACATTGCATTTAGTATGCAGATACAGCCAGTCATAAAAACCAAATATAGGCAAGTCGCATATCATTTTAATCAGCAGAATCTGCTTGTGCCCTAGGCATACCAAATCCCCTTGCTATTTGCCTAGTTTGCCTATGCCTAGGACCGGCTCTGCCTACTAATATATAGTACATTACAAGAAAAAATTGCACCAAATAAGAAAGCGCTCTCTAAGAGCCAAACGTTTAATTGAAATTAAACACCAAGATGAAAAACACTCTCAAATAGAGATACTGGAAATGCCATCTTGAAAACCTCATCTTGAAAACTTGGGCACTCCTAAAATCAACCAATGATTTTCCACAACCAAAAATTTCTAAAAGTATAGAATAAAGGAAAGAGGCAAACAGGAAAGCACAGGCCAAATACCAGTAAAATAATAGTCCTTTCTCTTTAGAATGCAGAGAAAAATCTCTGGTTAACAGGTTGCAGATTGTTGCTGGATTTATAATCAAAGCATCATGTGGTATAACTGTAACATACGCTTTCACCTTCTTATTATATGTGAAAAAAATGTGTCTTCCTTTTCCTTACACGTTTGTCTGTACCATGAGTTGGAAAGACACATAGAAGACAGATCCTTTACAAAATATAGATTTGATAACACATTGTGTGTATGTGTATATATATATATATATATATATATATATACACATATATACATTCTATAACTATATATATAAATGCGAAAGCCCTCACTGACTGACTCATTTACAAAAATGAACCTGTTGCTTCTTCCCATATTTGCTATGGGTGCCCCTCAGGTAACGCCAAGAACCATTGATTACCTTTACGTGTGTGTGTGTGCGTGTGTGTGTGTGTGTGTGTGTGTGTATATATATATATATCTAGCAGAAGAGAGCTAAAATTTTAATCTATTGACTTTAGTTAAATCTACAGTCTCCAGACACTTATACTGGAAATGCCATCTTGAAAACCTCATCTTGAAAACTTGGGCACTCCTAAAATCAACCAATGATTTTCCACAACCAAAAATTTCTAAAAGTATAGAATAAAGGAAAGAGGCAATCAGGAAAGCACAGGCCAAATACCAGAAATAAAAAAAATAAAAAATAGTCTGTAGAGAAAAAAGTGAAAATGACAAGAAAAAAGGTAATGCCAAGGATAATGTATTTAATAAAATCAAATGCTGCAAACAGAAATAGACAGATGATGGTAAGAGAAATGGAGTAAGAAAGAGAGTGGAGTATAAAAAGAGTGGATAGAACCAAAGAAAGAGAAAAGGAAAGAGAAAAAGACCAGAGGAAAGAAAGAGAGTTAAAAAGAAACAGGCAGTGCCGAGAATATCATCTAGTTTAACCACTTGCCTGGCATGGTCTCCTCAGATGTGACCATACCAGCAAGTGCTTTATCTGACCTGGTTGCACAGGATGGGACCAGTCAGATAAACAGTGTAAGCAGCGGCAGGGAAGAGAAACTTCCCTCCGCTGCTGCTAGAGGGACCGGAAGCAGGGCTGGTGCTAGGATGTTCTGCGCCCCCCTGCAAACTGAAAATTTGCGCCCTCCCTCCCATACTTTATAAAAGGACCCTGCAAAGAAGGGATGTGGTCTCACAAGGAAGGGGCATGGCCACACAATAGTACTCCTAAGTAAAATTATGCCACACTATCTTATTCACATTACACTGCACATAGTGCCCCTGATTCATATTACACCACATAGTCATGCCCCTTAATCATGTTACGCTACACAGTAGTACCCCTTATACACATTACACCACTAAATAGTTCCCATTATACACATTATGCTACACAGTAGTACCCCTTATACACAATGCCCACATTAGTAGTGCTGCTTATACACAATGTCCAATGTAGTTGCACCCCTTACACAAAATGCCCCCAGTAGTTGCGCTCCTTACACCTAATGTTCACAGTAGTAGTGCCGCCTACACATAATGCCCACAATAGTGCTCCTTATACATAATGTTCACAGTAGTAGCGTAATTAAAATACTCATAATGCCCACAGTTTAGCACCGCTTATACACATAAAGCCAACAGTCGTAGCACCCCTTGCACATAATGTCCACAGTAGTAATGCTCCTTATAATGTCTACAGTAGTACACATGATGCACAAAGTGGTAGCGCTCCTTATACACATAATGCCCACAGTAGTAGTGCCCCTTACACAAAATGTCCACAGTTTGGACCACCACTTATACACATAATGCCCACAGTAATGCCCCTTATACATAATGCTCAAAGTAGTAGATTCACTTTTACTCATAATGCCCACAGTAGTAGCGCAGCTTATACACATAATGTCCACAGTAGTAGTGCCACTTATACACATAATTCCCACAGTAGTAGTGCCCCATATACACATAATGCCCATAGTAGTACTGTCCCCTACACATAATGTCCACAGTAATACCACTTACACATAATGCCTATAGTAATGTCGCTTACACATTATGCCACACAGACACAGCAAGGGCAGATTTAGAAGAAAATGATAGGGGGCCCCCATGATAGGGGAAGGGGAGAGTTTAGTTGTACTAGATACCAGTAAAAGGGCATGGTCTCAATACAAGGGGAGTGGCAGAGAGACATACACAGGGGGACATACATGGTATGACAGAGGGGCATACACAGGGTGACAGTGGCACCTATACACAGGATGACAGAGTGACATACAAAGGGTGACTGAGGGACATACGTAGGGTGACAGTGGCACATATACATGGGGTGACAGAGGGTCATACACAGGCTGACAGAGAGGCATACACGGGGTGACAGAGTCATACACAGGGTGACAGAGGGACATACACAGGGTGACAGAGGGACATATGCATGGGACAGTAGGACAGTGGGTCATGCACAGGGTGACAATGCATGTTCTCCCTGTGCCCTCCCACTTACCCTCCCACTTAATCTATTTTTGCCAGTCCCCATATTAATTTTCCCCTCACGCTATTAGTCACTGACCTGGCCGGCCACCACTGCTGTTTTAACTGGCCGCACGGGGTTCTATCCTGTGTGTGCCAATCTGGCTGCAGTTTCCTGCTGTTAGGAGTAGGCAGTGCTACACTTGCACAGATGATGAGGTCAGGACTTCAGCAAGCCTGCAGGGAGAGGACAGCGACTGCTCCTCCCAAGGACAGGGCAGTACATGGCACAAGGGGAGGCAGTAACAGGGTGGGGAGTGGGGACAGTTACAGTGTGCAGGTGGGCATGTTACAGTGAGCAGGGGAAGTTAGAGGATGTAAGGGGAGGGGTAATTACAGGATCTGGGGGTGCAGTAGCAGGTGAGTGCCTTTACAGCATGTAGGGGTGTAGTTGCATGGGGTGCAGGAGTATCGCTTCCATGGGTGTCAGTTATAAAGTGCAGCAGTAGGAGTTACAGGGTGCAAGGGTGGCTGTTACAGAGTGCTGTTACAGGGTGCAGGAGTGTCATTTGTATGAGGGCAGGGGTGCAGAATATACAATGTGCAGTGGGAACAGTTGCAAGGTGTAATTGCAGGGGGTGTAACTGGGTGCAAGGGAAGAAGTTATAGGGTTAAGTGGTGTCACTTGCATGAGGTGAGGGCAGTTATATTGTATAGGGAAGCAATTACAGTGTGCGGTGAGGGGGGCAGGGGTTGATGTCATAGTTGCAGGGAAGGTTCAAAGGTGGAAGTTACAGGGTTACCCTTGCATGGGGAGCAGTTACAGGTACAAGGGTGGCACGAGGAAGGGGTGCAGTTGCAGTGCTTAGTGAGAGCAGTAATAAGGTGCAGGGATGGAAGGTGTATGTAGCAGTGGCTACATGCCCTGTCATTCTGAAGTCTCAGCAACAACCCTCAGCCCGACACTTAAACTCCTCCATCCCCCACCCACTCCTCTATGCTCCTCTATACTGTTTATTTGTCTAGTGGGGATGGGGATAATGTTGCTTACCACTGCGCTGATTAGGAGAGGGACAGAGCTGGAGATGCAGTCAGTCACCCGAGTGTGACCTGCAGAGATTTGTCTCATGAAAACAAAGCTCTACAGGCTGCAGTAAGCTAACATGGAGAGTGACTACATACGGCAGTTGGCACCGATAACTTCATTGCCCAATCTGCCACCTGCTCTGGGTTCCCTCCGGCTGGGATGCGTGTCTGCCTCTCCTCCCTCAACTTAGATCCACCTGTGCCTTAAGAGCAGAGCCGCGGTTAATACTCAGCGGGACAGGCGCAGCGGCGACCGCACTGGACAGAGTAAAGCAGGGTAGCAGAGCAGGGCGAGCGCCTCTCCTGGCCGGCGCCTCCCTGCATTGCATACCCTTGCTGAGTGGCTAGTGCCGGGCCTGACCGGAAGGTCCCTCTGCCTCTCTGCACCCTCCCCTCAGTGTTGCCATGCTGTCAATTATTGCTGATTAGTCAGCACAGCAGGACCCCCCACCCAGCGGCTGCAGACAATGGCAGACACTGGGAAAGTGTAAAACAACCCCCAAAAGCCACCTCCACGCCCCCCAGTGTACCTGGCAGCTGTCTTGGGGCTAAAAATTAATGTTGCAATGGTCGCAACGTTACCTATGTTCCGATGTTACCGATCTTCCCAACTGATGTTCTGGGACTGATGTCCCAATGGGGGCTGCATTACTGTGTGAGGAGAACTGAGAAATCAGTATTTTTTTGCACTTTTAATTAGTGATGAACGGGTTCGGATCCTTGGGATCCGATCCCGCCCGAACTTCACCTTTTTTTTCACGGGTCCGAGCAACTCGGATCCTCCCGCCTTGCTCGGTTAACCAGAGCGCGCCCGAACGTCATCATCCCGCGGTCGGATTCTCGCGAGATTCGTATTCTATATAAGGAGCCGCGCGTCGCCACCATTTTTTACTCGTGCATTGGAGATGAACGTGAGAGGACGTGGCTGGCGTCCTCTCAGTTTCTATGTTCAGTGGGCTGCAAATTGTGCTGCAAATATCTGTGCTCAGTGTGCTGCAAATATCTGTGCTCAGTGTGCTGCAAGTGCAAATATCTACGTTCTCTGCCTGAAAAACGCTCCATATCTGACTGTGCTCAGTGTGCTGCAAATATCTGTGCTCAGTGTGCTAATTGCTTTATTGTGGGGACTGGGGACCAGCAGTATTATATAGTAGAAGGACAGTGCAGAGTTTTGCTGATCAGTGACCAGTGACCACCAGTATTATAGGTTCTCTGCCTGAAAAACGCTCCATATCTGTGCAGCATTGTAGTATATAGTAGGAGGACAGTGAAGAATTTTGCTGACCACCAGTATAACTATATATATAGCAGTACGGTACAGTATTCCACTGCTCTACCTACCTCTGTGTCGTCAAGTATACTATCCATCCATACCTGTGGTGCATTTCAGTTTTGCATAGTTTGCTGACCACCAGTATATGATATATAGCAGTACGGTACAGTAGGCCACTGCTCTACCTACCTCTGTGTCGTCAAGTATACTATCCATCCATACCTGTGGTGCATTTCAGTTTTGCACAGTTTGCTGACCACCAGTATATACTATATAGCAGTACGGTACAGTAGGCCACTGCTCTACCTACCTCTGTGTCGTCAAGTATACTATCCATCCATACCTGTGGTGCATTTCAGTTTCGCCCAGTTTGCTGACCACCAGTATATACTATATAGCAGTACGGTACAGTAGGCCACTGCTCTACTTACCTCTGTGTCGTCAAGTATACTATCCATCCATACCTGTGGTGCATTTCAGTTTTGCACAGTTTGCTGACCACCGGTATATACTATATAGCAGTACGGTACAGTAGGCCACTGCTCTACCTACCTCTGTGTCGTCAAGTATACTATCCATTCATACCTGTGGTGCATTTCAATTTTGCACAGTTAGCTGACCACCAGTATATACTATATAGCAGTACGGTACAGAAGGCCACTGCTCTACCTACCTCGGTGTCGTCAAGTATACTATCCATCCATACCTGTGGTGCATTTCAGTTTTGCACAGTTAGCTGACCACCAGTATATACTATATAGCAGTACGTTACAGAAGGCCACTGCTCTACCTACCTCTGTGTCGTCAAGTATACTATCCATCCATACCTGTGGTGCATTTCAGTTTTGCACAGTTTGCTGACCACCAGTATATACTATATAGCAGTACGGTATAGAAGACCACTACTCTATCTACCTCTGTGTCATCAAGTATACTATCCATCCATACCTGTGGTGCATTTCAGTTGTGCGCAGTATATATAGTAGTAGGCCATTGCTATTGATATATTACTGGCATATAATTCCACACATTAAAAAATGGAGAACAAAAATGTGGAGGGTAAAATAGGGAAAGATCAAGATCCACTTACACCTCGTGCTGAAGCTGCTGCCACTAGTCATGGCCGAGACGATGAAATGCCATCAACGTCGTCTGCCAAGGCCGATGCCCAATGTCATAGTAGAGAGCATGTAAAATCAAAAAAAATAAAGCTCAGTTTAATGACCCAAAAATCTAAATCAAAATCGTCTGAGGAGAAGTGTTAACTTGCCAATGTGCCATTTACGACACAGAGTGGCAAGGAACAGCTGAGGCCCTGGCCTATGTTCAAGGCTAGTGGTTCCGCTTCACCTGATGATGGAAGCACTCATCCTCCTGCTAGGAAACTTAAAAGAGTTAAGATGGCAAAAGAACAGCAAAGAACTGTGCGTTCTTCTAAATCACAAATCCCCAAGGAGAGTCCAATTGTGTCGGTTGCGATGCCTGACTTTCCCAACACTGGACGGGAAGAGGTTGCGCCTTCCACCATTTGCACGCCCCCTGCAAGTGCTGGAAGGAGCACCCGCAGTCCAGTTCCTGATAGTCAAATTGAAGATGTCACTGTTGAATTACACCAGGATGAGGATATGGGTGTTGCTGGCGCTGGGGAGGAAATTGACAATGAGTATTATGATGGTGAGGTGGTTTGTTTAAGTCAGGCACCCGGGGAGACACCTGTTGTCCATGGGACGAATATGGCCATTGACATGCCTGGTCAAAATACCAAAAAAATCACCTCTTCGGTGTGGAATTATTTCAACAGAAATGCGGATAACTGGTGTCAAGCCGTGTGTTGCATTTGTCAAGCTGTAATAAGTAGGGGTAAGGACGTTAAACACCTAGGAACATACTTCCTTATACGTCACCTGGACCGCATTCATCAGAAGTCAGTGACAAGTTCAAAAACTTTGGATGACAGCGGAAGCAGTCCACTGACCACTAAATCCCTTCCTCTTGTAACCAATCTCCTGCAAACCACACCACCAACTCCCTCAGTGTCTATTTCCTCTTACACAGGAAAGCCAATAGTCCTGTAGGCCATGTCACTGTCAAGTCTGACGAGTCCTCTCCTGCCTGGGATTCCTCCGATGCATCCTTGAGTGTAACGCCTACTCCTGCTGGCGCTGCTGTTGTTGCTGCTGGGAGTCGATCGTCATCCCAGAGGGGAAGTCGGAAGACCACTTGTACTACTTTCAGTAAGCAATTGACTGTCCAACAGTCCTTTGCGAGGAAGATGAAATATCACAGCAGTCATCCTGCTGCAAAGCAGATAACTCAGGCCTTGGCAGCCTGAATGGTGAGAAACGTGTTTCCGGTATCCACCGTTAATTCACAGGGAACTAGAGACTTGATTGAGGTACTGTGTCCCCGGTACCAAATACCATCTAGGTTCCATTTCTCTAGGCAGGCGATACCGAAAATGTACACAGACGTCAGAAAAAGAGTCACCAGTGTCCTAAAAAATGCAGTTGTACCCAATGTCCACTTAACCACGGACATGAGGACAAGTGGAGCAGGGCAGACTAAGGACTATATGACTGTGACAGCCCACTGGGTAAATGTATTGCCTCCCGCAGCAAGAAAAGCAGCTGTGGCACCAGTAGCAGCATCTCGCAAACGTCAACTCGTTCCTAGGCAGGCTACGCTTTGTATCACCGCTTTCCATAAGAGGCACACAGCTGACAACCTCTTACGGAAACTGAGGAACATCATCGCAGAATGGCTTACCCCAATTGGACTCTCCTGGGGATTTGTGACATCGGACAACGCCACCAATATTGTGCGTGCATTACATCTGGGCAAATTCCAGCACATCCCATGTTTTGCACATACATTGAATTTGGTTGTGCAGAATTATTTAAAAAATGACAGGGGCGTGCAAGAGATGCTGTCGGTGGCCCGAAGAATTGCGGGCCACTTTCGGCATTCAGCCACCGCGTGCCGAAGACTGGAGCACCAGCAAACATTCCTGAACCTGCCCTGCCATCATCTGAAGCAAGAGGTGGTAACGAGGTGGAATTCAACCCTCTATATGCTTCAGAGGATGGAGGAGCAGCAAAAGGCCATTCAAGCCTATACATCTGCCTACGATATAGGCAAAGGAGGGGGAATGCACCTGAATCAAGCGCAGTGTGGAATGATTTCAACGTTGTGCAAGGTTCTGCAACCCTTTGAACTTGCCACACGTGAAGTCAGTTCAGACACTGCCAGTCTGAGTCAGGTCATTCCCCTCATCAGGCTTTTGCAGAAGAAGCTGGAGACATTGAAGGAGGAGCTAAAACAGAGCGATTCCGCTAGGCATGTGGGACTTGTGGATGGAGCCCTTAATTCGCTTAACCAGGATTCACGGGTGGTCAATCTGTTGAAATCAGAGCACTACATTTAGGCCACCGTGCTCGATCCTAGATTTAAAATCTACGTTGTATCTCTCTTTCCGGCAGACACAAGTCTGCAGAGGTTCAAAGGCCTGCTGGTGAGAAAATTGTCAAGTCAAGCGGAACGTGACCCGTCAACAGCTCCTCCTTCACATTCTCCCGTAACTGGGGGTGCAAGGAAAAGGCTAAGAACTCCGAGCCCACCCGCTGGCGGTGATGCAGGGCAGTCTGGAGTGAGTGCTGACATATGGTCTGGACTGAAGGACCTGCCAACGATTACTGACATGTCATCTACTGTCACTGCATATGATTCTGTCACCATTGAAAGAATGGTGGAGGATTATATGAGTGACCGCATCCAAGTAGGCACGTCAGACAGTCCGTACGTATACTGGCAGGAAAAAGAGGCAATTTGGAGGCCCTTGCACAAACTGGCTTTATTTTACCTAAGTTGACCCCCCCTCCAGTGTGTACTCCGAAAGAGTGTTTAGTGCAGCCGCTCACCTTGTCAGCAATCGGCGTACGAGGTTACTTCCAGAAAATGTGGAGAAGATGATGTTCATCAAAATGAATTATAATCAATTCCTCCGTGGAGACATTCACCAGCAATTGCCTCCAGAAAGTACACAGGGACCTGAGATGGTGGATTCCAGTGGGGACGAATTAATAATCTGTGAGGAGGGGGATGTACACAGTGAAAGGGGTGAGGAATCGGACGAAGAGGAGCCTCTGTAGAGCCAGTTTGTGCAAGGAGAGATTGATTGCTTCTTTTTTGGTGGGGGCCCAAACCAACCAGTCATTTCAGTCACAGTCGTGTGGCAGACCCTGTCGCTTAAATGATGGGTTTGTTAAAGTGTGCATGTCCTGTTTATACAACATAAGGGTGGGTGGGAGGGCCCAAGGACAATTCCATCTTGCACCTCTTTTTTCTTTCATTTTTCTTTGCATCATGTGCTGTTTGGGGACTATTTTTTTGAAGTGCCATCCTGCCTGACACTGCAGTGCCACTCCTAGATGGGCCAGGTGTTTGTGTCGGCCACTTGGGTCGCTTAGCTTAGTCACACAGCGACCTCATTGTGCCTCTTTTTTTCTTTGCATCATGTGCTGTTTGAGGACTATTTTTTTAAATCTGCCATCCTGTCTGACACTGCAGTGCCATACCTAGATGGGCCAGGTGTTTGTCTCGGCCACTTGGGTCGCTTAGCTTAGTCATCCAGCGACCTCGGTGCAAATTTTAGGACTAAAAATAATATTGTGAGGTGTGAAGTGTTCAGAATAGACTGAAAATGAGTGGAAATTATGGTTATTGTGGTTAATAATACTATGGGATCAAAATGACCCCCAAATTCTATGATTTAAGCTGTTTTTGAGGGTTTTTTGTAAAAAAAAAACACCCGAATCCAAAACACACCCGAATCCGCCAAAAAAATTTCAGGGAGGTTTTGCCAAAACGCCTCTGAATCCAAAACACGGCCTCGGAACCGAATCCAAAACCAAAACACAAAACCCGAAAAATTTCCGGTGCACATCACTACTTTTAATGTAACTAAATAGAGAGAACACAAAAATATGGCTTTCTCCAGCTAAATTACTATGGAACAAATGGAATGGTGTTTCCTTGCATCTGTGAAGTGAATAAGATGTAAAAGGTAAAAAAGAGAAGGTACACTACACCTCTTGGAGCATCAAAGTTGTGGCCATATAGCATATAGATGCCAGGTGTATGAGGGCACATCTGTATGTAATTTAATGCCAAGTTGTGCAAAAAGCAAGCACAATAGTGTAAGAATTAGTGCATTAATGTGACATGATCCAAAGCCATAAATAACCCCAAATGTATTTATTATTATATTGTGTAGAAGTAGGATTCAGTTGTATTAACTGAGTAAAATATGAATGAACACAGCATTGACTCTTTACTTTTCCCCTGAGGTTAGCTAGTTTTAAATTTATTGCTTTTTGTTGCTAGATGTCCTATTTAATTATCTGCTTCGCTTCATCAACATTAACATTCTTAATGGTAGTGCTCATTCTTTTATCATAAACTTGAGATGATTTTCTGGTTGATTTTAATTTTCTGCACTCAACACGGTTTAAACTGAATACCTTTTAGACATTACGTTTCAGTGCATTAGTATAATCCTAGCCTGATTTTTTATTTCTGGTAAAAAAGATTTGTGGTTTTTTTCTTACCATTTTGTCAAAAGAGTAAATGTAGTGATTAATGCTAATTGTCCATTGGAAACAGTAAAATACTGGATATTGAAAATGCTCTATGTTCTCAATCATTAGCAAATGTTAGAAATCTGTCACAGTGGCAAAAAATTTATTGAAATACACTAGTGTAGATTTAAAGTATTGCATGCTCAATTATGTATATATAACTTATAATACAGTATATACTGCATATACTCTCTCTCTCTCTATATATATATATATATATATATACAGGTTTAGTATCCCTTATCCAAAATGCTTGGGACCAGAGGTATTTTGGATATCGGATTTTTCCGTATTTTGGAATAATTAGAAACCATAAAGAGATATCATGGTGATGGGACCTAAGTCTAAGCACAGAATGCATTTATGTTACATATACACCTTATACACACAGCCTGAAGGTAATTTCAGCCAATATTTTTTATAACTTTGTGCATTAAACAAAGTGTGTCTACAGTCACACAATTCATTTATGTTTCATATACACCATATACACAGAGCCTGAAGGTCATTTAATACAATATTATTAATAACTTTGTGTATTAAACAAAGTTTGTGTACATTGAGCCATCAAAAAACAAAGGTTTTACTATCTCACTCTCACTCAAAAAAGTCCGTATTTCGGAATATTCCGTATTTCGGAATATTTGGATATGGGATACTCAACCTGTATATATATATATTTTTTTATATATATATCTAACAATACTATGAACCTCAGCTTCACTGCTAATGATAGTACGGATAAGATTGAATTTCTGGACCTGGTACTGACACACTCAGGGTAAGAAGTGATTACCAAGAACTACATTAAAAAGGTCGATATGAACAGCTATGTGCACTATAAGAGCAACCACAGTCGACAATGGAAGGATAATATACCACTCTCGCAATTCACCAGAATAACCAGGAACTGTAAGAATAATGATGACCGAGACCAACAGCTGCAAGTCTACGCTGGAAGATTTAAGAAGAAAGAATACCCGAACCATCTACTGGAAGAAGCTAACGCTAAAGCAAAGGAACTTGAGAGAAAACACCTCCTAAATTATAAAACGAGGGAGAAGAAGGAGGACACTGTGAAGTTCATCACTACATACAATAGGCACGAGCACCTTATAAAAAGAACTTTGAAAAAACATTGGAATGTCCTCCTGATGGATCCCATTTTAAAAGACTATCTCCCAAAAGAACCATCTGTGGTATTCAGGAAGTCTCAAAATCTCAAAGACCTTGTGGCACCAAGCATGTTGAGAAACCCGGAAGTACTCTCTAGAATGCCAAAATGTGTGGGGTGCTACAAATGTGGTCGCTGCAATGTGTGTCGGTATCTGCATCCTAATAGGAGAACTTTCAAAAATAACAGTGATACCAAAGACTATACAATTAAACAATTTATTAACTGCATCACCGTCTCGGTTATCTACATGCTGGAGTGTTCATGCAGAATGAAATATATTGGGAAAACCAAGAGACCCTTGAAGCTCCGTATTCAGGAACACGTGAGGAACATCAAAAACAAGGTCCTGACACATGCGGTGTCGAAACATTTCCATTTATGCTACAATTCTGACCCCGAGGAACTAACGTTCAAAGGTATCAAGTTGGTTGCGCTTGGAGAGAGAGGTGGAGATATTTCCAACCTTCTATCTAGAAGGGAGATGTACTGGATTTTCGAACTGAACACTATGCATCCAGACGGTTTCAACGAGGGCTATGAAATAGCCCCGTTTCTATAACGTAAGCCAGCTTTTACATCTCCTCTTTGTCACCAGAGCAACCTTCCTTATTTTTCCTTCATTTTTCTTTTCTTCTCCTCTTCCATGTACTTTCCTTTCACCTCTGTTCATATCATCATTACAGCCATACCACACTGGAGATGGCCAAATCCGCCTGATCTTGGAAGCCAAGCAGTATTGGGCCCAGCCAGTACATAGATGGGAGACCATCATGGAAGACTGGGTGCTGTATTTCTGAAAGAGGAATATGAGGCTGTCTGTACCTCCATTTTTCAAACCTCTCTTCTGAAATCAATCATTCTTTTTGGGGAGCTCTGGTGCAGCCTCCGTGTTATATTGAATGAGCCGAATACACAGGGGAACCTGTATATATATGTATATATATATATATATATATATATATCTGTTGTTTGAACATAAGGATCAAACTACGCACTGGAATGTACATGGTTTAAATGCGTATATGCGCCTATACAATGAGGTGTAATATACACACTTTTACATCTAATGGGGTTATTACGCTCCCGATCTAACTGTATAATGCAGATAGTGATCATCATTACATATTGTGGCCACTCCCCCCATTTTTTCAGCTCATTAGCTTAATCGGCTATATGCACATAATAAAATATACCCATATCTAACGTTTATAAGTATGGACTAGGTAAAATTAATAACCACACCAATGTAATTGAAGCACTAAAACTACTCTCTTTTTCCTGTTTCTTCTTTTTTAAACACATCCGAGGCTTATGAGTACCATTGTGAATCATCTGAAATTTCTCCATCAAAATGGCCACCGGGATTGGACTTTTTACAATAGAATTGTCTGTTAGCAGTTCGTACTACAAGAAAATGGCCGCCGTTTGTTGACATCCGGAGCAGGGACATCAAACGTTACCCGATCAGACTGCACTAGACGGGCGCATGCGCATTAGCGCAAGAAAATGAAAGCCGTGTGTGGAAATTCGGAGCAGGGACATCAAGCGTCACCTGATCAGGCTGCACTAGACGGGCGCATGCGCAGTAGCGCTCGGAGACCCGATTACCAGCATTCGGGGCCGGCGCATGAGCAGAGGGAGACATCGGACGCCGGAAGAGGGGCGGAAGTGACGTCACCCTCAGTCCGGACCGGAAGTCCCCGAAAAAGACTTCAAAACACCTTACAAGTATTAAATTACTGTATTTAACATAGCGTTTTTCCTCAGCATTGTGTTACCAATGTAGAGGGAGCACTGGCACCTTATTTTTGCAATGTGAAATGTATCCTTCATTTCTGAATCACTAATTGACAGGAAATGATGTAACAATTACTTTCTCATTAGTATAGGTATATATATCTGAGCTGTCCCACTCATAGATCACCCCTTGATGAAGTCCAGATAGGACGAAACGCGTTGGGTGTTACCAGACTTAACCCATCTTCTCAAGTTAAGCAGTTTTATGGTTCTTTTTTATCTTGTCTATACCATCATTTTATGCAGTCTATGTTGCCCATTTTTTAACATTTTAGGGTTAAATTCTCTGTATTTTTAAGTTTGCTCTAAAAATTTTAAACATCTTTTATTTGTGATTTTAGTGGTGTTACTGTTTTTTACTGGTGTATTTAGTAATAAATTGTCAAAAAATGTTTATATTTACGGTCTCCCAAATTTTATGTGACATCATTGGTCGCTTTGAAACACCTTATCCACCGTTCCATTTACATGACCCATAAAGCACTTTACCAATGCTTTTTTCTTAAGGTGTAGCAGACGCCCTATTAAATTCAAGGGAGTGTCCTTCAAGGGAGATTATATAGGTGTATATATATATCTATTTATTTTTTGATCTTACCTAATATAATTTTTTTGGTCTAACTACTAGTGTTGATTGGCGATCGCATATTGGCGCGGTTGGTTCACTCGTTTCACACTGTATATATATATATATATATAAATATATATATAAAACTGTGAAAGCCATCACTCACTCACTTAGTCACTGACTCATCACTGATTCTCTTACTTCCCGATGTGCTAGGAAGCTGAAATTCAACATAGGTATTCTACAGGTGAGAAATAGGAAAACTACATAATTAGACTTTTAATAAACCTCCTCTAAGGGGTTGAAATGGGGATTGACTTAGTAACGTCATTACCGTTGCATGGCTTGTGTTGCGTGAACAATAATGCCCAAATGGACAATCAAATCAAAATTTGGATTGTACCTCCAGTGTGTAGAAATGTGTATATATATATATATATATATATATATATATATATATATATATCCAGTGGGTCCACACTCACTGCTACAAGATCACCATGGTGTATATATATATATATATATATATATATATACTATATTTGGATAGATAGATAGATAGATAGATAGATAGATAGATAGATAGATAGACAGACAGTGCATGTGGAAAGTTTTCACAGAGCTTCACTTTTTCCACATTTTGTTATGTTGCAGCCTTATTCCAAACTGGAATAAATTATTTTTTTCCCCTCAGAGTCTACACACAATACCCCATAATAACGTGAAAAAAGTGTTTCTGAGATTTTTGTAAATTTATTAAAAATAAAAAATTAGGAAATCACATGCACCTTTGGCAGCAATTACAGACTCAAGTCTTTTTGAATATGATGCCACAAGCTTGGCATCTCAAGGATGATCAGTGGAAACAGGATGCACCTGAACTCAATTTTGAGCTTCATGGCAAAGACAATACTTATGTACATGTAATTTCTTAGGTTTTTATTTTTAATAAATTTGCAAAAAACTAAAAAAAACTTTTTTCATGTTGACATTATGGGGTATTGTGTGTAGAATTTGGAGGGAAGTATATTCCATTTTGGAATAAGGCTGTAACATAACAAAATGTGCAAAAAGTACAGCATTGTGAATACTTTCCAGATGCACTGTAGAAGTTACTCATTAACAAGTGGAGCAGTGGTGCAAGGTCTGTATGAAGAAGCATATAACACACTCACGTCCTTATTACAGAAAAACAGTGAATAACCCACACTCACATTCAGTGTGAAAACTTACTTTAATTCAAAAGTGCAGCATTTTCAAAAGAAAATTAATAGCAGCTGCCTGACAGCGGTTTCGACTGATCAATATCAGTTTTCCTCAGTGGCTTAGCAGGCACCGTAGAAAAATCTGATTTATAACAGTAAAAAAAGGCGCCAAGCTGTATGAGTCACCAGCTTGCACTGATTCCCGACCAAGCCCATCATGGGTTCATTGCCAGCGATGCCACTAGGGGGGTAGGGCCACATGGCAAGGTGCACAGTCTGGTGTTCCCAGGGAGTTTTTGCAAGTGACATGCATGCATTCGACAGTTTGTCACTGGTGAGCTGTCATTAGCTCCCATTGGTGTGGGTTCTTCACTGGTTCTCTGTAAGGAGGACGTGACTGTTAGATACTGTATATCACATGTTTTGCACTCACCTAATCATACTCCAAACTGTATTTCATTTAAATTATGAGAATGTTTATTGCAATCATTTGTTAAGCTTAGCAACTATGTCAGAGTCTTCCATTCAGGAGCGAGAAATAGAGAAAGAGAGAGAGAGAAAGAAAGAAAGAAAGAAAGAAAGAAAGAAAGAAAGAAAGAAAGAAAGAAAGAAAGAAAGAAAGAAAGAAAGAAAGAAAGAAAGAAAGAGAGTTAGGGCTTTCCAGAGGATTTTATGACAGCAAAGCAATAACAAGCAAGGCCAACATTTGTGACTTTACCCTAAAATATAATTGTTTTTCATTCTGTCAGGTGTAAGCTAGAGATGAGCGGGTTCGGTTCCTCGGAATCCAAACCCGCCCGAACTTCATGTTTTTTTACACGGGTCCGAGCGACTCGGATCTTCCCGCCTTGCTCGGTTAACCCGAGCGCGCCCGAACGTCATCATGACGCTGTCGGATTCTCGCGAGGCTCGGATTCTATCGCGAGACTCGGATTCTATATAAGGAGCCGCGCGTCGCCGCCATTTTCACACGTGCATTGAGATTGATAGGGAGAGGACGTGGCTGGCGTCCTCTCCATTTAGATTAGAAGAGAGAGAGTGAGATTGAGACAGAGACACTTGATTTACTGGAGCTTAGGAGTACTAGAGAGTGCAGAGTTTACTAGTGACTGACCACTGACCAGTGACCACCAGTGCAGTTTTATTTAATATAATCCGTTCTCTGCCTGAAAAAAACGATACACAGTGACTCAGTCACATACCATATCTGTGCTCAGCCCAGTGTGCTGCATCATCTATGTATAATATCTGACTGTGCTCACACAGCTTAATTGTGGGGGAGACTGGGGAGCAGTTATAGGTTATAGCAGGAGCCAGGAGTACATACATATTATTAAAATTAAACAGTGCACACTTTTGCTGCAGGCAGGAGTGCCACTGCCAGTGTGACTGACCAGTGACCTGACCACACTGACCACCAGTATAGTATACTATATTGTGATTGCCTGAAAAAGTTAAACACTCGTCGTGTGACTTGTGTGGTGTTTTTTTTTTTATTCTATAAAAAACTCATTCTGCTGACAGACAGTGTCCAGCAGGTCCGTCATTATATAATATATACCTGTCCGGCTGCAGTAGTGATATATATATATTTTTTATATCATTATTTATCATCCAGTCGCAGCAGACACAGTACGGTAGTTCACGGCTGTAGCTACCTCTGTGTCGGCACTCGGCAGTCCATCCATAATTGTATACCACCTACCCGTGGTTTTTTTTTTCTTTCTTCTTTATACATACTACATCTCATTATCATCCAGTCTATATTAGCAGCAGACACAGTACAGTACGGTAGTCCACGGCTGTAGCTACCTCTGTGTCGGCACTCGGCAGTCCATCCATAATTGTATACCACCTACACGTGGTTTTTTTTTCTTTCTTCTTTATACATACATACTACATCTCATTATCATCCAGTCTATATTAGCAGCAGACACAGTACAGTACGGTAGTCCACGGCTGTAGCTACCTCTGTGTCGGCACTCGGCAGTCCATCCATAATTGTATACCACCTACCCGTGGTTTTTTTTTCTTTCTTCTTTATACATACTACATCTCATTATCATCCAGTCTATATTAGCAGCAGACACAGTACAGTACGGTAGTCCACGGCTGTAGCTACCTCTGTGTCGGCACTCGGCAGTCCATTCATAATTGTACACTAGTATCCATCCATCTCCATTGTTTACCTGAGGTGCCTTTTAGTTGTGCCTATTAAAATATGGAGAACAAAAATGTTGAGGTTCCAAAATTAGGGAAAGATCAAGATCCACTTCCACCTCGTGCTGAAGCTGCTGCCACTAGTCATGGCCGAGACGATGAAATGCCAGCAACGTCGTCTGCCAAGGCCGATGCCCAATGTCATAGTACAGAGCATGTCAAATCCAAAACACCAAATATCAGTAAAAAAAGGACTCCAAAACCTAAAATAAAATTGTCGGAGGAGAAGCGTAAACTTGCCAATATGCCATTTACCACACGGAGTGGCAAGGAACGGCTGAGGCCCTGGCCTATGTTCATGGCTAGTGGTTCAGCTTCACATGAGGATGGAAGCACTCAGCCTCTCGCTAGAAAACTGAAAAGACTCAAGCTGGCAAAAGCACCGCAAAGAACTGTGCGTTCTTCGAAATCCCAAATCCACAAGGAGAGTCCAATTGTGTCGGTTGCGATGCCTGACCTTCCCAACACTGGACGTGAAGAGCATGCGCCTTCCACCATTTGCACGCCCCCTGCAAGTGCTGGAAGGAGCACCCGCAGTCCAGTTCCTGATAGTCAGATTGAAGATGTCAGTGTTGAAGTACACCAGGATGAGGAGGATATGGGTGTTGCTGGCGCTGGGGAGGAAATTGACCAGGAGGATTCTGATGGTGAGGTGGTTTGTTTAAGTCAGGCACCCGGGGAGACACCTGTTGTCCGTGGGAGGAATATGGCCGTTGACATGCCTGGTGAAAATACCAAAAAAATCAGCTCTTCGGTGTGGAACTATTTCAACAGAAATGCGGACAACAGGTGTCAAGCCGTGTGTTCCCTTTGTCAAGCTGTAATAAGTAGGGGTAAGGACGTTAACCACCTCGGAACATCCTCCCTTATACGTCACCTGCAGCGCATTCATAATAAGTCAGTGACAAGTTCAAAAACTTTGGGTGACAGCGGAAGCAGTCCACTGACCAGTAAATCCCTTCCTCTTGTAACCAAGCTCACGCAAACCACCCCACCAACTCCCTCAGTGTCAATTTCCTCCTTCCCCAGGAATGCCAATAGTCCTGCAGGCCATGTCACTGGCAATTCTGACGAGTCCTCTCCTGCCTGGGATTCCTCCGATGCATCCTTGCGTGTAACGCCTACTGCTGCTGGCGCTGCTATTGTTGCTGCTGGGAGTCGATGGTCATCCCAGAGGGGAAGTCGTAAGCCCACTTGTACTACTTCCAGTAAGCAATTGACTGTTCAACAGTCCTTTGCGAGGAAGATGAAATATCACAGCAGTCATCCTGCTGCAAAGCGGATAACTGAGGCCTTGACAATTATGTTGGTGTTAGACGTGCGTCCGGTATCCGCCGTTAGTTCACAGGGAACTAGACAATTTATTGAGGCAGTGTGCCCCCGTTACCAAATACCATCTAGGTTCCACTTCTCTAGGCAGGAGATACCGAAAATGTACACGGACCTCAGAAAAAGACTCACCAGTGTCCTAAAAAATGCAGCTGGACCCAATGTCCACTTAACCACGGACATGTGGACAAGTGGAGCAGGGCAGGGTCAGGACTATATGACTGTGACAGCCCACTGGGTAGATGTATGGACTCCCGCCGCAAGAACAGCAGCGGCGGCACCAGTAGCAGCATCTCGCAAACGCCAACTCTTTCCTAGGCAGGCTATGCTTTGTATCACCGCTTTCCAGAATACGCACACAGCTGAAAACCTCTTACGGCAACTGAGGAAGATCATCGCGGAATGGCTTACCCCAATTGGACTCTCCTGTGGATTTGTGGCATCGGACAACGCCAGCAATATTGTGTGTGCATTAAATATGGGCAAATTCCAGCACGTCCCATGTTTTGCACATACCTTGAATTTGGTGGTGCAGAATTTTTTTTAAAACGACAGGGGCGTGCAAGAGATGCTGTCGGTGGCCAGAAGAATTGCGGGACACTTTCGGCGTACAGGCACCACGTACAGAAGACTGGAGCACCACCAAAAACTACTGAACCTGCCCTGCCATCATCTGAAGCAAGAAGTGGTAACGAGGTGGAATTCAACCCTCTATATGCTTCAGAGGTTGGAGGAGCAGCAAAAGGCCATTCAAGCCTATACAATTGAGCACGATATAGGAGGTGGAATGCACCTGTCTCAAGCGCAGTGGAGAATGATTTCAACGTTGTGCAAGGTTCTGATGCCCTTTGAACTTGCCACACGTGAAGTCAGTTCAGACACTGCCAGCCTGAGTCAGGTCATTCCCCTCATCAGGCTTTTGCAGAAGAAGCTGGAGACATTGAAGGAGGAGCTAACACGGAGCGATTCCGCTAGGCATGTGGGACTTGTGGATGGAGCCCTTAATTCGCTTAACAAGGATTCACGGGTGGTCAATCTGTTGAAATCAGAGCACTACATTTTGGCCACCGTGCTCGATCCTAGATTTAAAGCCTACCTTGGATCTCTCTTTCCGGCAGACACAAGTCTGCTGGGGTTGAAAGACCTGCTGGTGAGAAAATTGTCAAGTCAAGCGGAACGCGACCTGTCAACATCTCCTCCTTCACATTCTCCCGCAACTGGGGGTGCGAGGAAAAGGCTCAGAATTCCGAGCCCACCCGCTGGCGGTGATGCAGGGCAGTCTGGAGCGACTGCTGATGCTGACATCTGGTCCGGACTGAAGGACCTGACAACGATTACGGACATGTCGTCTACTGTCACTGCATATGATTCTCTCAACATTGAAAGAATGGTGGAGGATTATATGAGTGACCGCATCCAAGTAGGCACGTCACACAGTCCGTACTTATACTGGCAGGAAAAAGAGGCAATTTGGAGGCCCTTGCACAAACTGGCTTTATTCTACCTAAGTTGCCCTCCCACAAGTGTGTACTCCGAAAGAGTGTTTAGTGCCGCCGCTCACCTAGGCAGCAATCGGCGTACGAGGTTACATCCAGAAAATGTGGAGAAGATGATGTTCATTAAAATGAATTATAATCAATTCCTCCGCGGAGACATTGACCAGCAGCAATTGCCTCCACAAAGTACACAGGGAGCTGAGATGGTGGATTCCAGTGGGGACGAATTGATAATCTGTGAGGAGGGGGATGTACACGGTGATATATCGGAGGATGATGATGAGGTGGACATCTTGCCTCTGTAGAGCCAGTTTGTGCAAGGAGAGATTAATTGCTTCTTTTTTGGGGGGGGTCCAAACCAACCCGTCATATCAGTCACAGTCGTGTGGCAGACCCTGTCACTGAAATGATGGGTTGGTTAAAGTGTGCATGTCCTGTTTATACAACATAAGGGTGGGCCCAAGGACAATTCCATCTTGCACCTCTTTTTTCTTTTCTTTTTCTTTGCGTCATGTGCTGTTTGGGGAGGGTTTTTTGGAAGGGCCATCCTGCGTGACACTGCAGTGCCACTCCTAGATGGGCCCGGTGTTTGTGTCGGCCACTAGGGTCGCTAATCTTACTCACACAGCTACCTCATTGCGCCTCTTTTTTTCTTTGCGTCATGTGCTGTTTGGGGAGGGTTTTTTGGAAGGGACATCCTGCGTGACACTGCAGTGCCACTCCTAGATGGGCCCGGTGTTTGTGTCGGCCACTAGGGTCGCTAATCTTACTCACACAGCTACCTCATTGCGCCTCTTTTTTTCTTTGCGTCATGTGCTGTTTGGGGAGGGTTTTTTGGAAGGGACATCCTGCGTGACACTGCAGTGCCACTCCTAGATGGGCCCGGTGTTTGTGTCGGCCACTAGGGTCGCTTATCTTACTCACACAGTCAGCTACCTCATTGCGCCTCTTTTTTTCTTTGCGTCATGTGCTGTTTGGGGAGGGTTTTTTGGAAGGGACATCCTGCGTGACACTGCAGTGACACTCCTAGATGGGCCCGGTGTTTGTGTCGGCCACTAGGGTCGCTAATCTTACTCACACAGCTACCTCATTGCGCCTCTTTTTTTCTTTGCGTCATGTGCTGTTTGGGGAGGGTTTTTTGGAAGGGACATCCTGCGTGACACTGCAGTGCCACTCCTAGATGGGCCCGGTGTTTGTGTCGGCCACTAGGGTCGCTTATCTTACTCACACAGCGACCTCGGTGCAAATTTTAGGACTAAAAATAATATTGTGAGGTGTGAGGTATTCAGAATAGACTGAAAATGAGTGGACATTATGGTTTTTGAGGTTAATAATACTTTGGGATCAAAATGACCCCCAAATTCTATGATTTAAGCTGTTTTTTAGGGTTTTTTGAAAAAGACACCCGAATCCAAAACACACCCGAATCCGACAAAAAAAATTCGGTGAGGTTTTGCCAAAACGCGGTCGAACCCAAAACACGGCCGCGGAACCGAACCCAAAACCAAAACACAAAACCCGAAAAATTTCAGGCGCTCATCTCTAGTGTAAGCCTTTAGACTTTAGTAGGAGTTTCTGAAATGAAGTAAATGTGAACAGCTAGAGTGCTATGTGGTATAATAAGGGGACATATATTATCCTGCCTCACTGAGACATATATCACCCCGCCTCACTCTAGACTCATACAAAATATAGCAAATTGTTGGCTATTAGTATATTTGGCACAATGAATTTCAGCCATTGACTGTATTGCAGAGTATGGCTAGCCTGCTTCAGGTTGGCACCCCCAACACTTTATTAACACTTATGTTTTTCCCTATCACATTGTATATATTTTTTATTATTTTAATCACACCTCACTTACATAGCACTTATGTGCTTCTTATTAACCCTTACTAATTTTCACTTGTGTGCTGCCCTGGGGTAGCCGGCCTGTGCCGACATGATGGGGTCTCGCACCCCGGGCCCATACCTAATATTAGGGACCCCTAGTGACGGAGACGCCTTGCCGATCGGCCTGGGGGCTTATATCTGCATATATACACAACTAAGATCTCCGTATTATCTGATTATTATGTAGTGCTATTTCTTACTCAGGGTGCATTAGGAATCACAAACTGTTTTTTTCTTACCCAGAATTACCCCTCCCTTTTAGCACCTGAGTGACATCACAATCTGATTGAGCAGCTTGCCAATAAATGTATATTGTATTGCAGAGTATAAATTTTGTAGAAATAGATGCTAAGTCAGTCATAGGAAAGTCCGTTGTAAATAAGCATTTTAAGCATATAATTGATGATATTGTGATTACACATAAATGCCCTTATAATAACATGCATGTTGTGTGAACATCCGATGTATAGGGAAATTAAACACAAGATGAAATAAAATATGGTATTTTGCCGCTTGATGAATATCCTAAAAAAAAAAAAGAAAGAAAAAAGTCTTGTGAGAAAAGGAGTGTCTTTGTTCCAGATATATAGGAGTCAGTCTTTATCTGAAGGGATTTCCTTTCCCCTCAGTGTGAGTCTAAACAGTGTGCCCAGAGGCGGTTCTTTTGTCAATAATTGATCGTAGGTGGAGGTCGTGTTCTGGGAGGCCGGCGTCCCGGCCTGCCAGGTGCAACTTACCCTCACGATGTGATGTTTAGTTCTCTTTGTTCACTCTGTGGTGAGTGATGATATGGCCACTTGCGCTGTTTCCGCTGTATCCGTCCCCGGTGGTGTTCCTCAGCAGACAGGGCTGGAAGCCTTCCTGGCTCTGCTGCTAGGCTGCCGGGTCCCGCCGGAAGCCGCACTGAACAACCGGAAGTTGCGTTGCTGCAACGCTCAGCTTCTTCCTATGTCCTGTGCGGTCTCAACGGCCGCTCCACTCGCCGGCCGGCGAGGAGTCTTTTGGATGTAGTTTGCGGTGATGTGCTGGCAAGCTTGAGGTGTCTGCATGGATCTGTTTCCAACCGGTTTCGGCCGCAACTGGCCTTCTTCAAGGATCCTTGAACAAAGAGAACTAAACATCACATCGTGAGGGTAAGTTGCACCTGGCAGGCCGGGACGCCGGCCTCCCAGAACACGACCTCCACCTACGATCAATTATTGACAAAAGAACCGCCTCTGGGCACACTGTTTAGACTCACACTGAGGGGAAAGGAAATCCCTTCAGATAAAGACTGACTCCTATATATCTGGAACAAAGACACTCCTTTTCTCACAAGACTTTTTTCTTTCTTTTTTTTTTTTTAGGATATTCATCAAGCGGCAAAATACCATATTTTATTTCATCTTGTGTTTAATTTCCCTATACATCGGATGTTCACACAACATGCATGTTATTATAAGGGCATTTATGTGTAATCACAATATCATCAATTATATGTGAATTATTGTACCATCTGTTATACTAAGCATTGTGACTTATAAAGGTATTTACAGATCATAGAGATACATCATTTCTCACATACAAACACCAAAGAGAGGGTGAGCGCAGGTATCCAAAACCTGTACGATAACACTAGCCTTAGAGTCTGGACAACTCTCCAGATACCAGCAGCCCCCTTGAACAAGATACACATACTGTGCGCTCCACGCAAACCCCTTGATTCCAAGCATTTTAAGCAGTCAGTTGCAGTAAGTAGTATATAAAAAAAATGTTTTAGAGGTTTCTCCAGTAGTAATAACTAGTATAGTGACTTAATTAGGCAAAATCATTTTCAACTGAAGCTGCTATTTACTTATCCAGAGGTACGTTTTTAAATTGACTTATCTTGTTATCTTTAGTTCACTTTCATACACTGTAGTTTAGATTGATAAAATGTATCATCCACATTACTTTACTGTGATGAATGAAAATGTGAACAATCACAAAACAATAAAATTAATATGTAAAAAAATAGAAGAAAAATGTTCTGACTTTTGGTAAATCTGTTAATTATGATGTATATATTATATCTATGCTAGACTGATCATTCAGGCAGTAGGTGACTATGATTTCTTAGATGTCTTAGTGACTATCATATGCAGATTACAATGAGTATTACAGCTTGTAGGGATCTGAATAGTGACCGTACATTACATAAGCTGTCATCCCATCCCCCTCCTCCTCTCATTAATGCATGTTTTCAGGAACAGCTGTATCAGTTAGTGAATGAGTTTTACTGACGTCAATACAGCGGATGAATCATCCGGTTCCTGACTAATCCTCATTTACTAGTGATAGAAAGAACATCTATTGTCTGTATACTCTGCAGGAGGATATGTGAGGGAAGTTGACATGCTCCCCAGGAGGATCTAGAAAACTATAAACTGTGCTTTACTAAATATATATATATATATATATATATACATATATATATATATATATATATATATATATAAGATATATAGATAGATATATATAATATCTGTTCAATATAATTTGTAATATGTACAGTATATAATATGTAGCATGAAGGTAAGGTAGGACAATGCCAAATATTTTGGATCCCCAAATTATTGACTGTTGTGTAAATTAGTGACATGCATGTGTTTTATAATGGACATAATAATTGGTTTATTTACAAGCACTTATAGCTTGCACTTGTACTACACCTCTACATATATACCTTTGATCAGTATTCTTTTGATCTTATATCTAAGACCTTATGGCTTATTATGATGAAGTGGTAGAATTATGGTAAAGAGGGACGCAAATGGAATCCTGGAATGCTGACATACTGTACAAACTATGAGTCTATTTTAATATCACCCTTTGACTATTAGTGTAGTCTGTGTAACAGATTGTTGCTATTTACTGCATTGGACAACATCTGATGGCAACATTCTATGCCTGTTAGAATTGTGCAGTGAAGTTGGTAACCAAATGGAGAGATGCAACAGTCATCAAATCAAGGGCCAACTTCACTCACGCAAACTATGTCACTAGTTTTGTAAATGTTTATGTTCTCTCTAATATTTCAAACAATAAATGTTAAGTATTCCAGGACTATTTGTGCACTCTGTATGCAGTGGAACCAACAATAATAGTAATGTAAGTTTAATGTACCAGGGCACTGACTAACTTAAATATGAATAAACTAAAAACATAGTGGATAAACCCATGATTATTACTATTATTTTTTTATTACAAGTTATTTATATAGCGTACACATTTTCAGCAGCCCTTTACAGAGAATATGTGATTCACATCAGTCCCTGCCCCAGTGGAGCTTACAGTATATAGTCTCTACCTCATGCATACACACTTACACACTGGGGTTAATTTTGTTAGGAGACAATTAACCTACCAGTATATTGTTTGGACTGTGGGAGGAAACCGGAGCACCCGGAGGACACCCACGCAAGTACGGGGAGAATATACAAACTCCACACAGTTAGGGCCAAGGTGGGAATCTAACCTATGAACTCAGTGCTGTGAGGCAGTAATGATAATCATTACACCAGTCATACGGCCCACTATAATCAGGTCAGTGGCAATCTAGCTTTTATTTAAAATGTTTATACAGTAGCTCCACTCTCCTTTTCAGGAGCTTTACTGAGCTGTTAAGTATAACATTGACATCTGTGTAAATCTCATCTGGTAATTATCAGGATTGTTAAATGCAAACAACGCCAACATGTTTCATTTTCTATCACCTTTTTCATTTCCTACATGTAGTTGTACATCAAAGACCTATATTTCATATCACCAAAAACATTATTTTCAAAATATTGACGTGGTATTGTATTTTTAACATCAGCAAATGAAACTAACTTTTTTTTTTAGCGAAATATATATTTGAATCCCTAACAAATAATAAGAATACATATTTGGCTAATTATAAACCATTAAATGTCAGAAATAAAAAGACTAGATCTTTATTACACTACTGTCATCTTTTTTCCCTTCCTGTTTCTCTGGGTGTATTCACAAAGAAGAAACAAATAAGTCCGGGAAGTGGATTGTTATGTCAAACACCATTGAATCTAAGGCTCTAAAAATCCACCCTAAAAGTAAGTGCCTTATTTTATCCTAATTTTTACATATACACTTAAGTAACAATTTGGCCAAATTATATTTTATGATGAAAACTGACAAATCCTTAGTACACTTTTTTTGTGTTTAGAATTTGTTTACATTTTAAAGCACTATTCAATAGTACAATGCCATAGCCCTTTCTGAGACCTTATTCACTAGACATAATTTACACAAACACCCAATTCATGTTTTAATGAAAGTATTAATGTGCTTATCCTCTAAAACAATGTTGATTAACATTATACTTGATAAAATAGTGATGAAACAATAAATATACATATTAAAAATAATACTTAATTAAATCAATTTTTGTTGAGCTTAAAAGTGATAGAGAAACAACTAAATTCAAAGTAAAATGTTACTTTTATTTTTATTAGCATTTATGTATATAGTGTCAACACATCATGTTACACTGCACAGCTACAAATACAATAATAAAACAAGGCTATTATTAGCAGAGAGACAGAAAAGTGAAAGGACCTATTAAAATACATTGTCATATTGTTTCATATAGCAAAAGTTTTAGGGTGAATTTGAAAGTGAATATAATAAATTATTTTTCAAATGAATCCCTGAGTACAAGAATTTGCTAAGAGTTATATTCACTAAAGTAAGTTCAATTAAATAACTTCTTCAGTCTTCTGTTTTGAAGTACAGTGTACAGTACATTTAAGGGAGGCACCATTTTCCCTAAAAAGTAGATAAAAAAAAACTGGCTCATTAAATTCACATTTTATATATATATATATATATATATATATATATATATATTCTAGCATTTAAAGTATGCATTTAGGAAAAAACAAATACTATATCAGGGGATGACTTGTGGGCTTGGGTGCAAATTGTTCTGAAGCAAACCTCAGCTTTCTAATAAGAATATTAATATGAAGGGAAATAGCACTCTCTTTGAATTTTTATCCTGTCTACACATTTTAATATTTAACAAAAAACATACAGTAATATGTGTATCTTAATTACAGAACAACATGATAGAAATTGTAAAAAAAAATAAAAATTGTATGTATATATATATATATATATATATGTATGTATATATATATATATATATATATATATAGTCCTCCGTAGAAGTGCTACACCTAGCCCACAAAAGTATCACTCAACAGCCACTGTATAGTCAACGTTTCAATGCCTCCGTTATTATAGCATTTTCATCAGGACATTGAGAGATGCCTTTGTGGGCTAGAAGTGCCGCTTCTATGGAGGACTGAATTTAAGAGAATGTACATGCAACCAGCTAAGTGATTATTTTATAGGGAGTGCCGGACCATAGACTGTATATATATATATATATATATATATATATATAGTAAAGTACACAGAAAGCAGAAAAAGCTATTGATATCAGGACCACTAATTACATCTATTACTTGAATTTTTAATAATAACTTAGTTGGATAAATTACATTTGCAAACACCATTGCGTGTGACTGTAGCAGAGCAAAATATTATTGTTGAAGGCAATTATTGTTGATTTCAGCTCATTTCATCATTGCATTGATGTCAAATAGATCAAATCAATATTGTGTGGCTGCAGGGAAGTAGGAGAACTTATGAAGCACAAAACACTTATGAAAACAGTGAGCAGAAAAAAATAAGCATTATTTAGTATCATTGGCTACTTTGATGTGATCCCTCCTTTTCCTACCTCCCTGTGCATTAGCCTGGTGTGGTAGCCACTGAAAAAGAGGTATGTAGTCACACTAGTGAGATTCAGAATGATGACATGTTCAGAATGTCCACATACAACATGACAGAATAAGAACACCCGATTGTAGGGTTAGGGTAAGAGTAGGGTAAGAGTTAGAGTTAGGCCTCAATTAGGGTTAGACTTAGGTTTAGGCATAGAGTAAGACGGAATTAAAAATCCCATTGTCAACATGTAAACTGTTGACATTCAAATTGTCAACATTCTGGCAATGTCAATATTATGTCAGTGTGAACATTTGACATGCTGACATTATGCTATCAACATTCTGAATGTAGACAAAATATGCCTCAACTGAAACAGAATGTTTTCAGTTGAATTGTGTTGCAGTAACACAGCAGTTATCAGCTTTGCCTCAGTTATCATGGAACGATTTATGAACTGGAGATTCTCAGTACTGCTTCTAGCATTTCTTCTAAATCTATTGATAATGATCATGTTAACTGATACTACTACTACTTATGCTAGAATGCCTAGTGTAAAATCAAGTGCCCACCATTGCCTTTAACTTGTAAGGCATGACCTTCTGGCTCTCAGCATAGATCTGTCATATACAAAATACTCAAATCCAAAGCCTGAACACTAAGGTTTGGATTTCGTTAGCAGTGGATTATTCATTTGCTGGGGATATTCAATTGCAGCTGCTGCGACAAGCTTGCAGGCTGCACCTAATGTGGATTTCTGTTTGAGACTAAGGAAGGCTTTAACAGAATCTGCAGTAAGCGCTCTTAACGTGGGTGCCACGAAAACATTAACCCATACCTCCAGAAACTTTATCTGGAACACAAAGGTTAAGTGGAAAATTTACTGCATGAGAAAAATGGGCTGTAATTGATTAGCCTTGGGCGTAAAAGCCAGGGGCTACCACCCTTTTCCATGCACAGTAAATTACTGCTGCTGAATTGAATCTGGTCCTTGTGCTGAGGAAAAAACAACTGAATCTTCCTCTGCACTGAGGAGAGTGTAAAGCTGGGTACACACTAGACGATATGATATCTGATCCAGTGGATTGGACCAACATATTTGGCACATCATCTAGTGTGTGCCCTCTATGTTATTGATGATGTGCTCCAAACCAGTGGATAATCTGCTTTAACTAGTCTAGGCATGTAGTAGAAATCAAGAGCAATGTTCAAACTATCCACTAAACCAGGCATTCCCAACCGCGGTCCTCAAGGCACACCAACAGTGCAGGTTTTAGTGATATCCAGGCTTCAGCACAGATGGTTAAATCAAAATAACTGAGGTACTAATTTAGTCACCTGTGTTCAAGCCTGGATATCACTAAAACCAGGACTGTTAGTGTGCCTTGAGGACCGCGGTTGGGAAACACTGCACTAAACAGTGGGTCCCAACATGCTCCATCTGCCTACCGTATGTAAAGTTGTAAACATTCACAGATAAGCCTTCACAGTTAAGCAAATGGAGCTCTGTGGGACGCTGTATTTAGTTGACTTAAACTTTAGACATTGTTTCCACTAATAGCACTTACCTGTAGGTTTTTGTCTATTTGCACTTCTCCACTTATCAATTAGATTTCACACAGTGGTGCTGATGCAGAGTTGAAGTAGGCCTGTGTCTTGCATGTTTTCGGTGATGGCGTGTTTATGGATCTGTGTGCTATGCAGAGTGGGATGTATTGTTTAGAGGCATAGCTTTTGTACCCACTATATTGTAGGTAAAAGTGTATGCTGACAATGATGATTAGTAGTAAAACAAGCTTACACATAGGGAGTGGGTGCCTACAAATAAATGCATGCAACTGGGCATATGGAAAAATATGCAACTTTGAAAACATTCAGGAGCTACACACACCTGATTTTCATATAACTACATCAGTATACTTGTGAAATTATTCTAGCGTTCTTAGTTCAAACTAGAAATAAATATCTAATGAATTAAGGAGACTTTAATATTACCAGTTATTTATATAGCGCACACATATTCCGCAGCGCTTTACAGAGAATATTTGACCATTCACATCATATAATAATAATAATAATAATAATAATAATAATAATAATAATAATAAGTTTACTCCTTTTTGCAACTACCACTCCAGTGCAGGGTAGGTACATACCATTACATTACATTTAATTTACAGAATGACACACTACATACACTATAATAATAATAATATTATTTTTATTGCTGCTATTATTATTATTATTATTATTATTAGTCAGTCACTGTGCTTTATCTGTTTATTTTAAGCCTCTTAGTTTGCTTCCAAAACTTCAAGTTTGATGCTGTCTGCAAAGTTCAGAACCTGAGTTCAAGACATACCTCCTCCACTTCATTTCCATTCTTATTTTACCTGTGATTCAATCCAGTTAGCCATACTGTTTATATTCACATTGTAGTTTGCACGGTATCATTTGTTATTGAGAGCATTAAAACATGTCAATTTTCTTGTTTAAAGGACAAATAAAACCATAATTTGACATTAATAAAAATGTATCAAAGCCTGCATGTTGCTGAGCTTGGAGATTGCCTTAAATAACTGTTTTTATATGTAATCAAATACGTCCACTATGCTTTTTTCAGTCAGCCACTATGTTAGCAGGGAATGTTTCAACAGAGTGTCAGTAGCAGACTATTAGAACTATTCTGCTGAAATGCACTATGCAGATCATTGATTTATACACTGGAGCAGCATCAGTTATGTCATAGCAGTTGAATTGCCAGCCTTCGAACTGTACAATGTTTTATTATATGTAGCCAAGTAGGAAAGTAAAATTTTACATTTTAACTGAGCTGTTATGTAACTATGACCGATTTATCAAACCTTGGAGAGTAATAAATAGCACGGTGATAAAGTACCAACCAACCAGCTCCTGTCATTTTTCAAACACAGCCTGTGACATAGAAGTTAGGAGCTGATTGGTTTATACTTTATCACTGTGCTATTTATCACTCTCCAAGACTTTATAAATGAGGGCCAATGTGTTTTACTTTCATGGTTCATATCTGAAAATGTTGTGGTCATTTGAAGAGCAACTCTTTCGGTAATGACCCTTCAAGATCTTTTGTACTGTAGGTAGTTATATCCTAATTACAGTACTTTATTTAGTACTCCTGGGTAAAAACGCATGTTACTATTGATCTTAGATACAGCTTGTTTAGTTTCTCTCCCACACATCAATGAGATTGATGCATGCATTTTTTCTTACATATACCATAAATTAAGACAGAGCATTTTGATTTTCTCAGGACAGTTACAGTAGTTACTTATAATTATGCTGGCATTTAAATTGTAAAAATATATATTCCATGTGGCCTATATATTACAGTAGTTTGGTCACTGTGCTTTAATGTTCACATCAGTACAGAATCAGATGTGTCTACATACATCTATCATCACTCCAAATACTGTAGCCCCGTCCAGCACACCACTATATTTGCAACTCAGTAGCACTATATCACTAAGCCTAAGTACCTACAGCAGTACATCATCAGTTCCAAAACTTTTTTTAATCATGGTGCGCTAGAGTATTACCATTTTTTCATGGCATACTGTACCTAGGTCAAAAGTTTTTCATTGAGAAATTTAGCAGAAACTATTAAATTAAGTAGGTTTCACTTACAGTACCTGTCATCCTGAGGTTCAGGTATGTGATGGTGGACAGGGTTGTGCTTCTGATTGTCCACATATTTTATAATTTACAGCTATCAGCTCTATTTTTGACTATTACATTGACCATAAATAATTTTATTTGGTTCTGAACCTAGGGCATCCCAGGGTGTCCGTTTATGGGCCACCATAGTATTTTATTATAAGTGAACTAAGATGCAAACCTGAGGAAAAAGTATCACAATGGAGGAAAAAATAGTAAAATCGGGGAAAAAGTACATAATCCAGGGTAAACACTAACATAGGTCCAATACTAGTGGCCTGCATCATGCTTCTTTATGATTAATCTGCTACTTTATGCCACTTCCTTTGCAATAACTAAGCTAATCCTAGGTTGCTAGTATATGTGCATTAAGATGCAAAATTGAGGAAAAAGTAATAAAACTAAGGAAAAAGTACATAGCACTGGAATTGCACCAGGTGTCCTGCATCATATAGTAGAAAAAGGATAGATGTATGAGGACACATCTGTAAGCATCAAAATTGTATCCTAAACTTCTCATGTCTGTAATGCTACAAATATATTTGATGATGTGCAATGATTTATGTTTATGATATATATATATATACATATATATACATACTGTATATGGGTGTGTGTGTGTGTGTGTGTGTGTGTGTGTGTGTGTGTGTGTGTGTGTGTGTGTGTTTATATATATAGAGCAACAAATATACTGCGGCACTCGAAGACTTGAAATGTGAATATCTGTATTTCACAACAGCAATATATAAAGCTCCAACATTTCGGGGCTCTGCCGCCCCTTTGTCAAGGTGCAAGTAGTTCTTGCACCTTGACAAAGGGGCGGCTGAGCTCCGAAATGTTGGAGCTTTATTTGTTGATGTTGTGAAATACAGTTATTCACTTTTCAAGTCTTCGAGTGCCACAGTATGTTTGTTGCTATCTAACATTTTTTAGGCTGAGGGCACCGGGGCCCAATTCTCTCTAGAGGGGAGTGCCGGTCTAGCAATATCGTCTATATATATATATATAGTGAAATCGTATGTACCGTGTATAACTACTTCAATTCATTTTTTTTATTTCTACTAATAGGTTGGCTTCATGAACTGGGAAAAAGACTGGAGTCACCATTTTATAGCAATAATACACAAGGTGGTCCTACCATCCGAAGTACATACATTGCATCCCTATATTTTACACTCAGCAGTCTAACTAGTGTTGGATTTGGAAATGTTTCTGCTAACACTGATGCAGAAAAGATCTTCTCTATATGTATTATGTTAATTGGAGGTAATATATTTTCTTTTGAAATTATAATATATACTTTGTGTAAGGCAGGGAGTTTCACAACATTTTCATTTCTATTTAACAAAGTAACTGTCTGTTTAGTATAATTTATTACTGTATAGGGGTTTTATTTACTCAAGATGAGACTATATTGCATATATAAATAGAACTTTGAAGTCTGGTTACTTAAAAGGAAATTATATGGTTTACACTATTTAGTTGAAGTATAAATACTTATGCATGAACATTTTCAATTTGCACAGTGCTCCAAAAATCAGCACGAAAAATCAATTAGTAACACATATAACTAAGAGTCATGCAGTGGCCTATATTTAATCTTGTTGCCACTATAAAAACTGTGCACCATCCAGATAATATTAAATTAAAAGAGAGCAATACTAGCCTGTGATAAATCTAATTAAGCCATTTACAATTTTCATTATTTAAATGTACAGGTCTAAATTATGTAACACAATGATTCATGTGCATGCATACAGTATACAATTTTCTAAAGGTTAACTGGTAATATTTTTATATCAGTATCTGGTATGAAAAAGCAAGATGTTTCTTATCTGTCTTGTTAAATTATGCACAAATTATATTTCAAATAGTTTGAGGGATTGATCAAACGTAGTCAAGACCAGAGTTGGACTGGCCTACAGGGGAACATGGGAAACCCTGAGTGGTCCCTACTACCTGTTGGCCTACCTACTCCTTTATGGATCAGGTTCCAGAATCCTAGTGCACTTGAATTATAAATTGTACATATGTTACATTATACTGCACAAGACTATGGAGTATTTTCTACAGCGCATTGCTGTTATTAATGTGGTACATTTTCATGCATCTAGTAGCAGTATTTACTATATATACTGTGTATATATTTATCAAGGGACCCAGACCATGCACTCAGTAATGATTAGCTAAACCTCTGTGGTGGCTATCCACACCCCCTGTGAGATAGAGGCCACACCGCTAAGCATGTGGAGAGTTGTCACACCCCTAAGCATGGGCTCCTTCCACTGCATTCCCCCAGTGGTCCTTTCATGCCCCAGTCCGACACTGGTCAAGACTGCCTTAAAAGTAAAATTACTATAGCTTGAATTTCCCAAAAGTGACTATTATACAGGTATGTGCTCAACATTTGGAAACAGCTCCAGGTTGCAATATTAAACAAATTTTTTTTTTGTGTCTAAATGTAGCTTTAAAGGGTACAGTGAAATGGTCTAAAAATAGACATATAATGTACACAGTCTAGAAAAATTATGTCATCACATTGTCATTTAATGACAGTTGGTATAAACTCTGACACTTACCACATATGTCCTTGGTGTTACTTCCAGGGAGTTCTTACATAACATAAATCTACAGTCTCCAAACACTTCTTTTATTTCCCATACTTAGACCCAGATTTATCAAGCCTTGGAGAGTGATAAATTGCATGGTGATAAAGTACCAACCAATCAGCTCGTAACTGTCATTTTTCAAAACCAGCCTGTAACATGACAGTTAGGTGCTTTTTGGTTCTTACTTTATCACTGAACAATTTATTATTCTCCAAGTTTTGATAAATCTGGGCATTACTCTTCACACACCACTTCATGATAGAAAAACACGTCCTGAAAATAAACCAATCAAAACAACACAACATTATCCACAAACAAAAATTTATAACAGTGTAGAAGAAAGGAAAATGGTACATAGTAATGCACTGGCCACTTATAGAAAAATAAAAATATTTTGTAGAGAAGAAAAAGTTGGAATGTCCCAAAAAGTACAATACCTAAAGTGGAAAAGAAAAAAAGGTAGTCCTAAGTGTTCTGTCCTCTCTACACATTTTCCTATGGCTTGAGTATAAGTTGACAGACAGCATAAATATGCCTACTTTTCAATAAATTTGATTTGCAGTAGATGTGAAAATCTGAAGAATGGTGTTTTATTGTACTAATAGGATTTGTGAATTTAATTGAATTGAACTGGTAAACCTGTAATACAAACAAGTAATGGAATGGAATTACAATATGCTGTTCATGTACTGCGAATATAGATATATGCAATATGTACAGTATGAGATGGCAATGTATGCAAACATTCAAAATACATGCATTATAATTTGCTACAGTATACATAATGTGCTGACTATGAACACAAACATAACTAAGTTCTGAACTGTGAACAGATCTAATGGTAGCAAATGTAAATCAGAATTCTTGTAGCTGTAACAAAGGGGAGACTACAGCTATGCCTGTTTTAATTGCATACATGATGTAAAGTGGTTGATCTCTGCTGTCATATACCCAGGGTGCGGTGGAAGCTTATAAGTGCCAAACTAAAATTTAATCAGGCTGATCAGGAGGTGTAGTTTTCACAGAATAAGTGCATGCAACAAACATAAAATTATGCTAAAGGCATGAGACTAAGCATAATCTTTATAATAAAATCAAGTGCTGATAATAGAAATGGATAAGAGGAAAGAAAGAGAAGGAATAAGAGAGACAGCAGATGATAAAATGGGGGAGGGGCTGCATAGAGAGTGAGAGAAGGAAAGACAGTGACATAAGGATAGAGGGAGAAAAAAAAATCCACTTAGCACCAGTGGGGGCAGCATCTAGTAATAAAGCCTTTGCAATGCCCCGGATAGATACTACCATTAATCAAGCTGAGGAGTTTGCCTAGGGTGACATGGTTAGAAAGTGCCTAAAATAAGTGACTTAATGTAATTCATCCAGTGATATTACTTTACCCGCTGCATTCCTACTTGTTGCATTGGCATGGCTTGAAGGAAAAGCAAAAAAGTAGCCTCTTACATATGCAGATGCTGGTTACTGCTCCACAATGGCAGTGTTATGCTGGTAGTGTGATACTTAGCTGTGATATCACATCCACATGCCACACTTGCAGTGTACTTTAACACACCTAGTCTGACAAACCTCACCCATAATTTAATAAAACCATATTACAAATTTTGAGAAAACATAAGTAATTACAGACTGAATAACAGTTATTTTATGGTCAGTAAGTGGCACAATACTAGACTGCATGTTCCTATTTTGCATTAACCTAATTACTGAAATGTCCTTAGGGATGTTAATATAATGCTAATGTAAATCTGTATACAGTAAAAAAAAAATATATATAAATATATATATATATATATATATATATATCCTTGGGTGTCCTGCTCTCACATCAATGGGTTAAATCAACGGTGGGGTACGACCAGTGGGAACCACCATAACCAGTGGGTCCACAAATATACACGGATTTCCAATATTATGGAGGGGCACTCTCGTATAATAAAAGATAATCCAGAAGAGTCATAAAACCAAAAGCCATAAAACTGCAAGTTTGAAGACTATGCTGGATTAGCTTTTATTATACGAAACTGCGTGTTATATATATATATATATATATATATATATATATATTATATATGTTGGTGGCAATGAGGTGGCACTCACCAGACTTGTTTAAGTATAAAACTCAGGTTCTTTACCTAAAGTATATGAGTTTTATACTTAAACTAGTCTGGTGAGTACCACCTCACTTCCACCGATGTATACAGGGTCTTGGACCCCAGGATGGCACCTTAGCAAGCTATATTAACACCACAATATTCTCACTAACTTGCAATAATTATGATTTTTTTTTATCTTGTATAGCTTTGATGCATGCCTTGGTGTTTGGTAATGTGACTGCTATAATCCAACGAATGTACTCCAGATGGTCCCTTTATCACACAAGAACCAAGGATCTGAAGGATTTTATACGGGTTCATCACCTTCCACAACAGTTGAAACAGAGAATGCTGGAATATTTCCAAACCAACTGGTCAGTTAATAATGGGATTGATTCTCATGAGGTAATGTATATTTACATTTTTTGATGTTGTAGCTTACAAATATTGTATCATATTCTTTTAATATGCTGGTACATTCTACAGTGTATAGCATAAATATAGCAGAAATCTAATATTTTTTGTTACTTTCAAGAAATAATATATTTTTTAAAAATACATATTATGTGTACCTACAGTATATAATATGAATGGAGCTCTCCAGCAAAGTCAGTGGCGGAACTTGTTTTGAGCCACCCCAGTTCATCCCATAGGAGGAGGTAATGTGTAACAGGGAAAAGCAGTGAATGATGGGGAGAGGCAGAGGGTCACGGGGCAGAGGGTTATGGTGACTAGGCGAGTGACGGTGAGTGGCTGAGAGTACAGTAATGTTGTGAAAGGGAGAGGCAGAAGTTGCTGAAATTCCTTGTTTATGTTAGCCATGACATTTGGACAGTACAGACCCCATAGATCTTGAATTGGGCAAACTAGGTGTGAATATAAATGAAATAGACATTACAAACAGTTCTCCTTCTTTGATGTAATATGGTACAGTAAATACTGAGGTAGCAAATTCAATACCCCACATGTAGTAATTTATTTCTGGGTAGTGAATGCTTCTTTGTGACTGAAAGCAAGTAATAAGTGGTAGAGTAAATACAACTTTTAAAATGAAAAGCAGTGTGCCATTAACAACGAGTCAGATTCTATTTTGCATTTACCTGGTAGCATCCATAAAATGGTAGCTAGAATTTGATTTGTTGCTATGGTCAATTCTTCTACTTTTCCTATTACCTTTATCACTTTATTAGCCTGTAGACACATGGGATCTACTGCAAAGGTGGACACAATAGCCCAAATCTCAGGTGTAAAATACATTCATCAAAAAATCTGCAATTGCATATGCAATGGGATGTAGTTATGTGAACGCTGGTCACTATACTGACGCCAGGTACCCCGAGTAATTGACAGCCCGACAGTCGACATGCTGACTAACAGGGACTATTTCCACTCGTGGGTGTCCACAACACCCGCAGAATAGGAATAGAACTTGTGGCAAGCACAGCGAGCCCGCAAGGATCATCATGTATTTTGTACCTTCCTCAAAGACTGCAAATGATTAGACGCTCACTTATATACACCAATCTGCAATAACATTAAAACCCCTGGCTAATATTGTGTAGGTCCCCCTCTTACCACAAAAACAACTCTGACCCAAGGCATGTACTCCACAAGACCTCGTTAGGTCTCCTATGGTGTCTGGCACCAACACATTAGCAGCAGCACCTTTAAGCCTTGTAAGTTGCGAGATGGAAGCTATATTGCTCAGACTTGTTTTTCCAGCACATGTCCTCACAGATGCTAGATCAGATTGAGGTCTGGGGAATTTGGAGGCCAAGTCAACACCTTGAACTCTTTTTTGTATTCCTAAATCCATTCCTGAACCAGTTTTGTGGTGTGCCAGGGTGCATTCTCCTGCTAAAAGAAGTCTCTGCCACCAGGGAATACTGTTGCCATGAATGGGAATACATGGTCTGCAACAATGTTTAGGTAGGTGGTACATGTCAAAGTAACATCCTCATTAATGTCAGGATCCAAGGTTTCCCAGCAGAACATTGCACAGTGCTGAAGCTGTTGATTGCATGCTATGGATCCTCTTGCACCTTAGTGTGCCTTACCATGCAAGCCTGCACTATTTATGCCACAACTAAGACGCATGTATGGTGAAACTACAGCAACGATGAGCAAGGCTACATCTGTATTTAGAATATATGATTTCTGCAGAGTCTGAAACCAGATCCCTAGAGAAGGAGATAGGTCCCAGCCAATGGAGCCCAGTGGGAGTTTCCTCTGTATACCTGTGGGCCAGTCCGACTCTGTGTGAGACACAACAATGTTTTGTGTGTAAAAGATTTATGATTATATTTAATCAAAGTAATTTTCACCATTTCAAATTAAAACCTACATGGAAGTATTTTTCCTGTAATTCAGGTGTAGACTGTGTTGCTCTCATTAACAATAACAGCAATAAAATAATTAAAACTCAGTTCATAGTAATCATGCAAATACTAATTGCCCACTAAAATAAATTAAATGAAGACTGCTAAATGATCACAGTGTGAAAAATACACATACAATATTTACTTTAGCTGCAGGGAACTGAATTTAGCACTATAATTGGAAATAAGTACACAAATAGTTACTTATTCCAAATTAATCTCTACTTTTTGTTTCAGTTTTGTTTTAGTAAATTGGTGACAATATATTTTAGCAAAATATTTAATTCAGTCATAGTATGAATTCTTAAGTCTTAGGGTGATATTTATCAAAGTTTGGAGACAGATAAAATTGTTAGAGATAATGAGCCTTATTCAGAGTTGTACGCTATGCTAATGTTTACGCAATTGAGCAATTATCGGCACACTGCACATGCACCACGATCATACTGTGCATGTGTTAAGGGGCCTTTGCAAGTCCATTTGCAGTGAAGATTTAATTGCAGAGTGATTGACAGTAAGTGACCATTTAGGTAAGTTAATGGGGAATGGCGGCAAAAATACAGGCATGTCATGGCCATTTTCAAGTTGTGTATATGCTGTCAGCTGGGATCACTTATGTAGAGAAACATGTCACTGTGTCGCTACTGCGGCATCCAGTCTGCATAGCCAAAGACCTACTCAAGCGGTCGATGTTCCTTATTTTTATGTTTAGGCTGCGAATGTGTATGCAATCACGAATAAGCTGTGGTAGCTCCGGTGGGCATCTAATTTAATATCTGGGTGGCAGCTTCACTTGCTAACATTAGCAGTTCTGTAGCCTAGAAAATGGCCATTGCATTAGCATACAGCTCTGAATCAAAGTATCAACAAATCAGCTCCTAACTGTCATTTTTTAAAATCAGCCTGTAAAATGTAAGGTAGAAGCTGATTGGCTGGTACTTTATCTTTCATAATTTTATCTTTCTCCAAACTTTTAAAAATACCCCCTAAATGTGCACACTACTTATGTTCAGCATTTATTAAAATTACTTATTTATCTATAATATTAATAATACTGGCTCTCAATAGTTTTATCAAATTATTACCTGATCAGATTGGACTGTGTTCTAGCTATGTAAATGTCGAAAATCCCTGCATTGTTGGGCCACAATCCCGGTATCCCGCCGATCCCAGGATTGGCCTCCCTAATCCCGATAACATGGACTACTTCACCATGTCCCTCCTCCCCCTGTACTCCATATTTGCAGCTCCCCTCTGGGAGATCCTGGACACATTAAATAAAGGCAAGCATGACTTTAGCTCTTTACTATCATACTATTTGTTAAAATTCAAATATTCAGACATCACCAGAAATCTTTCAAAGAGCAATTTGGTTTTTAAGATGTCATTTTTTTTAAAGGTAAAACTCAGGATTTTGGGTGAAGCATTGCCTTTAAAAATAACAACATTTATAACCCACTGCAAAATCACCAAAAAACATATATTTTGACAAATTGCTCTTCATTAAATTTCCTCCATCATACTGTATGCTGTAAATGTGGTAAAACTTGAATTCATGTCACTATTATTAATATACTGAATCCTACATAATATTTTTATACTACTACAGGGACCCTGCACATACAGGTATCCTCATTTTGCCCCCTATGCTGCCCTGTCATGTCCCCCTGTTCAACCTTGCCCAGCTCTGTTCACCTATCTTCTTTAACCTGCCCTCTTCTCAGTACTGCCCACTTTCTCTCTGCCTGGTCCTCCCCTCCACCCCCACCCCCCCACACACACACTCCATTGCACTCTTCCATGCTATCTGTCCACTATAAATACAGCTGTACTTATCTCCCAATTGCACTTCCCCCTGCTCTTTTCTGCTCCACTGAACTATCTGCTGCTCTGACACACCCACACACACTGCATCCGGCCCCCTCCCTTTCACAGCCTGTTGGGCACCCTTGAAGGAAACTACTATAATTTCTCCCATTATCAAGCAGTGGGAGGAGCTTCTATGCTACATGCATGTAGGAGACGGGACAGGCCTGGCTTTTAAAGTTATTATAGAAATATGCAACCACTTGCTAACTGCACGCAATTTTAATATGACAGGTTTTTGGCTTTTTTTTCCTATAGTGTAAATTCAAAATGGCAGGTACAAAATGGATTATGTGCTCTATTGGCTACTAGAACTGGCTATATTAAATTCAGTTAGCATTGACTTATTTAGTACTGGAATAAATGGAAACACATCACACCATGCACTTACTACTGTAGTAGTAGTAGTAGTAGTAGTAGTAGTAGTAGTAGTAGTAGTAATAATAATAATAATAATAATAAAACAATATAAAGTTTTCATTTGCTGGCTTATTATACCCTCAGTTTTGAATTACACTACACACTTATGGTATCAATATAATTAGAGAATCAAGCTGATTACAGTTGTGAATACATTAAATAGTTTGCACTGATTGTATGAATGATACAAAAATCTGAATTTGTATCAAATATATTTTTTCTCATTTTGCCTATTTTCCCAATATTGCAGAATTAAAAATATATTTATACCAGTATACTATCAATTGAAACCTTTATATTTCCTCAACAACAAAAAAAACAACAACAAAATAGCAGGCTTAAAAAATAGTTTTGGCCATTAAGGGTCATGAAGGGTTTTTCATTATCTGGTCTAATGCATCTAGCATTGTGTAAAATTAAGTAAAATGTATTACTGTTTCATTAATATTATGTAAAAATTGTATATATTTATGATTATATTTATTTATGTTTTATGCAGTTGTATTTTCTTAAGACGTAATTATTATTACTGAAGTACAAAAATACATGAAATGTCAGGATGTTCCAATCATTATAAATAGCATATGTTTTGGGGATTTTTTTAATATGAAGAATTACAACATTGAATTACTCAAAATTGTAAATATCTCATTGAGAGCGGTATCTTTTATACTTATACTATACAAATGTCACATATTACCTGTATCTACTGTACTTCAGTAATATTTTTACCAAGACAGAATGCTATTACCTGTCTTTTCTGTCTTTACCAGAAATCAATGTCTTATTTCATTACAAGAGTAGCTACAGGATTATGTAATTATCGCACAAGTTAGATCCATGTTAAAGAAACTGTAAGAAGGATTTGTTACAACTCTTAAAGGGTGAAAGCTTCAAGTCATTTGAAGCCTAAAAAAGATTTAAAAAATAGCTGCATTAATTCCACCTCTGTATTTGATAGCTCCTGAAAGAATTTCCAGATGAACTACGTTCAGATATAACCATGCACTTGAACAAGGAGATTCTACAACTATCACTTTTTGAGAGTGCTAGCCGCGGTTGCCTCAGGTCACTGTCTCTGCATATCAAAACATCTTTTTGTGCTCCTGGAGAGTACCTACTGCGGCAGGGAGATGCATTGCAGGCAATTTATTTGGTGTGCTCCGGTTCCATGGAAGTTCTAAAGGATGGCATGGTACTGGCTATACTAGGTATGTACTGAACTTTCCATTTATTGTATGTAATTTTTTTATTGCACTGTAGCATACAAAACAAATTCAATTCCTTTTCTTATTAACAAACAGCTGTTACACATATTGCTATGTTATAGTACAGAAAATGTATTACAGGTTGTGTATCCCTTGTCCAAAATGCTTGGGACCAGAGGTATTTTGGATATCGGATTTTTCTGTATTTTGGAATAATTGCATACCATAATGAGATACAGTATCATGGTGATGGGACCTAAATCTAAGCACAGAATGCATTTATGTTTCATATACACCTTATACACACAGCCTGAAGGTAATTTTAGCCAATATGTTTTACAACTTTGTACATTAAACAAAGTGTGTGTACATTCACACAATTCATTTATGTTTCATATACACCTTATACTCACAGCCTGAAGGTCATTTAATACAATATTTTCAATAACTTTGTGTATTAAACAAAGTTTGTGTACATTGAGTCATCAAAAAACAAAGGTTTCACTATCTCACTCTCACTCAAAAAAGTCCGTATTTCGGAATATTTGGATATGGGATACTCAACCTGTAATATATTTGGGAGTCTTTAAATGCCTGCATTCCCCCAAGTCTTAAAATACTATCAACAGATGCTAAGCAAGCTAACAATCATCTATAGAGGGGAATCCTCTATAGCAGGGGTCAGGGAACTTTTTTACCTTTTACCCCAAAATATATTTAGATACGCTGATGTTACCTCCTTGATTTGAAAGGAAGGAAATCACATATTATTGTGCATATATACTGGTTATCACTCTTTCTGTGGCATTTCTGAGATAGTGTGATTGTGTGTGTGTGTGTGTGTGTGTGTGTGTCTATATATATATATATATATATATAAACAGCAGAGGCGGTGCGGCACTCCAATGATTGACACTTGAGACTTAGGTAGAAATACAACGTTTCAATGCCTGTTTTAATACTGTGGCATTTTCGTCAGGTAATACAAACACAGTAAACAAAACATACCTTAAATAGGTGATCACCACGTGAAGACCGAGCGCTACGGCGGGACTGCACACCCGGCGGGCGCATCGAGGGTGACGTCATGACGCACTACAGAGAGCGTCAGACGGCACCCGTAGCCAAAGCAACATCAAAACAATAACAATCATATACAAACACATACATATAGAGATGGCAGGCAAAAACAGTATCGCTAGCTGACATACAAATGCCTAACAAGAATCCTCCTACATAGACTGTACAACATACTGTGAACCATATTGTCCCGATAAGCCGAGATAGCATGGATATATTAAGCAGAGATACTGCTATGACAGCTAAACAAATGCAATGACGAATACTGACCTAATCAATCAAGGTAGCATAAGGTCTAGTGAATATATTAAGCTGAAAGCAAATACATATAGAGCAATAAAAATATCACTATTATAAATATATAGTCACAGATTACCTATCATTAGCTAGGACAAGAATGTTCGTTAAGTCCCCTAGGCGCTATAATACCCAAACGGAAAATCCAGCGTGCTTCACATTGTAATAATTTGTGACCACGATTGCCACCACGTAATGATTGTGGAATGTGGTCAATCATTCTATATTTGAGGGTAGTTAGATTATGAGATACCAATGCGAAATGTCTCGCAACTGGCTGGTCACTCTTACCAGAAGTCAGTGCTGCCTTAATGGCCGACCGATGTGCTGCCATACGTTCTTTAAAGGGACGTTCGGTCTTCTCGATATAGGACAGGCCGCATGGGCAGATTATCTGATACACTGTGAATTTTGTGTTACATGTTAATCTGTGTTTAATATAAAATGTCTTACCAGTGTGTGGGTGATTGAAAGCATCACCAGGGATAAGAAACTTACATGTCACACACGTACAACGTATACAGCCCAGTTTACCCCGGTATAGGCTAGGGGCAGGTTCTGAAATGTCAGCCTTAACTAGGATGTCTCGGATGTTACGGCCACGTTTATAACACGGCATCAATTTGGTGTTAGAGAGCTTGCAATCAGGGTCTGTTTTAACGATGGGCCAGAGTTTCTTAGAGATTTTATTAATGGAACCACTGGCAGTAGTGAATTGGGTTACCCAAGGCAATGATTTAGCAGTAGTGTCAATAATCTTAGGATGCAGCAAAGAATCTCTATCCATACTAAGGACCTTGATTTTAGTAAGCTGTAATTGATCAAAGTCATAACCTCGATCTAAAAATTTATGAAGCAGGATGTCAATTTGTATTTCAGCTTGTGTAGTGTCAGAAATAATACGTCTGGCACGTATAAATTGAGAGTACGGTAGGCCGTGGATTAAGGATCTCGGATGACAGCTATTAGGTGCCAATAGATTATTCCGATCCGTGGGTTTGGAATAAAGATTGGTGCAAATTGCACCCTCACGGATGGAAATGGCAACATCTAGGTAGTGAATCTCGGTTGAGCTATATGTATAGGTAAATTTAACAGGGCTAGGACCAGAATTATGCAAATTAATGTGGCTAATAAGGTCATTGCAATCACCCTTCCAGAAAATCAATAAATCGTCGATGTAACGACAAAAGAACAAAATCCTGCTAGAAATTAATTAATCGCAAAAAAATACAAGCTCTTCAACGTCAAACATAAATATGTTGGCATATGAGGGGGCCACCGCCACCCCCATTGCACAACCGACCAGCTGTAAATAAAATAAACCATTATACAAAAATAAATTTTTTGTTAAAATTAATTTGAGTAGACCAAGCACAAAAGTAATTTCAGGGCCATTGTAATGAGACTGACAATTCAAGAATCGACCCACAGCAGCCAGGCCTAAGTCGTGAGGTATGACCGTATATAAACTGGTCATGTCTATTGTAAACATGGAAATATCAGGGTCAAGCCTAGGGAGGGCCAAGAGTTTAGTTAACAATAAAGTAGTGTCTAACAGATATCTTGGATGTTTTCTAATATACGGTTGAAATATACTATCTATATAGACAGACGCAGGTTGTGACAAACCTCCACGGGCGGCAATAATAGGCCTGCCCGGGGGTCGGTCACAGACTTATGTATCTCTGGCATAGTATAGAAAAGAGGAACCAAAGGGAATGCAGGATAAAGTGCTTTACTCAAAGAGTCAGTGATAATGCCATTGTCCAATGCTTCCTTCAAGATAGATAAAAGTTCATTTTTGTAGGAACCAGAGGGGTCCTGGGTCAAAAGTAGGTAAATGGAGGAGTCATTAAGGTGGTATATATATATGTATGTATCTTGACAAAGGTCCAATACAGGACCGAAACGTCAATGTGAATTTTTATCTTATATAATGAATAAAGGATTTGCCATTTAAAGAAGCCTGGTGAGTACTCCCCTTCTATATGGAGATATATATATATATATATATATATATATATATAGTGTGTGTGTGTATGTGTGTGTGTGTGTGTGTGTGTGTGTGTATATATATTTATTTATTTTTCGTCAAAATTTTTTTGGTAATGAATGGGTTGATTAACACTTTCTCCCAAAAACGCCAGAATGAATGTAAGAAAGATAGATGAGGGAGGAAGGGGGTGGACACGACTTTTAGGAGACAGATGGTCACATCCTCACCTCAGTAATGTCAGTGGGAATTTCCCACTGTTATGTGGGCCACTGTCTGATCCTGCGGAACTCCGTCAGCGGTCAGCCACAAAACACTTCAAGTTCTGTGTGTGGGTTGGCCGGCCACAGGCGGGAGGGCAGGACAGCGCAGGACAGGCATGAGGGAGCGCATTGTGACGTCAGCACGTCACACCTTGACCAGGAACACAGCACAGGGTGGCCAGGAGCACAGCGCAGGGTGAGCAGGAGGGAGCGCGGTGTGACGACAACACGTCACATCGCGAGCTGGACGGGGCTGTGTCTCGGCAGTGCGACCGTCCATTACCCCCAGGAATTTCATTTTTACCCCATTTGGGGTAATTTACCCCTGTTCCCTGACCACTGCTCTATAGAGTCCAGATTCTTAGCAGTTCAGATTTAGTTGAGAAATACTGATCTTAACTAAATGAGCCATGTCGTAGTCATATTCTTACCTGCAGATATGTTATCATTGTATTTTATTTATAAATAGGCAATCATATTATGCATTGCTGCACAGACACTATCAAATCATACACAACAGTTGCTCCTACTGGATCTGACAATTTAGTTTACTTCATTTATACAGGTATGTTAAATAAAATGGTGCACAGGGGGAAAAAATGTGCACAGTAACATCCAACCGGCTGCTTGCTTTCTTTTTCCAAACTGTTATAGATAATGACAGTCAGAAATAGGCTGAAAAAACTCACAGCATCAGTTTTCATAAATGTTCCCCTAATGATATAAATACTTGTCTAGATAGACTTATAAAACACATAATTCCACCTCTTCTCTGAAATTAGCATTATGCTTCCTTAATTTAGAATAGGTTAGGGTTTAATGCAAGAGTCTCTTCATTCATTTAAATAACAAAATTATAATCAAGAGCACACACTTTATAGCACTATAGCCAGGAACATTGTATTATTGCATAGGTTAAAAGCCCATTATTGGTTTGGAAGTGCAGTACCAGTAATGAATAGCAAAAGAGCATGTACTGTATTTAAAAGCAAACCAACCACTGCGGGTTCCCAAATGACCATTTTGTGAGCTAGAGACAAGGTACGATATCATAATGCTGCATAATTTTGTGATGATGATACGTGCTGCATTGGCTTGACAGCTGCTCATTAGCTTTTCAGTGAAGGAATTGTGTTTTTCTTTCTCAAATAAATCGTAATCCGTACAATATGGGAATGTCTTAAATGTGAAATGTAGATTAAATGGGAACTAGGAAACTGTGAATAAGCACAGTCAATGTGATGTTATAACTTCCTTATTTTTCCATGAATGATCTACATTCTCTCTTAAACTGTAACTAAAAATACTCAGATTTTGATCTTGCACATTTTCACATTGCATATGGGGGGTCATTCCGAGTTGATTGCTCGCTCGCTACTTTTAGCAACCGTGCAAACGCATTGTCGCCACCCACTGGGGAGTGTATTTTTGCTTTGCAGAAGTGCGAACGCTTGTGCAGCAGAGCGCCTGCAAAATCTTTTTGTGCAAAACAAGACCAGCCCTGTAGTTACTCTTCATGTGCGTTGATTCTAATGACGGAGGGACGGCTTTTGACGTCACACACCCGCCCAGCGAACGGCCAGCCACGCCTGTGTTTTTTCAGCAATGCCTGCGTTTTTCCAAACACTCCCAGAAAACGGTCAGTTGACACCCAGAAACGCCCTCTTCTAGTCTATCTCCTTGTGATCGGCTGTGCGACTGAATGCTTCGCTAGAACCTGTGCAAAACCACGATGCTCTTTGTACCCATATGTCGCGCATGTGCATTGCGGTGCATAAGCATGCGCAGATTAGCCATTTTTTTCACTGATCGCTATGCAGTGAACAACGACAGCTAGCGATCAACTCGGAAAGACACCCTATGTCTGGAGCCAAGTGTATTCATTTATGGGTGATGCCGGGTTTATGCAATTCAGTCATATCTTCACTTGCAACTGAATAGGTTTAACTCAGTGATGCGTGTTGTCAGAGTAACAGTCTATGCAAAGTTGAAGGGCCATATCTAGGAATGTGATAGTGGTGCTGTTACACAGGATGCAAGGCCCAAGGCACCTGCACGTAGTTTGCATGCTACAGCCAGTGGGGAGTGTTTTGCCAGGTAGGCATCCTGCGGCCTGGTGATCTATTGATGTCACAGGTTTTTGGGGTGGGGCTCGCAGAAGGTGGTATAGAGCACTGTTTTGACCCTGCAAAGTTGTGCCTGTTTTCAGATGAATTGTTTGCACCATGAATACGGCTGTTGCACATGCGCACTGATAACAATAATTCATTATTCATTTTGGGGGGTTTTATGTGCTTATAGAAAACTAAAGAAAAGAAAAACTTTCAAAGTTCTGTAATTTAACCTTTTCCCACAGCGTTCATGTCCTCTCAGGTATCCAAAGATGAACTGAGAATACTGATATTGTTCTGCAAAGTATTGTAACACTGCATAAATAAAAATGATAATATTATCCAGCTATCTGTGCCATATAAAGTATATATCTACATATGGGCAGTGAACAAATGATCTGATCCCTATTTGAATAGCTTCACAATTAGAAAAGCATTGATATCTTTGACATACAAAATAATATATTTTATTTTATTCTAAAACGGGAAATTAAATCCAAGGACAAATAAAATGAAGAAAATAAAAAGAGTTCAATTTGCTAATTTCACTGCTGGAGATGAATTGACTTGCATTTGAAAGACAGAGCAATTCATCTTCCATTTGTCTTGCAGTTTGCAAATTGTTTTTCAACAAAATACAGAATGTAATAGAGGTATCTTAGGAATGCTTTAGCTTCTCTAAATTACTTTCTGCAGAAGTCTTTGCCGTACTGTAGAAGATGAAAAGCAGTCCTTTGTAATAAGACTTAGAGGGCCTCTTTCAGAGAATGATGTATAACAGTGACAATCATACAAATACAAATTCTATCACAAAAAAAGCATACATAGGCGCATGTGCATATTAAGTTGCATGTATCTCCACATATTTCCAGCTCCAAACCACAGGATTCAGTGTTAGCCAAACAAATGTGTAAAAGATTAGTAATAGTATTCTTCACTTTCCTCCAGTAAACATGTAATACAAGGGCCTATTTACTAAGCCTTGGATGGAGATAAAGTGGCTGGAGATATAGTACCAGCCAATCGGCTCCTAACTGCCATTTTTCAAACCCAGCCTGTGATATGGCAGTTAGGAGCTGATTGGCTAGTACTTTATCTCCGTCCACTTTATCTCTGTCCAAGGTTTAGTAAATAGACCCCATAGTTTAATATGTAACCCAAGTTCTAGTAAATTAAGCAAAATAAGGAAACAAGTGTAGGCAGTATTGTAGTTATATCCCATTTCTTCAAGATCAGCAGTTAAACTAGCAAATATGGCTTCTTTCTTTGGGTATGCAAATCTGTAAGAAATAAAAAAGAAGGGGCATAGGTCAAATTACAATTTTTGAAATGATGCACCTACAAGATAAGAAAAAAAATCCATAGTAAAAATAATCCATATCAGATTACATACAATATATAAATGAAAATAAATACTCTACAGACATGACTTTGGGTTATCACTAGGAATCTGGATATCAAAAACTTATTTTTATTCCAGTGGCATGGACTATTATAATATTAAGGTAAAAACACCAAGCTAGACTCCATCCAGGCATATGTGTATAGTTATTCCTAGAGATAAAGCTTGACAGTAAAGGTACAAGTTGAATTTCACTATTTATACTAAGGGTTAGCTGCAGTAATTTAGCATGGCTAATTGACCCCCTCGGGGTTATTCAAGAAAGGAGACATCTGGGATTTTATTTCACCTGAGGAAGGTGAAAAAAATATCCCCAATAATCAACCCTAATCAGCACCATTTTTGTGGCTGCAATCTTGAAAACAATTAAGTCCATGAATTTAACACAGATTCTATGTGTTTTGCACCAAAACTGAAAATTTTCAGGCACAAACAATGGGGTTTAGTTGATTAGGGAGAAAAAAATATGAAAAAAATAAGGGGTAATTGAATATCTCCCAATAGTATACTAATGCAATAAAGTGTTAATCACAATAGAGAGCATTATGTAATGGCAACATTATTAACGTAGTACGTAATTTGGATTTTCCATATACTTTAGTACAAATTTTTTTATTGAAAATCTTCTTGCATACTCATTTCCATTACAGATTTATATGATATAGCCAATTTTCAAATTAATTAAATATGATTAGTTGGAGGAGTCAATATGCAACCACCTATCAGAAGTTGCTTAATACTGCTGCTGATGGCTATCATCATCAATGGCTATCTTTATCCCAGCGAGAAGCCACAAGAGATTTGCCTCTTCTCTGGGGTTACACACACAGCTAGTGCACATGCTCACTTCAGAAATGTTTATATACACAGCTCAAAAATTATGTACATACACACGTACCTGTGAATGATGCCCGAAGAAAGTTAACTTTAAATACTTGAGTACTGGATGATTTAATTCGATTGTATATTAGATACTTTTTTCAATAAATATACTTTCCATGAAGTGCCTATAAAGGATAGTTAATAAGAATTACACCTAATACAAGTAACAAGAGAAACAATAAATACAAAAGTAAAATTAAATACAGAAAATCTAAGACAAAAGTTTCCAGAGACAAATCTTTTAAAATCTGTTTATCTGTCACTGAATGGTTAGCAAATTGTATAGGCTACTTGTTCGCTAGTGTTTGTTCAGTGAGAACTGTATATAATACAGAAAAAAATAATATCTATGGTGTTATGTTGGAAGATATCTTAGATATCTTTTCAGTTAATTTCCAGTTTCCAGTGAGAATCAGTAAATGTTACTTCAAAGGGACATGTCCATGTTATGTGTACAGATTTCAGATCTTAGGTAATTTCTAGTTTTAACAGAACCTAAAACTTCTTGCATTATAAAAATATTAGAACCTAATTAGCAGTAAATGTGGAACTAGGAGTGAAAAGGAATTGGTGGCACATCCAAGATGAGATGCTAGCCACCAAGTGTCACAATATTGGCAGGTCCTACAAGTTTAGATCAAGATTTTCCCCAATAACACAGAACTGCCCAAACTAGGAACACAGGTCATGAAACTACATATCTGAGTACCTTATCATAGCAAGTGAGTCTCTCAACAGTATATTAAGAAAAAAGTGCAGGTGGTAGAAAGCAAACAAGTGCCCCTCCAGGAGCCATTGAGCCCTAGGTGGGTGCCTACAGCATATAACAGGTGATATGGCCCTGTAGCAAGGGAAACCTACATAGACACATTAGAGACCTAAATGCTCATGCATATAGAATAAATGGCAGGGGCGTAATATGCAATGTGCAGGCCCTAGAGGTAAATTTTGGGGGTAAAGAATAAAAAGTACTAATATGCATAGTATAGTATGTGCATATTAATATAAATTCAGGAGTCAGCTAAGGTCCTTCCATGCACCTTGATCTACTCTTTGGTTTGATGTTATGATGGACAATTAATTTGGTAGGTGTGCATTTGTAAAGTTTATTATTATGTTAATGATTGTTTTTAGTGGTTAAAAACTCAGAAATTGACTTACCAAGAAGCATCTGCCATGCAAATGCAGCCATCTTGTTCCGGCAGCATAATTTTCTATTTACATCTGATTTGTTCTTTACAGGTAAAGGAGATTTAATTGGAGCAAATTTATCGATAAGAGATCAAGTAATAAAGACCAATGCAGATGTCAAAGCTCTGACCTACTGTGATCTTCAATGTATAATCTTAAAAGGTCTTTATGAAGTTTTAGACTTTTACCCTGAATATGCACATAAGTTTGTAGATGACATACAGCAAGACCTTACATACAATCTTCGAGAGGGCCATGAAAGTGATGTAAGTACATGTATTGAGATAAAGATTTTTTCTCATAATTGAAAACATATCCAAGTTTTCTAACCTACTGTATATCTCAGTATTATATCTCATTTGGACTCTATCTCTCTTACTTGCACCTTTCTGGGTCTGATGCAAAGTTAGCTGCAATATGGTGTTAAAAGGAAAAAAAACAAGGAAAAAATTCACAGACACTTCTGTCCGATATGTTCCCATGATTTAAGCCAGTGATGTCCAAGCTTTTGAAGCCATTGCCCACTTGGTTCCATAAATGTATCTCAGTGCCCCTCACCCATTGAAGACATTATTCAAAATACACTATTAACATTTTTTAATAAAGTATTTCAATAATTAATAATATAAAATGGTGTTGATTAATGATATTAATATTTACTTATAGCCCTGCCACAGCCTAGCAGAGGCATAGGCCACCAGGTGTAGAATGCTGCAGCAATAGACTACACAACCACTACATTGCCTTTTCCTGCTTGTACCTCCAACAGCCCCAGCCACCCCTTTCTTAGCATCCACCAACAGCAATCCAGCATACTGCTGAGGTCTGTACTGCCCACTTTGGTAATCATTGTTATAAAGCATTTAATTAATATACTACAAAAGATTTTGATATTAGGCATAAACTGAGCTAAAAACTCTCTAATACAGTTCAAAACATTAGATCCTTTGGGGAAACAAAATAAACAAAAAATAAGCTTAAACATACTCACCAAAGCATAATTTATGTCCCAGAAATGGCAAAAGCAGCAATCAGTATAAAGAGAGTGTTAGGTTACAGGCAAACACAAGTAGCTCTCTAATACCCTTTATCATCATAATCCCTCTTTGCACCTGCCCCTGATCACCCGCAAATAATACAGTTCTCCCATGCATACTGTATATGCTTCTTCTTTCTGGTCTGCATGTAGTGTACTTGCAGTAGTTTAAACATGTCCTTGCATATACTTGCAATTGTTCAAACATGTCCTTGCTGTTCTTGGCATGTGTTAGAATACCTACATCTTGGCCCAATCTTTGTGGGTCGATATGCATGTCTACACTGTTTTGATCATATGTAGTGATAATTCATGAGAAATTTGCTATTCAGACTGACATAGTACTTACTCGGCAACAGTGCATATGTCTCTTCCACCTTGTGCCTTATGACTTGTGTCCTTCCTTGCTTGTTTCCTTATTTTTTCCTCAGAATGTGTTTTTGATGTCCTGGTTTTTGTGACACATGCCTTGTGTGATATTGGTGGTATCTTTCTGTTACTACTTAGTATATTTTACCTGCTGATAATGGGGTGGGAAGAAGGATATGTGGGTTACAGGGAGGACTGGAGTGCTCTGTGCCAGTAATCCGTGATTTACAAAATTGGGGTCCTACTTCATTAATTACTGTTCCTATTGCAATATATGGTTTTGCATAAAAATGACTAAATATATAATTGTGCTGATATGATAATGGGCTTATTTTTATGTGGACTCCTGGGACTACAGTCCCATTTGTCCCATTATAAATCTGGCCCTAAATAGGGTGATAACAGTGATAGAACTAATGAGTTGTGCAAACATATGCAACCCTTTTCACTACTCCCATAAAGAGTTCTGTTTATTCTCTCGCTGGCTGGCACAGTGTCATTCTGAACAACTTTCTTGATGGGAATGAGACTGAGATGTTGTGATGTCATGGTGTCACTACATCTCTTTCCATGGCACCAGCGAGAGTAGGAGAGGAGCCAGGTTTACACCTTTTGGGCTGGATGCTGGGCAACAATACCATACTGTGACATAGTCCTACAGATAACTAGTAATTCCACATGGATCTACCCATTATCAGGCCATTGAGACCCCGAGGATCTCACTTCAGCAGTAGTTCCTCTTCTGGGTGACACACTGTACAGGGGTGTGTGGGGAGACATGGACAGACGCAGCATTCTCCTTTACAAATACTGTAGTTGTATATGTGTGTGTATGTACAACTATAGTATATATATATATATATATATATATATATATATAAAAGGTTTTAGACTCAATTGTGTAAAAGGTATGAAAAATTAAATACAATTAACTATGGCCCTCATTCCGAGTTGTTCGCTCGCAAGTGAATTTTAGCAGATTTGCTCATGCTAAGCCGCCGCCTACTGGGAGTGAATCTTAGCATCTTAAAATTGCGAACGATGTATTCGCAATATTGCGATTACACACCTCGTAGCAGTTTCTGAGTAGCTCCAGACTTACTCGGCATCTGCGATCAGTTCAGTGCTTGGCGTTCCTGGTTTGACGTCACAAACACACCCAGCGTTCGGCCAGACACTCCCCCGTTTCTCCGGCCACTCCTGTGTTTTTTCCGGAAACGGTAGCGTTTTTTCCCACACGCCCATAAAACGGCCTGTTTCCGCCCAGTAACACCCATTTCCTGTCAATCATATTACGATCACCAGAACGATGAAAAAGCCGTGAGTAAAAATCCTAACTGCATAGCAAATTTACTTGGCGCAGTCGCAGTGCGGACATTGCGCATGCGCATTAAGCGGAAAATCGCTGCGATGCGAAGATTTTTACCGAGCGAACAACTCGGAATGAGGGCCTATATATGAGAAAGGTACAGTATATAAAGGTGTAATCCCACTAAGATGGTTTTGTTTTGTTTTGTTTTGTTTTGTAACTGTATGTTTTGTACCTTTTTAACTTGAAGATGAAGTAAGATAAGCTGTTTTCTCTTTGTAAATTTGAACAATTGTGGTCATTGTAAAACAAAGTGTTTCTTTCTGGGAAGCATTTCTTCAAGCTTTTTGGTGATCATGTATTGAAAGCGGATGGAGGTGTTATGTTATGCTATGAACATCCAAAGCCTCTTTGCTGATTGTATCATGTGACTATGGTTACTATTGTAATCACTTGGAAATTTGTAAATCATTAATAGGTTGAACCAAAACTATGAGGGAAATTGAAAATTTAATATCTCCTTCAAACTAAAAAAAAGGAGTTTACTGGAATAATTAGTCTACTCTACAAATATTCCTATTATTTTCATTCTGGAAAATGTATTTAAATGTTGGCAACTATATACACTTATTTATAACATACTATTTTATACTTGGATAGCAGTTGTGGTTTACATTAAATATAGCATTTATATTATTTTCTGTACATTTAGGAAAAACTGCTGGTAGAGGCTAAGACAATATAGCAATTTAAACATGCATAGGATAGACATAAGGATATCCTTACACAGAAATAAGGATGAAATAGGGTTTGCGGTAACAATATGGTTAAAAAAGGGGCGGCAGACTAGATGGGCAAAATGGTTCTTATCTGCAATAAATTCTGTTTCTAAATTCTTAACCACTTAACTGGCATAGGGCCTAATTCAGATCTGATCGCTGGGCAGTGATTTTTGCAGTCCTGCAATCAGATAGTCTACAGGGGGAGTGGTTTTTTGCTGTGCAAGTGTGCGATCGCATGTGTAGCAGAGCTGCACAAACTGATTTTGTGCAGTCTCTGTGCAGCCCAGGACTTACTCTTCCTGTGCAATGGAATCCTGCTAATCAGGGCTGGAACTGATGTCAGATACCCTCCCTGAAAACGCCTGAGCCTGCCTGCGGTTTTCTGAACACTCCCTGAAAACGGTCAGTTGCCATCCACAAATGGCCTCTTCCTGTCAACCTCCTTGCAATCAACTGTGCTAATGGATCCTTCACACCATCCCGTCGCTGACTGGCAAATCCCGCTGTAGCTGTGCGACGCGCCAGTGCAGTGCATACGCATGCGCAGTTCAGATCTGATCACCTGCTGTGCGAAAATGCACAGCAGTGATCAGATCTGAATGACCCCCATAGTCAAATCACATGCGAACACGCCGCCCCACTGTCTCCCCCAGTCTTTGACAAAGAGATCCATTCTGCAGATGTGCATAATATAATGTTTAAATATTTATTATTATTTTATTAACATTTTCTTATATAGTGAAGCAAATTCCGTTGCACTTTACAACTGGACACAATGATAAAACCAAACTGGGTAATAACAAATTGAGAAGTATGAAGACCCTGCTTGCATGCTTAGTCAATGATATAAAAGGGATAAATGCTATCTATTGCATAGTTGTCCACCAGATTGCAAAGGTTCTCGGTGGGCTGCATGATATCACATCACAACAATTATGAACCTTAGTCAGGAGGAAGGGAAAGTGAAGGGGGAGAAAATATGTGAGATGTGTGGACTGCACAGTGGGGATATAATTGGATAGGAAGGCTTATGAAGGTTCTGTGCGTGGTTCTGGAATTTTATGTTTGTCTCAATAGGTGAGTTTTCAGGGAATGCTTGAAGGTTTGGAGACTAGAGGAGAGTCTTATTGTGCGTGGTAGGGCATTCCACAGAGTGGGTGCAGCAGGAAGATGGTCCTGCAATCGTACATGGGGGTGAGTAATGAGTGTGGATGAGAGATGTAGATCTTGTGAAGAGCGAAGAGGTCAGGTTGGGATATAGTTTGAGATAAGCGAAGAGATGTACATAGGTGTTGTTTGGTTAATGGCCATTTTAAAAATATATTTTAAACTTTATTAAATAACAAAATTAAAAAAAAAATTATGAATTGTTTTGAAAGGAAAAATTGGCAGTGAAGTGGATAAGGAAAAGAAAATATCAGAATTTGTTTTGTGTTGTTTTTTTCTCATTTCCATGAAAAAGAAAATAAATCTTTTGCATCTTTTGCTCAGAGACACATTTTAGAACTGCCAACCATAAAACTTAATGAAGTCTTTAGGGAAATATTTTTTTGAGTCTAATCCAAGTGTTGTCTGTATGTAGTATCAATGACTGTCATGTCTTTAAATAAGTAAAGTTAAACACAAATCTCTTGTAGCAGAGAACTGTAATTCAAATTATAGCACAGCTAGAGACTGTTTGCTGGCCTTGATACACATATACGTTTCAATGTGGAGCATGAAGCAAAACCTATAATGTACTTGCACGTAAAAGTTTAAGCTTTTTATTTTTATATTGCAAACTATATCCAATTGTTGCCGTAAGTGAACTCAATTGTGTATAATAGCAGTGTATATCATTGAGCTCATTGTAGTTTATGTAACACACTATGATATATAGGATGAAGAAAGCCATTTTAATTAGAAGGTTTATGTTTCAAATTTATGTGACAGTTTATTAGTGATGTGCACCGGAAATTTTTCGGGTTTTGTGTTTTGGTTTTGGGTTCGGTTCCGCGGCCGTGTTTTGGGTTCGAACGCGTTTTGGCAAAACCTCACCGAAATTTTTTTGTCGGATTCGGGTGTGTTTTGGATTCAGGTGTTTTTTTCAAAAAACCCTAAAAAACTGCTTAAATCATAGAATTTGGGGGTCATTTTGATCCCATAGTATTATTAACCTCAATAACCAAAATTTCCACTAATTTTCAGTCTATTCTGAACACCTCACACCTCACAATATTATTTTTAGTCCTAAAATTTGCACCGAGGTAGCTGTGTGACTAAGCTAAGCGACCCAAGTGGCCGACACAAACACCTGGCCCATCTAGGAGTGGCACTGCAGTGTCACGCAGGATGGCCCTTCAAAAAAATACTCCCCAAACAGCACATGACGCAAAGAAAAAAAGAGGCGCAATGAGGTAGCTGTGTGACTAAGATAAGCGACCCAAGTGGCCGACACAAACACCTGGCCCATCTAGGAGTGGCACTGCAGTGTCACGCAGGATGGCCCTTCAAAAAAATACTCCCCAAACAGCACATGACGCAAAGAAAAAAAGAGGCGCAATGAGGTAGCTGTGTGACTAAGATAAGCGACCCAAGTGGCCGACACAAACACCTGGCCCATCTAAGAGTGGCACTGCAGTGTCAGACAGGATGGCACTTGAAAAAAATACTCCCCAAACAGCACATGACGCAAAGAAAAAAAGAGGCGCAATGAGGTAGCTGTGTGACTAAGATAAGCGACCCAAGTGGCCGACACAAACACCTGGCCCATCTAGGAGTGGCACTGCAGTGTCACGCAGGATGGCCCTTCAAAAAAATACTCCCCAAACAGCACATGACGCAAAGAAAAAAAGAGGCGCAATGAGGTAGCTGTGTGACTAAGATAAGCGACCCAAGTGGCCGACACAAACACCTGGCCCATCTAGGAGTGGCACTGCAGTGTCACGCAGGATGGCCCTTCAAAAAAATACTCCCCAAACAGCACATGACGCAAAGAAAAAAAGAGGCGCAATGAGGTAGCTGTGTGACTAAGATAAGCGACCCAAGTGGCCGACACAAACACCTGGCCCATCTAGGAGTGGCACTGCAGTGTCACGCAGGATGGCCCTTCAAAAAAATACTCCCCAAACAGCACATGACGCAAAGAAAAAAAGAGGCGCAATGAGGTAGCTGTGTGACTAAGATAAGCGACCCAAGTGGCCGACACAAACACCTGGCCCATCTAGGAGTGGCACTGCAGTGTCACGCAGGATGGCCCTTCAAAAAAATACTCCCCAAACAGCACATGACGCAAAGAAAAAAAGAGGCGCAATGAGGTAGCTGTGTGACTAAGATAAGCGACCCAAGTGGCCGACACAAACACCTGGCCCATCTAAGAGTGGCACTGCAGTGTCAGACAGGATGGCACTTGAAAAAAATACTCCCCAAACAGCACATGACGCAAAGAAAAAAAGAGGCGCAATGAGGTAGCTGTGTGACTAAGATAAGCGACCCAAGTGGCCGACACAAACACCTGGCCCATCTAGGAGTGGCACTGCAGTGTCACGCAGGATGGCCCTTCAAAAAAATACTCCCCAAACAGCACATGACGCAAAGAAAAAAAGAGGCGCAATGAGGTAGCTGTGTGACTAAGATAAGCGTCCCAAGTGGCCGACACAAACACCTGGCCCATCTAGGAGTGGCACTGCAGTGTCAGGCAGGATGGCACTTGAAAAAAATACTCCCCAAACAGCACATGACGCAAAGAAAAAAAGAGGCGCAATGAGGTAGCTGTGTGACTAAGATAAGCGACCCAAGTGGCCGACACAAACACCTGGCCCATCTAGGAGTGTCACTGCAGTGTCACGCAGGATGGCCCTTCAAAAAAATACTCCCCAAACAGCACATGACGCAAAGAAAAATGAAAGAAAAAAGAGGTGCAAGATGGAATTGTCCTTGGGCCCTCCCACCCACCCTTATGTTGTATAAACAGGACATGCACACTTTAACGAACCCATCATTTCAGCGACAGGGTCTGCCACACGACTGTGACTGAAATGACTGGTTGGTTTGGGCCCCCACCAAAAAAGAAGCAATCAATCTCTCCTTGCACAAACTGGCTCTACAGAGGCAAGATGTCCACCTCATCATCATCGTCCGATTCATCACCCCTTTCACTGTGTACATCCCCCTCCTCACAGATTATTAATTCGTCCCCACTGGAATCCACCATCTCAGGTCCCCGTGTACTTTCTGGAGGCAATTGCTGCTGGTGAATATCTCCACGGAGGAATTGATTATAATTCATTTTAATGAACATCATCTTCTCCACATTTTCTGGAAGTAACCTCGTACGCCGATTGCTGACAAGGTGAGCGGCGGCACTAAACACTCTTTCGGAGTACACACTGGAGGGAGGGCAACTTAGGTAGAATAAAGTCAGTTTGTGCAAGGGCCTCTAAATTGCCTCTTTTTCCTGCCAGTATACGTATGGACTGTCTGATGTGCCTACTTGGATGCGGTCACTCATATAATCCTCCACCATTCTTTCAATGGTGACAGAATCATATGCAGTGACAGTAGACGACATGTCAGTAATCGTTGCCAGGTCCTTCAGTCCGGACCAGATGTCAGCACTCGCTCCAGACTGCCCTGCATCACCGCCAGCGGGTGGGCTCGGAATTCGTAGCCTTTTCCTCGCACCCCCAGTTGCGGGAGAATGTGAAGGAGGAGATGTTGACGGGTCACGTTCCGCTTGACAATTTTCTCACCAGCAGGTCTTTGAACCTCTGCAGACTTGTGTCTGCCGGAAAGAGAGATACAACGTAGGTTTTAAATCTAGGATCGAGCACGGTGGCCAAAATGTAGTGCTCTGATTTCAACAGATTGACCACCCGTGAATCCTGGTTAAGCGAATGAAGGGCTCCATCCACAAGTCCCACATGCCTAGCGGAATCGCTCTGTTTTAGCTCCTCCTTCAATGTCTCCAGCTTCTTCTGCAAAAGCCTGATGAGGGGATTGACCTGACTCAGGCTGGCAGTGTCTGAACTGACTTCACGTGTGGCAAGTTCAAAAGGTTGCAGAACCTTGCACAACGTTGAAATCATTCTCCACTGCGCTTGAGTCAGGTGCATTCCACCTCCTTTGCCTATATCGTGGCCAGATGTATAGGCTTGAATGGCCTTTTGCTGCTCCTCCATCCTCTGAAGCATATAGAGGGTTGAATTCCACCTCGTTACCACCTCTTGCTTCAGATGATGGCAGGGCAGGTTCAGGTGTTTTTGGTGGTGCTCCAGTCTTCTGTACGCGGTGCCTGTATGCCGAAAGTGGCCCGCAATTCTTCTGGCCACCGACAGCATCTCTTGCACGCCCCTGTCATTTTTTAAATAATTCTGCACCACCAAATTCAAGGTATGTGCAAAACATGGGACGTGCTGGAATTTGCCCAGATGTAATGCACGCACAATATTGCTGGCGTTGTCCGATGCCACAAATCCCCAGGAGAGTCCAATTGGGGTAAGCCATTCTGCGATGATCTTCCTCAGTTGCCCTTCCTCAGTTGCCGTAAGAGGTTTTCAGCTGTGTGCGTATTCTGGAAAGCGGTGATACAAAGCGTAGCCTGCCTAGGAACGAGTTGGCGTTTGCGAGATGCTGCTACTGGTGCCGCCGCTGCTGTTCTTGCAGCGGGAGGCAATACATCTACCCAGTGGGCTGTCACAGTCATGTAGTCCTGAGTCTGCCCTGCTCCACTTGTCCACATGTCCGTGGTTAAGTGGACATTGGGTACAACTGCATTTTTTAGGACACTGGTGACTCTTTTTCTGAGGTCTGTGTACATTTTCGGTATCGCCTGCCTAGAGAAATGGAACCTAGATGGTATTTGGTACTGGGGACACAGTACCTCAATCAAGTCTCTAGTTGGCTCTGAATTAATGATGGATACCGGAACCACGTTTCTCACCGCCCAGGCTGCCAAGGCCTCAGTTATCCGCTTTGCAGCAGGATGACTGCTGTGAGATTTCATCTTCCTCGCAAAGGACTGTTGGACAGTCAATTGCTTACTGGAAGTAGTACAAGTGGTCTTCCGACTTCCCCTCTGGGATGACGATCGACTCCCAGCAGCAACAACAGCAGCGCCAGCAGCAGTAGGCGTTACACTCAAGGATGCATCGGAGGAATCCCAGGCAGGAGAGGACTCATCAGACTTGCCAGTGACATGGCCTGCAGGACTATTGGCTTTCCTGGGTAAGGAGGAAATTGACACTGAGGGAGTTGGTGGTGTGGTTTGCAGGAGCTTGGTTACAAGAGGAAGGGATTTAGTGGTCAGTGGACTGCTTCCGCTGTCACCCAAAGTTTTTGAACTTGTCACTGACTTATGATGAATGCGCTGCAGGTGACGTATAAGGGAGGATGTTCCGAGGTGGTTAACGTCCTTGCCCCTACTTATTACAGCTTGACAAAGGCAACACACGGTTTGACACCTGTTGTCCGCATTTGTGTTGAAATAATTCCACAACGAAGAGCAGATTTTTTTTGTATTTTGACCAGGCATGTCAATGGCCATATTCGTCCAACGGACAACAGGTGTCTCCCCGGGTGCCTGACTTAAACAAACCACCTCACCATCAGAATCCTCCTTGTCAATTTCCTCCCCAGCGCCAGCAACACCCATATCCTCATCCTGGTGTACTTCAACAGTGACATCTTCAATTTGACTATCAGGAACTGGACTGCGGGTGCTCCTTCCAGCACTTGCAGGGGGCGTGCAAATGGTGGAAGGTGCAAGCTCTTCCCGTCCAGTGTTGGGAAGGTCAGGCATCGCAACCGACACAATTAGACTCTCCTTGGGGATTTGTGATTTTGAAGAACGCACAGTTCTTTGCTGTGCTTTTGCCAGCTTAAGTCTTTTCTTTTTTCTAGCGAGAGGATGAGTGCTTCCATCCTCATGTGAAGCTGAACCACTAGGTATGAACATAGGCCAGGGCCTCAGCCGTTCCTTGCCACTCCGTGTCGTAAATGGCATATTGGCAAGTTTACGCTTCTCCTCAGACGCTTTTAATTTTGATTTTTGGGTAATTTTTTTACTGATCTTTTGTGTTTTGGATTTTACATGCTCTGTACTATGACATTGGGCATCGGCTTGGCAGACGACGTTGATGGCATTTCATCGTCTCGGCCATGACTAGTGGCATCAGCTTCAGCACGAGGTGGAAGTGGATCTTGATCTTTCCCTATTTTTTTAACCTCCACATTTTTGTTCTCCATATTTTAATGCACACAACTAAAAGGCACCACAGGTATACAATGTAGATGGATGGATAGTATACTTTATGTATGACGACGAGTGACTGAAGACACAGAGGTAGGTACAGCAGTGGCCTACCGTACTGCTATATACAGTATAATGGACCTGGTGGACACTGTCAGCAGACTGCGTTTATAGTATAAAGAAAAAAAGACACCACAGGTATACAATGTAGATGGATGGATAGTATACTTTATGTATGACGACGAGTGACTGAAGACACAGAGGTAGGTACAGCAGTGGCCTACCGTACTGCTATATACAGTATAATGGACCTGGTGGACACTGTCAGCAGACTGCGTTTATAGTATAAAGAAAAAAAGACACCACAGGTATACAATGTAGATGGATGGATAGTATACTTTATGTATGATGATGAGTGACTGAAGACACAGAGGTAGGTACAGCAGTGGCCTACCGTACTGCTATATACAGTATAATGGACCTGGTGGACACTGTCAGCAGACTGCGTTTATAGTATAAAGAAAAAAAGACACCACAGGTATACAATGTAGATGGATGGATAGTATACTTTATGTATGACGACGAGTGACTGAAGACACAGAGGTAGGTACAGCAGTGGCCTACCGTACTGCTATATACAGTATAATGGACCTGGTGGACACTGTCAGCAGACTGCGTTTATAGTATAAAGAAAAAAAGACACCACAGGTATACAATGTAGATGGATGGATAGTATACTTTATGTATGACGACGAGTGACTGAAGACACAGAGGTAGGTACAGCAGTGGCCTACCTTACTGCTATATACAGTATAATGGACCTGGTGGACACTGTCAGCAGACTGCGTTTATAGTATAAAGAAAAAAAGACACCACAGGTATACAATGTAGATGGATGGATAGTATACTTTATGCATGACGACGAGTGACTGAAGACACAGAGGTAGGTACAGCAGTGGCCTACCGTACTGCTATATACAGTATAATGGACCTGGTGGACACTGTCAGCAGACTGCGTTTATAGTATAAAGAAAAAAAGACACCACAGGTATACAATGTAGATGGATGGATAGTATACTTTATGTATGACGACGAGTGACTGAAGACACAGAGGTAGGTACAGCAGTGGCCTACCGTACTGCTATATACAGTATAATGGACCTGGTGGACACTGTCAGCAGACTGCGTTTATAGTATAAAGAAAAAAAGACACCACAGGTATACAATGTAGATGGATGGATAGTATACTTTATGTATGACGACGAGTGACTGAAGACACAGAGGTAGGTACAGCAGTGGCCTACCGTACTGCTATATACAGTATAATGGACCTGGTGGACACTGTCAGCAGACTGCGTTTATAGTATAAAGAAAAAAAGACACCACAGGTATACAATGTAGATGGATGGATAGTATACTTTATGTATGACGACGAGTGACTGAAGACACAGAGGTAGGTACAGCAGTGGCCTACCGTACTGCTATATACAGTATAATGGACCTGGTGGACACTGTCAGCAGACTGCGTTTATAGTATAAAGAAAAAAAGACACCACAGGTATACAATGTAGATGGATGGATAGTATACTTTATGTATGACGACGAGTGACTGAAGACACAGAGGTAGGTACAGCAGTGGCCTACCATACTGCTATATACAGTATAATGGACCTGGTGGACACTGTCAGCAGACTGCGTTTATAGTATAAAGAAAAAAAGACACCACAGGTATACAATGTAGATGGATGGATAGTATACTTTATGCATGACGACGAGTGACTGAAGACACAGAGGTAGGTACAGCAGTGGCCTACCGTACTGCTATATACAGTATAATGGACCTGGTGGACACTGTCAGCAGACTGCGTTTATAGTATAAAGAAAAAAAGACACCACAGGTATACAATGTAGATGGATGGATAGTATACTTTATGTATGACGACGAGTGACTGAAGACACAGAGGTAGGTACAGCAGTGGCCTACCGTACTGCTATATACAGTATAATGGACCTGGTGGACACTGTCAGCAGACTGCGTTTATAGTATAAAGAAAAAAAGACACCACAGGTATACAATGTAGATGGATGGATAGTATACTTTATGTATGACGACGAGTGACTGAAGACACAGAGGTAGGTACAGCAGTGGCCTACCGTACTGCTATATACAGTATAATGGACCTGGTGGACACTGTCAGCAGACTGCGTTTATAGTATAAAGAAAAAAAGACACCACAGGTATACAATGTAGATGGATGGATAGTATACTTTATGAATGACGACGAGTGACTGAAGACACAGAGGTAGGTACAGCAGTGGCCTACTGTACTGCTATATACAGTATAATGGACCTGGTGGACACTGTCAGCAGACTGCGTTTATACTTATAGTATAAAGAAAAAAAGACACCACAGGAGTGTTTTTCAGGCAGACAAACGTATACTGGTGGTCACTGTCAGCAAAACTGTGCACTGTACTCCTGCTATAGCTGCTCCCCAGTCTCCCCCACAATTAAGCAGTGTGAGCACTCAGCACAGTCAGATATATCATGCAGCACACTGAGGCTGAGCACAGATATGGTATGGAGCGTTTTTTTCAGGCAGAGAACGGATAAAAAAAAACTAGCAAAACTCTGCACTGTACTCCTCCTAACAGCTGCTCCCTAATCCTCCCCACAATAAGCTAAGCAGTAGCAATCAGATCAACTAACTAGTAACTACTATAACTATATAAACGGAGAGGACGCCAGCCACGTCCTCTCCCTATCAATCTCAATGCACGTGTGAAAATGGCGGCGACGCGCGGCTGCTTATATAGAATCCGAATCTCGCGAGAATCCGACAGCGGGATGATGACGTTCGGGCGCGCTCGGTTTACCCGAGCCACACGGGAGAATCCGAGTACGGCTCGGACACATGTAAAAAGGCTGAAGTTCGGGGGGGTTCAGTTTCCGAGAAACCGAACCCGCTCATCACTACAGTTTATACATACCTCACAACTTTCATGAAGAAAGATGTGCGACTCCTGTTCGGCAAAGCCGAGCCCGCCTGAACAGGGGGCATGACCTCAGCAAAAGGGGTCATTGCTTTGCAGTAATATCCATTTTTTATCGCTGTGGGGGCATGGGCAGCACTCTGTGAGCTGCTGGCATGCCCTCAGTGCCTCTTGTCTCCGTGAATAGATGCTATGTGTGTCTGCGCACAGCGTCTATTCACCGCTGCTCTACAGCAGAGCAGCGAGTGACAGGAAGGCTCCCAATTGAAACCCTCACCACCACCATGGGACACTGCGGCCTGCGGGTGGGACAGTCCTGAATAAATGGGACTTTCCCATGAAAATTGGGACAGTTGGGAGGTATAGTTTACATTTGAAATAAACTGAGGAACATTATAACCTCTATTATGTAGTAGAGATGAGCGCCTGAAATTTTTCGGGTTTTGTGTTTTGGTTTTGGGTTCGGTTCCGCGGCCGTGTTTTGGGTTCGAACGCGTTTTGGCAAAACCTCACCGAATTATTTTTGTCGGATTCGGGTGTGTTTTGGATTCGGGTGTTTTTTTCCAAAAACACTAAAAAACAGCTTAAATCATAGAATTTGGGGGTCATTTTGATCCCAAAGTATTATTAACCTCAAAAACCATAATTTACACTCATTTTCAGTCTATTCTGAATACCTCACACCTCACAATATTATTTTTAGTCCTAAAATTTGCACCGAGGTCGCTGTGTGAGTAAGTTAAGCGACCCTAGTGGCCGACACAAACACCGGGCCCATCTAGGAGTGGCACTGCAGTGTCACGCAGGATGTCCCTTCCAAAAAACCCTCCCCAAACAGCACATGACGCAAAGAAAAAAAGAGGCGCAATGAGGTAGCTGTGTGAGTAAGATTAGCGACCCTAGTGGCCGACACAAACACCGGGCCCATCTAGGAGTGGCACTGCAGTGTCACGCAGGATGGCCCTTCCAAAAAACCCTCCCCAAACAGCACATGACGCAAAGAAAAAAAGAGGCGCAATGAGGTAGCTGACTGTGTGAGTAAGATTAGCGACCCTAGTGGCCGACACAAACACCGGGCACATCTAGGAGTGGCACTGCAGTGTCACGCAGGATGTCCCTTCCAAAAAACCCTCCCCAAACAGCACATGACGCAAAGAAAAAAAGAGGCGCAATGAGGTAGCTGTGTGAGTAAGATTAGCGACCCTAGTGGCCGACACAAACACCGGGCCCATCTAGGAGTGGCACTGCAGTGTCACGCAGGATGTCCCTTCCAAAAAACCCTCCCCAAACAGCACATGACGCAAAGAAAAAAAGAGGCTTTTTACTGATATTTGGTGTTTTGGATTTGACATGCTCTGTACTATGACATTGGGCATCGGCCTTGGCAGACGACGTTGCTGGCATTTCATCGTCTCGGCCATGACTAGTGGCAGCAGCTTCAGCACGAGGTGGAAGTGGATCTTGATCTTTCCCTAATTTTGGAACCTCAACTTTTTTGTTGTCCATATTTTATAGTCAAAACTAAAAGGCACCTCAGGTAAACAATGGAGATGGATGGATTGGATACTAGTATACAATTATGGACGGACTGCCACGGTTAGGTGGTATAAAAAAACCACGGTTAGGTGGTATATATTATAATACAATTATGGATGGACGGACTGCCTGCCGACTGCCGACACAGAGGTAGCCACAGCCGTGAACTACCGCACTGTACACTGGTTGATAAAGAGATAGTAGTATACTCGTAACAACTAGTATGACACTATGACGGTATAAAGAATGAAAAAAAAACCACGGTTAGGTGGTATATATTATAATACAATTATGGATGGACGGACTGCCTGCCGACTGCCGACACAGAGGTAGCCACAGCCGTGAACTACCGCACTGTACACTGGTTGATAAAGAGATAGTAGTATACTCGTAACAACTAGTATGACACTATGACGGTATAAAGAATGAAAAAAAAACCACGGTTAGGTGGTATATATTATAATAATACAATTATGGATGGACGGACTGCCTGCCGACTGCCGACACAGAGGTAGCCACAGCCGTGAACTACCGCACTGTACACTGGTTGATAAAGAGATAGTAGTATACTCGTAACAACTAGTATGACTATGACGACGGTATAAAGAAAGAAAAAAAAATACCACGGTTAGGTGGTATATAATTATACAATTATGGATGGACGGACTGCCTGCCGAGTGCCGACTGCCGACACAGAGGTAGCCACAGCCGTGAACTACCGCACTGTACTGTGTCTGCTGCTAATATAGACTGGTTGATAAAGAGATAGTATACAACAATATACTACTATACTGGTGGTCAGGCACTGGTCACCACTAGTCACACTGGCAGTGGCACTCCTGCAGCAAAAGTGTGCACTGTTTAATTTTAAATTAATATAATATTATGTACTCCTGGCTCCTGCTATAACAACCTGCAGTGCTCCCCAGTCTCCCCCACAATTATTATAAGCTTTTATACATTGATGTGCAGCACACTGGGCTGAGCTGAGTGCACACAGACTGAGTCACACTGTGTGACTGCTGTGTATCGTTTTTTTCAGGCAGAGAACGGATATAGCAGAGAACGGATATATTAAATAAAAGTTAACTTAACAACAACTGCACTGGTCACTGTGGTAAACTCTGTCTGCACAATCTCTCTCTCTTCTAATCTATTCTAATGGAGAGGACGCCAGCCACGTCCTCTCCCTATCAATCTCAATGCACGTGTGAAAATGGCGGCGACGCGCGGCTCCTTATATAGAATCCGAGTCTCGCGAGAATCCGACAGCGTCATGATGACGTTCGGGCGCGCTCGGGTTAACCGAGCAAGGCGGGAAGATCCGAGTCGCTCGGACCCGTGAAAAAAAAAGTGAAGTTCGTGCGGGTTCGGATTCAAAGAAACCGAACCCGCTCATCTCTATTATGTAGTAATATATTTAAAGGAACAGTTATTTATTACCAGTTATTTATATAGCGCACACATGTTCCGCAGCACTTTACAGAGAATATTTGGCCATTCACATCAGTTCCTGCCCCAGTGGAATTTACAATCTATATTCACACATGCACACGCACACACATTCACACATTTTGTTAGGAGCCAATTAACCTACCAGAATATTTTTGGAGTGTGGGAGGAAACCAGAGTACCTGGAGGATACCCACACAGGCACGGGGAGAAAGCTTAGTGGAGAACATACAGACTCCACACAGTTAGGGCCATGATGGGAATAGAACCCATGACCTCAGTGCTGTGAGGCAGTAATGCTAACCATTACACCATCCGTACTGCCCAGTTACATGAAAACATTTCCGTTTTCATGTAACTGCTTTATTTCCCTTTTGTACAGCTAAAATCAGCAAATAAGTAATTAGTTCAGATACTTTTTAAATGGAAAGTGCTCATCAGTTCACAGGGTGTCCAAGTTCTTGTACATGCACTAGTAGAGGCTTATTCTAGTGTGCTGCTGGAATGGATAATATAGGAAACACTAGATTGTATCTGATAATGTTATAAAACATGGATTGAGGGTTCTGGCAGGCAAAATAAATGTGGACTACCTGGCATGAATGCAAGGTCAGTATAAACATTGGTGAAAATGGTCCAATATCCAAGGACAAACAGTTATCAAGAGTGGCAAAATAAAGTGTTAATTTATGGCACTTAATTCAATAAATGAAAAAAAATAGCTAATGGTGGTTACGATATAAAATAAATTAATTAATAAAGTCCAGCATATGCCTTTACAAACTTTATTATACTCTATGGATGTCACCATGTGGACAATCAGCCGTGGTATCTTCTCAATACAGTATGTGTTAAGATAGTTGCCCTTCACAACATGGTATTCTGTTAAGGATTTGACTTCAACAGTTATTCAGATTTCTTGTCTGTTATTCTAATTTATTCTTCATACAGTATAGTAAAGTAAATGCCCTGGAAAGAAACAAAATACTGAAGAGTTCCATAGTGCTTTAAGTACATATACAGAGTACATATTGCAAATAATTTAAACATAGCAAAATAAGCTACTTTCTTGGATAGTCACCCACCAATAGGGTCGCATGTTTTAGACATACTGTATGCAGAAGATGCTAATGCTGTTACTTCATGCATGTATTTTCCATTTAGTTAGGAAGGACCCCCAACCCAATGCATTTTGAAAAGCATTTTGTTCAAGGTAGTAGGGATGTTTATTAAAAGATGGTATTTAAATTTATTTTGACCAATCATACAGTTTGCCAGTGGTTATGTTAAATCAAACCTTATTTACAAACAAATTGTTGGTTCTACATAAATATTACAAACATTTTCAGAGAAAAAAAACACATTTTACAGTATATATGGTTATGCTCTATGAGGTTTATGTATCAAGCAGTGAAAACAGTGGAGCAGTGTACCAGTGAAGAATTTGCCCATAACAGCCAATCAGCTTTGACAAAACTTTTTATAGAATGTACAGTACTTGATCAATTTTATCTTGTAGCTGATTGGTTGCATGGGCAACTTCTCCACTGATTCACTTCTCCACTCTTTTTACTGCTTGATACATCAACCCCTCAGTGTAAAGCTTGATACACCAATATTATGAAACTTACTGAATTATTATTCTAAGTGCACGTCACTAAATGCACCATTAAAGATTTTATTAAATGCGACAGTTAGAACATTATTAACCTATTCAGTGGCAAACACACCATTTCTGGTGGGGGGTTACAAATGCTTGATATTTAAGTGATTGTCGTCAGCCATTAAAAAATATGCAGAATTAGCATACATAATTAGCATGTAACAAGATATAGTCTGCCCCAAAGATCAGAGTATGTAATACAGAGCTCAGAGATATGCAGGCCCAATGATCACAGTCAGCAATTTACCAGACTCTCTCTGGTGTGATGATTGTGCACTCAGATCCACAGACACACACACAGCTGACTTGGTAGGATGATCTGCTGCCACTGAGCATGTGCAGCAGCTCCAGTCTACCCTTTGTACTGCATGTAGTGGCCGCTGACAAGGCTGTGGGGGAGGGGGATTTCCCGGGCAACTGGAACACCCCCTTTGTGTTTGCCTATGCTATTGGAGCATAATTGTGGGAAACAAAACATGGGGAAAATAACTCTAAATCTTAAGCCCTGTTTGGGTGATTATGTTGGACATATCATGAAATGTTACCAACACTTTTAATAAGGCACTCATCTCTTGAAATATATGCTTGTTGAAACATACCTGAGGTCTAGGGTTCCCTTCTGAACATGTCTGTATGCCTAACACCTGCTGGGTTATTTATAAGAGACTGCCGTTTCCTATGCCGGAGCTAATGTGACTATTTTTATATTATTTGTAAAATTCACTTTGTATGGTAATTTGTATCCTCTTTAGAAATTGTATTACGTATTTATAACACTATAAAATATATGCACTCTTTAATATTTTTTTCTTTTAAGTGACATTTGAAAATATGAAAAAGATTACTAATAAAAGACAGAAAATCTGAATTATCTTTGAAGTCTAACCATTAATACAAATGGCTACTATTTTTACAGTACATGATAGATTTTTGACTCACTGTCTATAAATTTACTTGATAATTTACTGAATTTGAAAGTATATATATATATACACACACACACACACACATTTCTTCAGTTTTGTTGTCCTTAATAGAATGATTTAGAATTGTCAAGATCCATCAGTGGTCAGGACGGATGGCCAGCAGCTGGATCAGGTCAAAATCCTAGCAGAGTTCAGATCAGCCAGAGATTAGCGAGGTCTACTATAACACCATGGATATCAGAAATAAGAACTGTCATTGCTCTACACTAGTACACTGCATCTATAATATAGTATGCAGTGCTTTACCAGCATCTGTAATATGCACTGCTTTACCTGCTGTGTACCCTATTTCTAAGGGCAAAATATTTTCTTCCTCTTTTTTACTGAGCTTGTAGATGCCCCTACTAACTATGTATTTTAATAATTTACAGTATTCAGTACAGGTAATTGCAATAGTAAATTCAGGGGATAAGCACTAGGTAAGTCATATTTTTGGACCAATTTTAGATGGAATTATCATGTAAATGGAAGTTTGGAAGAACACAGTATTGCACTTGGAGGAAGTTTTTGGAAGCAACCATGTTGCCCATTCTTTATATGGTAATTAACATGGCAATACTGTATGTCAGTTCTAAGCACAATAGAAATTCATACTTACTGTAGAGATTAACAAAATATCACTATTAGCTGCCATTTGTTTCCTATAGTTCTTAAAATTTCCCCTGCATTAAATTGAATCAAGTAATTGGCATTCTGTGGCCTTGGAATTCATCACATTTAATTACATCTCATAACAACTCTATGTCCACTACATAAAAGAGTTTAGAGCAGTAGTTTTCAATGCTTTATTATTATTTTTTTTCTAGATCCCTTCCTACAGAGTGTTCCCATTAGAATGCACTGAATGTTTAGCAGTTAAACTGTAGGGCTGATTTACATTTTGATGCCCATGGACAGTCAAACAATGCAGAATTCTGAGATTTTTGTAACTTGCATCTGCGGTCTGCCTGGAGAGAAAGATTCAAAGCTTGCAAGTACACATTGTTTACAGTAGGGATATGAACAATTTATTGTCCTGTGGTATGCACCCTGGAGATTACAGCTTTTTTAGAGCAGGGCACATATCCAGAAAAAACTCCTACAGCATGCATCATTTGCTGCCCCAGGAGTCCTACATGCTTTTTGCAGTCCAGATTCTCCCAGAGTATTCCACTCCAGACTGATCAGACTAGGTTTGGTATTACCTGATGTTGGCCTCTCTGTGAAAGTGTGATTAGCACAGCCTGGAATGGCATGCAGTCAGTTGCTACATTTTCAAGGCAACACCATGCACATTGTCCCATTGCTTTAGCATCAACTAGTCCAAGCTATACTTCTGGTACTGATTACTTATTTTAAGGTAATCCAAAAAAGAAAATAACTAAAATTAGATTCAGGCATAAAAATTAGTACCAATCTTATATAATAAATACTAATAATTAATATTAACTTGTTGGTCTCCTTATAGAATCTATGCTGCTCCAACAAGGCAATGCTGACTTGCTCTATAACAAATATTTTTTAAAGAGAGCACATAGGCCCTCATTCCAAGTTGTTCACTCGCTAGCTGCTTTTAGCAGCATTGCACATGCTAAGCCGCTGCCCTCTGGGTGTGTATCTTAGCTTAGCAGAAGTGCGAACGAAAGATTTGCAGAATTGCGAATAGAAATGTCTTAGCAGTTTCTGAGTAGCTCCAGACTTACTCAGCCATTGCGATCAGTTCAGTCAGTTTCGTTCCTGGTGTGACGTCACAAACACACCCAGCGATCGCCCAGACACTCCCCCGTTTCTTCAGACACTCCCGCGTTTTTCCCAGAAACGCCAGCGTTTTTTCGCACACGCCCAGAAAACGGACAGTTTCCGTCCAGAAACACCCACTTCCTGTCAATCACAGTACGATCACCAGAACGATGAAAAATCCTCGTTATGCCATGAGTAAAATACCTAACTTTTGTGTAAAATAACTAACCGCATGCGCTCTGCGAACCTTGCGCATGCGCAGTAAGCGACTAATCGCAATATAGCGAAAATCGGCAACGAGCGAACAACTCGGAATGACCACCATAGCACATACAATTAACAATGTAAACATTTTTATTATTAAAAATTACATCTAAAATATCAATATAAAAATCATTCCCATGAGTAAGGAAACTATACAAACAATGAAACAGCACCATTAATTAGTCCTTAATCAGACCAATTCAGTCCAGGTAAGTCCAAATAGGTTTTTCTACTTGCTGAATCAACTACTCCAAGATGATTTGTATAAATAATTCCAAAGAATGAGGACAACCACTTTGCAGAGCCTGCTAATAATTCAATCCGCTCTATGGGCTTATATAGTATATATAGAAACCAGTGACATCAGAACCAGTGTTGTGCTATAATCATACTCTGCTTTGAGAATTTGGAACATAAAGTGAGTACACAGCCGCTGTGGTGGGACTACTTTTAGATTGAGTCTTTGTACCTGTCGGAAACTAGTGCTGCCACTATACAATGGTCCTGTGACTGCATGTGGAGAGCGCATGCAGTAATGTGGATGACAGGCTGCGCTATGCTCAACCACACCTCTCACAAATATCTAAAAAATCCATCTGTAGAAACGGTATGCAGTCAGCATAATGATAGTTGGGATCCTGACAGGGCCATCATACCGCTGCTGGTATACCACTGCTGGTATACTGGCAAGGTAGGTGACACCCATAGAGGGAGAATAGAACCTGTGGCGAGCATGGTGAGTGCAGCGAGCATGCAATGGGCTTCTTTGCACTCATCCCCTTGCTGGCATTCCACCGCTTTAGATCCTGACGTTTGGCATCCCGGTCGGTGTGAGCTCATACCGATCCTGTAGAAACTGCCAGTACTGTTGGGAGGAAAAACTGGTTAGGATCAGATTCCTGGTTTTCCCTGAGACCCCACAGTGATCTCTGCTTACTTTGCTATTTGTTTACCAGCTACAAAGTTTGCACTGGCTCTCTCCCTCCCATCTTCTAGTTGACTGAAGAATATGAAAATTATATTGCCAGCACTTGGCTTCTGCCAGGGTAAGCAGCTCACAGTTGATTGTTCGTGCTACTGGTGCTGCTCACACTACACATGTAAGGGGTTAGGTTGAGCATAGCACAGGCTGTTCAATATGCACATTACTGGCTCTCCCTCTCCCCCTGCAGTAACAGCACCTTTCAATATTGACAATATTACTGTCAGAGCCGAGTGTTTTTGTGAATCCGTTAATCCTGGACCAATCAAAGGTGTAGGTGCTGGTGTATGTTGAAAGCAGGGAGGACGAAGAAAGTTCAGTTTCATATATTTAATAAAGGCAACAATTCCAGTAAGGAGTTAAATGACAATTATTAGTCACCATATATATATACTGATGTATTGCAATGAATGGTATAATGATAAGCAGGAACAGTCTTAAAGATGCATTGAAGAAATGTTCATACAACTGAGTTAAAACAGGCTTGTGAAGAATTGTGCAAATGAAGCAATGACTGGTGCCAAACTGTAAAGGAGTGTTAACTGGATATTGTAGAAATAAATGAATAACTGTAGAGACTTGTACTAAAGCTTAAAGGTTAAACTGGAAGGCTGTGAAGAATTGTCCTTGATTGCAGCAACAATGAAAATACAATACTGAATAGAATACTTGCAAATTGTGAAGATAACACTTGAAGCACTGTGAAACTGCAGCAGACGATAATGGTGAAGAATGAGTTCAACTGAGAGCTGATTAAACGAGCACCTGCATTTAGTAGAATCTTCCAATGACTGTGTGATTGAAGCAGGCAGACAGGGTAACCTCTCACAAGACTCTGGAAATCCACTTGTTGCCACTGGGATAGCGATTGACTGACAGCACAGCAGGAAGCTGGTGGATCTTTTGCAGTGAAGGCTGCAGGGAGACCTCTGGGAGTGGAGGCAATATCTGGACCACTGGAATCACACAGAAAACCACGGAGAGAGCACAGAGCTAGGGTACAGAGTAACTACAACAAAGCACTAGCTCAGAGTAACATAATACCAGCCTACTTAAAGGCAGCACAAGCACGGGATTGGCTAACACTTACCCACAGGAGTTTCACAAGTGCTCTCAGGTACTCATTTGGTCTCCAACATGGCTGCCTCCTATACTGCAGACACACAGGGGTGCCTATGACCATTTGGTCCCTGCACTCCCGACTCCCAGAACCTGCATCACCTCTGCTGTTGACCATGCCACGTCCCCACATGGCTGCACAGCATTGCAAGCAACCAGGCCAGCAATGGACAGACCCCAGAACCCTCAGAGGTGAGTGATCGGTTCGTGACAGTACCCCCCCCCCCCCCCCTTTAAGGGTGGACTCCGGACATTTTTGAGCTTTGTCAGGATTCTTGGAATAGAATTTTTGTACCAGTTTTGGAGCATGAACATCTTCGGCAAAAACCCAGGACCTCTCCTCTGGACCATAACCCTTCCAATCAACCAGAAACTGTAGACATCCATATCGACGATGTGAGTCCACAATCTCCTTAACCTCAAATTCTTCATCCTGCAAAGAGTGAACTTTAGGAGGTTTGGACAGGGCAGTATGAAACTTATTGAGAATCAAATCAACAACGATGTATGCAACGATGCATGAAAGTCGTTAGGAATTTTTAAAGAAGGTGGCAACTTGACTTTGTTTGACACAGGATTGAGTTACTTTTCAATGGGAAATGGACCAATAAACTTGGGAGCAAACTTCTTAGAAGGAACATTGAACTTAAGATTCCAAGTAGAAATCCAAACTCGGTCTCCTACCTTGTAGTTAGGTACAGCCTTACGTTTTCTATCTGCGAAAGATTTGTAATGAGCAGAGGATTTAATCAACAATTTGCGCACACAACTCCAGATTCTAGACAAATGTTGAAGAGCTTGATCTGCTGCTGGAACCTCTTGAGCTGGCAATGGATGGAACTCTGGCACACGAGGATGAAAACCAAAGTTAGTATAAAATGGCACAGATTCTGAAGACAAATGAAAGAGATTATTATGAGCGAATTCTGCCAATGGAAGGTAGTCAATCCAATCATCCTGTGAGGAAGATATGTATAACCGGAGAAAGTTTTCAAGATCTTGATTTACTCTCTGTTTGTCCATCTGTCTGGGGATGATATCCCTAAGAAAAATTCAAATTAATGCTTAAAGATGACCAAAGCGACCTCCAAATCTTGGCTACAAACTGTGTTCCTCGATCGGAGATAATCTCTCGAGGAAGGCCATGCAACCTAAAGATCTCAGAAATGAACAATCTGGCTAGTGAAGGGGCTGATGGTAATCCAGTTAATGGTATGAAATGCGCAATCGATCCACTATCACCCAAATGGTATTCCGCCTTTTTGATGGAGGTAAATCGGTCAAGAAATCCATTGAGATATGAGTCCATGGTTGTTTGGGTATAGATAACAGATATAACAAACCTGGAGGAGAACCCCTTGGACTCTTATGTTGGGCACATTTAGGACATGCTGCTATAAACTCTTGAACATCGGCTTTGAGATGTGGCTACCAGTAAGACTGTTGAATAAATTTGAGAGTCTTTATGACCCCAGGATGACCCATGAAAGATAAAGAGTGAGCCCAAGTAAGTAGTCATTTTCAAAGGTTTGTGGCGACAAAGGTTTTTGCCAGGCGGAGGAACTGGGACCGGAGAAGTTTGAGTCATTAGAAAGGACGTAGGACTCACAATGGCTTGATTCTTGGTAGCATCATTTGAGTCAGAAGAATTAAAAGACTGAGAAAGGTCATCTGCTTTTTTGTTTTGAGACCCTGGACGATACGTGAGCTTAAAATTAAATCGGGTGAAGAAAAGAGCCCATCGAGCTTGTCGTGGATTCAAACACTGAACCGACTGCAGATAAAGAAGATTCTTATGATCAGTATATACTGTAATGGGGTGTTGTGCTCTCTCTAAAAGGTATCTCCACTCCTAAAAAAGTCAATTTGATGGCAAGTAATGCCTGTTCCCCTTTTGCATAATTACGTTCAGCCAGTAGGAACTAAATATCCGCAGGGATGGACTTTCTTTTCTTCAAAGTCTTGTGACAACACAGCTCCCACTGCTTCCGTAGATGCGTCTACCTCCACTAGAAAGGGATGGTTCAAATCTGGCTATCAAAGAATGGGACTGACACAAAGGCTTGCTTTAAATCAGAGAAGGCTTTGATTGCTTCAGACCAGTTCGTAGGATTTGCTCCCTTTACCCGGTCAAATAATTCTGGAATTAATGGCAATGGGTACTTGTTCTTCACAGTGATCTCATTAAGTCTGTGATAATCTATGCATGGTCGTAAACCACAGTCTTTCTTCTTAACAAAGAAGAATCCGGCTCCTGCAGGTGAGGAAGATGGTCTAATAAATCCTTTGGTTAAATTCTCTTGTATATACTTAGACATTATATAATTAGACATAGCTTGAGTCTCTGGGATAGACAGCGGATAAATTCACCCCCTAGGAGGTGTTTTGCCCGGCACAAAAATGATTGGGCAGTCCCATTCGTGATGAGGGGGTAAGTAGTCTGCCGCTTGTTTACTGAAGACATCCACAAAAGATTGTTAGACTGAAGGTAACTCAGGAAGACTGACTGATAGGAGGGGTATAATCAAAGCTAAACAGTCCTTGGCACAAGATTCACCCCAGAAAAGAATTTCCATGGTTTGCCAGTTGAATTGTAGATTATGTTTCTGCAGCCAAGGTAATCCAAGTATCACATCATGAGAGGCTTTGGGAATAACGAGGAAGGAAATATATTCGGAATGGAGCACACCAACTTTCATCTTGAGACATACATTTCAATTAGTAATTATGCCATCTGGAATTCGACTTCCATCCACTGCTGTAACAGCAACTGCTACTTCCAGAGGCACGTTTTGAACTTTAGATCGTATGACAAAGGCTGAGGTGATGAAGTTATCAGCTGCACCGGAATCTAGGAGAGCTGAAACTTTAACTGTAAAACTCAGAGCTTCTAAACGAATAGGCAAAGTTGGCTCTTTCCCGGAACGTGATTCCAAGGTAACTCCTATCTTAACCTCTCTTGAATAATCTAGGAGCGAGAGTTTCCCGGCCAGAGTTGTCAAAACTTAATGAAAGTTCAGAGGACCCGCAGCACATGCAGAGGTTACCCTGTCGATGACGAATTCGTTCCTCCTCCATAAGGCGAGAGCGCCCGATCTGCATAGGGTCTTCTGTAGTTACAGGAGACTGAGATGAAAAAGAATCTTGTCGAGGCCTGGGACGATAGCGTGGACTAGATCGCTCTGCCTTGGATTTCTCTAAACATCACTCTCTGTAGCGCAGATTAAGTTTATTGCAGATGGAAATTAATTAATCCAGCTTAGTTGGCACATCACGAATGATTAAATCATCCTTGATTCTTTCTGAGAGTCCATTCCAAAATGCTGCGACCAGGGCCTCCTCATTCCAGTTTAACTCTGAAGACAACATGCCAAACTGAATAATATATTGACTTACATATTGATGTAAACCTTGACGTAGACGAGAATCTCTAAAGATGCAGAGGTGGTTCTACCTGGTTCATCTAAGATTTTCCAGGAGGATGATAAGAACTCTTTATAATTAAAGAGAATAGGATCTCCCCTCTCCCACAGTGGCGATGCCCACGCCAAGGCCTGACCGGACAGGAGGGCAATAATATATGCAATCTTAGAACGGGCTGATAGAAAATCAGCAGACAACAGTTCAAACTGGATCTCGCATTGGTGCAGAAATCCTCTGCAAAGCTTTGGGGTTCCGTCAAACTTACTTGGCGAAGGTAACTGCAGACGAGACATAGTCACCGTCACTGGAGAAACTGTTGCTGAAGTCGAGACAACCGGAGCTGGAACTTGAACTTGTGGTGTCTTTATAGCCATATGAAGAGCCTCCAAATGATCTGCCATAATTTGCATAAACTGAACTATTTGTGTCTGTATGGACTCCTGATTTTCCAGTCGGGAAATGATGTTTGCCATAGCACCGCCTCCTGCGAATTGGTCACCCGACGGATCCATGTGGCCAGTGCTTACTGTCAGAGCCGAGTGTTTTTGTGAATCCGTTAACCCTGGACCAATCAAAGGTGTAGGTGCTGGTGTATGATGAAGGCAGGGAGGATTAAGAAAGATACATTTCATATATTTATTAAAGGCAACAATTCCAGTAAGGAGTTAAATGACAATTATTAGTCACCATATACATACTGACGTATTGCAATGAATGGTATAATGAAAAGCAGGAACAGTCTTAAAGATGCATTGTAGAAATGTTCATACAACTGAGTTAAAACAGGCTTGTGAAGAATTGTCCAAATAAAGCAATGACTGGTGCCAAACTGTAAAGGAGTGTTAACTGGATATTATAGCCAAAATTAATAATTGTAGAGACTTGTACTGAAGCTTAAAGGTTAAACTGGAAGGCTGTGAAGAATTGTTCTTGATTGCAGCAACAATGAAAATACAATACTGAATAGAATACTTGCAAATTGTGAAGATAATGTCACAACTGAGGGCCTGAGCTGACGGGAGGCAGCCTCAGTTGTAGGGGCTGAGATGTAACGGAACCTGGGAGGTTGTATCAGACCCCTAGACATGTAAGTAACATGTAGAATAACCGCCCGAAGGCGTGACCACGACAACCAGGATAAAAGTCAATGATGTTTATTATGACATACTCCGTAACACAGCAGCAAATAAGAAAACATAAAACTCAGCAGGGAAATAATACAGTTCCTGGGTACTACAGGGTGGCAAGGACCACAGGGCTCTGGTAGTATGAGATAGTTCTTAATAATCTTCTAGGTGGAAAGTCCTTACCAGGCCCGACTGTAGCAATGGAAAAAGCCCAGGATCGTACCAGCTGGTGTTCCAGGAAAAGCTGGGCTGCTGTGGGTAAAACGGCTGCTGTGGATACTGGCTGAAACCAGACTGATGTTGACACGGAGTGAATACTGGCTGGAACCAGTTAAATAATAAATTTAGCTTGAGAGCGATTAAATATGAAAGTGATGTTTGGAGCTTGAGAGCGGTGAAATTATAATGCCGGTGTTAAATGATAATCTGCAGAAAAGGGTACCGGCACTTTAAGAAGAGCTGACCTCTGCTGGAAGCTGGATGCTGAAAGCAGGTGGATCTGTAGCTGGAAGCAGATGAATCCAAATGGATAGGAGAGTCAGGCTACACCACAGGTGGAAATGCTGGTGCGGGTCTCTTTAGTGGAAGTGTGGAGATAGGAGCTGGAACCTGGAAAACAACCACAGGAGAGAGACAAACTGGAACTAGGTTTGACAACCAAAGCACTGACGCCTTCCTTGCTCAGGCACAGATTATTTATACCTGCAGCAAGGAAGGGATTGGCTAGGCAATTATGCAGATTAACATTGCAAACAGCAGATTGGTGGAAATGAACAGATGACAGAATCCAAGATGGCTGCGCCCATGCAGACACTTGGAGGGAAGTTTGGTTTGTAATCCATGTGGGAATTAAAACAGTAATGGCGGCGCCGGCCACAGGAGACAGGAGACGCCAGACTGATAAGTGCACATTAACCACGCGGGCACAGCGGAGGCCGCGGCTGACGTAATCACCACTCTGACATTCTGCATGCAGAAACTCAGGAACAGTGGCGGAGGCCGCGGGAGACGCCATTCCGGATGTAACAGGCGTTGCGGTGACCGCGACAGGAGAGGAGGCAGGAATGTGGACATCAGTATAACAGATGGGATCCGGTCCTGGAACGCTGAGCCAGCCTTAGGAGGCATCTGAAGGGTAAGTAATGGCGTCCAGATACCCGGATCGTGACAGATAACACTTGAAGCACTGTAAAACTGCAGCAGACGACAATGGTGAAGAATGAGTTCAACTGAGAGCTGATTAAACAAGCACCTGAGTTTAGTAGAATCTTCCAGAGGCTGTGTGATTGAAGCAGGCAAACAGGGTAACCTCTCACAAGACTCTGGAAATCCACTTGTTGCCACTGGGATAGCAATTGACAGCACAGCAGGGAGCTGGTGGATCTTTTGCAGTGAAGGCTGCTGGCAGACCTCTGGGAGCGGAGGCGATATCTGGACCACTGGAATCACAGAAAAACACGGAGCTAGGGTACAGAGTAACTGTAATGTGGTCCCCGCACTCCCAACTCCCAGAACCTGCATCACCTCTGCCGTTGACCGCGCCGCGTCCCCACACGGCCGCACAGCACTGCAAGCAACCGCACCGACAATGGATGGACCCGAGAACCCGCAGAGGTGAGTGATCGGTTCGTGACAGTGTGATGTTGAGCATAGCCCACCCTGTCATCCACAATATTGGGTGTGCTCTGCTTCTCCCCTTATGGTCACAGGACAACAGTTTTTATAGGCAGCACTAGTTTCCAGCAGGAACTAAGACATGTGGCGGGATGTAATTTGGAATTTTTTTTAAAGGGGCAATCACTTGCAAGGCATGGTTTTACCTGGTAAGTGAATGCTCCTTTAAAAAAAATTCTGAATTCTGCTGGCATCCCGCACTTTTCATCCCGTCCTTGATCTAATAGTAGTCCTACAACATTGGCTGTGTACTCACTTTTAGTTCCAAAGGCTCAAAAGCGAGGTTGAGTATAGTTCAGCACTGGTTCTAGTGTCACTGGCTTCTACATATACGGTATACTATAAGTCCATAAGAGCAGCTACAATTGTTAGCAGTCACGGAAAATTGGTTGTCACTCACTCTCTGTAATTATTTCTACCAATCATTTTGGAATAGTTGATTCTACTGTACTGAATTAGTCTGATTAAAAACTAATAATTGGTACTGTTTCATTGATTGTTTGCATTGTTTCCTCACTCAGTGGATTGTTTTTATTTTATCACATATAATCTTTAATATTACAACTTTATAAATTGTTAATTGTATGAGCTCTCTTTAAAGCATACTTATTTTAGGTGTCTGGAACACAAAATTTGTTAAAAATATTCATTACTTTTAAGCTTGACATATCAGTAAACATATCCCAGTTAATGATGATGACTGTTTGTATGTTTGCCATGACTCCATATTATATAAATGCTTAGGGAGTTGAATACTTTATACAATACATATACACTGTATACTGTATATGCCATAAAAATGATTCACCCCTATTGCCACAAAAGTTGATTTAATCACCACTTTACACTCAGTAGTATGTAGTAAGTTTAAATTATAAGGTTCTTTTTGCAAGTTTAACAGAGACAATAATTAGTTTGGTAACATACTTATAAGAAAGGCCATGACAATCAATTGTTTTCAGAGCTCTCATAACTAGATGATTGGTGTCTGCATGTGTATAATTAAGCTTAATTTGATATAGAAATAAATACACATCTTAAGTTAATTCAAACAAGAGCTTCATGTGACAACCAAAGAATATTCAAAGCAAATCCATGAAAAGGCTAATGAACTCACCAATTAGGGAAAGTATATAAGATTTAAAATACCTTTAATATCCCCGGACAACTGTCTTCTCCTTCTACCAAGCTGTAGATCTATCTAGAATAGTTTGTCCTCCTAAATTGAACAATAATATCAGAAGAAAACTTAGTAGAGAGATGGTAGAAATTATTAATAGTAAAACAATTGGCAATCCTAAATCTGTTATTTGGAGGATGCCATAAAGTAACCCATTGAGAAAAAAATTAACCTAAAATGTAACCTACAGTTTATCAGATAGCATGTGGTAGACCCATATACCCAGCCAGGGGTAGCCAACCCTGGTACTCAAGAGCTACCTACAGTTCATGTTATTCAGGCCACCTGTAGATCTGCAGAATGTGTCAGTTAAGAATGAATGCACCACATGCTTGAAAATATGACGGTTAGTAATGACTACACCTGTGCACCGGCTAGGTGATCTGGAAAATGTGACCTTTTAGTAGCTCTTGAGGACCGGGTTGTCTCAAGCATAAGCATTAGAAGATGTCCTGTCATAAGCATTAGAAGATGTTTTGGTCTGATGAACTTTATGGGCTAAAAAGAGAACTTTATAGTAAACCAAGATCACTATGGGGGGTCATTCCGAGTTGATCGCTTGCCGCCATTTTTCGCAGTGCAGCGAACAGGTTACTACTGCGCATGCGTATGCACCGAAATGTGCAGGCACGTCATATGAGTACAAAGCGGATCGTTGCTGGGCAATGGATTTAACGAAAAATCCATTCGCACAGCCGATCGCAAGGAGATTGACAGGAAGAGGGCATTTGTGGTTGGCAACTGACCGTTTTCAGGGAGTGTTTGGAAAAACACAGGCGTGTCCCAGCGTTTGCAGGGCGGGTGTCTGACGTCAATTCCGGGACCAAAAAGACTGAAGTGATGGCAAGGGCTGAGTAAGTTCAAAGCTACTCAGAAACTGCAAAAAACTTTTTCGTCCCGCTCGGCTGCACTTGTATTCGCACACTTGCAAAGCTAAAATAAACTCCCCCATTGGCGGTGACTATGCGTTTGTACAGCTGCTAAAAGTAGCTAGTGAGCGATCAACTCGGAATGACTCCCTATATCTACTGAGAAACATAATACATAATAAAACATACTGTATAATAGAGAAAGATTTAAACAAGTCTCCAGAAAAATACCTGTTGTAGTATACAAGAGATCTAGGACTTGTGAAAAATATTAGTCCAGCAAAGAAGAAAAAAGATAATACCAAGCAATTAGCAAAACACCACTTTAAAGTGGTTTACCTACAAATGATGCAATAATTTTCTGTAGTGCGTCATTCTAATTCCAAACCTTAATTCCATTAATAATGTGTGGAATTTATAAATGGCTGTTAACCTATGGTTCCCATCTAACATAATGAAACATGTACAATATAGCAAATAAGACTGCACAAAGACTATGGTGCTCAAATGTATAAAACCTACCCAAATATACTTACAGCTGTGACTGAAGCTAAATGTGCTCCAATCAAGCATTAAAACAAGTGGGCGAATAGTTTTTATAATCAGTTAAAATAATGCAATGTACTTTGCATTGATTAGTCATAGTATTGCTGAATAAATCAATTTTCATTCCATGATACTGTAAGAAAATAAAATGTAAAAATGCCAAAGGGATATATATACTTGTGGTCACATTTGACCTGTTGCACATTTGAAGGCATATCAGCAATATTCAAACCTGAATTGCTTGTACAAAATTAAATGCATATATTTTCCCATATGCAGTTGTATTGTATGCATGTTTGCAGTGTGAAAGTCATCATTATTATTATTATTATTATTATTATTATTATCATCATCATCATCATCAGGATGCACCTGCACCAGCTTACATTTGGTGCAAAATATCTGTCTTATAATAGGCCTATTTACTTTTTCCACCCAGCTCTGTTGACATGCCCTAACCAAATTTTGCCACCTGTAAATGCTATCACAAGTGACGTTGCAGCAGAAATGCTTACTCTGTGTCCACTTGGTTCCAGAGCATGTGCAGTGTGAAAACATGTAAACTACACTATAAAAACAGACATACATTCATTATTCATTGTAGAATAGATAGATAGTGATGAGGTTTAACATATGATACATTTGTCTATTTTTATCATTTGAGTAATATTTTCATTTTTTTTGTTTTAGAGAATGTCAAGACTCTCATGCAAATCAACTTTATCACAGGTACAGTACATTTTAACTGACTGCTTTGATTTACATTATTACATACTACATATATTACATCCTTTAATCACTGTTCTTAAAATACACATTAAATACAGCTTTTCCACTCACTTTTATTCGTTTGGATCTTTGTGTATGTAGGTCCACCTATGGTGATTTTGTGAATAGAGACGGCTTTAGTACAGTTAGTAGTGGGACACATCTAGGATGTGCCGACATGGCTAACATGATTTTTTTTGACTGTTAGGGGGCAATTCAGTTATCTACAATGTGCCACAAGGCATCATCGCAATGTCCAGACAGTGTAGAGACCACTGGAGAATACAGTGGAAAGTATCCAATCCAAGGGGTTTGGCCAGCCACCAGATGAGGTTTTGCTAACCATTAGAGAGGATTTAGTTAGCCTTTATAAGGTAAGGGAGAGTGATGTATCAGGACTGTCCACTTTGATTGGTAAGAGGGCTATCTTAGTGTAGTTTCCATAGAAACAAACCAAGCTTCCAAGTTCATCATTGGTATTGCTACATCAAGTTACTAGCCCTCTAATAAAGTATAGTGTATAATTTAAGTGCACAGTCTAGAACCTGACCTCTAGAGGAGGTGGGGGGCCCACCAGGTTTTCCCTTGTACAACTATGGGCCAGTCTGAACCTGCGTCCAACTGTGCACATTAATGTGCACCTCTATGGGGTGTTTGTTATTTTCAGATTAATGAAAAATGATAATCCAACTAGGCTGCAAGAGAAACACTACAATTAAATTCTAACAGCTATAGATTTGACCAATAATAGGATAAAACTTTCAGTATTTGTAAAAAAAAAATGTATTCACAAAAATACTTATTTGTAGTACAGATGGTGTAATGGTTGGCATTACTGCCTCACAACACTGAGGTCATAGGTTTTATTCCTACCACGGCCTTAACTGTGTGGACTGTATATATTCTCCAGGTACTCCGGTTTCCTCCCACTCTCCAAAAATATACTGGTAGGTTAATTGGCTCTGCCAAAATAAATAACCCTAATGTGTATGTGTGTGCATCAAAATCTATGTTTCTGTGCCATGCAGATTGGTTTTGCCTTCAATAAAATTAATAAATTGCTGCTTTACATGTAGCGGCAAAATTGCAAAAAAATTTGCAAGTTTACAGACGTATACACTATCGTTTTCAGTAATAAAAAAAATCAATATTGACAATTATCACTTTGCCTGCCAGCCTCTGGTGATAAACATATTCATTATCCAGCTGGACAGCTCAGCATGCTCAGTGAAATTGAAGCCTACAGTTTTACTGTAAGTTCCATTAACATAAAATAAATAAATAAATAAATTAAAAACAGACAATAATGAAAGAAATAAAACATATAAAATAAATATGAGCGGGTTTGGTTCCCTGAGAACCGAACCCCCCTCCCCCCCTTCCCCGAACATCACATCCTGAGCCCAGATCCGAGTCCAGCTCGGGACTTCCCCCCAGACTCGGAAACCAGAACTAGGCAAAACGTCATCATCCCGCTGTCGGATTCCATATAAGGAGCTGTGCGTTGCCATCATTTTCACTCCAGTTCTGGAGAGTGTAGCGAGAGGACGTGTCTCCTCAGTGTCTGTGTGGGAAAGTGGTGTGGTGCGCAGGGTGGCGACCTGCTCTTTTATTTTTTTCCAGTGCTGTCTTCTGCTGCATCAGTCCAGTGGTAGTGTCTTATGCTGCATCAGTCCATTTACAGTGGTGGTGTCCTGTGCTGCCATAAATCCAGTGCTGCTGTATAAATCCAGTCCAGTGCACTGGTGCTATCTTGTGCTGCATCAGTCCAGTGGTGGTGTCCTGTGCTGCCATAAGTCCAGTGGTGGTTTCCTGTGCTGCCATAAGTCCAGTGGTGCTGCTGTATAAGTCCAGTCCACTGGTGCTGTGATGTGCTGCATCAGTCCAGTGGTGGTGTCCTGTGCATCCATAAGTCCAGTGGTGGTGTCCTGTGCTGCCATAAGTCCAGTGGTGCTGCTGTATAAGTCCAGGAGTACTGGTGTATAAGTCCAGACCAGTGGTGCAGCCGTATAAGTCCAGGAGTACTGCCATATAAGTCCAGGCATACTGCCGTATAAGTCCAGGGGTACTACTGTATAAGTCATGGGGTAATGTTATATAAGTCCAGTTCAGTGATGCAGCCATACATGTACAGGGGTACTGCCATATAAGTCCAGGGGTAATGCCGTATAAGTCCAGTTCAGTATTGCAGCCGTATAAGTCATGGGGTACTTCCGTATAAGTCCAGTCCAGTGGTGCAGCCATATAAGTCCAGGGATACTGCTGTATAAGTCCAGGGGTTCAGACGTATAAGTCCAGGGGTACTGCTGTATAAGTCCAGTCCAGTGGTGTAGCCATATAAGTCCATGGGAACTGCCGTATAAGTCCAGGGGTACTGATGTATAAGTCCAGTCCAGGGGTGCAGCCGTATAAGTCCAGGGTTACTGCCGAATAAGTCCAGTCCAGTGGTGCAGCCATTTAAATCCAGGGGTACTGCCGTATAAGTCCATTCCAGTGGTGCAGCCGTATAAGTCCATGCGTACTGCCATATAAATCAAGGGGTACTGCCATATAAGTCCAGTGGTGTATATTACAGTATAAGTCCTGTGCTGTATATTATTTACTCCAAATAAAGGCGTTATTAATATTTAATCCAAATAATTTTTACAGGGTTTGCCCTGTGTGGTGTAGGTGTACGCTCTCCTGTGCTGCATATTTTTATATAACTCCAGAAACATAATGGAGAACAAAAATGTGGATGATAAAATAGGGAAAGATAAAGAACCACTTCCTCCTACTGCTGCTACTGCCACTGATGTTGTTGCTTCTGGGTGTTGATCATCATCCCAGAGGGGAAGTCGAAAGACCACTTGTACTACTTCAACTAAGCAATTGACTGTCCAACAGTCCTTTGCGAGGAAGATGAAATATGACAGCAGTCATCCTGTTGCAAAGCGGATAAGTGAGGCCTTGACAGCTATGTTGGTGTTAGATGTGCGTCCGGTATCTGCCATTAGTGCAGTGGGATTTAGACAATTGATGGAGGTAGTGTGTCCCCAGTACCAAATCCCATCTACATTCCACTTCACTAGGAAAGCGATTCCCGGACTGTACAGGGACATTAAGAAAAGTGTCCTCAGTGTCCTGAAAAATGCGGTTGTACCCAGTGTCCACTTAACCACGGACATGTGGACAAGTTGAGCAGAGCAAACTAAGGACTACATGACTGTGACAGCCCACTGGGTACATGTACTGCCTCCCACAGCAACAGCAGCAGAGGCACCAGTAGCAGCATCTCACAAATGCCAACTCGTTCCTAGGCAGGCTACGCTATGTATCACCGGTTTCCATAAGAGGCAGATCGCTGACAACCTGTTACAGAAACTGAGGGACATCATCGAACAATGGCTTACCCCAATTAAACTCTCCTGGGGATTTGTGATATTGGGCAACGCCACCAATATGGTGCGTGCATTACATCTGGGCAAATTCCAGCACGTCCCATGTTTTGCACATACAATTAATTTGGTGGTGCAGAATTTTTAGAAAAATGACAGGGTCATGCAGGAGATGCTATTGGTGGCCCGAAAAAATTGCGGGCCACTTTCAACATTCAGCCACTGCGTGCCACTCCTAGGTGGGCCAGGTGTTTGTGCTGCACACTTGTGTCACTTAGCTTAGTCATCCAGCTACCTCATTGCACCTCTTTTTTTCTTTGCATCATGTGCTGTTTGGGACCTAGTTTTTAAAAGTGCCTTCCTGTCTGACACTGCAGTGCCACTCCTAGATGGGCCAGGTGTTTGTGCCGCACACTTGTGTCGTTTAGTTTAGTCATCCATCAACCTCGGTGCAATTATTTTTTTCTTTGCATGATGTGCTGTTTGGGGCCTAGTTTTTAAAAGTGCCATCCTGTCTGACACTGCAGTGCCACTCCTAGATGGGCCAGATGTTTGTGCCACACACTTGTGTCATTTAGCTTAGTCATCCAGCAACCTCGGTGCACCTCTTTTTTTCTTTGCATCATGTGCTGTTTGGGGACTATTTTTTAAATATACAGTACCTTCCTGTCTGACACTGCAGTGCAACTGCTAGATGGGCCAGGTGTTTGTGCCGCACACTTGTGTCACTTAGCTTAGTCATCCAGCGATCTTGTTGCACCTCTTTTTTTCTTTGCATGATGTGCTCTTTGGGGCCTAGTTTTTAAAACTGCTATCCTGTCTGCCATTGCCATGCCACTCCTAGATGGGTTAGGTGTTTGTACCGCCCACTTGTATTGCTTTGCTAAGTCATCCAGTGACATTGGTGCAACCTTTTGGTCTAAAAACAATATTGTGAGGTGTTGAGAATAGACAGGTAATGAGTGTTATTTAGGTTAATAATACCGTAAGATCAAAATTACTCCCAAATTCTGTGATTTTTGCTGTTTTTGTGTTTTGTTTTTTCAAAAATCATCAAGATCCAAAGCCAAAACCCGAAAGGGTGCTTTTGGCAAAACCAATCTAGATCCAACACATCCAGATCCAGGGGATCCAGATCCAAAACCAAAATACAAAACAGAAAAAGTGCCCGCCGCACATCTCTAATATAAAATGGTTTACTGAAAAAAAAAGAAAACATTATTATTGATTTTCATCTCTTATTTCCCTATTGTAATTACATTAGCATTACCATTGCTTTCAACCTACTGTATACAGTCGTGAAACTTGTTAAATATGCTTCCCAAGATCATCAAATCTGGTTTCTTTTAGCAGTTGTTAGTTAGGTAAGGGGGATTAATTTCTTTATTTTCATAAAATCATAGGTAGCATTTTAAGATGAAATATGTCTTATATGTAACACATACACTTAATCTATAAATGTACAATTAAATACTGTACATAAATTATTCTGAACTTAATATCTTATTTCTCTGTATATTTCCATTGATTAATGAGCTGCCATTAAACTAGCTCTCCTGAAATAGAATTTGGTCCATATGCGATGGCTCCTTTGTGGCCACATTATCATTAAAACAATATACAGTAAGGCTTCCTTAATTTATTCTCAAAGCATTTTTAGATGTACTATAGGGAAACTCATCTTTTATAAATCATAAAGTGATCTACATAACATATTTAGTGAGCCCAGAACAGTAATACAGTATACACTCCACCTATCTGCTTGAAAGCAACCACAAGTTTTGGCTGGTATCTTGGCATGTGCCTCAAAGGATAACTGTTAACATCTTCATGGCATACATAGGATATACTGTAAAGTGTATTTAAATTTTATCATCTGTGGTTCCTCTTTTGCCACAATTTACAGTTTTTGGGAGCAGGAGCACATGAAATCCTCACATTAGTGGTCAATTTCAGCAAGCTCAAGGGCATTTGTACTGTAAGTAGAAAAGATGACTGAGGAAAATTTCCCATGAACACTTGTTCCAGTGGTCATGCATAATGTGGTCAGGGCATGGGCACCTAGAATAAAGGACAGTTACTATTTTCCTGAGCCTAGCATTGCCTGAAGGGCATGATGGAAGCACAATGAGCTTTGGAGGAGGAGATTTTTCCCCTTCTGTTACATGCAACACGTCTTAGTGGGTGTGTAAGTGTATAATAGTTTCTTCTTATTTTTTCCTAAAGGAGGCTTGGCAACACCTCGTAGATTTAATTATTCACCCTTGTATCTCCTGGGTATTTGGTGTGTCTCAATGGCTCTAAGTCAGAGTGAACCTGAGTGGCTGATACAAAGAGAAAGTTACTGAAGTTTGTGTGAAATTGCTCTGCTCATACCCACAAGAATGGAAGATGCATATTCAGACTTGCATGATGTGTTTGGTCGTGATTGCGCAAATTCAAACATATGCAGATTAGGACACTGATGTATATATACACCTGTGAAAACTATATTATTTGCAGGTATCATTGACAGGTGCAAATGCCAAATGGTGATGGTCACCAGCACTTCTGTTTGGCTCTTTGCAAGTGCAATGCTGATATTGATAGGTGATTTGTCACTTAGGCATATAATATGCTTCTTTGAGTGTGTATTGTAGCAAATATATTACATGCATGACAGTAGTAGTCTGTTGTATTAAAGAGACTTTTGAAGGCTATTAATGACCTGACGGTGAATGAACATTTCGCAATTACAACAAATGGTAATAAATATGGACATACTGTAAGTGCATGTGTTAAAAAGCAGGTGCACATGTTGTCTCAATGCACACTTGTGATGTCTGTGCCTCTGTATATTTATGTGCAGTGTTTTTATTAACCCAGATGTGGGGGGGGGGGGGTCACAGGGAGCAGCCCTCTCTCCTCCCCCCTTCCCAGCAGGAGCACACTGCACTATGTAGTCCTGTAGTGGAGGCAGGCCAGACAAAATGTGGGGGTGGGATGGATAACAAGTTGGGGCGACCCAGACAATAAGTGGGGAGGTAAGTTGATGACAGTGGGCAATGCTGACAAGGGGGAGGGCAGGAGGAGTGGTGGCAGGCCCCCAAAGGTTTAATCTGATCCTGAATAAAACAGTATACACCAATAGCAGTGAAGTAGTCACTATATATCGTTCGGCTGAAAATCACTCAGCGCATACACACTGAGCGATTTTCCCCCTGCCCAGTGATGTCAGCGGGAGTGAATGGCTTTCCATAGCAGGACGCTATGGAAAGCCATCCACCCTGACGTTCATCTGCTGGTAATAACGGCAGCCACCGGCGATGAAGCGGGAGTATGCATTAGCGCTCATCATTCAACGCCGAGGCTTAACACCTTTTCACAAGCCTGCTTTGTCCTGGAAAAATTGACTAATGGGGCCTACACACGTAGCGATTTAGGCTGCTTTTCTAAGTGATTTGACTGAATCGCTTAGAAATTCAGCACAAATCGCTCTGTGTGTGGACAATAGCAATAGTGATGCTCGTCGCTATCGCCCGTCTAGATAGTTCAAGCATGCTTGAAAGATCTAGTAATCTCCCGTGTTTTCTCTATTGAGAACACGGACAGTGACAGATTGCTCAGCACGCTGTGTGCGGTGTAGCGCTGTGTGCTGAGCGATCTTGCTGAGCGATCTAGCATCGCTCAGATCACTGACTGCAGTCACCCCGTGTGTAGGCCCCATTATTCAGCAGCAGAAAAGAAAAGTTTAATATATCCATTGGATTAAAGAGAAGCAATAGGTTATAGCAATACAGTAACTGAGACCATTTAGGCTTTGTTCATGAACCCATAATAATCTCTGGATTACACACTGAATTGGGAAAAAAAACTGCTTTCTCTCCCTCTTTCTTTATCAAATGCTGTTCATACTTGTAGTAGGTAGAGATGAGTGGGCTCAGATCTACAAGAGCCGAGCCCACCAGAACTTCCCGATCCGAGCCGGGATCAGTGTCCGGCTCGGGGTTTCCTGCCAAACTCAGATCACAGAACGAGGCAAAAAAGTCATCATCCCGCTGTCGGATTCTCGCGAGATATGAACTATATACTATTCCACACTTCTTGCCGCAATTATCACTCCAGCATTGGAGAGGGAGCAGGAAAGACGTGTCTGTTGTCTGTTTATGGGAGGGTGGCAGGAAGGGTGGCGTGAGGCAGGTGCTGGTTCTGCTGTCGGTGCTGTTGTCCTGTGCTGTCACAAATCAGTCCAGTGCTGGGGCTGTGCTGTCATAATAAGTCACTGGGTGCTCCGTCTGCCATACAAGTGGGTGCTGCGCCTGTCTGCCACAAATCAATCCAGTGCTGGGGCTGTGCTGCCATAATAAGTTATTGGGTGCTCTGTGTGCCATACACGTGAGCGCTGCGTCTGTCTGCCACAAATCGGTCCAGTGCTGGGGCTGTGCTGCCATAATAAGTCACCGGGTGCTCTGTCTGCCATACAAGTGGGTGCTGCACCTGTCTGCCACAAATCGGTCCAGTGCTGGGGCTGTGCTGCCATAATAAGTCACTGGGTGCACTGTCTGCCATACAAGTGGGTGCTGCACCTGTCTGCTACAAATCAGTCCAGTGCTGGGGCTTTGCTGTCATAATAAGTCACTAGGTGCACTGTGTGCCATACACGTGAGTGCTGCATATGTCTGCCACAAATAAGTGCAGTGCTGGGGCCGTGCTGCCATTATAAGTCACTGGGTGCTCTGTCTGCCATACAAGTGGGTGCTGCGCCTGTCTGCCACAAATCATTCCAGTGCTGGGGCTGTGCTGCCATAATAAATCACTGGGTGCTCTGTCTGCCATACAAGTGGGTGCTGCTCCTGTCTGCCACAAATCTTTCCAGTGCTGGGGCTGTGTTGCCATAATAAGTCACTGGGTGCTCTGTCTGCCATACAAGTGGGTGCTGCATCTGTCTGCAACAAACACTGGGTGCTCTGTCTGCCATACAAGTGGGTGAAGAAACATAAGACCCAGGGCCTGATCAACCAATAGGCTGATCAGGCTGCAGCCTGGATGGCTGAGTCCTGGGAGGGGGGAGCACAGCACCGGCACAATAGACGCTTAGGCTCTACCTAATACTGGAAGCTGCATATTCCATGCGGACAGCATGGAAGACAGCACTTTAAAAATGGCAGCTGCCTTTTGGAGACAGATGCTAGAGGTACTACTAGACCATTACCCAGTGCTACCCGGAATGAGCATGTAACCCCATGGCACTGAGCATGTAACCTCTATGGCAATGATTTAAAAAAAAAAGTAAGGTCACCTCTGCAACACTGTATACTGCAATTGTGTATGGATTGTACAAAGCATCTAAGTGATTGCATTAATTTTCTCCACTTACAGTATGTTTATACTTTTTATTTGGAAATATTTTGTCATTGCAAAATCTTATAATATGTTCTGTTACTTTGTAGCACTATTAGGTTTTCTTAACTTATTCTTTAATTTCACTTTAGACTTCATTCACTTCTGTGCTCTGAGCAACATAACATCCCCCCGCCAGTATACATGTTGTTATCTGTACCCCCCAAGGAGTCTACTTCAAAGGCCCCTCACACTGAGATTTTCACACCTACACAATTAGGAATTAGACTCTAAAGCTGGCTATACATCAGAACGACCTGCATATGATCAGATTACAGTATCTATTCTACAGCATATATAGGTGGAAAGCTATGTTACGTGATGCACTGGCCACCCAGTCGTGAAACTATGAATTGTCATGGCACAGCATCATAGCACAACAACACAAGGAATTTATGGCCTGCCAAATTGACTGCCGTGGCACTGTTTTCAGAAAGGTAATCATGGACACATTTGTATACTGAACATTTTTCCCCTTCCTGACAAACTCTATTCTCCCAACAGTTTATTAAGATTTTTTTTGTTTCTTACTTTATTCAGGTGGTTAACATTTTAATAGGAAGTTAGTGATTGAGGAAAGAGTGCATTTAAAAAAGGTCTTCTACTCTCTCCATTTTGCGTAGTCACAAAACTCATAAACATCAAGGACCTTTGTCAGTAATCATTGGTGTTACTTGTCTTTCTCTGTAACAGCTGCTAGGATTCTGCAGAATATAAAAAAATTGAGGTCTCAGAGGAAACACTATCACCAAGGGTTTTAAAGAGCAATACAAATGGTTTTACATTTTCAAAATATAAATAACATAGTTGCCAGACACCCTCAAATTATAACAATGAATAAAAGTAAAACAGGACACATATCATTAAGGGGTATGCAGTTAATTTCCCGATGGTCGTGATCCCGGTGGCCGAAATACTGACACCAGAATCCCGACAGCAGTGAAAATACGATGGTCAAAATTCCAACCATTGCCCGCAGTTCCCATTATAGTGGTGGTCCACGCCACCACCCGAGGGGGAACCAGTCACCACTGAGCCCAAAGCGTGGCGAGTATAGCGAGCCTGCGAAGGGACATGCTGCACCTGATGTCAGGATTTTGACTGTCAGGATTCTGGTGTTGGCACCTGACAGCCGGGATCCCAAAAGTCGGAAAATTATACTGAATCCCATTAAGGACATACAGGAGGGAAATAAAGAATTAAAATCAATGTAGAATATTCTGTTTCTAGACAATTTGGCTCCCAGTGCAAACAGTAAAAAAATGCGCCCCCCCCACACAATATACATTCTAAAATGTTCCCCCAATATACATATACATAGCATGGCCTCTCTAAAATGGGTGTTGCTTCACAGGAAAAGAGTACCTTACACCCCAGTTTTTGACCCTGCACTAACAGACCTCTGTCACCACAGGAAAGAAAGAAAATTCCACCATATTAAGCCCCACAAGGCTGCTGCCAGCCCCTTGCACCATATCATGCCCCCTGCCCCACATTATGCCACACACTACAATGCCAATGATACATTATGCCCTACAGGAAGGCTTCTAATTACTTTTAAATTACCTGCTCATTGCCAGGGATTTTATGCTCTAGGTTCCATGCTCACTGCAAGGGGTTTCATGCTCTGGGTATCATGCTCATTGCCAGGGGTGTGTAATTCTCATTGCCAGGGGTTCCATTCTCGTTGCCAGGGGTTTCATGCTCTAGGTGTCATGCTCATTGACAGGGGTGTGTAAGGCTCATTGCCAGGGGTTCCATGCTCGTTGCCAGGGGTTTCATGCTCTGGCTCTTGGTGTCATGTTCATTCACAGGTGTGTGTAATGCTTGTTGCCAGGGGTAATGCTCATTGTCAGGTCTGTATACTCACTGGAGCCAGGCCGCCAGCACTGCTATCCCTCCTCCTGCCCATAGTACTCCGCTCGGGGGATGGACTTTCGTGAAATGACACAGTTGTGTCGAGACAACACAATGCAAATGCATCATTTTGCAAAACTCTGGCATCCGAATGGAGTACTATGGGAGAAAGGAGACGGAGCAGGATAGGAGCCACAAAGTGCCTCAGCAGGTGCCCTATGCGATCGCACAGCTTGCCCGTCGCTAGAAGCTGCACTGATTATATATTTCATACAAATCATGTAAATCTTCATATATGTGGCTACTGTTATAACTTCTGTGTGTCAGCTGTATCTTGCCTAGCCTGTGACAAGAGTTCTGGCAGTCACATAGCTGCAAGTTAATCCCAATCTTGGATGGCTCGCTCCTTGCATGTGTCCTGATTGATCCCCAGGGGTTATAATAGCAGGGAGTGCAGATCCTACCTGTAAGTGATAGCATTCCTGCTGCACTGCTTCAGCATTCTATGTATTATCAGTTCTGTTGTCTTTACAAAATCTGAACTTTGGCTTGTTGATGGATCTGCTGCCAGTACTGATCTCTGGCTTGTCTTATGTATTATGTTTAGTGATGTGCACCGGAAATTTTTCGGGTTTTGTGTTTTGGTTTTGGATTCGGTTCCGCGGCCGTGTTTTGGATTCGGACGCGTTTTGTCAAAACCTCCCTGAATTTTTTTTGTCGGATTCGGGTGTGTTTTGGATTTGGGTGTTTTTTTACAAAAAACCCTCAAAAACAGCTTAAATCATGGAATTTGGGGGTCAATTTGATCCCATAGTATTATTAACCTCAATAACCATAATTTCCACTAATTTTCGGTCTATTCTGAACACCTCACACCTCACAATATTATTTTTTGTCCTTAAATTTGCACCGAGGTCGCTGGATGACTAAGCTAAGCGACCCAAGTGGCCGACACAAACACCTGGCCAATCTAGGAGTGGCACTGCAGTGTCAGACAGGATGGCACTTCAAAAAAATAGTCCCCAAACAGCACATGATGCAAAGAAAAAAAGAGGCACAATGAGGTAGCTGTGTGACTAAGCTAAGCGACCCAAGTGGCCGACACAAACACCTGGCCCATCTAGGAGTGGCACTGCAGTGTCAGAAAGGATAGCAGATTTAAAAAATAATCCCCAATAAGCACATGATGCAAAGAAAAAAAGAGGTGCCACAAGGTCGCTGGATGGCTAAGCTAAGCGACCCAAGTGGCCGACACAAACACCTGGCCCATCTAGGAGTGGCAGTGCAGTGTCAGACAGGATGGCAGATTAAAAAAATAGTCCCCAAACAGCACATGATGCAAAGAAAAACAGAGGTGCAAGATGGAAGCTGTGTGACTAAGCTAAGCGACACAAGTGGCCGACACAAACACCTGGCCCATCTAGGAGTGGCATTGCAGTGTCAGACAGAATGGCACTTCAAAAAAATAGTCCCCAAACAGCACATGATGCAAAGAAAAAAAGAGGCGCAATGAGGTGGCAGTGTGACTAAGCTAAGCGACACAAGTGGCCGACACAAACACCTGGCCCATCTAGGAGTAGCACTGCAGTGTCAGACAGGATGGCAGGTTTAAAAAATAGTCCCCAATAAGCACATGATGCAAAGAAAAAAAGAGGTGCACCAAGGTTGCTGGATGGCTAAGCTAAGCGACACAAGTGGCCGACACAAACACCTGGCCCATCTAGGAGTAGCACTGCAGTGTCACGCAGGATGGCACTTCCAAAAATAGTCCCCAAACAGCACATGATGCAAAGAAAAATGAAAGAAAAAAGAGGTGCAGGCATCGCAACCGACACAATTGGACTCTCCTTGGGAATTTGTGATTTAGAAGAACGCACAGTTCTTTGCTGTGCTTTTGCCATCTTAACTCTTTTAAGTTTTCTAGCAGGAGGATGAGTGCTTCCATCCTCATGTGAAGCTGAACCACTAGCCTTGAACATAGGCCAGGCCCTCAGCCGTTCTTTGCCACTCCATGTCGTAAATGGCACATTGGCAAGTTTACGCTTCTCCTCAGACGATTTTGATTTAGATTTTTGGGTCATTTTACTGAGCTTTATTTTTTTGGATTTTACATGCTCACTACTATGACATTGGGCATCGGCCTTGGCAGATGACGTTGATGGCATTTCATCGTCTCGGCCATGACTAATGGCAGCAGCTTCAGCACGAGGTGGAAGTGGATCTTGATCTTTCCCTATTTAACCCTCCACATTTTTGTTCTCCATTTTTTAATGTGTGGAATTATATGTGAGTAATATATCAATAGCAATGGCCTACTAATATATATACTGCGCACAACTGAAATGCACCACAGGTATGGATGGATAGTATACTTGACGACACAGAGGTAGGTAGAGCAGTGGCCTACTGTACCGTACTGCTATATATTATATACTGGTGTTCAGCAAACTGTGCAAAACTGAAATGCACCACAGGTATGGATGGATAGTATACTTGACGACACAGAGGTAGGTAGAGCAGTGGCCTACTGTACCGTACTGCTATATAGTATATACTGGTGGTCAGCAAACTGTGCAAAACTGAAATGCACCACAGGTATGGATGGATAGTATACTTGACGACACAGAGGTAGGTAGAGCAGTGGCCTACTGTACCGTACTGCTATATAGTATATACTGGTGGTCAGCAAACTGTGCAAAACTGAAATGCACCACAGGTATGGATGGATAGTATACTTGACGACACAGAGGTATGTAGAGCAGTGGCCTACTGTACCGTACTGATATATAGTATATACTGGTGGTCAGCAAACTGTGCAAAACTGAAATGCACCACAGGTATGGATGGATAGTATACTTAACGACACAGAGGTAGGTAGAGCAGTGGCCTACTGTACCGTACTGCTATATAGTATATACTGGTGGTCAGCAAACTGTGCAAAACTGAAATGCACCACAGGTATGGATGGATAGTATACTTGACGACACAGAGGTAGGTAGAGCAGTGACCTACTGTACCATACTGTTTTATAGTATATATTGGTGGTCAGCAAACTGTGCAAAACTGAAATGCACCACAGGTATGGATGGATAGTATACTTGACGACACAGAGGTAGGTAGAGCAGTGACCTACTGTACCATACTGTTATATAGTATATATTGGTGGTCAGCAAACTGTGCAAAACTGAAATGCACCACAGGTAAGGATGGATAGTATACTTGATGACACAGAGGTAGGTAGAGCAGTGGCCTTCTGTACCGTACTGCTATATAGTATATACTGGTGGTCAGCAAACTGCAAAACTGAAATGCACCACAGGTTTGGATGGATAGTATACTTGACGACACAGAGGTAGGTAGAGCAGTGGCCTACTGTACCGTACTGATATATAGTATATACTGGTGGTCAGCAAACTGTGCAAAACTGAAATGCACCACAGGTATGGATGGATAGTATACTTAACGACACAGAGGTAGGTAGAGCAGTGGCCTACTGTACCGTACTGCTATATAGTATATACTGGTGGTCAGCAAACTGTGCAAAACTGAAATGCACCACAGGTATGGATGGATAGTATACTTGACGACACAGAGGTAGGTAGAGCAGTGACCTACTGTACCATACTGTTTTATAGTATATATTGGTGGTCAGCAAACTGTGCAAAACTGAAATGCACCACAGGTATGGATGGATAGTATACTTGACGACACAGAGGTAGGTAGAGCAGTGACCTACTGTACCATACTGTTATATAGTATATATTGGTGGTCAGCAAACTGTGCAAAACTGAAATGCACCACAGGTATGGATGGATAGTATACTTGATGACACAGAGGTAGGTAGAGCAGTGGCCTTCTGTACCGTACTGCTATATAGTATATACTGGTGGTCAGCAAACTGCAAAACTGAAATGCACCACAGGTTTGGATGGATAGTATACTTGACGACACAGAGGTAGGTAGAGCAGTGGACTACTGTACCGTACAGCTATATATATATAGTTATACTGGTGGTCAGCAAACTATGGAAAACTGAAATGCACCACAGGTTTGGATGGATAGTATACTTGACGACACAGAGGTAGGTAGAGCAGTGGCCTTCTGTACCGTACTGCTATATAGTATATACTGGTGGTCAGCAAACTGTGCAAAACTGAAATGCACCACAGGTATGGATGGATAGTATACTTGACGACACAGAGGTAGGTAGAGCAGTGGACTACTGTACCGTACTGCTATATATATAGTTATACTGGTGGTCAGCAAAATTCTGCACTGTCCTCCTACTATATACTACAATGCAGCACAGATATGGAGCGTTTTTCAGGCAGAGAACGTATAATGCTGTTGGTCACTGGTCAGCAAAACTCTGCACTGTCCTCCTACTATATAATACTGCTGGTCCCCAGTCCCCACAATAAAGCAATTAGCACACTGAGCACAGATATTTGCAGCACACTGAGCACAGTCAGATATGGAGCGTTTTTCAGGCAGAGAACGTAGATATTTGCACTTGCAGCACACTGAGCACAGATATTTGCAGCACACTGAGCACAGATATTTGCAGCACAATTTGCAGCCCACTGAACATAGAAACTGAGAGGACGCCAGCCACGTTCTCTCACGATCATCTCCAATGCACGAGTGAAAAATGGCGGTGACGCGCGGCTCCGTATATAGAATACGAATCTCGCGAGAATCCGACCGCGGGATGATGACGTTCGAGCGCGCTCGGGTTAACCGAGCAAGGCAGGAGGATCCGAGTCTGCCTCGGACCCGTGTAAAATGGGTGAAGTTCGGGGGGGTTCGGATCCCGAGGATCCGAACCCGCTCATCACTAATTATGTTACCACCTGCCCTAATCTTTTACTTTTCTTACTGAATGCTACTTGACTGCCACCTGCCCTGACTTTCAGATCATTACTAATTTTTTTATTGTACCATTATCCTGGTACTAGTGCTCCTCTCTGCCTATAGCTTGCATAAGTGCCTTATTAGACTCCATAGTCCTGCACTAGCTGACATCTACTTAAATCTGTACAACATGGCCTGTCAAAGTCATTATATTTGTTGATGTCTGAGGGCAGATGCCGTATTCAATGTTTCTTTGTTTTTTCATTCAAATCTATCAAAACATATATTTAAAACAAGATGCAAACTGCACAAAGGGTGCTGGTACAGTCCAGCACACACATTAGGAGTTGGGCACAAATACATGGATTAACACCCTTTTTGAGTGCAAATTACATCCAATATGTGCCCAGCATGTGTCCAACTGAGAACCAGTCCCATTGACTGCAGCAGGTGAATCCTCATAGTTTCTGATTGCAAAAGGTATAAAATAACTACTGATGACCTTTGCTAGTCATGGTTACCTAGTGCATGTATTCTGCATACATTGTGGAGGGCGAGAATTGAGAAGGGAACATAGCCACACATCATACCCCATTGAACAGCACACTGGGGTATGGTGGCATGTCACATCCCAGTTGCTCATCATGTTGGGCTGTGATATAAAGTTATGCAACTGCCATAGAACTGAGGCCTATAAATTGAATGGTGGGATGACAGTAGGCAAAAAGCGTGACTATCCTATCAAAATGGGCATGGATAGGAATTATGCTCAGGGAGTCAAATGGGGTTACATGGTGTTACTGAAGAGTAAAAAATTCTGCGAACTTTCCTTATGTTAGTGTCACCTTTCCTAAAATTGGAAAATCTATGAATGGCAATTGATGTGGTAGGATTTATAGGACTCAGGCATGCTTCTGTAAATAATATGAATTTAAGTTTGTGCAGGAGGTATCAAATATTTAGCTCATCGCTGTGAAACCGTATAAGCTAAGCTAGAAATAGCTCAGTATGTATTTTCTTCTATGGGGAGCGGGAGGTCAGCATCTAAATATTTAATAGCACATAAGATGCTATCTTCCAATCCAATCGTGACAATATAAACAAATATACAGCTAGTAATAATTTACTAATGTAGCAAATACAAGAAAATAAATTTCATAATACAGTATGCAAGAGATCTGTTCAGAGGTTTGTCAAAAAAAAGTGGTGTCTCATGGAGATAGTGTTACTGAACAGTGCACAGAAGACCCCATGGATCATGGATGCACTAATACTGAAGAGTGTACACATGAGAGCAAATGGACCATGGATACAGTGATACTGAAAAGTAAATATTAGACCCTATGTGCAGCACAGAGTACTTGTGGTTCACTAAGTGCCAGCATGAACTGGCAGCCATGGATATGATGCTAAGATGTTCTACAATCGACACATGACCATACACTTTAGACATAACAGGGCTTACTGGGATCTGTAGTTTTCCATAAAAAACACTTTTTTCTATTTTTAATATTTTTGGTACCCACATCCCACCGCTTAGGGTGTTCTGGAAAAGCTCTAGTGCTGTCTACATGGTGCTTTTATTCTTAGGGAATTTAGACCTGTGCTGAACAGGTTATGGCTGAAGGACATTATTGCAAAGGAACAACACACTGTATGTTCCCTTGCTATAGTGACCCAAGCCAAACCCATCAGAGCCTAATGCTGGTAGCAACTTTTTCATGGTGACTCCACCCCCAGCATATCCTAGATTATGCTACTAAGGACTATTAATTTTGGCACTTTGGAGGCAGGTACTACAACCACCTCTATTTTTGTTAAGTGTATTTTTGGCAACTTGTGAACATAACACTTATTACATCTGCATATAGAACATTGTAAACACCAGAATAACGACTTGCACTACAGATGTGTCCTATTACATCCTTGCTGCAGTCATGGTAAACAGCCTTTTAAGTTACACCATGCCGTGGCGGGACTCAGTAGTGATAAGTGTCTTTTTTTGTCTTTTACTGCAAAATTGCGTCTTAGACGCAATAGGATGCACAAGCAGCTTCTGTTGATTAAAAGGATACACGGCATGCCTATATTATGTGTGTAATAGTGGCTCTATCTGCATCTGAAATGAAAGGTTACAGTGTTTTCCAGGAAAACACAGTAGCATAGAATTTTGTATACAAATGCAGTCGCAGTCAAACACAGAATATATGCATGCTGCATATCATTTTAATCACCAGAAGCTGCTTGTGCTGCTATTGCATTACATTGCATCTAAGATGCATTTTCGCATAAAAAGCAGCAAAAAAAGATACTGTGCGCCTATAAGTCAGACATCACTCATGCGTTATGTGTAACGCAACTTATAGTACATGGAGCAAAACTCAAACATATATGATAAACAGTATCACAAGAGAGCGCTTTTATAAAAAACGTTGTCATAGACAATTTATTAAATCACATATAATAAAAAATATATAGATGCAATGCATAGAATAAAATATCTATAAAAATATAATTCACTACTGATAAAAGGCCACGCTGCCATGTGTATTATCCTACTTGCATACCGCACATGAAGTCCACAGCCAGAGAACAATTGGTATGATAATCCACTGGACTCCAAATATCAATAAGGTACCACACAGTTCCAATTGGAAAAGTAATGTGGATGAATAGAAGTAAGCTGTGCTTGCTCAACTGTAACCGTAGAGCGTGCGCTGAACTATCACCTCCCCAGCTGCCAGAAGATTGTTGCTCACCACTGGTTCCTTGGGGTCTCGGCGAGACCGGCTGTCAGCGCGCAGGGTCCATGATGTTGTGTGTGAGTGGCGGTATTCAACTCAGTTAGGTGACCAATAATTTATACGGATCTGCTTTTTAAACGGAGCGCCTGATTTGATAACTATAGAAGCCTATAATTGTCATTTGTTAGATGGAGCAAAACTGTATGAAGACACATCTGTAACTTGTGTTTGAAAACAGTGGTTTTCTTGTGAGTTTTTAGATTTAGTTTCTACTACATATGGCAATTTGCTACTTGATTAAGTGCTTGAAAATACTTTGGTCAGAAGAATAAAGCTTCAAAATATCACAAGTCTTAATATAGTTCTAATTTTCTAGCACTTTGATTTTCCTGCAAAATGGCTACCTTTATGGTTTGTTAGTAATTGGTGCAATTTATTAATATTGATCATACTGTAAGTGTAAATCTGCACTAAAATCATAGCATTTAGGTTTCATGTGCACGGGTGGGCAAAATATGACCCATTACCCAGATGCAGCAAATTGGACCATTCCACCGCTTCCCATTCCTTCAAATATCTGTATGCAACCTGCTCCTGGCTGAAGAGATTTAAAAATCCCTTACATAGGGACGCAGAGCCTGACCCAGTTATAAGTCTAGGTGAAAAGAAAATCTGTGAAAAGAACTAGTTGGACAAATGGGCAGATGGAATGTGGCATTGGTTTATTGTATGTGTGCACAGCATGGAACCAAGTACCATCTGACTGGAAGTGTTCATGGTGCTATATGTCCTTACAGACTGAGGACTTTTGTGGCAACACAGAGTGATCAGTCTTATTTTTCTCCTTGTATGGGTCCCCATAGTCAGATGAGTGCAACATCTATTTTTTTGCCCTGGCAGGGATTCAGTCTGTTGCTCTTGTGCCATTTGTTATATTACAGTGACTGCAGCTACATCCTTGGAGATTACTTTTTGCGTTTTTTCCCTTTGTAGATCTTTACCTCTTTTTATTCCTGTTTTGTTTTATGTCAATATTTTAGGAACCTCTGTTTTTTTATAATTTCCCTGTGCTAAGCTGAATGCATTGTCCTTTTGCATGCATCCTTACTTTACTGTATGTCTTTCTTGGTTTGGGTTTAACCTAGGGAGTAATTCAGACCTGATCGCTAGGGTGCATTATTTGCTTCTCTGAGATCAGATAGTCGCCGCCTACAGGGGGAGGGTATATGGTGTGTGCAGGTGTGGATCGCATTTGTAGCAGAGCTGTATAAACATCAGTTTGTGCAGTCTCTGCTCAGCCCAGGACTTACACGCTGCAATGGATTGCTGGTGATTGGGGCCGGAGCTGACGCCAGACACCCTCCCTCCAAACGCCTGAGTCTGCCTGCATTTTTCCGGACACTCCTTTTAAATGGTCAGTTGCCACCCACAAATGGCCTCTTCCTGTCAGTCACCTTGTGATCGCCCGTGCGATTGTTTTTTTCGCACCTTCCTGTCGCTATGCACCAATGCCAGGCGCAGTCATCCAATGCGCCAGCGCATTGGAGTGCATATGCATGTGCAGTTCAGACCTGATCACCCACTGAGCAGAGATCAGTTCTGAATTGCCCCCCCCCCCCCTAGTTTTATATTCCTTCATTTGTTCCACCAAGTTTATTGGTAGTTTTTGCAAATACAAAATGTTCTGTGTTAGGCCCTTAACTGTTTAAATGCCCCCTCTTCCCCCCTCAGCCAGAGTCATTGCCAGAACTTGCAACAATTTGAAAAGGCCCCCGCCCTAATGCTTCTAGAGAGACATCATTCTTTGCAGCATTTGTATATTTTATGTCCCATAGTAATGCCCTAGTTAATTTTATGTCCCGTAGTAGTATCCTACTTAATATTATGCCCCATAGTAGTGCCCTAATTCATTGTATGCTTCATAGTAGAACCCTAGTTCACAATATGTTACATAGCAATGTTGCCAGTACACATTATGCCAATGTTATGAAATGTTTAAATATATCTTTGAAAGTGCAACAAAACACTCTTTTAGCTAACTTATTTTATTTTTTCTTATTATTGCATTAAACAAAATGAAGAGTTTCATCATGTATTGAGTGAAAGGTTCAGCCTATATAAGGTTACCCTTAAAATAATTCACATTGTCTATGTTCATAGATACATTACTCATAGCGAGACTTGGAGATATTATCAGCCAGTAATTATTAATGGGTTCTCATTTATTTCTGGGAATGAAGCCAAGAGAACCATCGTTACAATTTTGACCCTTTTTAGCAAAGTGACGGAGCTGAGTTCAGTCAGATATCTGTAAAAGCCGTCTGAAGAAGTTGCTGCTTTTTGTCCCTTAATGACTGTAAAGCCATTTGTCCCTCATACCGATAACAGAATTTGATATATACTGCAATAAACACAAAGTGCTAAAGGCTAAATGTACAAAATTGAAGAAATAACTTCTAAAAACCAAGCTGGCTAGTAATCAGTGGCTTGTAAGTGGAAAATAATAAACTTATGATCTATATATTATTCTTTGTATTTCTTGAATTGTAGCAGTATTACAATAGTAAAGTTATTTACGTCATGTATCTTACATGTAATTGGCAATATTGTTTGATTTAACTACTCTGTCATCTTAAAGTGTTATGTCAGCAACCTTTAAATTAAAAATATAAAATGACTATAAAACACAAAACATTTTTAACATGCTAAATTTTGTATTTTCAGACAGAACTCAGGGGAAATGGCAGCATAAATAAAAGACTATCGTTCATTGTGGAAGATGATGATGATGACACAGGGGAGGATGATCCCTCACCAATACGTACAAGGAATACAACAACCAAATACAAGAAATCTTCAAGCAGCTCTTTGGGGCTCAATTTGAAACCATTCTCCGGAAATGTTCCATTTAAGTCACCAATGAAATCGTCTAATCTAAACCCTGCAAAGATGAGGCAGGAAAACGAATCCCAAATTAACAGCAGAAGACGAGAAAAGAATCTAATGCTCCACCTTCCAGCAGTCACAAGCCTTGGTCCGCCAGATTTAAGTCCCCGGTATGTACTGCATGTTATTAATTTTAATCCACCCCTAAATGTTGTTAAACTTTTCAATAAAAATTACAGTAATCAATGCAGTTGTCAGGCAAATTACATGGAAGTGGGGGTCAACATGTATGCTGAATACATCTGAGTCATGCATCTGTAAAAGTGGAGTTGTTGCCCATAGCAACTAATCAGATTGTAGCAATTATCTATGCAGTACTGTACATTCTACAAAAAGATAACTATAATTTGATTGGTAGCCCTGGGCCTCTTTAGAAGGTTTTATAAATCTTCTCCTAAGGAGAGGAATAAGAGGAGGGTAAGGAAAAGGACTGTTACATATCCGTGTTACTTCATAGATCTAAATAGTGATAGTTCATAAAATACATTTATTTTGTAAATAATCAGCATTGTTTCCTTTGAAATGGTCAAATGCGCTGAATATAAGCAGGGTCATCTTAATATATAGGTACACTTGGCAGCTGGCCAGAACCCACAATTGCTGCTGCTTCTATGGAAGCTGTAGCAATAAGATAAGATAAGAATAATTTATTGTCACTACAACATGAAACATGCATAGCGAAATTACATACAGTTCTCTCATGTTATATAAAAAAATATACCATAATAAAATTAGCAAAGCTGAGAATTCAAGCTAACAATCACAGAAGGGAAGAAGCTATTCCTCCACCTGCTAGTTCGACATCCCAAACACCTATAGTGTCTCCCTGATGACAAGAGGGAAAAAAACACATTACATGGGTGACTCCTATCTCCAATCATCTTATTTGCCTTCGACAGACTCCTTGCAGTGAGTACATCCGCCAACCTAGGTAAAGATTGGCCAATGGTCCTCTCTGCAGATTGAATCACTCTATCCAAGGCAACAAGATCAGAACACTTGGTATTACCATACCACTCTGTAATTGCATAGGTCAGCAAGCTCTCAATCACGCAGCTGTAAAAATTAACAAGAGTCAATTGCTGCAAACCTGCTGCTCTGAGCTTCTGCAAAAAGAAAAGACGTTGCTGGGCCTTCCCAACCACTGACGTGATATGCAGAGACCATGATAAGTCCTTGGAAAATGTAATCCCCCAAATTTCACATCAGTAACCCTTTCGACCTCACCATTCCTCACCTCCTCACTCCTCATCAACGGCCAAATACTGGTTTTCTTAGATTTCCTGAAGACTATCACAACCTCTTTGGTTTTCTTACCATTTAACAACGGGTTGTTTTTTACCCCCCACTCAGCGAGTCTTCTCACTTCCTCTCTATAACAATCCTCATCTCCTCTAGTTATCAAACCCACCAAAGTGGTATCATTCGCAAACTTTATCACAGCGATAATTTCCGAGTTGGGCACGGAGGTATACAAGGAGTATAAAAAAGGGCTTAAAACACACCCCTGAGGAACTCCTACATTTAATACCAATTCCGAAGATGAGTCAGAACCCAATCTGACTGTCTGTGGATGATCCGACAGGAAATCCAACAGCCACTTACATATGGCCATGTCATATCCGATCTCTAAAAGCTTGTTTATTAACACAGCTGGTACTACCATGTTGAAGGCGGAACTATAATCCACAAATAACAGCCTAACATAGGAGTCTCTATTTTCAAGATGACAAAGTACCCTATGAAAGACCATGAGAGCTGCATCTTCAGTTGATCTGTTCGACCGATAGGCAAACTGATTGGGGTCAAATCCCAGTGGTATAACACTTTTTAGATGATTCAAAACAATTCTCTCAAAACAATTCATAATCAACAAAGTGAGAGTAATCGGCCTATTTCAGACCAGTGACCACCGCAGTCTTCGGAATTGGAATAATTATTGAAGTTTTAAAACACCGTGGGACAATACATTGGCTTAATGAAAAATTAAAAATCTTAGTAAAAATACCTGCCAGTTGCCAGCAAACGCCCTTAAGACTCTTCCCAGAATACAATCCGGGCCAGGAGCTTTCCTGGTGTTCTTTCTGCTAAAACAATTCCTGACCTCCGCTTCGGTCAGAGTCAAAGAGCTATCTGAATGGAAGCTAGAGGGATTACCAATAAAAGGCTCAACCTCTGCAAAGCGTGCATGAAAATGGTTTAGCTCATCAGCCGAAAGACCACCTGACCTAGCAGAAGTTTAACCCTTATAATCAGAAATACATTTATTTCCTCTCCACATCGCCCAGGCATCACCTGATTCCTTAAAATGGCTTTCAATCCTATTTTAATAGGCTTCCTTAGCGAGATGAATACCTTTTTTTAGATTAGAACGGGCAATCGTATAAGCTGAGTTATCCTTTGCTCTAAACGCCCTATCCCTAGCTCTCAGTAGAGAGCGAACCTCGCTATTCATCCAAGGTATATCATTAGAGAAAACACAAACTACCTTTCTCTTAGTGACACTTTCTATACAGCAATTTATATACAGTGACAGTGTAGCACCTCCAGCCACAATAGCACCTCCAGCCACATCTGAATTAGGCCCGTTATTGTATTTTCTTTCCACCAATTTTTTAAAGTCACTGTCTGAGATGGTAATTTCTCCATTTCTACTAAAGTGATCAGATTGTGATGTTGTGGAGGTGACAATGTATTTTTTTGCAATATATTTGGGTGTTCTTTTTAAGCCAGACCAAATGTTATAATGTTCTTTTATATTAGTTCACTTTTTACTTATTATCAGACTGATTCTAAGAAAAGTTATTTCTTTATTCTGGCAGTAACATGTGTAAGAGAAGCTGGAGCAGGGGACCTGTCATGTGCAACATAATTTGATCACAATGAGTTGTTTGCATCTTTTAAGACATGTGTCATTTGTAAGGAGATGCATTCTTAACGCAGCTAGATGTATAGTGGCTAAATGTTGGAAAAACCTTGAAGCTCCCCGTTAAGTATTGTATTGGCTAAAATTTGGTATATTTCTACCATGGAGAAGATCACTGCATCATTGCACAAAAGTTTGGTTAGGTTTCATATAATTTGGGAACCGTGGTATATGTTTAATAATTCTTCTGTTTTTAAAATCTGATGTACTATAGTGCGTAGTACGACCCTGGATATTTCTAAGGAGACTCCCTAGTAGGGTTTATATTTTGGATGGCTTATTGGTTTACTGGTGACCGCGGTTGGTATACAGTATGTGAATGATTACTCAAATGCTGGTTGAGAGTATAAGAGGTTGGTGAGGTAATTTGGTCTTTCTCCCCCCCCCCCCCCAACACTTTTTTTCCCACTTAGAAAAATTGATTGAATGTTTTTAGAAATGCATTACATATGTTTTGGGTATGGGTCATTGGGTTGACCCAACTTAGGTCGACATTCATTAGGTCAACCACTGAAGGTCGACATTGCCATAAGGTCAACATGCATTAGGTCAACAAGTGCATTAGGTCGAAAGGTCGACATGAGTTTTTTTTACTGTTTTTGGTGTTGTTTTCTCCATAAAGTGACGGGGAACCCAACTTAGTGCACCGTGTCCCCTCGCATGGCTTGCTTCGCTCGCCATGCTTCGGTCAAGGTGCCTCACTCTGCTACCGCTTTGCTCGGCACAGGTTACCGTTCCACGTTGATCGATGAGTATGAAAAAATACAAAAAATGAAAAAAAGTGAAAAACTCATGTTGCCCTTTTGACCTGTCGACCAAGTACATGTCGACTTATCAGCCATGTTGACCTAATGCATGTCGACCTAATGGCAATGTCGACTTTCATTGGTCAACCTAATGAGTGTCTACCTAAGTTGGGTCGACCTAACTACCGTATCCCTATGATTTAAACCAAGTATTAACCATGGTTGACAAATTCTAGTAGGCAGATTCCAAAATGCTACAAACCTGGAGAAGTGAATAAGGAACTCTCTACAAGGCATACACGTATATACATATTTAGCATAATGGATTTAGTATGTGTTTTAGGGTTTGGGATGTGTTGTAGATAATCAGAATGTTAACAATGAAAAGTCAATGAGAAAGGGTTCAGTGGCACAGATTTATCAAGCCTTGGAGAATGATAAATTGCTTGGTGATAAAATACCAACCAACCAGCTACTAACTGCCATGTTACAGGCTGTGTTTGAAAAATAACAGTTAGTGGCTGATTGGCTGGTACTTTATCACCATGCAATTTATCACTTTCCAAGGCTTGATAAATCTGGGCCAGTGCTTGGTTATATAAGATGGGCCAACATGCTAATGCATTTTAACAGTGTTGGTTTTAGAACTTCAAACATGAAAGGTAAGGCATCATGTTTGAAGTTCTAAAGATGACACAATTAAAATGCCTGTTCACATCCCTTGTACAATCTAACACTAAGTGTTCTCATTGTTGACATTACGATTCATTGTGATACATTAGTGGAGATTTATCAAAGCTTGGAGAGAGATAAAGTTGGAGAAATAACGTATATCAATCAATCAGCTCCTAACTTTTTTAAGTACAACCTGTAAAATGACAGAATTTCTCACCAAGCTTTGATAAATATCCCCCAAAGTACTGTACCATGTGACATTTTTTCATGAAACCTTCAGATGTTGTAGCCATATACTGTGTGATGTTTCACAGTGTATGGCCACGATATCCACTTTCCTTGACTGGTGAGGAAACATTTTCTTGTTCTTGCCCCAGTGAAGTAACAGAGCAAAATGTAGTGTGGTTGGCCATGGCAGTGCATACACTGCCAGATGCATACAACCAATGATTGGATCCTTGGGACATGCTGGACATTTCGGCATGTCCCAAAGACATATAATTATGGCTCAATCGCAGAAATACACTGTTCAGTAATTTGTCTGATCAGCTCATTATCAGCTGTTCACACCAAACATTCAACAATGTATGTCCAGCATTACTTTCATATAATTTTCAACTGCTCTAGCTACTTTTACAGTAGTATGACTTGACTGAGGCTGGAAGTGTTCAAACTCACTTGTTTGCTACAATTTCAGAAGTGGTCCTGTCATTAACACTATGGCCTCCCCATCAGAACTATGATTAACCAGGGCCATAACTAGGGTGGTACAGCTGGAGCAGATGCTGTTGGGGTGGAACCGAGTGTTGCTGCTTCAATTTGCAGAGTGCCCACTGCGATGTATATTACTAATATAGATCTCAGTGGTTGGTGCCCAGCTCCTTCTCTGTGTGTGCAGTGCACACTGAGGATTCTTGTGTTTTGGTGCATTCAGTGCAGGTGATTACTGACGCTGCCGGACATGTCCAAGCCTCGCTGGTTTGGTGCACTGTGCACCATGCTCGGGCTGCTGCTGCTCGGGACAGGTCTCCTGGTGCCTGTGCTACTGGTTAGGATGTACACTTTGTCTGAAAACTGGGTCAGCTGGCAGGGAGATGAAGCACCAGAAATGGTGCTAGATGACACAGAGAGTACACAGCTGAGACGGAATTAATTGGTGAGTGACCACTAAACAGCATCACTGCATCGCATACATCTGATGCTAAAAAAAAGGAGGAATGAGGAGGAGGAGAAAAGATGATGATGCACAACAGCTCTGGGGGGGAATGATGATGATGAGGAGGAGGAGGATGAATGATGATATGGAGAGGAGGAGGCGTAATGATGATGTTGAGAAGGAATGATGATGATGCGCAGCTAAGGAGATACAAATATATATTGATTAAATGCTGACAGCCCTTATATTTAATTTGTTTATTGTGCCCCTTATTATATCCTGATTGAACAGATTTTGACTAAACCATCAGCAGTTTTGACTATACCGATGGCTATTTTGACTTTTGTAAACCACGGCACATTTACAGTAGTGTAACATTTCGTATCAGTCTTTTACCAGTCATATGCAGAATTTTAAGCCTCTGTCAAACATGATTCTTAGTAAAATAAAAATAGTTGTGAATTGCGCTACTTTTTCTAGCTAGTATACTTGTTCAATGGGCGGTGCTGCCACTGGAGAGCATGAGGCTTTCAATATCTCACTCTCCAGACCACTATATATTGACATAGTTAATTGGTATAATTTTTATTCCTCCATGTCAAATATACTGCTGACAACTTAGTTTATTTAACCCATTATCTAGTCATTAGGTTGATACTAACCATGTCGGTATCCTCAAAATGATGACATGTTCACAATGTTGACGTTTAAAATGTCACCATGTGAAATGTCAATAGTCTAAGGATGCCAATAATTAGTGTTAAGTGCCACTGTGAGGGTTAGAGTTAGATTGTAGGGAAAATTAGGGATAGGCTGTGTGGGGATGAGGGTTAGGCACTAGGGGGAGGGTTAGGATTAGGCATAGTGAAGAAATTACTCACTGAGCATGTCAATATGTCCACAGTTCAACCATGTTAACATTCTCATGTCAACATGATAACTGATAACCAAGCATACCCAACCCAGTTTAACCTAACATTAAAAACAGCATGGAAAAACAAAGACATCAGATTGAGCCATATATAGTGATAACAATTTAATGGTTTTTTTTTTACTAATAATAATGCCATCTTATTTGCAGTATGTTGCCTGTTATTATGTGCATTAACAGGCAGGAAACAGAAAAGCTATAGATTGCAAACAAGGACCTCTTCCATCATTGTCTGTGTGTTAATATCCAGCCTTGTTTTATTACTGTGGTTACTTCTAATTGTAAAACACTGTGAAGTATAGTGGAGCTATATAATAATGTTTTCATAAATAAATAATAAGTTGTTGTGGATCTTCTGCCGGAGGCCTTCTCAAGTAAATGGTGCCGTCCTAGTGTGATTGACAACTTTCACAAATAAAAGGCAAAGGAAGAATGTCAGCTAAACTAAAATAGACCAAGCACAGGGAGAATCATTTGTCTCTGTATAAAATACGACACCATATATCATAGTGAGACAGCCTTACTGGGTTCCACATGTGAATTGCATAGTATTTTTTCTTATACACTGTATACAGTCTTCTAGATTCTAATTAAGTCACCTGATCATTAGCATGTTATATTTATATTTAGCTATACTAAAGATATACTGTACATACATTTTATTATATATATTATTTGTGCCACCACCCCTCCATATATTATTTGTTTCCTGTAAACACAGTTAAACATGTTTATAAGGACCAATAGCAAATTATCTAGTACTGCTTTAGGTTAATTCTCTGCCTCAGGCCTCTAAATAATTACACTGTCAGCAAATCATGGAGTACTTTCATGCTTGATTAATTATATGCTCAGTTCCCCACAGTTGGAAATGATAGCACATTGAAAGATGACAATATTTGCAATCATTATCTTTTTATTTTGTTTGGTTATAGTAGAGAATTATTGGTTGCATTGATCATGATGAGGATAATGATGATGATAATAATAATAATAATAATAATAATAGTAGAATTAATGCATGAATCACACTTCTATCACTGTCAAATGTAATAACATTATCTGTTTTATTAAATAGTGATTCATAAATTTAGAACAAGGTAAATGTTAAACTTGCACATTTGCCAACTCATAGATTCTGTGACATATAGGGGCATATTAACTTTTGAGCAATGTTAGGTCCTGATATTGCTATTATTTATGGTAACCCACATCGCTCGTTATACTGCAAAATGATTTTGGGTAAAAAGGGTTCATGTTGTGGTCACTATGTGCTGCCGTTACATGCCATTCTGGATGGACATCACCGCATTGCTCTGAATTAAATTATCCCAATGGTTCGGATCATACCATATGGTAACACATGTGAACTGAAATCACCACACATGCATTTATCTAAACAAGTTTCAACGTATTTGGACATAATATGTGTTTTAAAATTGCATAATTTAACATATTCATGTACATACAGTATAGATTAATGCATGCGCTGGTGCCTTGTGCCTATTTTAAATTTATGAATATACTCTGCACCAGTATGAGCTTTCATCTGGCTGACAGATCACCCACTAACTCCATATGTACTGTATAGCACTGTGTTATGCTGTAACTGCACTGTATCTCCTTGGTTTTCTTTCTGATCTTATTCGTTGGGTTCCATAGAAGAGGGAGAGTCCCTTGTTATATAAACTGCCTTAACATTATAACTAACTAAAATATGTGTATATAAAAATTTCACATTTTTGGTGTCATAAACTGTGTAATAGTTGTATGTATATTTTTGTGAGGGGTTCGACTTGTATTAGGATGCCTGTCTCTTCTTTCTGGCAAATACTTTCTGGTCTGGTGCACTGATTGAGTGTTCAGACTCAGATCCACATACACAGCACACTTGATAGGAAAATCTGTTACCATCCGACATGTGCAGCAGCACAGTTCCATTCCATCCACTATACTGGATGTTTTGGCTGTAGCTCTAGTATAATCACATTATATACCAGGGACGTGTGGTGAGGTAAATGGCTCAGGAGGCATTGGCTAGTACTAGAACCAGATTTACACACAATATATGAGCCCAAGGGTACATGTGGGCATTATACACAGGTGTAGCAGAATAAACTCCTGAAAATGTGTTGATTTTTGATCAGAGATGTGCGGAAATGATAGGCAAGGTAAGCACTGCCTCATCTGCCATAGATATTTTACTCCAGAGTTTTGACCATAAAAATTATTAGAATAATACAAAGAAGATATTTTTAACATATTCTTTGTATTTTTCATATACTTTATACAATCAAAACCTTGGCACAAATGTTCATATGACAGGAAAGGCTCTTCCTCCCCTGCCTCACCCCACCGCACGTCACTGTTATATACTACCATTATTAATGTCTTTACCACTATTTGAGCTGTTGACCAGGAGCAGTAAGGAGTTGTTGGATCCCCGCTCCCCCTAACCCCGTGCATTTGCCTATGCTTTAAACACTTGCAATTACACATATTTACAGTATAACACAGATATTTTATTTGTGAAGCTGTTGTCCAGAAAATTTAAAAAACAGATATAAATATATGAGTAATCAATGTCCTGCACACAGACAGGATCTCATAGTTGGAGTTGACAGCTCATTGAAAAGGGAACCGGACAGGATACCGGTAGCGGGAATACCGACACCGGAATCCTGACAGTTCTCAGAATGCTGGTGCTGGCATCCCGACTTGGGACACTATCCTGGCACCGGAATCCCGAGCACCGGGATCTCAAACAAGTGTTTTTCAGGCCGATGGACAGGTAAGCCGCGGGTTGTTGGGGGAGGTTAGGTGTAGGCTGCGGGAGGAAGGTTAGGGTTAGGCTGTGGGCACGAGGGAGGCTTAGGTTTAGACTGTGGGGAAGAGGGGTATAGGGTTAGGCACCCCTGGGGAGGGTTAGGGTTAGGCTGCAGTAAGGGGGGTTAGGTTTAGGCACCACTGGGGGGAGGATTCAGGTTAAGCTGCAGGGGGGAGGATATATTGTAATGTACTATAATAGCATGGTGCATGGTTACAATAAACCCTTATCTGGAAGTTTTTCATAGATCCGACACATTGTTATCCAATGGTTAATGATGTGATTAGTTTTACTGTCTTACAGACGTGAGGCCATGCGTACAATCCCTAACCAAAGCAAAAAGCAAAAACTATATAAATGGCATATTCTTGTGATACTGTATTAAAACCCCTCTCAAAATACACAGAATTTCTTTATATTACCCTGTACACACCTGATATAATCAATAATAATATTTTGTTTTTAATAGAGTTGTTGATGGGATCGAAGATAATAGCGGCAATGATGAAGGTCAAGCATTTGACTTTGAAGCTTACCAGTTGAGACAACAAGCACGAATGAATCAAAATGTTGAAGGTACTGTATGCTTAACAATTTAAATTTTGCTAATACATTGGACTCAATCCTTACATTGTAGAGCTGGGTTATGATAAGACTGATAAGACTAAATTGGCTTACAGTAATTCAGATGTGGTTATTCTTGCTATTGGTTTTGCTATGTTTTGCCATGCGCAATTGCGATTATATGCTAATATGGGCAGAAGCTGTCCTGAGCACATGGATGCCCACTGCTGTCGCATCATTTATGTGCAACGGCGTATAATTGCTGATACATCGGTACCATCATTGCAAATTGGGTCATGTCACAGAGTCTGAGTGCCTCTGTAGATGCGCAGGCTGAGCTGCACTCCTGGGATGCAGAGGGCTCTCCAGCAGCAAATAAGATAGCAACTGCTAATTTATGCATGCCAAGAAAACGCCATCTGAATGGCCATGACACGTCTGTGTTTACCCGACCACTCCCTGTTACCACCTCCAAATGCTGTGTATCTGTCACTCAATTTGTGACTAATTCCTCGGTGTAACCACCATCGCAGTTCATTTGCTGCACATGCACACTGCAGCTCAGATGCATGCGCAGTAAGAAAACATTGGCTGATTTGCATACAATAGCTGCTTTGCAACCGTATCTGAATTAGACCCAATATGCAGTTACTGTAAATCATGGGTCTTCATCCTGTGGCCCTCCAGCTGCTGTGAAACTACACATCCCAGCATGCCCTGCCACAGTTTTGCTATTAAGGTATGCTAAAACTGAGGCAGGGCATGCTGGGATGTGTAGTTCCACAGCATCTGGAGGGTCGCAGGTTGAAGACCCATGCTGTAAATAGAGCCCAAGCAATAAAGATACTGTATCTTTACACATGCAGATTGCAAGTGTTGATCTATCATACTTATCAATTTAAAAGAACAATGATGCAAAAGATTATTTGTACAGTATGGAGCCAAATTTAGACAATCCCTCTCCTGGTATTTTTTTCTCAGTAAAACTAAAACCATTTAATAAATGGTGATGGTTCAACCACAGGAAGCACTCTCCTCACAATTCCATATGCAAATACATTAAGTAGTTGAATGCAAGTCCATTTGTGGAGCATATCTTGCAACTATCTGCCCTGCTCATGCTTCTGAGCAATGCTGAGTCAGACACAATTGAGTTACATCTTCATATGTAGCTGAAGGAGTGTAATAAAGATATAGGGGGTAATTCCAAGTTGATCGCAGCAGGATTTTTGTTAGCAATTGGGCAAAACCATGTGCACTGCAGGGGAGGAAGATATAACATATGCAGAGAGAGTTAGATTTGGGTGGGGTGTGTTCAATCTGCAATCTAATTTGCAGTGTAAAAATAAAGCAGCCAGTATTTACCCTGCACAGAAACAAAATAACCCACCCAAATCTAACTCTTTCTGCACATGTTATATCTGCCTCCCCTGCAGTGCACATGGTTTTGCCCAATTGCTAAAAAAAAATCCTGCTGCGATCAACTTGGAATTACCCCCATAATCATGTATTCACTACACACATGGGCAACAGTGAGCTTGATGACAGAATTATAGGCCATGTTCACAGTCATAATGTTGTCACTCATTATGCTGACATGAGAATTTTAACATGGTCATAATGTCGGCAGTGATGATATGTTAGAATGTTGACATATCATCCATAGTGGCCCAAAAGTTACTTACCTGCCACTGATGGATGCAGCAGCTTCAGTGGCTTATTCACCAGCTACAGTATGTAAAACTTGAATATGAGTATCAAAAAGTGCTCACAGTTATTTCTCCAAAGAATCACTCATGTTCCATACAACATGAAATATACCTATTGATATAAATTGGCGGGCAATATGACAGCTCATTGACCCAAATTTATCAAATAGCATAATTTTACCACACATGGGAAATTTCAATTGATGAATTAGCATAGAACTCTGATATTCTTGAAGGAAAATTAGAAAATGGATCAGCAAATGCAATTCAAATTTCATTAATATGACAAACTGAAAAGCAGCTCTATCTTTGCCTATAATATACTGTATATACACTGCTCAAAAAAATAAAGGGAACACTAAAATAACACATCCTAGATCTGAATGAATGAAATATTCTTATTAAATACTTTGTTCTTTACATAGTTGAATGTGCTGACAACAAAATCACACAAAAATTATCAATGGAAATCAAATTTATTAACCCATGGAGGTCTGGATTTGGAGTCACACTCAAAATTAAAGTGGAAAAACACACTACAGGCTAATCCAACTTTGATGTAATGTCCTTAAAACAAGTCAAAATGCGGCTCAGTAGTGTGTGTGGCCTCCACGTGCCTGTATGACCTCCCTACAATGCCTGGGCATGCTCCTGATGAGGTGGCGGATGGTCTCCTGAGGGATCTCCTCCCAGACCTGGACTAAAGCATCCGCCAACTCCTGGACAGTCTGTGGTGCAACGTGGCGTTGGTGGATTGAGCGAGACATGATGTCCCAGATGTGCTCAATTGGATTCAGGTCTGGGGAACGGGCGGGCCAGTCCATAGCATCAATGCCTTCATCTTGCAGGAACTGCTGACACACTCCAGCCACATGAGGTCTAGCATTGTCTTGCATTAGGAGGAATCCAGGGCCAACTGCACCAGCATATGGTCTCACAAGGAGTCTGAGGATCTCATCTCGGTACCTAATGACAGTCAGTCTACCTCTGGCGAGCACATGGAGGGCTGTGCGGTCCCCCAAAGAAATGCCACCCCACACCATTACTGACAAACTGCCAAACCGGTCATGCTGGAGGATGTTGCAGGCAGCAGAACGTTCTCCTTGGCGACTCCAGACTCTGTCACGTTGGTCACATGTGCTCAGTGAGAACCTGCTTTCATCTGTGAAGAGCACAGGGCGCCAGTGGCGAATTTGCCAATCTTGGTGTTCTCTGGCAAATGCCAAACGTCCTGCACGGTGTTGGGCTGTAAGCACAACCCCACCTGTGGACGTCGGGCCCCCATACCACCCTCATGGAGTCTGTTTCTGATCGTTTGCGTAGACACATGCACATTTGTGGCTTGCTGGAGGTCATTTTGCAGGGCTATGGCAGTGCTCCTCCTGTTCCTCCTTGCACAAAGGCGGAGGTAGCGGTCCTGCTGCTGGGTTGTTGCCCTCCTATGGCTTCCTCCACGTCTCCTGATGTACTGGCCTGTCTCCTGGTAGCGCCTCCATGCTCTGGACACTACGCTGACAGACACAGCAAACCTTCTTGCCACAGCTCGCATTGATGTGCCATCCTGGATGAGCTGCACTACCTGAGCCACTTGTGTGGGTTGTAGACTCCGTCTCATGCTACCACTAGAGTGAAAGCACCGCCAGCTTTCAAAAGTGACCAAAACATCAGCCAGAAAGCATAAGAGCTGAGAAGTGGTCTGTGGTCACCACCTGCAGAACAACTCCTTTATTGGGGGTGTCTTGCTAATTGCCTATAATTTCCAGCTGTTGTCTATTCCATTTGCACAACAGCATGTGAAATTGATTGTCAATCAGTGTTGTTTCCTAAGTGGACAGTTTGATTTCACAGAAGTGTGATTGACTTGGAGTTACATTGTGTTGTTTAAGTGTTCCCTTTATTTTTTTTGAGCAGTGTAGATAGATAGATAGATAGATAGATAGATAGATAGATAGATAGATAGATAGATAGATAGAATACTGTGCAAAATTTTTAGGCGAGTGTGGAAAAATGCTGCAAGGTAAGAATGATTTATAAAAATAGAAGTGTTAATAGTTTATTTTTATTAATTAACAAAATGCAAAGTGAATGAACGGAAGAGAAATCTGATTCAAATCAATATTTGGTGTGACCACCCCTTGCCTTCACAACAGCATTAACAGCATCAATTTTTCTCGGTACATTTGCACAGTTTTTGAAGGAACTTGGCAGGGAGGTTGTTCCAAACTATCCACAGATCTGCTCTGGATGTAGGCTTGCTCAAATCCTTCTGGGCCAGATGCATCATCGCTTGGAAAGTGATAAAATGGAGAGTGAAAAAGTACCAGTCAATCTCCTCCTTTTCAAACACAGCCTGTGACATGGTAGTTAGGAGGTGATTGGCTGGTACTTTTTCACTCTCCATTTTATCACTTTCCAAGTGATGATGCATCTAGCCCTCTGTCTCTTCATGTAATACCAGACAGACTCAAATATGTTGAAATCAGGGCTACATATCATCACTTTCGCCAATTGATACTTGTCGCCAATTGATACTATGCCAGATGTCATCATTAGTATTGCCATTTGCACCTGCCACATGCAAGGTGCTGTAAGATCTGGAACTTTGTACTTAGGGAAACAGAACAAAATTAAATCTGCCTAGAACTCCACTGTAATGTCTTTCATAACTTGGCTAAAGTATCTAAATTATCTTTAAAATAGGAAGAACATGTTTTATTTTTAACCTTGTTTAAAGAGTCCAACAACATAGTCAACTCCAAGTCACTTTAGGAAACACAGCTCATTGATACATCATGTATCTGAGTCAGTGTAAATTATCCCAAAACTAAATACAGTATCACTGAGGCTTCTTAAATTGGCTGTGACAATATAATGTAGCTCTGGTTATGGGAGCACATAGTCAATCAGTGTTGTTCTTTTAGTGTTTAGACCGCAGTGTGTTGGGAAAACATTTTACAGTATTTTATGTTGTGCTAAAAGGAATTCCTTAATAACACATATATTGCAGCAATATGATGCTATGTCAAATCTCTTTCAAGAACATATTCATTAACTTAACTGCTGGCAAGTAACTTCTTTACCACTGTGTGACCTTCCTGCTGTGTCTTTCTTATTGTTGTTGTGTTCTTGTAATTGGATAGCTGCTGTCAGCATGTCTGTTCTGTCAATTGTATGAAAATAATTGAGAATTTATTTAATGTTCTTAACACTGTTTACATGTATAATACATTTAAATACTACTTTGTATTTGTTATTTACATGTAAATATGACATTATTAATCTTTATTTTCTCATCTCCACCAACATATGTGCTTTTATTTTTCTTTCCTGTAAGTGCATGTTGGTGTATGAATCTTGTACTAGCATTGCTCTACCATTACAGAAACCCAGATATGACTCAACAGGTTCAACTGAATCTAGCAAGAACTAAATAATAATAATTTTCTTTTTTATATCTAATCTTCATTAGAAAACCAGTGCAGTGGTAATTAGCCACATACAGTAGGTGCTAATTCTGAGTTGGGTGCAAGTCCAAATGCAGATGTTGCTAACAGATTATATCTTACTACACATGAGCCATAGAAATAACCTGGTGACTGTGCATGAGCCAAATCAGACTTAGGAGTCTATTCATGAAGCAATGAAAAGAGTGGAGAACAGACCAGTGGAGAAGTTGCCCATGGCAACCAATCAGCATCTCCCTTACATTTTACAAAATGTACTTGATACAGGCTTACTTCAAAGCTGATTGGTTGCTATGGGCAACTTCTCCACTGGTCCTTTTCTCCACTCTTTTCACTGCTTCTTGAATAGACTCCAAAAACACTTGTGAAGTGAGTGTTTCTGGATGGTAACTTGGGGGCGACCATGCATTTGCAGGGAATTGATTTGTATCATGGGAGTGTCATTAGCATGTTGACTGACATTAGTGCTCATTCACAGTGTGTGGATGGATCTTTTGCTCCTAGCCTGGGGCCAGTGATAGATTGGAAAGTGGAGGAGATTGCCCCAACTAGCTCAGCCCATCTGACTCCTTTATCATTGCTCTCTGCAGTGCACCCTGTACTGAACACATAAAGGTCTGCCCCTGCCCTTATCTGTACACCCCATTCCAGCTATAATAAGGAGCATTTGATAGATCATTCATTCCTTGGTGTTCTTGATGAGGCTGTGCTGTGATTAGAGGTCAGGAAAGAGCTTCAGTATTCGGCAAGTTATTAAGGAATGCTGCATGCACTGCAGAGGCTGAACTAAGGGCACACAGCTCCTGCACGAGCCAAGCACAGACTGCCAGGGGGGTGAGGTGGGTAATAAAAGGTCTGTGCATGGATTGTCTCAGCTGCAGTTATCAGAGTTGTAGCAGCCAGCAGCAGCAGATGTAATCCTGTCCTCATTCTCTCCCTGGCCACAGTACACCTTCTTTATGCACACCTGGCAGCATGTCCTCCCTCTTCTCTGCCTCCCCCAGGTAAGTGGCTGCAGATCTGAGCAGTTCACCCAGTCGGGGATGGCACATGGCTAATGGTGCCTTCCCGTGCCTACTTTCAGCAGGGTGTGTTGCTGTGCATCCTGGGCATTGTGCAGGAGCAACTGCTCTCATGTGTCTGGAGGGAAGATGATAAGGGCTGGGTGCACTGCAGTTTGCCAGTGCAAGGCACCTCTGCCCTCATCATTGCTCCCTCCCTACTGTAGACTATGGGGGTCAAACCAATTAGCTTGATACATGTGCATTGCTGTTGCGAAGGCATTAATATACTGGCAACGGCATTGCATCTCGCGGCCCGCTCCCAGACCAATTTTGCTTTTTGTTGTTGCTTGCAGCTTTATGAGGGTATGAGCAAATTTGAGGGAGTTTGGGCTGCCATGAAGTGCAGCTGTTGCCACGCTAACTCGCAACCACAATAACATTGCAGCTAATTGGATTGACTTTGCATAGATGCAATTAACACACAAGTCACACAGTGGATAAACTAAATAAATTAGAGTAATTCTTGTGACCACACATTAACAAAACCTGTAAGAGGGAGGTGTTGGCACCAGAAAGGGGAGGAGACATTAACCAAACAGATTCTACTTAACATGTATGTAGCTGCTTCTAGAAGATAATATAATCTGATTGGCTGCCATGGGCAACATCACCAGTTCATTACCAGTTCAAAAAAACTCCCACCTTAGTAAATTTACCCGAAAGCCTACTAGATCTGTGTATTAGGTAACCTCTCTCCAGGGAATCTGAATATTTTTCTAAAAATGTCCCCAAAATTTAAATTTTTTATTTTATTAACAAATTATGTAAATAATAGATTCAGTATAATTTCCTTTAACAAATGTGGTAATTAGTTAATAAAATGTTGCCAAATGAAGTTTAGATAGCTAATATTTATGCAATTTGTTTAAAAAAAATAGACAGTTTTGAGGACTTTTTTTAAAAATAATTTTTTGGGTAATTAAAATAAAAGCTTACTGTATATACTGTATTTGATTGCCATTCTACAGCCAAGGGTGATCATCGTCCTCCTGTAAACCAGCTCAACTGTTGGAACATCGGCTTTTATCAGCCGCCCACAGCGTCTCTGACATGGCCTTACGCAACCACGCCAGGCAACTGGTCAATGACAATATCAAGTTCATTGATGTATGCTAACAACTTAATGTGGTCAGGATTGGTCTGATTTTGTTTTCTAGAGAGCTACAGTATAAAACCAAAAATTGATTTGCTTCCTTAATTATTAATCTTATTTTTTAAAATTCTGTTTGCAGAATATACGGAATTCAACCCAGCAATGCTTTTTATAACAGCAGAAGAAACCAAACAACAGATTTCTCGACTTAACCATGAGGTATCTCCTAATTCTTTTTCAAATTCTTAAGCATTTATTAAGAATGATTATAATAATTTATAAAAGTAATGATAAGGAAGATGTCTTGTAGATAATGGAGTGTTATTATCATAAGAACACTTCAGAAGGGCCAGCTCTGCAAACTTCAGTAAGTAAAAAATGCCTTTTTCAGAGCATTTTGCACAAGGAATTTAGACACAAATGTTATTAACCTCTTTATGATAAATATATCCTGTCCCTTCTACTGACATCCTTGACTTAATGCAAGAAGTCCATATAAGCTTATTTCTTCAGTGTTGGTCCAAAAAGTTAAGGTTAAAGTGACATGTGAATATACCCACAATGTGCAAGCCCTGGTGTGATTTTGGCCACAGATCTTGTGTATCATGATTTAACAGACTGGAGATCCAATCATTTACCAATACTTGGAAAATAAAGGCATCAGATGCATTCAGTATGGGTCTTGACTTTCTTTATAAATGAAGGGGAAAAAATCTACTGTACAATAAGTTATGTGTACTGAGATAAATATTACTTACACACATTAGTATGTAAGAACAATGAAAGATGAGAGTGGTCCACCAGCGCTGTCTGTATATAATTCTGTATTGATATTCTTCTGTTTGAGAATGTCCTGCACACTCAATGAAGCACAAAAGGCAAAAAAAACTTTATCAGACACCAGATAGCTGTATTCATCTTTCTTTCAGGTAAGACCCCTGAATGTACCTTACTCACCTCAAGGCAGTGAGATGCGTTCATATAAAGGTATCTTTAGAATTTCACTTTTATCCTGACATCTGACTGCATAATGGTCATATGGAAACTAACTCACCAGTGCTTCAGGCCCTATGTTCACCAAAAGGTACTGTATCTTTGGCTGTCTCGTTCCTCTGTAGGTGTACCTCAACTTTAACCGACTCCAATAAGGAACGCAGGACCGGTTGTTCTCCGTACAAAGGACCTTTGCTATATTTCCCAGTTTATTTTCCCGGTACTAAATTGGTGAGAGGCAAATGTTTCAAGGTCCTTATGGAGTGGAGTGACACAACCCTATTTTTTATTTTTTATGGAATATGTTTTTAAATTTTGTTGCATTAGCCTCTGAATAAATTGATGTACGGAGAACAACCGGTCCTGCGTTCCTTATTGGAGTCGGTTAAAGTTGAGGTACACCTACAGAGGAACGAGACAGCCAAAGATACCTTTTTATGAACATAGGGCCTGAAGCACTGGTGAGTGAGTTTCCATATGACCATTGTGCAATAAGATGTCAGGATAAAATTGAAATTCTAAAGATACCTTTATATGAACGCATCTCACTGCCCTGAGGCGAGTGAGGTACATTCAGGGGTCTAACCTGAAAGAAAGATGAATACAGCTATCTGGTGTCTGATAAAGTTTTTTTGCCTTTTGTGCTTCATTGAGTGTGCAGGACATTCTCAAACAGAAGAATATCTATACAGAATTATATACAGACAGCGCTGGTGGACCACTCTCATCTTTCTTTGTTCTTACATACTAATGTGTGTAAGTAACATTTATCTCAGTACACATAACTTATTGTACAGTAGATTTTTTCCCCTTCATTTAAATTTCAATTTCATTTAAAATTCAATAGAAAAAAGGTCAGTCCCAGAATTTAGTTGAAGACCTGCCCACCCCAGCCCACCCCACCCCACACAAATACTCACCATCGTGGGTGGGAGCCGGGCTCGTGGGCTGCGGGCAGAGAGGTGTGGTCTTGGCGACTGGCATCAGAGTCACCATTGTGGGTGGAAGGGGTTACGGGCTGCAGGCTTTGGCCGGCGAGGTGCGGACGGCTGGCGTCAGACAGCGCAGCTTGACCTCTGACATCATGTCACGCTGGGCAGTATGCACAGCTGGGGGCAGGGGGAGCCGGGCAGCATCTGAGCCTCCTGAGGACGCTCAATGCTTCCCGGCATTAAAAAAAAAACAGTGGCGCAGGTAAATACCGCAATCTCAAGGATCGGAGTTTCCAGTCCCGGGATTGAATCATGGCCGTTTTTCGGCCTAAATCCCGGAAACACGCCGATCACGATCCTGGGATTGGCCTCCCTAGTGACAAGTGTATGGTGCATTAAACACATTACAGAGAATACTGTACATTTCATTAATTAAATAATGTGCACAAAAAATGAATCTGAAAAGTTGAATCCATAAAATCTAATACAAAATAACTGTCTTGCATTACTCATTTTACTGGAAAATAACGGACTTGTGAATGAAACACACCAGGGATTACTTCCGACTCGTATGCAGCTTAAAAGTTTAACAGCAAAATGAGTACATCTGACTTATCAAATATACAGGATTACTACAGGGATTTGTGAAGGCTATCTAACATAAAGCAATCTACAGCAACACATTATTTATTACTGCATTTGCACAACATGTTTTAATTATACGTTCTGAAGTATTTTGAACTGCAATGACATACAGTAATTTCATTTTCCTTCCGAATACTGTTTCTACAGACATATTGTTGGAAAAGCATCTTACAAAACATATTTATATTCAAGTAACCTTGTTGCACCTGGACACTGTTTATTTTTACTACAAAGGGGTATAATTACTAATTGGTGGTATGCATTTAAAAAGACTGCTTTAAATCCTCCTGATTAACTAATGGAAACCCGTGTAAAAATCAGTGGTTTGTAAAACTATCAGTTAGAAAATATTAGAGATGAGCGCCTGAAATTTTTCGGGTTTTGTGTTTTGGTTTTGGGTTCGGTTCCGCGGCCGTGTTTTGGGTTCGACCGCGTTTTGGCAAAACCTCACCGAATTTTTTTGTCGGATTCGGGTGTGTTTTGGATTCGGGTGTTTTTTTCAAAAAACCCTAAAAAACAGCTTAAATCATAGAATTTGGGGGTAATTTTGATCCCAAAGTATTATTAACCTCAAAAAACATAATTTACACTCATTTTCAGCCTATTCTGAACACATCACACCTCACAATATTATTTTTAGTCCTAAAATTTGCACCGAGGTCGCTGTGTGAGTAAGATAAGCGACCCTAGTGGCCGACACAAACACCGGGCCCATCTAGGAGTGGCACTGCAGTGTCACGCAGGATGTCCCTTCCAAAAAACCCTCCCCAAACAGCACATGACGCAAAGAAAAAAAGAGGCGCAATGAGGTAGCTGACTGTGTGAGAAAGATAAGCGACCCTAGTGGCCGACACAAACACCGGGCCCATCTAGGAGTGGCACTGCAGTGTCACGCAGGATGTCCCTTCCAAAAAACCCTCCCCAATCAGCACATGACGCAAAGAAAAAGAAAAGAAAAAAGAGGTGCAAGATGGAATTATCCTTGGGCCCTCCCACCCACCCTTATGTTGTATAAACAAAACAGGACATGCACACTTTAACCAACCCATCATTTCAGTGACAGGGTCTGCCACACGACTGTGACTGATATGACGGGTTGGTTTGGACCCCCCCCAAAAAAGAAGCAATTAATCTCTCCTTGCACAAACTGGCTCTACAGAGGCAAGATGTCCACCTCATCTTCACCCTCCGATATATCACCGTGTACATCCCCCTCCTCACAGATTATCAATTCGTCCCCACTGGAATCCACCATCTCAGCTCCCTGTGTACTTTGTGGAGGCAATTGCTGCTGGTCAATGTCTCCGCGGAGGAATTGATTATAATTCATTTTAATGAACATCATCTTCTCCACATTTTCTGGATGTAACCTCGTACGCCGATTGCTGACAAGGTGAGCGGCGGCACTAAACACTCTTTCGGAGTACACACTTGTGGGAGGGCAACTTAGGTAGAATAAAGCCAGTTTGTGCAAGGGCCTCCAAATTGCCTCTTTTTCCTGCCAGTATAAGTACGGACTGTGTGACGTGCCTACTTGGATGCGGTCACTCATATAATCCTCCACCATTCTATCAATGTTGAGAGAATCATATGCAGTGACAGTAGACGACATGTCCGTAATCGTTGTCAGGTCCTTCAGTCCGGACCAGATGTCAGCATCAGCAGTCGCTCCAGACTGCCCTGCATCACCGCCAGCGGGTGGGCTCGGAATTCTGAGCCTTTTCCTCGCACCCCCAGTTGCGGGAGAATGTGAAGGAGGAGATGTTGACAGGTCGCGTTCCGCTTGACTTGACAATTTTGTCACCAGCAGGTCTTTCAACCCCAGCAGACCTGTGTCTGCCGGAAAGAGAGATCCAAGGTAGGCTTTAAATCTAGGATCGAGCACGGTGGCCAAAATGTAGTGCTCTGATTTCAACAGATTGACCACCCGTGAATCCTTGTTAAGCGAATTAAGGGCTGCATCCACAAGTCCCACATGCCTAGCGGAATCGCTCCGTGTTAGCTCCTTCTTCAATGCCTCCAGCTTCTTCTGCAAAAGCCTGATGAGGGGAATGACCTGACTCAGGCTGGCAGTGTCTGAACTGACTTCACGTGTGGCAAGTTCAAAGGGCATCAGAACCTTGCACAACGTTGAAATCATTCTCCACTGCACTTGAGACAGGTGCATTCCATCTCCTATATCGTGCTCAATTGTATAGGCTTGAATGGCCTTTTGCTGCTCCTCCAACCTCTGAAGCATATAGAGGGTTGAATTCCACCTCGTTACCACTTCTTGCTTCAGATGATGGCAGGGCAGGTTCAGTAGTTTTTGGTGGTGCTCCAGTCTTCTGTACGTGGTGCCTGTACGCCGAAAGTGTCCCGCAATTTTTCTGGCCACCGACAGCATCTCTTGCACGCCCCTGTCGTTTTTTAAAAAATTCTGCACCACCAAATTCAAGGTATGTGCAAAACATGGGACGTGCTGGAATTTGCCCATATTTAATGCACACACAATATTGCTGGCGTTGTCCGATGCCACAAATCCACAGGAGAGTCCAATTGGGGTAAGCCATTCCGCGATGATCTTCCTCAGTTGCCGTAAGAGGTTTTCAGCTGTGTGCGTATTCTGGAAAGCGGTGATACAAAGCGTAGCCTGCCTAGGAAAGAGTTGGCGTTTGCGAGATGCTGCTACTGGTGCCGCCGCTGCTGTTCTTGCGGCGGGAGTCCATACATCTACCCAGTGGGCTGTCACAGTCATATAGTCCTGACCCTGCCCTGCTCCACTTGTCCACATGTCCGTGGTTAAGTGGACATTGGGTACAACTGCATTTTTTAGGACACTGGTGAGTCTTTTTCTGACGTCCGTGTACATTCTCGGTATCGCCTGCCTAGAGAAGTGGAACCTAGATGGTATTTGGTAACGGGGGCACACTGCCTCAATAAATTGTCTAGTTCCCTGTGAACTAACGGCGGATACCGGACGCACGTCTAACACCAACATAGTTGTCAAGGACTCAGTTATCCGCTTTGCAGTAGGATGACTGCTGTGATATTTCATCTTCCTCGCAAAGGACTGTTGAACAGTCAATTGCTTACTGGAAGTAGTACAAGTGGGCTTACGACTTCCCCTCTGGGATGACCATCGACTCCCAGCGGCAACAACAGCAGCGCCAGCAGCAGTAGGCGTTACACGCAAGGATGCATCGGAGGAATCACAGGCAGGAGAGGACTCGTCAGACTTGCCAGTGACATGGCCTGCAGGACTATTGGCATTCCTGGGGAAGGAGGAAATTGACACTGAGGGAGTTGGTGGGGTGGTTTGCGTGAGCTTGGTTACAAGAGGAAGGGATTTACTGGTCAGTGGACTGCTTCCGCTGTCACCCAAAGTTTTTGAACTTGTCACTGACTTATTATGAATGCGCTGCAGGTGACGTATAAGGGAGGATGTTCCGAGGTGGTTAACGTCCTTACCCCTACTTATTACAGCTTGACAAAGGGAACACACGGCTTGACACCTGTTGTCCGCATTTCTGGTGAAATACCTCCACACCGAAGAGCTGATTTTTTTGGTATTTTCACCTGGCATGTCAACGGCCATATTCCTCCCACGGACAACAGGTGTCTCCCCGGGTGCCTGACTTAAACAAACCACCTCACCATCAGAATCCTCCTGGTCAATTTCCTCCCCAGCGCCAGCAACACCCATATCCTCCTCATCCTGGTGTACTTCAACACTGACATCTTCAATCTGACTATCAGGAACTGGACTGCGGGTGCTCCTTCCAGCACTTGCAGGGGGCATGCAAATAGTGGAAGGCGCATGCTCTTCACGTCCAGTGTTGGAAAGGTCAGGCATCGCAAACGACACAATTGGACTCTCCTTGTGGATTTGGGATTTCAAAGAACGCACAGTTCTTTGCGGTGCTTTTGCCAGCTTGAGTCTTTTCAGTTTTCTAGCGAGAGGCTGAGTGCTTCCATCCTCATGTGAAGCTGAACCACTAGCCATGAACATAGGCCAGGGCCTCAGCCGTTCCTTGCCACTCCGTGTGGTAAATGGCATATTGGCAAGTTTACGCTTCTCCTCCGACAATTTTATTTTAGGTTTTGGAGTCCTTTTTTTTCTGATATTTGGTGTTTTGGATTTGACATGCTCTGTACTATGACATTGGGCATCGGCCTTGGCAGACGACGTTGCTGGCATTTCATCGTCTCGGCCATGACTAGTGGCAGCAGCTTCAGCACGAGGTGGAAGTGGATCTTGATCTTTCCCTAATTTTGGAACCTCAACTTTTTTGTTCTCCATATTTTATAGGCAGAACTAAAAGGCACCTCAGGTAAACAATGGAGATGGATGGATTGGATACTAGTATACAATTATGGACGGACTGCCACGGTTAGGTGGTATAAAAAAACCACGGTTAGGTGGTATATATTATAATAATAATACAATTATGGATGGACGGACTGCCTGCCGACTGCCGACACAGAGGTAGCCACAGCCGTGAACTACCGCACTGTACACTGGTTGATAAAGAGATAGTAGTATACTCGTAACAACTAGTATGACACTATGACGACGGTATAAAGAAAGAAAAAAAAATACCACAGTTAGGTGGTATATATTATAATAATAATACAATTATGGATGGACGGACTGCCTGCCGACTGCCGACACAGAGGTAGCCACAGCCGTGAACTACCGCACTGTACACTGGTTGATAAAGAGATAGTAGTATACTCGTAACAACTAGTATGACACTATGACGACGGTATAAAGAATGAAAAAAAAACCACGGTTAGGTGGTATATATTATAATAATAATACAATTATGGATGGACGGACTGCCTGCCGAGTGCCGACACAGAGGTAGCCACAGCCGTGAACTACCGCACTGTACACTGGTTGATAAAGAGATAGTAGTATACTCGTAACAACTAGTATGACACTATGACGACGGTATAAAGAAAGAAAAAAAAATACCACGGTTAGGTGGTATATATTATAATAATAATACAATTATGGATGGACGGACTGCCTGCCGACTGCCGACACAGAGGTAGCCACAGCCGTGAACTACCGCACTGTACACTGGTTGATAAAGAGATAGTAGTATACTCGTAACAACTAGTATGACACTATGACGACGGTATAAAGAAAGAAAAAAAAATACCACAGTTAGGTGGTATATATTATAATAATAATACAATTATGGATGGACGGACTGCCTGCCGACTGCCGACACAGAGGTAGCCACAGCCGTGAACTACCGCACTGTACACTGGTTGATAAAGAGATAGTAGTATACTCGTAACAACTAGTATGACACTATGACGACGGTATAAAGAATGAAAAAAAAAACCACGGTTAGGTGGTATATATTATAATAATAATACAATTATGGATGGACGGACTGCCTGCCGACTGCCGACACAGAGGTAGCCACAGCCGTGAACTACCGCACTGTACACTGGTTGATAAAGAGATAGTAGTATACTCGTAACAACTAGTATGACACTATGACGACGGTATAAAGAAAGAAAAAAAAATACCACAGTTAGGTGGTATATATTATAATAATAATACAATTATGGATGGACGGACTGCCTGCCGACTGCCGACACAGAGGTAGCCACAGCCGTGAACTACCGCACTGTACACTGGTTGATAAAGAGATAGTAGTATACTCGTAACAACTAGTATGACACTATGACGACGGTATAAAGAAAGAAAAAAAAATACCACAGTTAGGTGGTATATATTATAATAATAATACAATTATGGATGGACGGACTGCCTGCCGAGTGCCGACACAGAGGTAGCCACAGCCGTGAACTACCGCACTGTACACTGGTTGATAAAGAGATAGTAGTATACTCGTAACAACTAGTATGACACTATGACGACGGTATAAAGAATGAAAAAAAAACCACGGTTAGGTGGTATATATTATAATAATAATACAATTATGGATGGACGGACTGCCTGCCGACTGCCGACACAGAGGTAGCCACAGCCGTGAACTACCGCACTGTACACTGGTTGATAAAGAGATAGTAGTATACTCGTAACAACTAGTATGACACTATGACGACGGTATAAAGAATGAAAAAAAAACCACGGTTAGGTGGTATATATTATAATAATAATACAATTATGGATGGACGGACTGCCTGCCGACTGCCGACACAGAGGTAGCCACAGCCGTGAACTACCGCACTGTACACTGGTTGATAAAGAGATAGTAGTATACTCGTAACAACTAGTATGACACTATGACGGTATAAAGAATGAAAAAAAAACCACGGTTAGGTGGTATATATTATAATAATAATACAATTATGGATGGACGGACTGCCTGCCGACTGCCGACACAGAGGTAGCCACAGCCGTGAACTACCGCACTGTACACTGGTTGATAAAGAGATAGTAGTATACTCGTAACAACTAGTATGACACTATGACGACGGTATAAAGAAAGAAAAAAAAATACCACGGTTAGGTGGTATATATTGTAATACAATTATGGATGGACGGACTGCCTGCCGAGTTCCGACTGCCGACACAGAGGTAGCCACAGCCGTGAACTACCGCACTGTACTGTGTCTGCTGCTAATATAGACTGGTTGATAAAGAGATAGTATACAATACATACAACAATATACTACTATACTGGTGGTCAGGCACTGGTCACCACTAGTCACACTGGCAGTGGCACTCCTGCAGCAAAAGTGTGCACTGTTTAATTTTAAATTAATATAATATTATGTACTCCTGGGGGCTCCTGCTATAACAACCTGCAGTGCTCCCCAGTCTCCCCCACAATTATTATAAGCTTTGCCTTTTATACATTGATGTGCAGCACACTGGGCTGAGCTGAGTGCACACAGACTGAGTCACACTGTGTGACTGGCTGCTGCTGTGTATCGTTTTTTTTCAGGCAGAGAACGGATATAGCAGAGAACGGATATATTATATTAAAATAAATAAAAGTTAACTAACAACAACTGCACTGGTCACTGTGGTAAACTCTGTCTGACTCTGCACAATCTCTCTCTCTCTTCTAATCTAATTTCTAATGGAGAGGACGCCAGCCACGTCCTCTCCCTATCAATCTCAATGCACGTGTGAAAATGGCGGCGACGCGCGGCTCCTTATATAGAATCCGAGTCTCGAGAGAATCCGACAGCGTCATGATGACGTTCGGGCGCGCTCGGGTTAACCGAGCAAGGCGGGAGGATCCGAGTCTGCTCGGACCCGTTAAAAAAACATGAAGTTCGTGCGGGTTCGGTTTCAGAGAAACCGAACCCGCTCATCTCTAGAAAATATACCACTTAAACTCCTTAATTTGGAATTCTTGTTACAATTTACATTCACGTACATTATATTTTAGCATCATATGAATGGTTTCAATGTACTTAGCACATAAATAAATCATAAGGTGACCTTAACAAGCTTCCTTTCTTTAAAAAAAAAATCATATAGTGAACATCCCAGATAATAAGAGTAGTGTATAATTTGATACTACATTTCTATTTTATTTTACTACTTTAATACATTCTGCAGTATACAGGAACTGGTATTGTATTTAAAAGAGTGTGTAACATGTAGCTGACTGCTGCGTGTAGCTCAAAGGGAAAATACATGCAGTGAGTGAGTTTCTATATTATCACTAGAAAATATAATTATCCTAATGGCTAGCAAATAATATCTAATGTCTCCTTGCTATGGCATACCCAATCTAAATTTCTTTACTCATGTGTGGCCCCAGGTCTACTAGCACCCATTGCCTCCCCTTCCTCAACTATATCCAAAAATTAATACTTTTATTATTATTATTATTTTTTTTTAATTAAAAACACACACACATATTAGCCACTGCAGGAAAAAACACACACATTAGCCACCACAGGGAAAAATGCACACACGCATCACCACCCCCCACCCCCCAGGAAAAAAAACACACTGACCCTGATAAAAAAAACTGTAAAAAATAAACTAGAACACACTCTAGTTGCCTCAGTGACAGTTCCTCCCTTGACGGCACCAGAATCAGCACTGTAGCCTCAGTCAGTGACACTAAGTCATGGCATGCAGAGCACTGTGAGGGCAGGATGTTATGCAGTTGCATGATCTATAATCTCACACTGCCTCATTGTCTGGGCTGTGTCTGAGCCACCTGGAACAACCCAGTGTTGTCCAGGTCTGAAGTGATTATGGGCAGTGCTGTTGGTGCACTGTTTGCCGTCAGACTTGTGGAAAGTTATCATTCTCTGCAAATAGTCTCATGAATTCTGTAACATTAAAGGTATTTTCCATGACATTTCCTGTCACTAGGATAATCATGGTTAAAAATCTAACTGATCCTGTTATTCTTTCCATACTTCACATTTAAGAGGTGTGTCTATAACCATACGGAAGTCTGTGTGCTGGGATGTGCAGAACATTGTTTTTTATTAATTAGATTTTTACATTGGTGAGAATAAATACAATGCCCTCTCTGTGTCTTGGGCATTATGGGGCAAATTTATCAATTAATACTTGCTGGATGTCACTTGGGAGTACCCACAAATATTAAGGATTCCTGGGATTTACCATGGAGGAAGCACAGTTGATCTCCAATATCTGCTGCGGCCCCTTCATTTCTGACTGCAGAGCAGCTACCATTTCTTTGGGGGCTGCTATAAAGTTGGATTTACCAAGCTCCAGAATGAGAAGCATTCTGGAGCTTGTCCCCAGTAGCTAACGCCATCTGCAGATGGTGTTATCATATAGTATCGGACCCCCTCTGCTGGCAAGAGCATATTGATAAATTCATGTGAAAATATTTATTTATACATTGTGGATTTAGGCAAAAAATATTTATTACATCTGCGTTAAAATTGAGGATTGTAATAAAGATACCCCTATGTCCTTCCACCAGACATTACATTCCTACTTAATAAGCAATGCCATTTATTGTACAGTTCCTATAAACATATGTAATTAATATTGGTGACTTAAACTTGGTTATGCACCCTGTGATGGGATGTAGTCAAAATGTTGGCAATTACAATGTTGACATTCATACTGTCGACACCACAATGTCATACAGGAATAATGGTATGTATCAGTGTCCGTGATTCAAGGCCTACACAATTCCATTAAAAGCCTTGATTGTGCTTTAGGAGGGATAATAGAGCCACAGAAAAGGGGGGTACACATGGAGAGATCCGTGTTTAAAATCGAAGCAATCTGACTAGATTGCTTAGATTTTAAGCACGGATCTGCCGTGTGTATGCCCCCAGCTATAGCGATGCGCGGCCCTGCGCATCGCTATCGCTGGTGCTAGATTGAGCGGGTTGCTCACTTCACTGCTGTGTGAAGTGAGCGGCCCCCCCGTCCTCCCCCCTCGCTCAGCACATCGCGCTGTGCTGAGCGGTCTGTGTTAAGATCACTCAGCACACATCTCTCCCGTCAGTACCCCCTTATAGAAGCAGCTGTTATGCTAGAAACACAGCACTGGAATCTATATGCACTGTATAAATGGTTCATATCATCATATTATTAAACTAAAATCCTTACTGCAATTTTAATGACCACTAAAACTGTAGTTAAAACATTTCTTACAAGCCAACATCAGTTCAGTTTATTCAACTGTCAAATGTGTATCAAAATCAGATCAACTAAGCAATTATATTATACAGACTAATTGGTGACATTTGTAACTTTGAATGTCAGTAAATAATGTACCTGTCACATTATCTGTGAATCTGACAGCTGAGTTTATTTTTATAATGAGGAAATACTGCCATGACAGAGTAACATCATTCTTTACAAATAGCTCTATTTATTTTCATCCAACTATTGGCATTAAAGTTACCTCAAACAGTTACATAATTAAAAAATAAATTGAAACCCTTGCTTAATGTAAGTTTCATTGAATGGTAAGGCTGATAATCTAGGTATAGTTTAAAACCATTTAGTCGGGTGATGTCATACTCAGAATGTATAATATTAATACTTTCACATAATCTCCATACCTGCCCTCAATACAGTCCACGCATAAATTAACAGATGATATCGCTCTACACTGCCACAATGTTCTGACCCCAGGGCGACACTACTCTGTGACTATCATATAGCCCACCAAGAACCATTGCAATCTGCCTAGACCAATTTGCAACATGTATCACTTATCCTAATTTATCAAATCCTTATTTCCCTATGGATTGCAAGCTTATGAGCATGACCCTCTCACCTGTCTGTTTATTAGCCAGGTGGAGATGTACAGTATCAAACCTTCAAAAGAGTTTGATACCATGGTCACCAATAAGCTTCTTACTGTCATTTTATAGCCTGTGCTATATAAATGATAGCTAGAAGCTGATTGATTGGTTGTTATAGGCAACTTCACTGTATCTGTGTCAAATGTTTGATACATCTCCCCTCCAGTCTCTAATACTGCTTTGTTCCCAATTGTGAAGCGTAATGGAATATGCTAGTGTTACATAAATAAATGTTAAGAAATATAATAATAATTAATATAAATCTATATGCATCTTCTTTATAGTTTATTACTAGGATATTTAATATATCGCAGTTACCACAGTTTTATGGAAAAGCAGCTTATCAAATATTTTGTTTGCTCTTTGTGTACAGCTGCATCCACCCATTGTGCAACACAATGTTTCAGTAGTTTTCACTGATACTTTACAGTAGGAACTACCACCCATCCCCCTGTTCAACACTTTCCTATCACTGCCCACATATAGTTTTCCCTGGTTTGTACCATGTTTTTCTTACCACGTACTTCCATCTGACCATTTGCTATGTCTGCGTAGTTCCACCCCATTGTTTGCTATACCTGTGTGCAAGTTCTCCATACAGGGAAGTGGCTGCTGCAGGCCTTTCAGGGAGGGGTTTCCGCTTATGTGTGTGTGTGTGTGTGTGTGTGTGTGTGTGTGTGTGTGTGTGTGTGTGTGTGCGTGCGTGCGTGCGTGTATATATATATATAAAAGAACAAATACATTTTGGCACCCCTTAGTGGAATATATAGGGGCATGGTTTCATGAGGAAGAGGCGTGGACAAAGAATAGTAACAATTCACATTATACCTCACAGTAGCGTCAGTTACTCACATTACACCACACAGTAGCGTCCACTAGTCACATTACACTGCACAGTAGCGTGTCAGTCACATTACACAGCACAGTAGCATCCGTTAGTCACATTACACAGCATAGTAGCATCCATTAGTCACATTACACAGCACAGTAGCATCTGTCAGTCACATTACACAGCACAGTAGCATCTGTCAGTCACATTACACAGCACAGTAGTGTCCATTAGTCAGATTACACAGCACAGTAGCATCCATTAGTCACATTACACAGCACATTAGTGTCCGTTAGCTTACATGTTACACTACAGTAGATCTTCTTTTACACATAATGCCATGTTATAGCCCCTTATACACATTACACGTTGCCCACCCCTAGAACTGCCACTGACTGGAAAAACTACACTTATTTATAGATGCCATAACTATTGATAAGACCACTAGGGGGTGGAGAGGGGAGATGAGAGAGGGGAGAGAGAGAGAGAGAGAGAGAGAGAAGGGTGGGTGAGAGTGAATGGTGGATAAGAGAGAGAGGAGAGAGAGACAGAAGGGGGGCAAGAGAGACCTTTTCTGACATGGTGGCTCTGACCTTCTCTGACTTCTGGACATGGTGCCTGCTGTGATAGCAGTAATTGCAGCCTGGCCAGCAGTGTGAGCCAGGTGGCCCGGCTAGAGAGGGCATGAAAATAGCCTGTATACAGGGCAGGAAGTTGCGGCACTGTACAGAGAGTGACAGTGACTCACTCACTGTCAGCAGTGGCGGGGATTCAGTGAAGCCCAGACCAGACCAGTTTCCAGAATGCCAGACTGGATCAGCTCCCTGTAGTGACCTCAGTGGGCAAGGGGACATTTATTATTAATTATTTATTTATGCTGCATTAAAAACATTTGCCACCTCTTATGCAGCCAGAGTTATCTCAGTGCTTCCCCCTCCCTCTGCCTGAAAAGTAGCAGCAATGGGGTAGGTAGGAGGCTGTCAGCCCTGCACAGTGTTCCTCCATGTAACAGCAGTGCACAGACAGCACCACTGTGCATGGCTGACAGCCTCCTGGCAGTGTGGGAGCAGCAGCAGCTTCGAACGGGGAGCCAGCAGTGATCTCTCCCTCCGCGCTGACAGCCTGGATGGGGACATGCTTACACAGCTCCCCAGTGGCAGTGGTCACTGCGTGGAGCTGATCCAGTCCAGTGTTCCGGAAATGGTCCGGTCTGGGTTTCACCGAATCCCACAGCGGCGCCCTCCACTGTTCGGCACTCTAATGCCTTCATAGCGAGCATATGTATCGGGCCGATGCTGTATACATACACACATGCACACACACACATAAACATAGCATACTTACAAGCACACATAGCATATACACATAGCATACACATATAAATACATACACAAACAGGAGCATACATCGCATACATACACCTACCATACTTACACTCACACACACACACACACACACGGTATACACACATTTACCTAGCACACACATACATAGCATACATACACACAGCATACTTACACACATACATACATACATACATAGCATACATTCACCCGGTACACTTACAAACAAACAAACAAACAAACAAACAAGGCATACTTACAAACACACACACACACACACACACACACATACATACATACATACATACATACATACAGTATATACACACAGTATACCTACAAACAAAGACAGGGCATATACACACATATAGCATACTTACACTTCTACAGGAGCTGCGCACCTCCTCCATGACCCTGCCAGGCTTCTGGGCAGTGCAGGTCCTTCTCCCAACTGAACTGTGAGTGTGGTGCTCTGCCCGGCCACTACCTGTGCAGCCATCAGCACTCCATGTCAGGTGGTATGGATACGAAAGCTACCGGATGCGGAAGTGCTGATATGAACAGGCAGTGGCTGGACAGCTCTGGATCATTTCTGTGGGCCACAGCTGATGCAGAGATGGAGACAAGGGTGTCTCCATCACAAAAAAAGGTTTGGTCCATCAGTTAGGGTTTCTGAGTACTGATACCCCCCCCCCCCACCACCACCGTACTATACAGATACACATGTGCCAGTTTTCCCAATATGTACCTCGGGTCCTTGTATGGCTTATCACCCACAGTGTAATCTTTGTAGTGCACCCAACATGGCTTCCTCACCTGGTGTACTCATGGATAGGAAAATACATGGACCTGACAGCTATGTTGGGACCCTACTCCTAGAATTTGTAGGCTGCAACCTCGCAGTTTTTATACTTGCTGTGATTCTAAATCCTGTGTATAATTTGTCATGTTTTTTATGTCTGCAAAGTGACTTCGGGAGAAAAGAAGCGCTATATAAATAAAATTATCATTATTATTATTATTTTTCTAACTAGGACTCTAGCTGTGCTGAGTTTGTATGGTCCCCTGTGTTTGTGTGGGTTCATTCTTGGTGTTCCAATTTTTACTGTATACACCGCAAATAACATACTGGTAGATCTGTCGGCTGTAATAATGGACCCAATAATGGACCCAAGTGTAGTAGGAAGTTTAGACTCTAATCTTCAATGGGTCAGACGTGAGTGATGAAATAGTAGTGCACTACATAATATAGTGGCGCTACATAAATAAATCCGATGTCCACAAACGATTTCATTTGAAAGTTACTACAGAACAGAAGGTCCCATAGGAAAAATAATTTTACCTCATCAAGTAACCAGTGTATGATTTCATATATATGAAGCAAATATTCATAAAAATAATGTGCTGAATACTATCCTTGATATACATATATACATGATTGTAAACTATATTCGCATCTTCATATGATATCATTATTTTATTGTTCTAGGTCAGTACTTTAACGCAAGAAGTTTCCCAGCTCGGCAAAGATATGAAGATTGTTATGAATATTTTAGAAAATTTACTGGCAGCACAGAGACCAGTTGGATACTATTCAACATATGGCACAGTCCTAGATGCAATGGGAACTACGATAGGTTCCCCTATGGAACAATTACAGACTAGAATGACTTGGACAACAAATCAACCCTACATGCAAAGACAAGATGAGACATTGGTTGGAAGCCCAACTCAGCTGTGCCAAGGTACAGTTGTATCTGACCTGTGGAACATGGATCCGTCTAGTGTAGGCAGCAGCCCCCAAAGAAATGGCTCAACTGTAGAAAATGCATTGGAAGGGGAATACTATTATACGTCAGGCCTTGGATATTCTCCTTCACATTATCAAGTTATTCAGGCAGAGCATTTTCCATATATGAAGAGCACATCACCTCATTCAGACACTACATTAACTCCTCTGCAGTCTATTTCTGCAACACTTTCTCCATCTATGTGTTCATCTTCTGATACTTCTTTGCAACTTGTACTGCCCAGTAGATCTGAGGAAGGCTTCAGCCAAGGAGCCATTAGTTCACTAAGCCTTGAAAACCTACCAGGTTCTTGGGATATAGAAGGGACAACTGGAATGTCCGGACAGTCTACAGAAGATTTCCCTCATGACATTGTTAAAAGTACACTAGAATATAAAGATGACAAAGCCATAAATGTATAATGATAACTTATTATAAATATTCAGCAGAAACATTGTCTCTATCAAATGCATGAGACTACAAAGAAACACTAAAAATTGGTTTAAATATAATCATGATGGAAAATGGAATTTAATCCCAAACAAGCACAGTACCGTTCCATATTTACCTTGATGTGGTAGGTGGTGGGTGTGTCTTTGTTGGTTATGTAAGCTATTGGTCTGTGAGCTAGACTTTTGCTACAGACTGGATATCCTGAGGGTTAGAACAGCTGGAAGTCATATACAAAAGAACACATGACCACATATGTCGTAGGGATTTATTGTAACACAAAGCAAAAGCTCTTTCGTGAGAGCTTGACTGTCATTTGCAAAGAATAGCACTGTCAATGCTTGCTTCAGGTAACTATGACTCCTGCTGGCTATTTGTCAGTTCAGAGAAGACCTAAGGACAATTATCTCTGCATGTCATCTCCTAGACAATCAACCAAATAGAGTTGGTAGATGGTGGTTAGTTGTTGCACGTTATTTGTCATTTTAATGAAACCTCTTAATTTATTTATCAGAAAAAAATGCTATTTTTATATTCTTGGTATGAAATATGTATTTAAACTATTTAAAATATTTATAACTAAATGTCTTTTTTTGGTAAGAGCTTGCGGTTTTCAAGATAAATGCACAATTCTTATGCATATTAATTAAACAATTTATTATTCAGAAAAAAGTGTACATAGTTAATATAATATCCTATTTTGCATGTAAGGTGGATGAATGTATGCAAATGACAGATTAAGTGTATGTAAAATGCCAAAATAATGGAGACTCAGAATTACAGCATATTGGTAACAAATACGTTTCATACATTCATAAAATATGTCCTTTTTTCCCCAAAATTAACTGAAATGAAAACTTTATAGAAGGGAGAGGGAGGGAAGGGGGGCAAAGAGAACAAGGAGGAAAAGCAAGTGGAAAAAAGAGAAGTATAGTAACAAAAGTTAATTGTAAAATGAAAGGGAAGAAATAAAATTCATAAACCTTACTCCTTCCCGAAAAATTGAAGAAGATATGTTACCTTTTTCATTTAAATTTTCTTATCAATTGATATTTTCATGATATTCTAGTCATTTTTGTTTTAGGTTATTTATAGCCTTTATAAAGTCATTGTCACCGGGCTCTGTAGAGTGTCATCTATTTTATTTTTGTTAAATATTTAAAAGACAATAATTTAAGTAAACATATTTTAAACAAAGATATGTTAAGTTTAATGGCTGAATTTTGTGAAATCATTTATCTCCCACTAATTTTAAGGCCACTGTAGAAAATAGGGAAAAGTGAGCAATTACTCAACTCAATCCCTGCACCCACTTTTTTTAAAATACATATTTATTCTATATCTTTATAAATGCAGTCAGCTGCTCAATTAGCAGCCATCCATGATTGTAAATTGTATAGGCTCACTTCTGCAGGAAAAAAGGCTGAGTCTGTGTGGCAGCACTTAGTAGATTTTTTTTAATTATCACTTAAAGCCAAGAAATTTTCAGATATAAAGAACAAAAGTAAAGTACAGCTTTCATTAGTAATATAACATTCCATGATAGATTGCTGATCTGTATTACCCCTATGCCCCCTGGTCAGTTGCAGGCCTTAGATGCTCTTCCAGGACAGTGACCTAAAGTGACCTAATATATTTGGAAAAACAGAGAGGGGAGCCTTTTAAGTTTCTGTGGAAAAAGGGACTTTGCCCCTGTGTATGAATCTTGTCACTACTTTTCTGTTAGAGAAGCACCTCCCCCCAAACTTACCTACTGGGGAAATGGGACAAAAGATCATGGAAAACATACAAGGGGAGACTTATCGAACTTGAAAAGAGTAGAGATGAGCGTGTTCAGTTTTACTCGGATTTACTTGGTTCTCAAAACTGCATCTTATTGGCTCACGGATGTCTCTTGTTTTGGATAGCCAATAAGATGCCGTTTTGAGAACCGAGTAAATTCGAGTAAAACCGAGTAAAACCCAAACCCACTCATCTCTAGAAAAGAGATAAAGTAGACAAAGATGAAGTACCAGCCAATCAGCTTCTATCTGTAATTTTACAGGCTATGTTGGAAAATGACCAGAGCTGATTGGTTGATATGTTATCTCTCTCCACTGTATCTCTCTTCAGGCTTTGATAAACCTCTCCTAAAAATAAGCACTTCTAGAATTTCATGGATATTATTAGTTTCAGTACATATATAACACATTAACATAAAATAGTGCCAGTACTTTTTAAGTACATACTTAATTTACTGGTCTGTAAAGTTAATTACCTTGATAGAGCTGATGGATATTTTTATGGTCAGGGGGAAAGAAGTTTACTTTTGGATATTTAAGGGAAGTTTACGCACTGTGTAGAAAGGGGGCAAACTGTTTTTATTTTTCATTAAAAGACACACTTATGACTCTAAACAGTTCTCCAAGATTGAATTGACTTTTAATAGAAACCAGGTTCGAAATCATAAAGATACATTCATTTCATAAAAAAAGCTCCAAATAAGGTAAGAAAACACATATGTAGGAATTTATTTAGTAATTAATGACACGTTATCTCATCAATATTGTATTTGAATGTTTGCTAACACAAAACAGTGAGAAATAAGTGAATGACAGAGACTGTAATAATTAAATAGTTATTGTTATTTTAAACGATTAGTATGTATTATGTATATGTGTGTAATTAAGATTTGATTTTATACAAAGATTTTTGGCAGGAAAAATAATACATATGTGTAGAAGCAAGGTACAGAAAAGGATACTTTTGTCAAATCCTTGCTATGGCACAAATAGGATACAATGAATTCATATTAGTAATTTGTTTGAACTACAAAAGGCAATATAAGTGATTTAAATAAGGTAAATGTTTTCCACTTTTATTTTTATAAATATTTCCTCTAAAAGGCTAGAATGCACAAGTTTTGTACCTATATTGTTTTTATCATATTTTGCTGCCTTAAAGGTCATTAACACACTGCAATAATAGCTACTGTAGGCATTGCCCTTGCTACAGATACTGTATGATGGTGACTTTTGTCAAGCAAAAGGAAACCTATATTCCTTATTTAAACATTAGACACATCTGTTCTATCTGTATGAACAAGTAATGCTTACATAAATAAATACAAATTCTAATTGTCTTCCTGTACATATTTTGTACACTGTATGTATGTACAATGTTCCCTCTACCATAAATTACAGCATGACCAACATATTAAAACACGAATTGCACATCTATTGAAAAATTACATAGTAATGATTGATCCATATGGCAGATACTAATGTTAAATACCTGTTCATTGAATGTGATACCTGTAGAATCTGATTATAATGAAAAAAGTCACCCTGACAAAATTGCTGTCAATGATACAATTTAAAACTTAAAAATTCTGGTAATGGGGAAAATGTATCGAACCTTCTAAAGAGCGGAGATGTGAACAAGTGGAGAAGTGACTTACTTGAGAAATGCTAACTAGAAGCAACTTCCCCACTCTTTAGAAGGTTTGATACTTTTCACCAAATGTTCTTTGCTGAACAGTTAGTCAAGTGAGAATATAAACATATATATTAATATATATATATACGTACACATACACCACACACATACATGCATATACATTTCTTGTGAATGTTCAGAGATTAAATCTATATAATTGTGCATGATGTATTTTGTTAATGAAAATAAAAGATCTTTTATGATATTTGTTTTTGTCTTTGGAATAATAGAGAAATTCGGTAGTATATTGTACATACGGACCTTTCCAATATAAAAAAATAAATGAAATTGTAGAGAACGTCAAACAAGTATGCCATGGAAAACTATTAAAATCTAGAAGAAATAAAGAAAACACATAATCAAATGACCGTTGGTTTTTGTAAAATGATGTTAATATAAACAGTGTAAAAAAATAACTTCATGTTACATTAACGTCTAAAGATAAGTATTTTAAAGTGATAGTTAAAGAAATTAAATTATGGGTTAAATAAAGTTTAAAGCGAATGTTCACAATTGTCATATACATGTTTAAAATACATTACAAATACAAATTTGGTTATTCTACTTGTCTTGATTAGAAAAATGATCATTTATGATTACGGTGTCCTAACCAGTCTTTCTGCCAAAATAGTGCATTTCAAGGGGATACGGTCGTTAGGTCGACACAGCTTAGGTCAACAGTCATTAGGTCAACCACTGAAGGTCGACATGCATTAGGTCGACATGGTAAATAGGTTGACATGGTCATTAGGTCGACGTGTACTAGGTCAACAGGTCAAAAGGTCGACATGAGTTTTGCACCTTTTTTTTTTTCATTTTTTTGACTTTTTCATACTTGATGATCCACATGGACTACAATTGGGAATGGTAACCTGTGCCGAGCGCAGCGAGGCACCTTGCTCGCAGCATTGCAAGCAAAGCTAGCCATGCGAGGGGACACGGTGCACTAATTGGGGTTCCCCTTCACTTTACGAAAAAAACGACACAGAAAAAGTCCAAAAACCCATGTTGACCTTTTGACCTGTCGACCTAGTACATGTCAACCTAATGACCATGTCGACCTATTGCCCCCCTTGACCTAATGCATGTTGACCTTCCATGGTCAACCCAATGACTGTCAACCTAAGTTGAGTTGACCCAACGACCCATACCCATTTCAAGTGTCCCCATTTTTCTGGCTATTGATGCTCTTAGCTTGATATTTCTGCCCTTGATGGAAAACATTTTTACAATTTTACACAGTGTTTCAAGTGGCAATATAGAAGTGGCAGCATGGAAAATGTAAGTGACAGTATTGATAGTAAGTGACTGAATCAGTAACAGAAGTGGCAGTACAGTATACTGCCTTATACATGCCCACATTAGCCACTTATTTTACCATAAAAACAGAAAGAGGAATGAGGAATATATCACTTGTATTAAAATTTTAAAATTACAGAAATTTTTTGTCTAATGATGGCTGTTTGGAGGGAAACCTTCCTAGGTCCTATTTTACACACAATGTTGACGTTCACAGTGGTGAGTGATTTTTTGCTATAGATGTGTCTTCATACCACAGGGGTATAATGGGTACAAGGTGTGCAATGGACATCGGCTGCTGAAACCTGTGCCAATTTGCAGTACTTACCTCTCAGTCAGCACTGCAGATACAGTATCACCAGGAACATGGTGCAGGGAAAATGTTTCCAGAGATCTGCACCCTACAGAATTCATCAGGAAAATGGTGCCCACTCAGTAGACCTAAACACAATGCCATAGCCTCCTGGGAACATGTGCCAGCGAGTAGGAAGGGCTGTCTACATGAGGCTGCATATGAGGATCCTCCACTCTTAAACTGCCCCTACCTCATACACCTAGGTTAATCTTTACTAAGGGTACATTTTTACTGATATTTATTGATTTCAAATTGATAGAATATGATCCAAATTGATGTTGTTTTTCATGGGGTTGTAACACACATTTACTAAAAACTATTTTATATGGATTTTTAAATGTTAGTAAATGTGTGTTTAGGCCCTTGAAACCCCACATCGATATACTGTACTGTAGATCGAGTTCTAGCAATTAGAAATAGATAAAAATTGGTTAATATCTGCCTTTAGTAAATGTACCCCCCAGTGTTTTGGCATGACTTGGCATAAGACGCTTGGTGCGAGATAGACGCTCTGCCACGGGTAGTGATTCCTATAATTTCATACTTTTTTTAAGTTTGCATGTTTTCACATACTATAGTAGCTGCATAACAATTTTCTTACAGTGTTCTGGATACTTAGGATTAGTATTTTTGTCACAAAGAAATTGGTATACAGTCACAGATTAAGCATCTATGCATGAGGCATGGCACAGGTCACTCATATTGAACCTCTGTCCTTTGCCTTTTTACCTAGATTAGCGAATGAGTTGTGCACAGAACTACATGAAATGCTTGCGCAGTTATTGGAGTACCCATGCATTGTACTTTTGTCACAATATAAGATGCATATTTCGTGGAAAAGCTTGCCCAGGATGCTTGGTGCGAATAACACATAAAAGTCTGGGCGTGCCAAATGGGGCTATTTGGTGCGTTTTTACAATAGGGGTATGTGGACACATCTGTAACTCCACTAATCATTTCCCATGTTACTAGTAGACCTGAAGGTCCCACAAATCTATTCAATTACCTCACATAGACAGTAGTAGACAGCTTTCATTTTTAAAAACACCTAAATTAACATCATGCAGGCTCAATATAGCACCGGCGATAGTGATGCGCGTGGCCGCGCATTGCTATCGCTGGGGGTCATACACACGGCAGATCCGTGCTTAAAATCTAAGCAATCTAGTCAGATTGCTTAGCTTTTAAACACGGATCTCTCAGTGTGTACCCCCCTTTAGATTTGGGTGGGGTGTGTTCAAACTGAAATCTAAATTGCAGTGTAAAAATAAAGCAGCCAGTATTTACCCTGCACAGAAACAAAATAACCCACCCAAATCTAACTCTCTCTGCACATGTTTTATCTGCCCCACCTGCAGTGCACATGGTTTTGCCCATTAGCTAACAAATTTGCTGCTGCGATCAGGTCTGAATTAGCCCCATGGGCTTACTAGCAATATCTAAAGTTGAAGATTTTATAAATTATACTTTCAATAATAACATTGCTTGATACTTGTCAATCTTTCAATACTTATATACTAATTGCTTCTCTTTTCTATACAAAACAATTTAGATTTCACTTGTCACCCCTATTCTAAAGAATATTGTTTACATTTCTTAATGACGTGGCCTAGTTTAGATCTCTTTCCTTGTGAGTTTGTCATATGCAGAGAGGAACCAGTTAATGGTAATTGGGTCACTCAAGGATCAATTATTGCATGGTTCCTCCTGGCAGTAGCTGGGGTGACAAGCATTTTTGGAATGTATGAAGGAGGTCAGCAAGGTCCACATAAAAACAGGAAACATTCACCTTTGTGACAGCGTAGAACAGGAAGCCTCAGGCAGAGCATAGGTTATGTACGACAATCAACAACCTTATCTTTTCCATTTTAGACTAGCAGATTTATTAGACAAGCACAATGTCAACCTCCTAACACACACTCACACACACTCACATACACAGTTATAATATACTCAGCAACAGTTCAACAGTCAAGGAAATATAACTAATAAAAGTAGCACAAAGAATATTTCTTAGTGATTACTAGAACAAGTGTTGCCAGTTACCAAAATGCATGTGAATAATAACCCATATAATTATGAATCATTTAGGAGTATTTTCGAATGCATTTTTAGATAAGAGCAGTGAAAACACAAAGAAACATAACTCATGTATTTCTGCTTCTGGATGAATAAGCCTCTTTCATGTTTATTTTATGAGAATGTGAGAAAAATGGATGGATGCTCCCTGTTCAAAGCAGAGTTCTAAGACCAGAAAATAAAACCACAATTACTGTGTTTTTTGGTATCAGGCACAATCACAAAATACCATTTTAAAGAATGATATAATGAGTTAAGTGTTCAAAGTTGCATACCTTATTTAATTCTTAGTAGTGTGAAATTGATAGAAAAAAAGGAATCATAAAATGTAACAACAATTAAAGGCCAGAACAGTGTTATTTAAAAATATATGTACGGGATCTGTTATGTAAGATTATCAGGATAAAGGTTGAGAGCATTTTTTTTAATGGAGAGCAGCTGCAACACTGTTGCTGTCACCAGTTTGATAGAGCCGGCGGACACTAGAACTCTAAAAGACGATCTATCCGGAAACAGGTGTTGCTGCGTATGTGAAGCAATGCCCTGCCATGCTGAGCAGAGCAGACAAGCCCGCTAAGTTTGAATGTGTTGTCGGCAGGGGATGTTGTCAGTGGCGGGCATTGATTGACAGGGCTGTTTCCCTTGGGTACTGTAGCAAGAAGGGCATTGGCACTGCTACAGTAACAGACGTGGTAGAATATAAAGAGCATACCAGCGTTTAACACTCATTTAACACTCAGCATTTAACACTCTGGCTGCTAAAAGGATTTTTTCATCCTGAGCGCCACTTAATCTAAAACCTGCCATGGATGCTGTGCTTGCGAAAGTCGCATGTTGTGGGATGTAATGGGGAGAGTGCTGTAGTGTGGCTCTACTGTGGTGTAATGTTGATAAGGGGCTCTACTGTGGTGTAATGTGTATTAGGAGTTCTACTGTGGTGTAAAATGTATAAGCAGCTTTACTGTGGTGTAATATGTATAAGTGGCTCTACTGTGGTATAACATGTATAAGGTGTTCTACTGTGGTGTGACATGTTTAAGAGGTTCTACTGTGGTCTAACTTGTGTAAGTGGCTCTGCTGTGATGAAACATTTTTAAAAGGTTTTACTGTGGTGCAATGTCTATAAACGGCTCTACTGTGGTGTAATTTATATAAGGCGCTCCACTGTATGACAGAACATGTATAAAGGGCTGTACTGCATGGCATAATCTGTATAAGGTACTCTATTGCAGGGGCGTCACTGCCCCTGGTGACACCCGGTGCGGGAGGTTGCGAAACGGGGGGTGGCCTAGCATAAGGGGGCATGGCCTCTCTGGCGGACCCCCGTTTTTGGCACTCCAGGGGGTTAAGAAGATGTTGGCTGCCCCCCCAGGAAGTGCCTCTATCCCTCATACATGCCCACTCTGTCGCTTCCTCCCCCAACCCACCCATTCCCCCCCTCCTAAGCCCGCAGCCAGGGGCTCCTGAGTCTCTCACCTGTGTCCGGTGAGTGTACAGCGCTGCCGGCGGGTGAAGCTGCGGCAAGTATCTTGCAAATGCAGTGCCGGCTCCTACACATGGACAGGAGCCAGGTGCTGCACGTATTGTTACAGTGCAGCACTTGGCTCCTGTCACTGAGCAGGAGCCGGCATGTTGGTGTCACCCCTCGACGGGTGACACCCAGGTGTGGGCCGCACACCCCGCACCCACATTGTGATGACACTGCTCTATTGTGTGGCATAACGTGTATAAAGGGCACTACTGTGTGTTGTAATGTGAACAACAGATACTACTGTGTGGTGTAATGTGACTAATGGACACTACTGTGCAGTATAATGTGTATTGATACTATTCTGTGGCAATACCCAGTGCAAGACTCACAACACAACAAGCAGTTAATGGCCATGGTCTTGTTTACTGTAAGTACCCCATGCCCCCAGTGTGACAAAAATTATTGGTGTGGCTAGTGGGGACAGCATATCCTGTGAGGCCATGCCCCTTGGAGCAAGGCCACAACCCTTCTCTGGGAGTGCAAGTGTTTATTACACCACTAACCACCCCCTTTCCTCTATCATGGTGCGCCCCCTATCATCATTCTGGATTCACTCCTGCTATTATCTATAATTAATCGTGATCTCTGCAAGTGGAGCCACCCTAGAAAATAGCTAAATTGCCATAACATTGGTATTTTTATACGGTCATCCGTAAATTTTTATATTAACTAAATACGTAGGGAAAATAATCTTGCTGCCTCAAAGCATTAAAGCCTTGGGTTAAATTCCCACCAAGACCCTATCTGTGTGGAGTTTATATGTTTCCTACATTTGCACGAGTTGCCTCTGGTTGCCTTCTACAATCTTAAAACATACTTGTAGGTTAACTGACTTATGACAAAAAGTTACCCTAGCTACTGTATATGTGCATGCGAGTACAGTACATGTGTTTGAGAGTAAAGATTGTAAGCTCCACTGTGACAGGGATTGATGTCAGTATCTACATATTCACTGTAGAATATTTGTGTGCTGTAAATAGCTATTAATACACCAGATTTCAAGACTGGATACCATTTACATGTAGTGTTTTACTGTTTTGTTTGCTTATATTTTCTAAAATGTAATTCTGAAAACCAATATACAGTTAGCACACAACATTTGCAAACACTAAAAGGCCCTAGTATACAGATGGGTCCACGGTTATCTTGACTAGTTTTCTGCACCTAGTCACAACATGATTTATTAGCATAAAACCTTCATCTATTGTTCTCAACTGCAATACAATACAGAGAACAATACAGCAGGGGATTAAATCATTACAGCAGGGGATTAAGTCCGGCTGGCCAGTCTCAGTTAATCCTATTAAAAGTCAAGATAAATGTGGACCCATCTGTATTGGTAATGCCAATTGGAGCAAATACTTTAAATGTAATTTCCTTATAACATTACTTGTGCAAATTAGCATTTTTAAAGTAATTAAAAGACACACATGAATCAAGTAGGGTTATCCCTCGCCACAACATTGATATAATTTATATACAAAATTGAATTAACATAATTTTACCATTCAGCATAATGCAATCAAAGTCCTCTAGATATTAAATGAAGAGAGCAGTAAACATTTCAAAATTCTATAATGCAAAAGTATTTCACTCTAGTATTATTGTGAACAGAGTTCATGTTGCAATAGCAGCATTGTTAATCACTTGGCATCCATTTTACCAAATTTATGTGCTTTGAGTGATAGAAGAGAAAGACCTCCCTTTACTTTTGGTCCAGATTCCATGGGCAGGATGTAATGCCATACAAGTTCGTCCAACATGCAGGATGCCAGTTGAACTCGGACACTTTTTTAAAGGAGTAATCACTTACAAGGCAAAACCATGCCTTGTAAGTGATTGCCCCTTTAAAAAAATGTCCGAGTTCAGTCGGCATCCTGCATGTCAGCCAAACTCGGGGCCTAATTCAGAGTTGATTGTAGCCTTGCGAAATTTTGCATGGCTACGACCGTTTACTCTGAGATGCGGGGGAACGCCTAGCACGGGGATAGTCCACCTCACATGTCAGGCCCTACCCGCCACCCCGCATAAGTACAAAAGCATCGCACAGCGGTGATGCTTTTGTACTTGACAAGTAGCTCCCTACATGCGTAGCTCCTGCGCACTGTCAGGGAGCTACTTGTCGGGTCGCAGTGGCTGTGTGTGATGTCAAGCAGCCACCGCGGCCTGCCCTCCGCATGGTCTACGTTGCCCAGACTGCACCCCCTAAACGGCGGCCAAACTCCGCCGGCCCCTCCCACCCAGTGAACGCCTCTGCCTGTCAATCAGACAGAGGTGATCGCTGGGCTGAGATGCCGATAGCATCTCTGGCATGCGCTTGCACACTGCGGTGCCTGCGTATGCGCAGTTCAGACCTGATCGCCTGCTGTGCGAAAATACGAAAATGCACAGCAGCGATCAGGTCTGAATTAGGCCCATAGGCAGCATTACATCCCACCCTATGTGTCTCATTTATCCTCTTTTATAAGTGCCCAGTTGTCTTCTCCTGCATTCCATCTCCAGTGGATAATGGTCAGGGCATCCCTAACATGCTGTTTAATTCAATTACACATACTGTAGCTGTCTTCAAACAATTACATAATTATTGCACAGCTGGTTAGTGCATTTTAATAGTGTTAACTTGGGGTGAGCTATAAAGTGATAAAATGTAAACACATGTATCATACTGGGAATGCCAAAGCGCGTTGTACATTTTTTGTTGATATACAAATCAGCTTAATAACATCCACTGTGAATTCTGTATATACAGTACATAGACAAAGTTTGCCTACCAAGTATTAGCTAATTGACAATCAATAATGAATATTTTGGATGACGCCAATAAATCTGTGTGAATAAAACTGCAAAACCTGTATAAGGTGTGCATTCACTGTGTTGACATTCATAATGAAGACAACAGAATGTAAATTGTTAAGGAGCTCAACAGAGAGCCATGACCTTCTACAACTACAAGAGAGGTCTGCGACAACAGGAGAGTTTTGACTGACTATGAGCTGCTTTGAGGAGGAAACACCATGGGTGGTTTGTACCATTTTGGTGTGGGAGATGGTCTCTGGAAGACAAGGAGTGCTGTGGTTGACCTGTGGCAGCCATCACCAAGGTGCAGTCATGTATTGAGATGGATGCAGGATGACCATGGCCCAGTGAGAGAAAGAGATATGCAGGATCCCTCCATTTGATACTCCATGAAAAGCTTGGCCTGAGTAAGGTTTCTACATGCTGTATGCCCTGTCAGCTGACTCAAGAGCAGAAGGAGGCTCAGGTGACTTGGTGCCACAACATGCTGGCCAGGTTTGATGAAATTCACTAAAACTCTGTCTGGAAGATCATCAGTAGTGATGATTCTTGGATCTACAGATTCAACTCTGAGGCCAAACATCAGTCCGCCCAGTGTACCCCATTTGGAGGTGCACTGCCACAGAAGTTCCAATGCAAGCTTAGTGTGGCCAAGCAGATGGAGGCAGTTTTTGTGACCAAGACTGGTCATGTAGCCACTGTTATGCAGCAGCTCACTGTCACTAGGAACTGGTAAGCCAACCAATGCCTGTCACAAGTGCCTGGAAGCCATTTTCAGGTGTCAACCAAGAACTTACTTGTTGTGTCCTTCTACATCATGACAATGCAGCTGCTCACAAGTACAGGAAAGTGGACCCATAAACGCATTCAGGAGCTTGATCATCCTCCATACAGTTTAGAACTGGCCCCCTGCAACTTCTTTGTGTTCCTACAAATCAAGTGTAAGATGTGTGGAATTCATTTTGAGTCACCGGAAGCTGCAGTGAAGACTTTCATCCAGCATATGTATAAATATAATACTTTTTGTGCACCTGGAAACTTATTGCAAACCTATTGTAACATATGTGCCATACTGAGATGAAAGGCCTACCAGGGAAATGCAATGATAAAGCCCTACAAGTAATGTGTGCACCATGATGAATGCTGACAGGGATTTGTCTGCTTTAAGAAGGGGTGTAGCTATCCACAAGAAGTGGTATGACTGGCAGTGTTTTAATACACTATTAGCATGTGTGCTAATTGAGTTTTCAGCTTCATCAATACAGTCCATACTTGTACTATTCAGTTGTTCAACTAGTAAAATAAGAAGACTGTCATCCTTGTGTTCATTTATGTGACATTGTAACTGGTTGTATTTCTTTCACTTCTGATAAGTCACCATCAGAACTTCATCAACTTCAGCAGAAGAGAAGGAAAATGGTAATGCGTGAAAAGAAGTGAAATGGGAGAGTTAGAGAGAGGCAGTAAAATATGCAGGAAGTATGAGGGTGGGCTAGATATAATAACAGTGTCAAAAGGAGACACACAAAAGAAAGGCACACAAGAACAAAAGGATGGATAAAGAAAACAGATGGAAAGACAGACACACACAAAGAGACAGAGATGTATACACAGATGGTGAGACAGAAGGAGAGAACTGGCACAGGCAGGGTAAGGGTAGAGAGGTTGGGTTAGATAGGGCAAGAATAATGAAAATTTCACAGACAGGAGAAGATAAAAGAGAGATTGGCACAGATGGGATGGGAAAAGAGGCTGGTGCAAACAGGGGAAGGGAATAGGTGACATAGAATGACAGATAATGTCATTCCATCACAAACACAGACAGTGGAAGTACAAGAGGTTAGCACAGACAGTAAGTACTATAAATGTTTAAAACGGGTGGTAGTCATGTGACCGCCGGTCAGCTGACCGACAGTCACATGACCTCCTCCGTGAGCCCGACGGCTCACTATCCCGATGGTCGGCATGCCGACCAAGAGGGACTATTTCCACTCGTGGGTGTCCATGACACCCATAGAGTGGGAATAGGACCCGTGGCGACCGCAGGTCGCCACCGAGCCCGCAGGTCGCCACCGCAGGTCGCCACCGAGCCCGCAGCGTGGCGAGCGCAGCGAGCCCGCAAGGGGCTTGCTGCACTCGCCCCTCCCCGCCGGGATCCCGGCGTCGGTATGCTGCCGGGATCCCGGCGTCGGTAAGGTGACCGGCGGTCAGGAGACCGCCGGTCACCAGTACTACACCCGTTTAAAATAGTATACAGTATCAGCTTTGGTCACTTTTAAATGTACACTATCACTTGCATATATAATTAACTGATTTCTTGTTTTTGTAGTAGCAAATACTGTATGCGGGTATATCGCCTAGACTTTAAGGCAGGGATGCATGGGGGCAGAAGGTAAGGGGGCCTAGAAATTGGTTGGAGAGACCCCTGAAGCTCTTTAGAGAGCAGAGGTCAATTCTGAGCATGTGCTGTGTGCCACATAGATCCCTATATTGCATGGTGCATATTCAAAGGAGACCATACTGGGCATACATCTGAGCTGCAGTGCCCATGTACAGTGAGTGAATTGCGATTGCAGTCGCACTAAGGGATTAGTCACAAAGTGAGTGACAAGAAGACAGCGTTTGGGGGTAGGAATAGGGAATGGTTGGGTAAATGCAGGTGTGTCATGGCTGTTCAGGTGCCATATAATAGCAATTGAATGTTACTTGCTACAGGAGAGCTCTTTATGTCCTGGGAGAGCAGCTCAGCCTGTGCGTCTTCAGAGGCACTTAATACTCTCCATAGGCGTGCGCACGGGGGGTGCCTGGTGCGCACAGGCACCCCCTAATGTCCGGCACCCCCCTTAAGCACGCCTGCTGTAGTGATCGCCAGCACTCACGGGGGGAGGAGGGGGTGCAGCATCAGGCGTTCATTGCCTGTCCTCCCTGATCCCCAGTCTAGCAGGTGACGGGCTCCGGTGCTGGCGTGTGGGGAGGGGATGGGGGGCGGGTGCTTTCTGTAGATTGGCTCTTTCCCCTGCTTGCTTAGCAGCAGCATGGTTGGGGGAGAGGCGAGCTGTGAGGCGGCAGAGTGTACCTGCCATGCGGAGACTTCTGCTCGCGGCCGTGAAGGGAGGGGGGGGGTCGCGGGTGCCTCCCGCTGTCAGGGCAGGCTATGCTGCTGTGCCTGAGTCTGTTCAGTGCTGGTCTCCCCTTTGATCTACTGGCTGCTGCTGTGAATGGACACTTTGGCTTCTGGCCCCTGCGCAGGAACCATTTCTTATGACTTCTTCCTGCTGCTGTGGAATGCTCCTGTTGCTGCAGGCAGACCCTTATGTTATCTACACCACCTCAAAGGTATTGTATTATCCCACTTCTAACCACTCTCCTATTGTGCACCAGTCCTCCTGCACCTTGAAACTGCATTGCCTGCAAATGACACCCCTGCATCTTACATCCCTGTACCCTACATGTACCCACCAAAAATATGCACCTTCAACCAGCACCCTACACCTTCCCTCCCTGCACCCTGTACCTGCCCACCTCTGCACCATACGCCTTCCCTCCCTGCACCCTGTACCTGCCCACCTCTGCACCATACACCTTCCCTCCCTGCACCCTGTACCTGCCCACCTCTGCACCATACGCCTTCCTTTCCTGCACCCTGTACCTGCCCACCTCTGCACCCTATGCCTTCGATCCCTGCACCCTGTAATTGCCCTCCTCTGCACCCTATGCCTTCCCTACCTGCACCCTGTAACTGCCCACCTCTGCACCCTACACCTTCGATCCCTGCACCCTGTAACTGCCCAACTCTGCACCCTATTCCTTCCCTCCCTGCACCCTGTAACTGCCCACCTCTGCACCCTATTCCTTCCCTCCCTGCACCCTATTCCTTCCCTCCCTGCACCTTGTACCTGCCCACCTCTGTACCCTATTCCTTCCCTCCCTGCACCCTGTAACTGCCCTCCTTTGCACCCTATACCTTCCCTCCCTGCACCCTATTCCTTCCCTCCCTGCACCCTGTAACTGCCCTCCTCTGCACCCTATGCCTTCGCTCCCTGCACCCTATTCCTTCCCTCCCTGCACCTTGTACCTGCCCACCTCTGCACCCTATTCCTTCCCTCCCTGCACCCTGTAACTGCCCTCCTTTGCACCCTATGCCTTCCCGCCCTGCACCCTATTTCTTCCCTCCCTGCACCCTGTAACTGCCCTCCTCTGCACCCTATGCCTTCCCTCCCTGCACCCTATTCCTTCCCTCCCTGCACCTTGTACCTGCCCACCCCTGCACCCTATTCCTTCCCTCCCTGCACCCTGTAACTGCCCTCCTTTGCACCCTATACCTTCCCTCTCTGCACCCTATTCCTTCCCTCCCTGCACCCTCTGACTGCCCACCTCTGCACCCTACACCTTCCCAAATATGTTTTATAACAGTTCATTGTCCATACCTATTGCAAGTGCGGCTAGTAAGAAGGGATTTGGTAAGGGGTAACATGTATAAGGGACGCTACTGTGCGGTGTAATGTGAACAATGGACACTACTGTGCAGTTTAATTTAAGTAAGGGTCACTACTATGTGGTGTTACGTGTGAATTGAAGGGGGATTGTGAGAGATGCAGACGGGAGATGATGGCGTGACTGAGAAACAATGCAGGGATGAGATGATGGCGTGGTTGAGAGATGCAGGCAGGAGATGATGGTGTGGCTGAGAAACGATGCAGGGAAGAGATGATGCTATGGCTGAGAGATGCAGGGAGCAGGAGGTGACACAAGTCTGCTTGAATCTCTGTTGCATGATGATGACAGTGGTCATATATCTACACAAACAGGCATCTTCCGTACCATGTGATATCCTACATGAATAGTGAATACCAACTGAAGACGCCGTCTGCCCAGGGAGGACATTTCTTCAGAGGTTCCCCGTTGTGAGAAGCCACCATATAGGTAAGGTGCATATGGAATGAAAAGGAATGTCAATAGGCGGTGCTAGATACGCCCGACAGGCGTTGTGAGACACGCCCAATAGGTGATGCTAGACACGTCCCTCCGACAGTGCACCCCCTAATAAAATGTGCTGCGCACGCCTATGATACTCTCCAAAATGACCTGAATTGCAATGATGCTATAATGTATCAGCAATTATACAGTGGGTGGAAATGATGCTGCAGCAATGTGCATCCCTATGCTAAAGTCAGCTTCTGCCCATATTAGACTATAATCGCAATTGCATATGGCAAAAGATAGCAACAGCAGCAGCAAGAACAACTGCACCAGAATGAGACTCTATAATCTTATAGTCAATCATTTTGTTTTGCAAATCATATGTCATGCTACTAATTTAGCACCACTACTTCATTAATTTAAAGTTTTTTTAATTTTAAAGAAATAAAATCGTTTGAGTTTTGTTTAAATGTATAGGAAAGGGGATATCATGGTTGTTTTTATTTGACACTTTTGTACTTGTGATTGTGTTTATTACATTTGTAATTATGGGCGTTACCAGGTAAAGTTGAAATTATAGGATGGATCCAATTACATACTTTTGATGAGCTGTGAAAGGCTGGCCTTTTTTTGCAAAAAGCTCATTAATCCAATAGCAGAAATACATGAGTTATATTTCTTTGTGTTTTCAGTGCCATTATCTAAAAATACATTTAAAATTACTCCTAAGTAATTCATAATTATAGGGGTTATTATTATTTTAAAGGACTAACAAAGCCATGTTTCATGTAACAGTTTTTGTAAAAACTGCAGATATGAAGAATTACTATAGCTTATATTAGATCAATCTAAATTTCTGAATTATGGAAAATTCATGTTTAGTAACTGGTTCATCTAGTTTTAACCAGATAATGCTGCACCATACAGCACAATACTGCTAGTCTAAAAAAAACCAACACCAACGAATATGTAGATTTGACAATTTAACCAGTTAATTCCGATTGGATACATGACTACTGGTACAGCAAATTGCATTACTTTTGGTATGTGCAGTCCTTTGCTCATCATTGTCATGGCTTAGCTAGGACTTGGAGATCCTAAACCTATCTACCCTGGTTTGGCGCTACTAGGTAAGAGATACTGGTCTTTACCAGTTACCACCACAAGGCAGGATGAACATTACTGCCAGGAGCACACAGGTAACAGTCCTCTAAGCTAGTACAGAATGAGATAAGTACTGGAAGAAGCAGAGTTGTGGGTTGTCCATTTGTATATTTGAACACTGAATGAAAGAAGCAGATGGGCTGCAGAATGATAATTCACTAGACGGAATTGGAGTTGAGTGAGAATAAATGTGTTAGATACCGTGGGAGGTGCAAAGACAAAGAGTAGAACTGTCAGGTGAGTGCTATTTCACAGACTGGAACTGTGAGATGAAATACTATAGTAAGTGCTGTATTGTAGACTGGAACTGTGAGATGAAGCTCTATAGTACAGTAAAGCTGGGTACACACCTATACAATCAAGCTTCCAATGCGATGGTTCGATTAACCTAACTCCAATCAAATGTTCCCAAAATACAGCCAATACACACCTATACAATTTTACTTTTGATGTTCGATCGATGTTCGATCTCCCTACCAAAAGAAAATGATTGTACCACAGTACACAATCTTTCGATTCAGGCTACAGTCATGGCAGATGTAAACAGAATTACAATAATGGGCAGGGAAAAGGCATGATTACAGACCAAAAAATATAAAGAGAAATCTCTAAGTTCTCCATTTTCTATTCTAGTGCTGTGGAGAAAATATTTTCGTTAATTTTCTATTCCCATCACGAGTAAGAAGAAAAGAGAGACTCGTCCTTTGATTGTCGCTGCTATGGTGACATTACAAGCTATTAGAAAGAAATATAGGAGCAATAATCATAGTTGCTGGACAAAGGATTGGCTGCTGAGGCAACACACCTTCTCACATAATGCCTTTAGTACAGTAGATCCAAGAACAACGAGGACTTTAGGAATTTCCTGCATATGGATGGCCCTACCTTTCCGGTTCCAGGTCACTCCACTCATACAGAAAGAGGACAGCTATTTAGGAGTCCTATTTCAGCTGAGCAGAGACTGGTGACTACATTATGCTATCTGGCTACTGGGAGGACACTGGCAGATCTGAGTTACAGCACAGCTATATCCTCACAAGCTCTGGGAGAGATCATACCTGAGACCTGTGAGGCCATCACTCAAGTTCTACAGGACAAATACATGAAGGTAAATACAAATGAACAATACAGTACTTAAAAACATTTTTTTTTAAAGTAGCAAATGATGAATTATTTGAAACAAGAATTACAATATAAATATATACAAGTACAGGATATTATTTAAATTAAGTTTGAATATTAATTTCAACTTTTTTGTAGTATTAAATACTACTTTAACCTCCAAAAGATAATACAAAAATATCAAACTCAATTATACATAAATAACAACTATGCACATTTAAAGATTCTGATAACAGTAGCTCTCAGGGGCATGTTGTGTGGGAGGTGGTGTCTCCCCAAAACCCATGAAGGAACTGCTGCCTTTTGCCGCGACCATATTGATGGAGGGCGTGGGTGCACAAAAGGGGACATTGGCTGCATATCAAAGTGGGAATATTGGCCGAGATGATATGTCGTTGGTTGTGGCATAGGGGCAGGCCAGACAGGATTGAATTCATGGTGGGTCATAGGGGGGTCATTTGTGAACAGGGTGTGTCGGTGTAGGTCCCCAACACTGACCCAGTGAAATATATCCCTTATTATTCTTTCTTCCTCTGGTCTTATTGCTGGATCCATGCGCCATAGCTTTTTAGCTATGTTGCTCCTCAATTGGTCCTGCTCATCCTCGTCCATAGTCATAAGCCGATTGGCTGACTCCAGGATATGCTGAGTCATCAGCTGAGACGTATCTCCACATTGATGTTGCCTATTACATCTTCTCTTGGTACCAAGTTCAGGCAACTGCAATGCTTGTTGGGTACAAACAAAATAGATGGAGTAACTTGCACCTACTAGCTGCAGCTCAGTCTCCACTCATATAAGCACAAAGTCTTGACCAGCATATACACAATATAAAAGAGAGTGGTCCTTGAGCGCTGCAAGACCTCTACAGAAATATATTGATTATTATGATGTCCTGTGTTTCTCCATTTTAATGGAGAGCAAAAGGAAAAAGGGTTATCCATTAGCAAACCCCAATCTTTTACTACTGCAAAAGGAACCTCCAGACTCACCCCAAGTAAATGAGATGCAAACACATCAATGTTTCCTTTTTTCCTGTTGTTCCCTCTGCCAAATGAGAAAAAAAGAGTTTGGGATGGATAGCTCCGTCAGATGGAAAAAATTCTTAAGGCTAATCGGTAAGCAGTATTTGAGGAACCAAACTTCAGGGGTCCTCAACACCAACACATTTCGGAATGATTTCCATGCTCAGGGTGTAGAGGTAAACCAACCATCTAGACCTTATATACCCTAAAACATAGATCATTTGATGTTCTCCTCCAATAAGGGTTTTTTTCAACGAATTGATATTTCTTTACATTCACATTCTTTATAAACACAGCACTTCTCGTATTTACACTTGTACATTATTCACACAAAGTATCATACCTAAATACATAATATATAAACATATTTTACCAATAAATTTTCTAAATTGGTTTGGGCAAACAGCTGAAACAGACAACAATAACAGTGGATCATAATATCATTATACATGGAGATATATCCATTCCGCTGTAGACCGTAATCCTTGATTAAAACACATCTTTCTATGCCAAAGTCTCCTGGTTCCATAGTGTAGGGATTGGTTCCTTGTTGTCGCCACCTTGTAACTCTCCAAAACTCTATTTTCAGAGCCTGTATTGCATCATCTTCCTGTCCATGGAACAGAAACAGGAAGTCTCTGCGCGTCATTTGGAATGCAAATGCCAATATTCCCGGAAACCAGCTCCACATGCACGTCTGCATATAATATCTAAACAAAGAACATATCAGGAGATTTATATTGTTCATAACCTGCAAACAGTGGTAGTTGCTCAATCATTCCTGGAGATAATTATATATCAGGTGCTAGAAAGGGGGAGCGGTCACAAACAAACATCAGACAGAGAGTGGGTGCTTTTTTCCCCCTTGGTATCCCACCTGCACACTAAAAATTGCCTGTGACAATACCTGAACCTACAGATGGGTCCTCCGTTATCTTGGCTGATTGAGGCATTAGTCGCGATCAGGCATACGCAGCGTGCCTGGGTGCAAGGAGGCACGCCTATTCGAAGGGAGGCGCACAGAGCATTTGGAGTTACCTGTTAGTGTAATACCTAAAATCATCCACCAGATGTCGCTTTTTAAAATTACCAATGCGCATGCGTGTGGTCTCCATTAAAATAAAATACTGAACTACAGCGTAAGAACTACTTTACTGGTGTGTCTCATTACGCTACATTATGCTACAGTATGTCATACAGTATATAACAGAATGTAAGCTCTCCCTTAGAATGTAAGCTCTCATGAGTAGGGCCCTCTTCCCTCATGTGCTTATCCTTTTCTTACTTTAATAATCATCAACTGCCAAAATTCCGCAGTTTTTTGGCCACCTTGCAACTAATGTGTGAAAGGAATAATGTAGCTCATTGACTTTACAGTATGTACAGTGCACTAAAGGAGCGTCCGAGTCCCCTAACGGCATAAACAAACACCAATGGGAAGGAATCGCTCTCTGCAGTACTTTTACAAATGACCTTGAGAGTCTTCCATGCAGTTTTGTGGGCTAGTGATAAAGGCTACCACCTGCCTTGCTGAGAGTCCTGGGTTCGATTACCAAGGTGCCAATCTTTTTTTTTTTTGTGTTCCCATGACATTCACTTTATTATTATTTATTTATGTGTAATCTATTGTAAAACATTAAATGGAAAGGTACACACAGGTTTCACACAAATCGGGGTAAATCTGCAGGAGCGACTCATTCGCTATCTAAAATACACAGCGGTAATGAGCACCTGTAGACATACCAGTAAATATAAATTAGTGTATTCTGATGCAACTAACTGTTCGAGCAACACAGTACTGTAGATCATCGGCATTAGATAATCTGTGTTGTGAGAATCTGTGTTGTACTTAATGAGACGGGATCACTGCTACTGTACCATTTACATATCTACAGCATCAACGCGACTGCTGTTCTCTATGTGATTTTCATACACAGTATACTATTGCACATGTCTTGTAACCTGACCTGTCTACTGTATGAACTGTGAAGGCTCCTGGGGGGGGAAGGTGTATGGGGGTATGGTCAGGCAGTGGAAAATACTGTGCTTTTGAAATACAGTATGAGTGCCCGAGTCCCCTAAGCCATAAACCAACACCAATGGAAAAGAATCGCTCTTTGCAGTACTTTTACACATGAACATGTGTAACTTAGTATAAACTAAGAACATGTGTAACTTAGTATAAACTATTTATTTTTTAACTCTCTCTGTCTGGCCATTGGTCACCGCCTGTGTGTACAGTATGCAGTACAGGACTGTATATTAACATTACAGTCATCACTGGCCATATGCCAGAGCTTGTAGATCAATCCGCCACTATTCGATCTAAAGTACTGGATTAGTGGAGCATTAGCCACCCAGTGGTGGAGATGTGTATTGCATGCTAAGAATCTAGTCATGCCTCAACGTGCCTGTCCGTGATTAAACTCAGCAACCTAAGCTATTGCCTAGGCATGACTAAACCTCCGTCTAGGCGCAGAAAGAGCCAAGATAACAGAGGACCCATCTGTATCTGGTAATAGAATTTCAAAGAAATTGGTCACATGCGTTTACAAAGACATGTTTAGCTGCTGGCCAGGTCAAGACTTCTCCAATATCAGCAGTCCTAACACTACATAATGGCAGTGCCCACATAGGGCCATGTGATTTGTCTACAGTAAAGCCTCATGATAAAGGCTCATACTATTATACATCCAGACAGAGGGCTGCAGAGAGCCGCATTTGGAAGTCATGGACCTATGTGGGCACTGCCATTATGTAGTGATGGGACTGCTGATATTGGAGAAGGCTTGATGTAGCCAGCAGTTAAACATGTCTTTGCAAGCGCTAGTGACCAATTTCTCTAAAATTCTATTACCAGATAGGCTCAGGTATTGTCACAGGTAATTTTTATTGTGTTGGGGGGATACCAAGGGGGGGGAAAAGTACCCCCCTCTCTGTCTGCTGTTTGTTTGTGACCCCTTCCCCTTTCTAGCACCTGATATATAATTATCTCCTGGAATGATTGAGCAACTACCACTGTTTGTCTGCAGGTTATGAACAATTTAAATATTCTGATATGTTCTTTATTTACATATTATACGCAGATGTGCATGTGGAGCTGGATCTGGGAATATTGGCATTTGCATTCCAAATAACACGCAGAGACTTCCTGTTTCTGTTCCATGGACAGGAAGATGATGCAATACAGGCTCTGAAAATAGAGTTTTGGAGAGTTACAAGGTGGCAACAACAAGCTCTGAAAATAGATAAGAGCAGTGAAAATACAAAGAAACATAATTCATGTATTTCTGCTTCTGGATGAATAAGCCTCTTTCATGTTTATTTTATGAGAATGTGAGAAAAATGGATGGATGCTCCCTGTTCAAGGCAGAGTTCTAAGACCAGAAAATAAAACCACAATTGCTCTGTTTTTTGGTATCAGGTACAATCACAAAATACCATTTTAAAGAATGATATAATGAGTTAAGTGTTCAAAGTTACATACCCTATTTAATTCTTAGTAGTGTGAAATTGATAGAAAAAAAGGGATCATAAAATGTAACAACTATTAAAGGCCAAAACAGTGTTATTTAAAAATATATGTATGGGATCTGTTATGTAAGATTATCAGGATAAGGGTTGAGAGCATTTTTTTAATGGAGAGCAGCTGCAGCACTGTTGCTGTCACCAGTTTGATAGAGCCGGCGGACACTAGGACTCTAAAAGATGATCTATCCAGAAACAGGTGTTGCTGCAATGCCCTGCCATGCTGAGCAGAGCAGGCAAGCCCGGTAAGTTTGAATGTGCTGTCGGAAAGGGATGTTGTCAGTGGCGGGCAGTGACTGACATGGCTGTCTTCCTGGAGTACTGTAGCCAGAAGGGCATCAGCACAGCTACAGTAACAGACATGGCAGAGTATAGAGAGCATACCAGCGCTCAGCATTTAACACTCTGGCTGCTAAAAGGATTATTCCAGTCTGAGCTCCACTTAATCTAAAACCTGCCATGGATGCTGTGCTTGCGAAAGGTGCATATTGTGGGATGGAATGGGGAGAGTGCTGTAGTGTGGCACTACTGTGGTGTAATGTTGATAAGGGGCTCTACTGTGGTGTAATGTGTATTAGAGGTTTTACTGTGGTGTAACGTATAAGCAGCTTTACTGTGGCGTAACGTGTATAAGTGGCTCTACTGTGGTATAACATGTATAAGGTGTTCTACTGTGGTGTGACATGTTTAAGAGGTTCTACTGTGGTCTAACTTGTGTAAGTGGCTCTGCTGTGATGTGACATTTTTAAAGGATTTTACTGTGGTGCAACGTCTATAAGCGGCTCTACTGTGGTGTAATTTGTATAAGGCGCTCCACTGTATGACAGAACATGTATAAAGGGCTGTACTGCATGGCATAATCTGTATAAGGGGCTCTATTGTGTGGCATAATGTGTATAAGGGGCACTACTGTGTGGTGTAATGTGAACAACAGATACTATTGTGTGGTGTAATGTGACTAATGGACACTACTGTGTGGTATAATGTGTATTGGTACTATTCTGTTTCCATACCCAGTGCAAGACTCACAGCACAACAAGCAGGTAAGGTCCATGGTCTTGTTTACTGTAAGTACCCCATGCCTCCAGTGTGACAAAAATGATTGATGTGGCTAGTGGGGACAGCATATCCTGTAAGGCCATGCCCCTTGGAGCAAGGCCACAACCCTTCACTGGGAGTGCAAGTTTTTATTACACCACTAACCACCCCCTTTCCTCTATTATGGTGCGCCCCCTATCATTATTTTGGATTCACTCCTGCTATTATCTATAATTAATCGTGATCTCTGCAAGTTGAGACACCCTAGAAAATAGGTAAATTGCCATAACATTGGTATTTTTATATGGTCATCCGTAAATTTTTATATTAACTAAATACGTAGGGAAAATAATAGGTATTGCAGTTACCCAATGGTCATCTTGCTGTCTCAAAGCATTAAAGCCTTGGGTTAAATTCCCACCAAGACCCTATCTGTGTGGAGTTTATATGTTTTCCCACATTTGCATGAGTTTCCACTGGTTGCCTTCTACAATCTTTAGACATACTTGTAGGTTAACTGATTTATGACAAAAAATTACCCTAGCTACTGTATATGTGCATGCGAGTACAGTACATGTGGTTGAGAGTAAAGATTGTAAGATCCACTGTGACAGGGATTGATGTCAGTGTCTACATATTCACTGTAAAATATTTGTGTGCTGTAAATAGCTATTAATACACCAGATTTCAAGACTGGATACTAGGGAGGCCAATCCCAGGCCATTTTTTCAATACGGGATTAAGGATTGAAAAATGCACAATCCCGGGATTCCGGGGATCCCGGGATTGCAGTAGGGATCAGTGAAGGGATCAGGGAGAGTGGATGTGGAGGGCAGCAAGGGAGCAGCGGGAGGGTGGGTGTAGGGAGCATGTAGGGAGCAGCAGGAGGGTGAGTGAAGGGAGCATGTAGGGTGCAGTGGGAGGGTGGGTAAAGGGAGCAGGGCAGGGAGGGTGTATGGAGCAGCACAGAAAAATGGATATAAGGAGCAGAAAGGGAGCGTGGGTGTAGGGAGCAGGAAGGGAGGGAGGATGTCCAGAGCAGTGAGGAAGGGTGGGTGTTCAGTAGGTAGCATCAGCGATACTTAAATATGACTTAATACTCTTACTATTAGGTGGGCAGCAGCCATGGACACACACAGTGACTGCGCCAGCGGCATTTCAAATGTATCGCTGGCCGCCAGCCAGTCAGAACTGGCAGTCCGTCAACCAATCAGGAGCCGCGGCTAATGCCACTTCCCTGATTGGCTGCCGGTCTGCCAGCACCGATTGGCTGGTGTCCGGCACTACATTTGAAATGCAGCCAGCGCGATCACTATGTGTGTCCATAGCTGCTGTAAACACCTCACTGACAGCCGAGTAGCACTGTGCTATAGTGCTCAGTGCTGCCCGTTAAAAATGCGCATGCACCGCCTAATCCCGTGAATACCGGGAATGGAAGCTCCAATCCAGGGATTCAAATCCCAGCGTTTTTGGGCCAGAATCCCGGGATTCAGACGATCCCAATTCCGGGATATGCCTCCCTACTGGATACCATTTACATGTAGTGTTATACTGTTTTGTTTGCTTATATTTTCTAAAATGTAATTCTGAAAACCAATATACAGTTAGCACACTACATTTGCAAACACTAAAACGCCCTAATATATTAGTAATGTCAATTGGAGCAAATACTTTAAAATGTAATTTCCTTATAAAATTACTAGTGCAAATTAGCATTTTTAAAGTAAATAAAAGATACACATGAATCAAGTAGGGTTATCCCTCGCCACAACATTGATATAATTTTATATACAAAATTGAATTAACATTTTTTACCATTCAGCATAATGCAATCAAAGTCCTCTAGATATTAAATGAAGAGAGCAGTAAAGATTTCTAAATTATATAATGCAAAAGTATTTCACTCTAGTATTAATGTGAACACAGAGTTCATGTTGCAATAGCAGCATTGTTAATCACTTGACATCCAATTTACCAAACGTATGTGCTTGGAGTGACAGAAGAGAAAGACCTCCCTTTACCTTGGGTCCAGATTCCATGGGCAGGATGCCATCCAAGTTCGTCCAACATGCAGGATGCCAGCTGAACTCAGACACTCTGCAAAACCATGCCTTGTAAGTGATTGCCTCTTTAAAAAAATGTTTGAGTTCAGTTGGCATTCCGCAAGTCAGCCAAACTTGGGGCCTAATTTAGAGTTGATCGTAGCCTCGCAAAATTTTGCACAGCTGTGACCGTTTACTCTGAGATGCGGGGGATGCGTAGCAGAGGGATGGTCCGCTCCACATGTCAGGCCCTACCCCTCTCCCGGCATATGTACAAAAGCTTCGCACAGCGGCGATGCTTTTGTACTTGACAAGTAGCTCCCTACCTGCGCAGCTCCTGCACGCTACCAGGGAGCTACTTTTCGCATCCCGGGTCACAGTGGCTGTGTGTGATGTCACGCAGCTGCCACAGCCTGCCCTTCACACTGCTGGGCACGCCTGCGTTGCCCAGACTGCGCCCCCTAAACGGCAGCCAAACGCTGCCAGCCCTCCCCCTCCCACACAGCGAACGCCTCTGCTTGTCAATCAGGCAGAGGTGATCGCTGGGCTGAGAAGCTGATAGCATTTCTGGCATGCGCCGGCGCACTGCGGTGCGAAAACGCACAGCAGTGATCAGATCTGAATTAGGCCCATAGGCAGCATTAAATCCCACCTTATGTGTCTCATTTATCCTCTTTTATAAGTGCCCAGTTATCTTCTCCTGCATTCCATCTACAGTGGATAATGGTCAGGGCATCCCTAACATGCTGCTCAAGTCAATTTCACATAGCTGTCTTCAAACAATTACATAATTATTACGCAGCTGGTTAGTACATTTTAATAGTGTTAACTTGGGGTGGGCTATAAAGTGATAAAATGTAAACACATGTATCATACTGGGAATGCCAAAGCGCATTGTACATTTTTTGTTGATATACAAATCAGCTTATTAACATCCACTGTAAATTCTGTATATACATAGACAAAGTGTGCCTACCAAGTATTAGCTAATTGACAATCAATAATGAATATTTTGGATGAAGCCAATAAACCTGTGTGAATAAAACTGCAAAACCTGTATAAGGTGTGCATTCACTGTGTTCATAATGTTAACACAGTGTTAATAATTAATAATAATAATAATTATTATTATTATTTTATTTATATAGCGCTCTTTCTCCAAACATGTAACCATGGTTAAAATATTGATATCTCACATGCTGACCACTGGAAAATGTTGACAATAGCGTTATGGTTAGGATTAGATTTAGGGATTAGGGTTAGCTGTTAGGTTTTTTGTTTTATTTTTATACATTTACATTGTGCACATGCCAACACTATGTCAGTGTTGACATGTTACAAGTAAACATTGGGCTTGTTGACGTACTCTGTTGACATACAGTACATGTTGACATTGCATTATTAAAATACTGCATGTTGACATTCTAAATACCAATATTAGAGGGGTGTGCAATAAGCTTCCAGATGTGCAGTGAATAGATAGAGTAGACACACTCTGACTATCTGGCTGTGAACTGTAATCTCTTACTACAGTTCTTGGGAAATGTCAAGGCACAGAACCGTATATAAGCAACACTGCACATTGAAGAAGTCAGCATGTTCACTTCCTTCATGAACTTGTTATGGAGCTCAATAGAGAGCCATGACCTTCTACAACTACAAGAGTGGTCTGCGACAGCAGGAGAGTTTTGACTGACTATGAGCTGCTTTGAGGAGGAAACACCATGGGTGGTTTGTACCATTTTGGTGTGGGAGATGGTCTCTGGAAGACAAGGAGTGCTGTGGTTGACCTGTGGCAGCCATCACCAAGGTGCAGTCATGTGTTGAGATGGATGCAGGATGACCATGGCCCAGTGAGAGAAAGAGATATGCAGGATCCATCCGTTTGATACTCCATGAAAATTGTTTGAGTTTTATTTAAATGTATAGGAAAGGGGATATCATGGTTGTTTTTATTTGACACTTTTGTACTTGTGATTGTGTTTATCACATTTGTAATTATGGGCTTTACCAGGTAAAGTTGAAATTATAAGTTGGATCCAATTACATACTTTTGATGAGCTGTGAAAGGCAAGCCTTTTTTTGCAAAAAGCTCATTAATCCACAAGCAAAAATACATGAGTTATATTTCTTTGTGTTTTCAGTGCTATTATCTAAAAATACATTTGAAAATACTCCTAAGTAAATCATAATTATAGGGGTTAGTATTACTATTAGTTTAAAGGACTAACAAAGCCATGTTTCATGTAACAGTTTTTGTAAAAACTGCAGACATAAAGAATTACTATAGCTTATATTAGATCAATCTAAATTTCTGAATTATGGAAAATTCATGTTTAGTAACTGGTTCATCTAGTTTTAACCATACAGTACAATACTGCTAGTCTAAAAAAAACCAATACCAACAAATATGTAGATTTGACAATTTAACCAGTTAATTCCGATTGGATACATGACCACTTTTACAGCAAATTGCATTACTTTTGGTATGTGCAGTCCTTTGCTTATCATTGTCATGGATTCGCTAGGACTTTGAGATCCTAAACCTATCTACCCTGGTTTGGCACTACTAGGTAAGAGACACGGAGTCTAATAGACTCACTGATCTTTACCAGTTACCAACACAAGGCAGGATGAACATTACTGCCAGGAGCACTCAGGTAACAGTCCTCTAAGCTAGTACAGAATGAGATAAGTACTGGAATAAGCAGAGTTGTGGGTTGTCAGTTTGTATATTTAAACACTGAATGAAAGGAGCAGATGGGCTGCAGAATGGAAATTCACTAGACGGAATTGGAGTTGAGTGAGAATAAATGTGTTAGATACTGTGGGAGGTGCAAAGACAAAGAGTAGAACTGTCAGGTGAGTGCTATTTCACAGACTGGAACTGTGAGATGAAATACTATAGTAAGTGCTGTATTGTAGACTGGAACTGTGAGATGAAGCTCTGTATTAGAGTAAAGCTGGGTACACACCAATACAATCAAGCTTCCAATGCGATGGTTCGATTAACCTAACTCCAATCAATGTTCCCAAAATACAGCCAATACACGATGTTCGATCTCCCTAAGAAAATGATTGTACCACAGTACACACTCTTTCGATTCAGGCTACAGTCATGGCAGATGTAAGCAGAATTATAATAATGGGCAGGGAAAAGGCATGATTACAGACCAAAAAATAAAAAGAGAAATCCCTAAGTTCTCCATTTTCTATTCTAGTGCTGTGGAGAAAATATTTTCGTTCATTTTCTATTCCCATCACGAGTATGAAGAGAAGAGAGACTCGTCCTTGTTTTGTCGCTGCTATGGTGACATTACAAGCTATTAGAGAGAAATATAGGAGCAATAATCGTAGTTGCTAGACAAAGGATTGGCTGCTGAGGCAACACACCTTCTCACATAATGCCTTTAGTACAGTAGATCCGAGAACAACAAGAACTTTAGGAATTTCCTGCATATGGATAACCCTACCTTTCTGATTCCAGGTCACTCCACTCATACAGAAAGAGGACAGCTATTTAGGAGTCCTATTTCAGCTGAGCAGAGACTGGTGACTACACTATTGTTAGGCGCCGGGGTCCGCTCGTCGGTGCGGCCCGGCGCCTAGCAACCAGGGACGCCGTGCGCGTGCAGCCGCCGGCTCCCTGGCAACGCTAGACGCCGGGCGCACGGAGCCGCACGGACCCTAGCAACGGGGACGCCACTGGTGGACCGCGTTCCCCGTTGCTGGGTCCATTTAAATTAGTAAGGGCACCTGTTTCCTGGCCGTGCAGCAAGGCAGCAGCACGGCATTCATGCAATCAGCACTGGCAGCAGTTGATTGGAGGGCTTCGGTTTATATGCTCTTGCAGTGCCTCACACAGACGCCGGTAATAGCTTCCTGCATGCTGTATCTGTTTGCTGAGAGTGTTTCCAGTCCTGCTGTATCCGGTCGTTCCTGTCCTCAGTTGTCCTGCACTCGGAAGTCGTCATCTGTTCCTAGAGTCCTGACTGAGCACCGTTAAACATCCAGTGGTGTTCGTGAGTCGCGGCGTAGCCGTGTGTTGCGGCTTGGCCGCTTTATTACTTATTATTTATTATTTGTGTTTCGGAGCTTTTGCGGAGGATTCCGCTCCCACAGATCCACTCTGGTATCCAGTGGTGCTGGGTAGGAGTAATGGACTAGTGGATTTTGGTTGTCCTTTTATCTGGCGGTTTTTCCGCGCATACTTCAAGTTTGGTTAGTTAGCTTGTTGCCCTTGGCCTGTTGTAGTCAGAGGTCTTCTTGTCATCATCCTGCCTCGGATTTCCCTTTGTCTCTCACTAAGACCGGGGGGCACCGGAGTTGGGCAGACATAATCCGCCTTTCAAACGTGGCTGCCAGGGGCTCAAGAAACCATAGTCTCGCAAGGGATTTCCGATAGCACGGGTGAGACAATAGAGTTAGGGCGCCAGGGGCAACTAGTCTTTCCTGCTCCCATAACCAGCATTCCCTTCCAGTACTCTGGCCATTGTCATAAGATCTCCTCCGGTCAGGAGTACTGGAATCATAACATTATTACCGGCCAAACCAAAACTTAAAATTAAACAGGGTTTGATTTTTTCCTTATTCAGTTTTGTAAGAGTTATCGGCCTCATGAATCCCACAGGTTTAGGGCCAAATCCTGGTCAGCTCCTAGTCAGCCAGATTCAAGAACTTACTCAGATGGTTCAGGATCTTTCCCTGCGGGTGAAGTCGCAGGAAGATCTTTTACGAACTTCCCCGAGGGTAGTCCCTGAACCAAAAATGCACTTGCCTGACCGTTTTTCTGGTGATAGGAAGGAGTTTTTTAATTTTAAAGAATCCTGTAAACTTTATTTTCGTTTAAGACCGATCTCCTCAGGTACTGAATCTCAGCGGGTTGGAATCATTATTTCTTTGCTCCAGGGGGATCCTCAGACCTGGGCATTTGGTTTAAAAGCAGAGGATCCGACATTGTTGTCAGTCGACGCTTTTTTGGGGTCTTTAGGGCTTTTGTATGATGACCCTGATAGAGAGGCATCCGCTGAGAGTCAGTTACGCGCTCTCAGACAGGGTAGAAATCCTGCAGAGGTTTATTGTACAGAGTTTCGCCGTTGGTCGAACGACTGTGGCTGGAATGACCCAGCCCTGCGCAGTCAGTTTCGCCTCGGCTTATCTGAGTCTATAAAAGACAGTCTCCTTCAGTATCCCGCTCCTGAGACTCTCGATAAACTCATGGAGCTTTCTATTAAGATTGATCGACGTCTCAGAGAGCGGAGGGCTGAAAAAGGAGCACCAGTCAGGACTACTCCATGTGTATTTTCCATTCCTGAGGACGTAGAGGAGCCCATGCAGATGGGTCTCTCCCGACTGTCTCCAGAAGAAAGAGCCAGAAGGCAAAACTCTGGTCTTTGTTTGTACTGTGGGGGTAAGGGACATTTTGCCCGTAATTGTCCGAACAAGTCGGGAAACGTCTCGACCAAGTGAATTGTGAGGGGGTTCACTTGGTCTGCAGCTTATCTCCTCGAATAACTCCCTTTTAGTCCCAGCTAAAGTTTCCTTTGGCAGCCTCAGTTCTTCGGTGTCGGCTTTTGTCGACAGTGGAGCTGCGGGGAACTTTATGGACTTAACTTGGGCCAAGGCCTTAGGTATTCCTCAGTTAGCCTTGGGTAGGTGTATCACCATGCATGGTTTAGATGGGAGTCCCTTGTCCAATGGGGTTATTTCCCTCTGTACACCTCCTGTACTACTTACGGTAGGAGCTCTTCATTCCGAAAAGATCGAGTTCTTCCTTACCCATTGCCCAGCAGTTCCAGTGGTTCTGGGTCACCCTTGGCTGGCCTTTCATAATCCCACCATTGATTGGCAGTCGGGGGAGATTTCACAATGGGGTACCATCTGTAATAAGGAATGTATTACGTTTCCCGTTAGAATAGCTGCTGCCATTCCCGAACCCATTCCCGTGGAATACCAGGACTTTGTTGATGTGTTTTCCAAGGGCAATGCGGACATTCTGCCTCCCCATCGGCCTTATGATTGTGCTATTGAGCTAATTCCCGGTGCCACATTGCCAAAGGGAAGGTTATATGCTTTATCCGGGCCAGAAACTGCGGCCATGAATGAGTATGTTAAGGAGAGTCTAGGGAAAGGATTTATCAGGCCATCTAAATCCCCTTTAAGTGCAGGCTTCTTCTTTGTGGAGAAAAAAAGATGGATCACTCAGACCTTGCATTGACTTTAGAGCCCTGAATAAGATCTCAGTTAAAAATACTTATCCTCTGCCGCTGATTTCTGTCCTCTTTGATCAGCTGCGTTCGGCTGTGATTTTTTCTAAAATTGACCTGAGGGGAGCATATAACCTCATCCGAATCAAGTCTGGAGATGAGTGGAAGACGGCTTTCAGTACTCAGTCGGGTCACTACGAGTATCTGGTGATGCCGTTCGGCTTGTCTAACGCTCCGGCAGTTTTCCAGGATCTCATTAACGATGTGCTCCGTGACTTTCTAGGAAGATTCGTGGTCGTTTACTTAGACGACATCCTGATCTATTCTGACTCAATTGAACAACATGTTACCCAGGTGCATCAGGTTCTTCAAAAATTACGTGAAAATCATCTATATGCCAAGCTGGAGAAGTGTGAATTTCATGTCACGGAGGTATCCTTTTTAGGGTACATTATTTCCCCTCGGGGATTCTACATGGAACCTAAGAAGCTCCAAGCCATCCTTAGTTGGGCGCAACCCACCAACTTAAAAGCAATTCAGCGCTTTTTAGGGTTTGCGAATTATTATAGAAGATTTATTCATTCTTTTTCCGACCTGGTTGCTCCCATGGTGGCACTGACTAAGAAGGGAGCGGATCCTACCAACTGGTCACGTGAAGCTGAGTTATCCTTTCAGGCCTTGAAACAAGCTTTTGTCTCAGCTCCAGTCCTCAGACATCCCAACCCAGAATTGCCCTTCATTGTTGAGGTTGATGCCTCGGAGGTTGGAGTGGGGGCTATCCTATCTCAAAAGGATCCGGAGTCTCTGGAACTACATCCTTGTGCCTTCATGTCCAGGAAATTCTCATCCGCTGAATCCAACTACGATGTTGGTAACCGGGAGTTACTGGCTATTAAATGGGCTTTCGAGGAGTGGAGACATTGGCTTGAGGGAGCAACACATACCATTTCAGTATTGACTGACCACAAAAATCTTCAGTACATCGAATCAGCTAAGCGGCTGAATGCCCGGCAGGCTCGTTGGGCTTTATTTTTTACTCGTTTCAAGTTTATTATCACCTTTAGGCCAGGTTCCAAGAATACCAAGGCGGATGCCCTGTCATGCAGTTTTCTTCCAGTTCATAATAACAGTCCTGTTACTCCCATACTTCCGTCTTCAGTCATTTGGGCAGGCCTCACACAAGATTTATTTACCCAGTTAAAGCAGCTTCAACATCAAGCTCCTGGAAACACTCCTGCTGGTCGTCTTTACGTCCCTGAGTTTTTGAGAGCTACTGTTTTGACTGAATTTCATGATAGCAAAGTTGCCGGGCATCCGGGGATCTCTAAGACTTTGGAATTAGTCTCCCGCTCAGTCTGGTGGCCTGGTCTTTCTAAAGACATTAAGGAGTTTGTTTTTTCTTGTCAGGTCTGTGCACAGCATAAGGTTCCCCGTTCCTTGCCTATCGGACAACTTATGCCCTTAAATGTTCCTCTCAGGCCATGGTCTCATATTTCCATGGATTTTGTGGTAGACCTCCCTCTGTCAGCCGGATTCCGAGTCATATGGGTGGTAGTGGACCGTTTTAGCAAGATGGCTCATTTCATTGCTCTTCCCCGACTGCCATCTGCCCAGGGATTGGTTGTTTTGTTTCTCCGCCATGTTTTCAGACTTCATGGGTTGCCCTCTGATATTGTTTCTGATCGGGGTCCACAATTCATTGCACAATTCTGGAAGTCCTTTTGTGCCTCATTAAAGATGAAATTGTCTTTAACATCCGGTTACCATCCCCAATCCAACGGGCAGACCGAGCGAGTTAATCAATCATTAAAACAGTATTTGCGTTTGTACTCAGCCAAACTCCAGAATGATTGGTCCGAGTTTCTTCCTTTGGCGGAGTTTGCTTACAATAATTCTTGTCATTCCTCCACTAATGTGTCTCCATTCTTTTCAGTTTTTGGTTTTCACCCCAGAGCTAATTCTTTTTTTCAACATTCTTCTGTTTCCTCGCTAACCTTAACCTCTCATCTCAGAGTTATTTGGAAAAAAGTGCACTTTGCCCTCAGAAAAGCGGCATTTCGAGAGAAAAATTTTTCGGACAGGCTCCGACGTCCTTGCACTTTTAAGGTGGGAGACAGGGTATGGTTGTCGACTCGTAACATTAGACTTCGACAAACCTCAGCTAGATTGGGCCCCAAATTTATTGGACCATTTCATATTATAAAAAAAATCAACCCAGTTGCTTTCCGGTTACGTTTACAAAGAGCTCTCCAGATCGGAAATACGTTCCATTGCTCCCTGTTGAAACCATACGTTTCTTCCAGTAGATTTCCTCGGAAGATCTCTCAGGGGAAATCACCAGTAGATGTACAGGGACAACAGGAGTTCTTGGTGGAGAAGGTTCTCGATTCCAAATTGTCCCGGGGTCGGCTTTATTTTCTGGTGCACTGGAGAGGCTATGATCCAGAGGAAAGGTCTTGGGTCCTGGATAAGGATCTCCATGCCCCGAGGCTCAAGAGGGCATTTTTTCGGGAATTTCCTCGGAAACCTGGCTTTGGGGGTTCCTTGACCCCTCCTCGAGGGGGGGGTACTGTTAGGCGCCAGGGTCCGCTCGTCGGTGCGGCCCGGCGCCTAGCAACCAGGGACGCCGTGCGCGTGCAGCCGCCAGCTCCCTGGCAACGCTAGACGCCGGGCGCACGGAGCCGCACGGACCCTAGCAACGGGGACGCCACTGGTGGACCGCGTTCCCCGTTGCTGGGTCCATTTAAATTAGTAAGGGCACCTGTTTCCTGGCCGTGCAGCAAGGCAGCTGCACGGCATTCATGCAATCAGCACTGGCAGCAGTTGATTGGAGGGCTTCGGTTTATATGCTCTTGCAGTGCCTCACACAGACGCCGGTAATAGCTTCCTGCATGCTGTATCTGTTTGCTGAGAGTGTTTCCAGTCCTGCTGTATCCGGTCGTTCCTGTCCTCAGTTGTCCTGCACTCGGAAGTCGTCATCTGTTCCTAGAGTCCTGACTGAGCACCGTTAAACATCCAGTGGTGTTCGTGAGTCGCGGCGTAGCCGTGTGTTGCGGCTTGGCCGCTTTATTACTTATTATTTATTATTTGTGTTTCGGAGCTGTTGCGGAGGATTCCGCTCCCACAGATCCACTCTGGTATCCAGCGGTGCTGGGTAGGAGTAATGGACTAGTGGATTTTGGTTGTCCTTTTATCTGGCGGTTTTTCCGCGCATACTTCAAGTTTGGTTAGTTAGCTTGTTGCCCTTGGCCTGTTGTAGTCAGAGGTCCTCTTGTCATCATCCTGCCTCGGATTTCCCTTTGTCTCTCACTAAGACCGGGGGGCACCGGAGTTGGGCAGACATAATCCGCCTTTCAAACGTGGCTGCCAGGGGCTCAAGAAACCATAGTCTCGCAAGGGATTTCCGATAGCACGGGTGAGACAATAGAGTTAGGGCGCCAGGGGCAACTAGTCTTTCCTGCTCCCGTAACCAGCATTCCCTTCCAGTACTCTGGCCATTGTCATAAGATCTCCTCCGGTCAGGAGTACTGGAATCATAACATTATTACCGGCCAAACCAAAACTTAAAATTAAACAGGGTTTGATTTTTTCCTTATTCAGTTTTGTAAGAGTTATCGGCCTCATGAATCCCACAGGTTTAGGGCCAAATCCTGGTCAGCTCCTAGTCAGCCAGATTCAAGAACTTACTCAGATGGTTCAGGATCTTTCCCTGCGGGTGAAGTCGCAGGAAGATCTTTTACGAACTTCCCCGAGTGTAGTCCCTGAACCAAAAATGCACTTGCCTGACCGTTTTTCTGGTGATAGGAAGGAGTTTTTTAATTTTAAAGAATCCTGTAAACTTTATTTTCGTTTAAGACCGATCTCCTCAGGTACTGAATCTCAGCGGGTTGGAATCATTATTTCTTTGCTCCAGGGGGATCCTCAGACCTGGGCATTTGGTTTAAAAGCAGAGGATCCGACATTGTTGTCAGTCGACGCTTTTTTGGGGTCTTTAGGGCTTTTGTATGATGACCCTGATAGAGAGGCATCCGCTGAGAGTCAGTTACGCGCTCTCAGACAGGGTAGAAATCCTGCAGAGGTTTATTGTACAGAGTTTCGCCGTTGGTCGAACGACTGTGGCTGGAATGACCCAGCCCTGCGCAGTCAGTTTCGCCTCGGCTTATCTGAGTCTATAAAAGACAGTCTCCTTCAGTATCCCGCTCCTGAGACTCTCGATAAACTCATGGAGCTTTCTATTAAGATTGATCGACGTCTCAGAGAGCGGAGGGCTGAAAAAGGAGCACCAGTCAGGACTACTCCATGTGTATTTTCCATTCCTGAGGACGTAGAGGAGCCCATGCAGATGGGTCTCTCCCGACTGTCTCCAGAAGAAAGAGCCAGAAGGCAAAACTCTGGTCTTTGTTTGTACTGTGGGGGTAAGGGACATTTTGCCCGTAATTGTCCGAACAAGTCGGGAAACGTCTCGACCAAGTGAATTGTGAGGGGGTTCACTTTGGTCTGCAGCTTATCTCCTCGAATAACTCCCTTTTAGTCCCAGCTAAAGTTTCCTTTGGCAGCCTCAGTTCTTCGGTGTCGGCTTTTGTCGACAGTGGAGCTGCGGGGAACTTTATGGACTTAACTTGGGCCAAGGCCTTAGGTATTCCTCAGTTAGCCTTGGGTAGGTGTATCACCATGCATGGTTTAGATGGGAGTCCCTTGTCCAATGGGGTTATTTCCCTCTGTACACCTCCTGTACTACTTACGGTAGGAGCTCTTCATTCCGAAAAGATCGAGTTCTTCCTTACCCATTGCCCAGCAGTTCCAGTGGTTCTGGGTCACCCTTGGCTGGCCTTTCATAATCCCACCATTGATTGGCAGTCGGGGGAGATTTCACAATGGGGTACCATCTGTAATAAGGAATGTATTACGTTTCCCGTTAGAATAGCTGCTGCCATTCCCGAACCCATTCCCGTGGAATACCAGGACTTTGTTGATGTGTTTTCCAAGGGCAATGCGGACATTCTGCCTCCCCATCGGCCTTATGATTGTGCTATTGAGCTAATTCCCGGTGCCACATTGCCAAAGGGAAGGTTATATGCTTTATCCGGGCCAGAAACTGCGGCCATGAATGAGTATGTTAAGGAGAGTCTAGGGAAAGGATTTATCAGGCCATCTAAATCCCCTTTAAGTGCAGGCTTCTTCTTTGTGGAGAAAAAAAGATGGATCACTCAGACCTTGCATTGACTTTAGAGCCCTGAATAAGATCTCAGTTAAAAATACTTATCCTCTGCCGCTGATTTCTGTCCTCTTTGATCAGCTGCGTTCGGCTGTGATTTTTTCTAAAATTGACCTGAGGGGAGCATATAACCTCATCCGAATCAAGTCTGGAGATGAGTGGAAGACGGCTTTCAGTACTCAGTCGGGTCACTACGAGTATCTGGTGATGCCGTTCGGCTTGTCTAACGCTCCGGCAGTTTTCCAGGATCTCATTAACGATGTGCTCCGTGACTTTCTAGGAAGATTCGTGGTCGTTTACTTAGACGACATCCTGATCTATTCTGACTCAATTGAACAACATGTTACCCAGGTGCGTCAGGTTCTTCAAAAATTACGTGAAAATCATCTATATGCCAAGCTGGAGAAGTGTGAATTTCATGTCACGGAGGTATCCTTTTTAGGGTACATTATTTCCCCTCGGGGATTCTACATGGAACCTAAGAAGCTCCAAGCCATCCTTAGTTGGGCGCAACCCACCAACTTAAAAGCAATTCAGCGCTTTTTAGGGTTTGCGAATTATTATAGAAGATTTATTCATTCTTTTTCCGACCTGGTTGCTCCCATGGTGGCACTGACTAAGAAGGGAGCGGATCCTACCAACTGGTCACGTGAAGCTGAGTTATCCTTTCAGGCCTTGAAACAAGCTTTTGTCTCAGCTCCAGTCCTCAGACATCCCAACCCAGAATTGCCCTTCATTGTTGAGGTTGATGCCTCGGAGGTTGGAGTGGGGGCTATCCTATCTCAAAAGGATCCGGAGTCTCTGGAACTACATCCTTGTGCCTTCATGTCCAGGAAATTCTCATCCGCTGAATCCAACTACGATGTTGGTAACCGGGAGTTACTGGCTATTAAATGGGCTTTCGAGGAGTGGAGACATTGGCTTGAGGGAGCAACACATACCATTTCAGTATTGACTGACCACAAAAATCTTCAGTACATCGAATCAGCTAAGCGGCTGAATGCCCGGCAGGCTCGTTGGGCTTTATTTTTTACTCGTTTCAAGTTTATTATCACCTTTAGGCCAGGTTCCAAGAATACCAAGGCGGATGCCCTGTCACGCAGTTTTCTTCCAGTTCATAATAACAGTCCTGTTACTCCCATACTTCCGTCTTCAGTCATTTGGGCAGGCCTCACACAAGATTTATTTACCCAGTTAAAGCAGCTTCAACATCAAGCTCCTGGAAACACTCCTGCTGGTCGTCTTTACGTCCCTGAGTTTTTGAGAGCTACTGTTTTGACTGAATTTCATGATAGCAAAGTTGCCGGGCATCCGGGGATCTCTAAGACTTTGGAATTAGTCTCCCGCTCAGTATGGTGGCCTGGTCTTTCTAAAGACATTAAGGAGTTTGTTTTTTCTTGTCAGGTCTGTGCACAGCATAAGGTTCCCCGTTCCTTGCCTATCGGACAACTTATGCCCTTAAATGTTCCTCTCAGGCCATGGTCTCATATTTCCATGGATTTTGTTGTAGACCTCCCTCTGTCAGCCGAATTCCGAGTCATATGGGTGGTAGTGGACCGTTTTAGCAAGATGGCTCATTTCATTGCTCTTCCCCGACTGCCATCTGCCCAGGGATTGGTTGTTTTGTTTCTCCGCCATGTTTTCAGACTTCATAGGTTGCCCACTGATATTGTTTCTGATCGGGGTCCACAATTCATTGCACAATTCTGGAAGTCCTTTTGTGCCTCATTAAAGATGAAATTGTCTTTAACATCCGGTTACCATCCCCAATCCAACGGGCAGACCGAGCGAGTTAATCAATCATTAAAACAGTATTTGCGTTTGTACTCAGCCAAACTCCAGAATGATTGGTCCGAGTTTCTTCCTTTGGCGGAGTTTGCTTACAATAATTCTTGTCATTCCTCCACTAATGTGTCTCCATTCTTTTCAGTTTTTGGTTTTCACCCCAGAGCTAATTCTTTTTTTCAACATTCTTCTGTTTCCTCGCTAACCTTAACCTCTCATCTCAGAGTTATTTGGAAAAAAGTGCACCTTGCCCTCAGAAAAGCGGCATTTCGAGAGAAAATTTTTTCGGACAGGCTCCGACGTCCTTGCACTTTTAAGGTGGGAGACAGGGTATGGTTGTCGACTCGTAACATTAGACTTCGACAAACCTCAGCTAGATTGGGCCCCAAATTTATTGGACCATTTCATATTATAAAAAAAATCAACCCAGTTGCTTTCCGGTTACGTTTACCAAGAGCTCTCCAGATCGGAAATACGTTCCATTGCTCCCTGTTGAAACCATACGTTTCTTCCAGTAGATTTCCTCGGAAGATCTCTCAGGGGAAATCACCAGTAGATGTACAGGGACAACAGGAGTTCTTGGTGGGGAGGGTTCTCGATTCCAAATTGTCCCTGGTCGGCTTTATTTTCTGGTGCACTGGAGAGGCTATGGTCCAGAGGAAAGGTCTTGGGTCCAGGATAAGGATCTCCATGCCCCGAGGCTCAAGAGGGCATTTTTTCGGGAATTTCCTCGGAAACCTGGCTTTGGGGGTTCCTTGACCCCTCCTCAAGGGGGGGTACTGTTAGGCGCCGGGGTCCGCTCGTCGGTGCGGCCTGGCGCCTAGCAACCAGGGACGCCGTGCGCGTGCAGCCGCCGGCTCCCTGGCAACGCTAGACGCCGGGCGCACGGAGCCGCACGGACCCTAGCAACGGGGACGCCACTGGTGGACCGCGTTCCCCGTTGCTGGGTCCATTTAAATTAGTAAGGGCACCTGTTTCCTGGCCGTGCAGCAAGGCAGCTGCACGGCATTCATGCAATCAGCACTGGCAGCAGTTGATTGGAGGGCTTCGGTTTATATGCTCTTGCAGTGCCTCACACAGACGCCGGTAATAGCTTCCTGCATGCTGTATCTGTTTGCTGAGAGTGTTTCCAGTCCTGCTGTATCCGGTCGTTCCTGTCCTCAGTTTTCCTGCACTCGGAAGTCATCATCTGTTCCTAGAGTCCTGACTGAGCACCGTTAAACATCCAGTGGTGTTCGTGAGTCGCGGCGTAGCCGTGTGTTGTGGCTTGGCCGCTTTATTACTTATTATTTTTTATTTGTGTTTCGGAGCTTTTGCGGAGGATTCCGCTCCCACAGATCCACTCTGGTATCCAGCGGTGCTGGGTAGGAGTAATGGACTAGTGGATTTTGGTTGTCCTTTTATCTGGCGGTTTTTCCGCGCATACTTCAAGTTTGGTTAGTTAGCTTGTTGCCCTTGGCCTGTTGTAGTCAGAGGTCCTCTTGTCATCATCCTGCCTCGGATTTCCCTTTGTCTCTCACTAAGACCGGGGGGCACCGGAGTTGGGCAGACATAATCCGCCTTTCAAACGTGGCTGCCAGGGGCTCAAGAAACCATAGTCTCGCAAGGGATTTCCGATAGCACGGGTGAGACAATAGAGTTAGGGCACCAGGGGCAACTAGTCTTTCCTGCTCCCATAACAAGCATTCCCTTCCAGTACTCTGGCCATTGTCATAAGATCTCCTCCGGTCAGGAGTACTGGAATCATAACAACTATGCTATCTGGCTGCTGGGAGGACACTGACAGATCTGAGTTTACAGCACAGCTATATCCTCACGAGCCCTGGGAGAGATCATACCTGAGACCTGTGAGGCCATCACTCAAGTTCTACAGGACAAATACATGAAGGTAAATACAAATGAACAATACAGTACTTAAAACATTTTTTTTAATTAAAATAACAAATGATGAATTATTTGAAACAAGAATTACAATATAAATATATACAAGTACAGGATATAATTTAAATTAAATTTGAAAATAAATGTAAACTTTTTTGTAGTATTAAATACTACTTTAACCTCCAAAAGGAAATAAAAAAATATCAAACTTAATTATACATATATAACAACTATGCACATTTAAAGATTCTGATAACAGTAGCACTCAGGGGCATGTTGTGTGGCAGGTGGTGTCTCCCCAAAACCCATGAAGGAGCTGCTGCTTGTTGCCACTACCATATTGGTGGAGGGCGTGGGTGCATAGAAGGGGTACTGGCTGCATTTCAAAGTGGGGATATTGGCCGGGAGGATATGTCGTTGGTTGTGGCATAGGGGCAGGCCAGACAGGATTGAATTCATGGTGGGTCATAGGGGGTCATTTGTTAACCGGGTGTGTCGGTGTAGGTCCCCAACACTGGCCCGGTAAAATATATCCCTTATTATCCTTTCTGCCTCTGATCTTGTTGCTGGATCCATGCGCCATAGCATTTTGGCTATGTTGCTCCTCAATTGGTCCTGCTCATCCTCATCCATAGTCATAAGCCGATTGGCTGACTCCAGGATATGCTGAGTCATCAGCTCAGACATAACTCTACCTTGATGCTGCCTATTACATCTTCTCTTGGTGCCAAGTTCAGGCAACTGCAATGCTTGCTGGGTACAAACAAAAATAGATGGAGTAACTTGCACCTACTAGCTGCAGCTCAGTCTCCACTCATATAAGCACAAAGTATTGACCAGCATATACACAATAAAAAAGAGAGCGGTCCTCGAGTGCGGCAAGACCTCCACAGAAATATCTTGATTATGATGTCCTTTGTAAATGGAAAGCAACAGGAAACAGGGTTATCCATTAGCATACACCAATATTTTACTACTGCAAAGTAAATGAGATGCGTACACATCAATGTTTCTTTTTTTCCTGTTGTTCCCTCTGCCAAATGGGGAAAAAAATAGTTTGGGATGGATAGCTCCATCAGATGGAAAAAATTCTTAAGGCCAATTGGTAAGCAGTATTTGAGGATCCAAACTTCAGGGGTCCCCAACACCAACACATTTCGGAATGATTCCCATGCTCAGGGTGTAGAGGTAAACAAACCATCTAGGCCTTATATACCCTAAAACATGGATCATTTGATGTTCTCCTCCAATAAGGTTTTTTTTCCACAAATTGATATTTCTTTATATTCACATTCTTTATAAAGACAGCACTCCTCATATTTACACGTGTACATTATTCTCACAAAGTATCATACCTAAATACATGATATATAAACATAATTTACCAAAAAAAATTCTAAATTGGTTTGGGCAATAAGCTGAAACAGACAACAATAACACTGGAGCATATTATTATACATGGAGATATATCCATTCCACTGTAGTCTGTAATCCTTGATTAAACACATCTTTCTACGCCAAAGTCTCCTGGTTCCATAGTGTAGGGATTGGTTCCTTGTTGTCGCCACCTTGTAACTCTCCAAAACTCTATTTTCAGAGCCTGTATTGCATCATCTTCCTGTCCATGGAACAGAAACAGGAAGTCTCTGTGCATTATTTGGAATGCAAATGCCAATATTCCTGGAACCAGCTCTAAATGCACGTCCGCATATAATATGTAAACAAAGAACATATCAGGAGATTTATATTGTTCATAACCTGCAGACAAACAGTGGTAGTTGCTCAATTATTCCTGGAGATAATTATATATTAGGTGCTATAAAGGGGGAGGGGTCACAAATTGCAGACAGAGAGGGGTGGTGCTTTTCCCCCCCTTGGTTTCTCCCCTGCACAGTAAAAATTACCTGTGACAATACCTAAACCTAGCTGGTAATAGAATTTCAGAGAAACTGGTCACATGCGTTTTCAAAGACATGTTTAGCTGCTGGCAGCGTCAAGACTTCTCCCACATCAGCAGTCCTAACACTACATAATGGCAGTGCCCACATAGGGCCATGTGATTTGTCTACAGGCCTCATATGTTGTGCCAAATGGAGTAAATAAGCAAAGATGTAAGTGGCCACATCTGTAGCATGCATTTTATTAGTCTGAGTGGACATACTGTATACTAAGTAATCTTGCTTCCTTTGCTTCTGCACGTGCGGCACATTAAACACATACTGCACCTGAAAAAGCCCTTGGATTTGTTCCTTGTTAGCATTTTCAGTGCTAATACCACACTGCTAACTAGATTATCACTTAGATTATGGGCCTTCCTGGCCTAATTAGAGGTTTTGTAATTGTTTTAATATTTTGACAGCCTGTAAAGGCTTTTTGGATGTAAAGTACATGTGGACTTTTTATGTATAAAAATAAAAACATTTTTTATAAATCATATTTTTTGGGACTCCAGAAACTTATCTTTCATCGTCCATGTTGGAGAATCTGAAATTGATGCAAAAAGAGACAACCATTCGGTGGCGATATCATGGATTAAATAAACCTTTTGGTGCATATAGGAAAATGTGTCCTTGGTGAGTGGTTTTCCTATTCCGTGTTTGTACCATTCGAGCAGAGAAAACAACAGGAAAAAAAGAAACCTTGATGGGTACGCAGTTGGGGTGAAATTGTAGGTTCCTTTTGCAGTAATGAAAGATTGGTGTATACTATTGGATAATCCTGTTTCCTGTTGCTTCCCATTTATATTGATATACACAGGACATCATAATCAAGATTTCTGTGGAGTTCTAGCAGCTCTTGAGGACCACTCTTTTTTATTGTGTAGATGCTTGCTGGGTGTTGGTGCTGGGGGTTGAGCAGAGGACAGGCAACAGAAGTTCTGCTAATGTTTCCAGTGTTGGGGAACTTCATTCATCAATGAACTGCGAAGGTTGTAAAAAAAATTGTGAAGATGAAATGTAATATATTTATTTAACACCCTTTTATTTTTTTTATTACAGTTCCCTACAACTACTGAGGAATATTAGGCTTTTCCAAAGAATTTGAGGAACAATGGTATTTTCCAAACTGTGAAGAAGCTATAGGGGGGTATTCAATTAGATCTGTTTTTTGCCCAGGTGAAAAAATGGGACTCTTCACTGTTTTTAGGGCAATTGGATATTCAAAATATTCAATAGCAGGGCCGTTTTACGCCTAGGCAAAAAATTCAGCAGGATCAAAAAAACATGTTGGTTGGCAAATCCACATGTTTTCTCACCTCTGCTGGCGAAAACATGGGCAGTTTCCACTGATTTTGAGGCATTTTTCATCCATGCCTTTTCACAAACGGGCAAAAATGGGCCGCAATTGAATAGGCACAGGGGCGAATTCAATAGCTCTGAGATTACCGGAGCTAATTGAATACCCCCATAGACAGCCAACACATCTGTATTATGCCATTAGGTAATTGTGGCTCCTTTTTTTATAATTATAAGGACTTCTTTAGTATTGTTTTAATGGCCATTGCCAATGCAAGATACAAATTCATCTTTGTGAACAATGGAAAAAATGGGATAGTGTCAAACTGTGGTGCTTTGGAAAAGACTGTGGAGGTCATTCCGAGTTGTTCGCTCACTAGCAGTTTTTAGCAGCCATGCAAAGTATTGTCGCCGCCCACCAGGGAGTGTATTTTTGCTTTGCTGAAGTGCAAACGCTTGTGCAGCAGAGCGCCTGCAAAAATATTGATTGATTCTAACGTTGGAGGGACGGCTTTTGACGTCACACACCTGCCCAGCGTTCGCCCAGCCACGCCTGCATTTTCCCTGGCACGCCTACGTTTTTCCAAACACTACCTGAAAATGGTCAGTTGCCACCCAGAAACGCCCCCTTCCTCTCAATCTTCTTGCGGCCGACAGTGCGACTGAAAATGTCGCTAGAACCTGTGCAAAACCACAAAGCTCTTTGTACCCTTACGTTGCATGTGCGCATTGCGGTGCATACGCATGCGCAGATTAGCAATTTTTTACACTGATCACTACCCAGCGAATAACGGTAGCTAGAGATCAACTCGGAATGATCCCCTGTGTTCCATGAGAGGTTAAAAATCAATGGACTGAATTTACCTGAACGTACCCAGAATACATATGGCCTAAACTCTTTGTTTGTTTCTGATGAGGCATTTGCATTACATGCTAATGTTGTCAAACCATATCCACAAAGGGTTGGAGAGTGGTAGAGAATGCTTTTGGGATACTGAGCAACAAATTTAGAATTTTCCATACGGCCATTCATTTACGGTTAGTCAAAATCGACAAAGTAGTTATGGCCTGTTGTGTCCTGCACAACTATTTACATAATTAAACACATACAGCACGTGTCTCACTTTTTACAATGGATCACAGTGAATCTGATGAGGAAGCAGTAATTTTAACACCACTGGAGACCAGTCTTGGTAGAACTGCCAGTGTATGTGCTAAATTGACCAGGGAAGAGTATTTGCAGTACTTTAATGGTGTAAGTGTAGGTGTCATGGCAGGATGCCATGATATAATAAACTGTGTTTATCATATGCTACCTTAACATTTCTATAAACATCTTACCTTTATATTTCTATTGTGATATTTTATTATGTTTTGACTAAAAATACAGTTTTGAAACTTATGTGTTTGATAATGCCATCCATAAGGGCAGCACTTCAGTAATCCAATTTCTGGAGCAAGTTGGAATTTAAACAAGAATCTGGGAAGACTCTCAGTCCAGAGGAGGTGAATGTTTCTTCTGAAGCCAAGTTAAACCAATAATAACCCAAATTATGGCTTTGGCAATGACCAGTAAGGAAATGACTTCAGAAAGGAGCACTCCAGTAGTTAACCAAAATGGCAATGTCTGGTATTGAATGGTAGCCACTGGAGTTCTATTTGAATCAATAAATAAGAGGAAGCTGGGCATTGGTTCAGCAACGGTGGATGAATCCAAGTAGCAGAGACGAAATTGTCATCAATTCCAAAATCAACAAAAGTGGGTAAGTAGAATGGTTTTGCTGGATACTTAATTGTGACTTATATAGAGTAATCCTATTTCTTAGGAAAATTTAGAGAGTGAGAGGTATCTCCTAATTTGTCCTCTCCAACATCAATTAGGATTGAGCATTTACTGAACACTTTATTACAATCAAATATGAGAAATCTCATTCACATTCTTCTGGGATTAACCAAGAATGACTCAGCTACATACTGTAAGTATGTCAGAAGCCAATAGTGGAGCTTGAAAATATTAAGATTGGAATATCCTATGTTCAATGTGTTCTCCCTATCTCCTGCACCCTTTCACGGAATTGGACGTCCATTTTATTGCACAATAAGATGACTTTGTCCAGTGAAGCATCTAAATCTCGTGTAGCTAATTTATCTTTTATCATGTCAGATATGTAGGACTTGCCAACCAAGGCCTCATTTTTCTACAAGAGTTCAGATGACAGGGTATGAACTAGATGACATATTGTCCAAAAGTGTGTGAGCCTTGATGAAGGTGAAGGATGTCTGAAGCAGAGGAAGGTGATTGACCTGGTTCTTAATAAATCCTTCAAAATGCAAGCAGAAAGTTTAAATAATTTTGCAGCATTGCAGCAAGGGATCGGCCTGAGATAAGTAAAATTATTTATGCTACCAGCAGAGATTGCAGCCCCAGGGCTGCAGCACCGACCACATATTGCAAGGGGGAAGTGCTTAACACATATAATCATACTTATTATGATGTATGTAATATATGTGCTGGCTTGATCCCCCACGAATCTGCAGCACTGTGTTCATAAGGTGGTGTGTGGCACTTTGGACTTAATATAAGGCATCATAATCCATCTGAGCCCACCCCAAGACTCTCATTGGCTAGGTTCAGACAGTGGGCTTAGAAGGAGTGTGATGCCTTATGCTGAGTTTCAGGTGCCACACGCAGAGAGCTGCCGATATCTGGCGAACAAGCCAGCACATATATTACATACATCATAACATGTATGTTTATATGTGCTAGTCAGTTCCTCCTGGACTATGTGGTCAGTGCGGCAACCCAGTGGCTGCAGCCACCACTGTATGCATCCTTGGTCTTGTCAATGGGGAAGTTACCTGGCTGGAGTTCAAACTGGATTTCACACTGATTTAGGAACCCATGATAGGCTTATGAGTTCGATAATACTTCAGATGTGTTGAAATACAGAAGTAGTTCCTGAAGAAACCGGTGGATCAGTAGGCAACTAGTGACATAGATAGCAGCAGTAATTGGTAGTTATTATTGGTAAATAGATCCTTAAATTCTTCCCAGGCTCTGTGCTGCTCTGATAAGCTTTAATACACCAAACAAGTAGCAGAATCTCTTGCTGTGTATTGGACATGGCAGTGCCTTTCTCTACTGCCACTTTCCTAAATATCTCCCAATCCTGTGATTCTGATGCCAAAGCACAAATTTCTGAATGTTTATATTTCAATTGCTCGGATCCTCACAGCTGGGGGTTGTTGGGAATTATACTGGCATTTGTTGAAAATAATACTGTAGTTTTAAAAATTCAAGACTATTACATTGCCCTCTACTGCCAGTAATGCCACCCATCATTTTAGTCAACTCCGTGCATCTATCCTCCTCATCTAGTAAGTGTTGGCTCAAGGGATTACACTAATATTTAGATAAATTGTTTTTATGATGTGAATAGCAATGAACTGCAAAGTGTCTTTTATATCTTTTTCGCAAAACAAACATATTTTGAATCATGCATCACGCTATAAACAAAATACAGTACAATTGGATAAATAAACTTACTGACAATTCTTATAAGTAGAAGTAACGGATTGACACTTACTTTTGACATTTTCACATATTGCAGATGCACAGGCTCACAATGATTTTGCAGTTCCATTGATCCTTAGTACACAGCTCATTTACATGAAGGTTTAGTCTCTGGCTGTAATGATGCTGCTCTAGGGATATGAACAGCTAGTGAATTTGTTAGAAATCAATTACTGAGAGTGTTTTGAAATCATTTTCAGCTTTTGAATCCAATTTCCAAGAATTCATTTTCTGCTCAACAGATATTTTCACCTGTTTGCAACTTATAAAGTCTTACGTGGGCTATTTAGCAATGTCTTTCTAAAATATTCCATTGGATAACATTGTTTAAAGCTTTCAGTACAATGGATGAGTGACAAGGTTAGTGTCACATTTGACCACATATATCAGTACATGTAAGTGCCTCTTTGTACGATTGAAAAAACACTGCACACACAGGCCGATAATGGTTACCTTACCTTTGCAAAATAATGAACCAATCAATTTTGATTGGGTTATTATTGGGCTTTAAGCACATTTTGAACTCATAGATACTGCAATGTCAGTTCAATTGACTGATATACTGTAGCTGTGTGCGTGTATTACTTAAGCACGTGTGTTTGTATTACTTATGCATGTGACATACATACACAGGTATTGAATAGACTAACCCAGCTAAAGTGCTTGTGTTTATTATTTATCCTTTTATGTATCTTACTTTATTGCTTGGTTTTGTCTTCTATCAATCGGCCTAATTCAGTGTTCTGAGTTGCATGGCACAAGTACCAATGTTCGATTCTTAGCGCATGCGCCAGATCCGTACTGGGAGGTGACAGGTGGTAGGTAGCTTTGTGGATGCACTTATGGTCTGTATTATGGGTATGTTATAGGAGAGTTGTATGTGTGTCACTAAAGTAGTTGCAAACACAGATGCATAATCAGTCACATTTAATTTGTCCATTTTAAAAAAAAATCTGAGCAAAGTAGGCATAGTACGTCTGGTATATAAAATTATGATGCAATTTTTGATTGGAATATGCCACTAGATGAGGCTATAGATGACATCAGAAGAAGCTTTTCAGATAGGGAGCCACTTGAAAATCCTTGCAGAACACCAAAATGGAGGCCATTAAAAATGTGCACCAACAATTCCCTGAAATTGTCTATATCTCAGCTTCTATCCTTATGCTTTACAGTAAATTTTAGTGTTTTTTTTTCAAAAGCTAATTTTAATTGGAAACTTTTTACTTTTTTCCCTAACCCTTAAGGTTTTTGCACAGTTTAAAAAAAAAATGAAAATTTTATATTTTTCAAAGAAGTTATTGTCAAATAACTTCTATATAATTTAAAATGTCACTTTTGTACCTCAGAACACACAATGAGCATGGTTTCAGCTTTAAATTGATACCAAGAAGGTTCCGTTTTGATAAGTAGCTTCTTCGGAAATCATGGGTGAATGGGGATCATTCCGACCCGTTTGCACGCAGCGGTTTGTCGCTGCGGTGCGAACGGGTCTGGAATGCGCATGCGCAGTGGCCGCACTGCACACGTGCGTCATTGCCTGGCAACAGGGGTCGCTGGGTTACATCGCGTTCAACAAAGAAAGCGGTCGCAGAGCTGACTGCAAGAAGATTGACAGAAAGAAGGCGTTCCTGGGCGTCTTCGGACCTTTGCCTGCTGTTGTCGGGGAGTAGAGAAGAAAACGCAGGCGTGTCCAGGAGAATGGAGGGCGGATGTCTGATGTCAAAGCATGCTCCAGCATCGCAGAGATCGTCGCACAGGGTAAGTATGTCCAGGGCTAGTCTTGTTCTGCTTGAAAAATGTTTAGCTTAGCAGGGCTGCACAAGCGATTGCAGCCCTGCAAAGCTAAAATACACTCCCCCATAGGCGTGGACTAGTTGATCGCAGCAGCAGCAAAAAGTTGCTGGCTGTGATCAACTCGGAATGACCACCAATATTGCGATTCCCAGGATAAGTGATATGGGCCTTTTCCAAGAAATTCTTGTATCCCAGCTCATTATAGTCATATTTACATTTTTTTTCATTTTTTTTTTAAAACTATAGCTTAAGCTTACATGTTACATGTTAGCTTTGACCCTCCATGTCCTGATGTCATGGAGCCTTATTCAGACCTGATCGCATCAGCAAAATTGTTCTCTAATAGGCAAAACCAGGTACACTGCAGGTGGAGCATAACATGTGCAGATAGATTTATATTTGGTGGGTTATATTGTTTCTGTGCAGGGTAAATACTGGCAGCTTTATTTTTACACTGCAGTTTAGATTTCTTATTTTATTTATTTATTAACAGCTTCTTATATAGTACAGCATATTCTGTTGCGCTTTACAATTAGAACAACAGTAATAGAACAAAACTGGCGAAGCACAGATAGACATAGAGGTAGGAAGGCCCTGCAAGCAAGCTTACAATCTATAAGGAAATAGGCATTGATACACAAGGATTGATGCTACGTATTGCATAATGGTCCACTAGATTGCTAGGTTCTTAATGGGTAATGGAGGAGAGCATGCAGGTGATAAGATTGTGATCTGAGAGAGGGAAAGAAGTTTTAGTAAGTTCAGAAACAGAGCATAGTCTGGTGAATACAAGATCAAGGCAGTGGCTCTCCTGATGAGTAGGGGAGTCAGTCCATTGGTAGAGGCCAAGAGAGGAGGTTAGAGAGAGTAGTTTAGAGGCATGGGGAGATTGTGTCAATAGAGATATTGAAATTGCCCATAATGATGGTGGAGATGTTAGAGGATAAAAAGTGAGTGAGCCAAGCATAAAAATCTTCCAGAAACTTTTTGGGTTGCCCAGGTGGGTGATAGATAGCTGCAACACGCAGAGAGAGAAAGGAGTGGAAATCCTAGTAGAGTGTACTTCAAATAATGTAAATGTGAGTGAGGGAACAGGTGGTAAAATGGTGTGTGTAAGATTTGGACAGTAATATTCCAACCCCACCTCCTTTACTGTTACCAGGCCTGGGGGTGTGTGTGAAGTGGAGGCCACCATGTGACAGTGCTGCAGGGAAGGCAGTGTCTGATTGTGTGAGCCATGTTTCTGTTATAGCTAGCATATTGAGTTTTTTTGCAATGAAAAGGTCATGAATAGATGTTAATTTGTTGCAAACAGAGCGTGCATTCCATAAAACACATTTTAGTGAAATGGAGGGAGATGGTAGACATGTGATGTAGATAAGGTTTGTTGGATTTATATTACATTGTGAATCAGCTGAATGCGAGCGTGATATGTGGATGGGACCTGAATTGGGGATATGTCACCAGCTAGTAGAAGCAGAAGAATAGAGAGATAGGTATAGTTGGGGGAGGTGTGTGATAGTTTCTTATGGTGACAGGTTGAGGATATTACAGTTAGTGTACATAGATAGGCTAAAATCTCATGAGTGTTAATAAGAGGGGAGTTGATTAATGAGGCTGCAATGTCTACAGAGTAATGAATAACAGGAATAGTGGAGGATGATGGCATTTTAGAGAGGATACCATGAAGTGCTATTAGGAAAAACAGTTTGTGGAACATGGTGTTTTTAAAAACAAAAGTATAGATAGGTAAGTGCATAAGGAAAATGCAAGTTAAATGGTGAAACTACCTGGATTCCAATGTTTTTCAATGTTTGTTCAACTGTTTGTTTAACTGTTCTTTTAAAAATGTCTTAACTTTGTAATTTCCAAACTTTGTATATTTCCAAACTCAGACAACTGCCCCATAACTAGATTTTAGTTTGAACACATCCCACCCAAATCTACCTCTCCCTACACATTTTATATCTACCCCACCTGCATTCACATGATTTTTCCCATTAAAGGGGTGTACTACGATTCACCGGCACTCGGGATCCTGGCACCCAGCATTCCAGCACTCGGATCCCAACCACCGGAATGCCAGCAGCGGTGTGAATGCAAAATAGCCCCTTGTGGGCTTGCTGCGCTCGCCATGCTGTGGGCACAGTGGCGCACTACGCACACTACGCTATTTATTCTCCCTCCAGGTGTGTCGTGGACACCCCAAGATGGAGACTAGTTGTCGGTATCCCGGCTGTCGGGATCCCAGCACCGGTATGCAGAGCACCAGGTGATCGAGTGCCTCCCTATTAAAAAATTATTTTGCTGTTGCGATCAGGTCTGAATTAGACCCATATACTGAACCAAATGTTGCATTTGTATATGCGAAAGATCTACAGGTAAAGACTTTCCCAACCTTATACATGGCAAAATCACTTTTTTGGTGCTCGCTACAAGACACTATCAGAAACGTCTAGTAGATACAGTAGCTGAAGTGCCTCTTGGTTTTGATTTGTAAAAGCTAAATTAGGGAGAAAGAATTGAGGAAACATTAAGAAAAAACAAAGCAGGTTGACATGAAAAGTGTGCACTAAGGGGGTCATTCTGAGTTGTTATCTCGTTATTTTTTCCCGCTACGGAGCGATTAGTCACAAACTGCGCATGCACAATGTTCGCAGTGCGCCTGCGCCAAGTAAATTAGCACAAAAGTTTGGTATTTTACTCACAGGCTAATGAGGATTTTTCATCGTTCTGGTGATCGGAGTGTGATTGACAGGAAGTGGGTGTTTCTGGGCTGATACTTGCCGTTTTATGGGAGTGTGCGGAAAAACGCTGGCATTTCTTGGAAAAACGCGCGAGTGCCTAAGAAACGGGGGAGTGTCTGGGCGAATGCTGGGTGTGTTTGTGACATCAAACCAGGAACGAAACTGACTGAACTGATCGCAGTGTAGGAGTAAGTCTGGAGCTACTCAGAAACTGCTAAGAAATTTCTAATCGCAATTCTGCTAATCTTTTGTTTCAATTCTGCTAAGCTAAGATACACTCCCAGAGGGCGGCGGCTTAGCGTGTGCAATGCTGCTAAAAGCAGCTAGCCAGCGAACAACTCGGAATGAGGGCCTAAACTTCAATAAAACACAACTTAACATGGCAAAAAAACAAAACTTTCCTCTTCATTGCCAAATGTGTCACACAAGTTTAATAGTGCAGATAATCCTTCTGAAGTAGATAGTAAAAATCCACGGTTTACCTCTTAAACAACATCATCTATTCAAATTAAATATGTTTTTATATGTAGGAAAAAAGGTAGTATTCAGAGACCTCTTTTGAAGGTTGCTTCTCTGCAAAATGAAAAACTTAAAAGATGTGCAAATGTTACCAATAACATAGACCTAAAAGCAGTCCTTGGAGGTGAAGATTAAGTTGCTCAAGTGCTACACAAAACTGACAAGTTGTCTAAGAATATCAAGTCAGCTCTACATGTGAGAGTAACGCATTTGCTTCTGTTGCATGCTTTATAGGAGAGAAATTGCAGGACTCTAAATCAGATAATACTGAAATTGTATTCAAAATTTCTCAATTAACAGCAATTTATACAAACAGCCTTGTAAATCTTCTGGAAGTGGAAAGTGATGACTATCAAGTACATATCCAGTACTAGCCATCTGCTGAGAGAATTGTCGACCACTTTCTAGAACTTAAAGCTCAACTTTCAGGCAGAGAATACTTCCTTTATCATGATGGTGCTAACTTTTTTAAAGATGTTCATTCTGAAAACTTTGACAATGATGCTGTGGCATGGGAAAGATTTATTAAACAAATTAAGACATCACAGACACAAGCATTACTTTTGATGGTCATTTGAAAGAGGATCAACAGGCTGCAAGCGTTCCTCCAGCTCTTCTGTCATTAGTTAATTATATACTGTATGTCTATGCCTCAGCAGAGAACAAAAGCAACTCAGCCCCAGCATTGACTATCAGTCAATTAAAAGTTTTCAACCACGTGAAATATTTCCACAAGTCAATACTATTCACCATAAGAAAAATCATGAACCACCACTTCCACTCTATATAGGTCTATCAGTATATGGAAGAACACTGAACTATACAATATTCAAAACAATGCACAAAGAGAACTCTCCACAACAGAAAGAAGCAGATGGAAAGACTGCCCTGCATGCTAAAGATAGTAATGGAGCAAAGAAAATTGTAATTTATACAGTATATGACTCTCAAAAGTGTTTGTCTTCAGGAGTTATGGGTGTTCCACAAGAGTCAATTCTGGAGAAGTTTGATGTTTTACTTTACTGCACAGGAGGCGAATAATTCTCAGTTAATCATGAGGGGCAGCTCCTCTCTACTTTAATTAGTCAAATTCTTCAAAGTTTGCCACCAACTAAAGAGGCATTAAGGCAGCATTGTCTCTGTTCAGCATATCAGGCAGGACAAGTCTCAGTAGAAGAACATTCCAGAGCCAGAAGGATAGGGATGGTCCATGGTTGAAGGGGAGTGTACACTGGTCTTGTGATCTCTGCCCTCTATTTGGGTATCTTGCAGAGAACTGGTTAAGTGCCGATGTACTGTCGAATGTCATACATGTTGCTCCTGCTCGAAGAACAATGGGGCACATGTATTAAGCCTGGAGATGGCATAAGGAAGTGATAAACCAGTGATAAATACAAGGTGATAAATGCACCAGCCAATCAGCTCCTAACTGATAATTTACATATTTGAGCTGATTGGCTGGTGTGTTTATCACCTTGCACTTATCGCTGGTTTATCACTTCCTTATGCCTTCTCCAGGTTAACACATCTGCCCCATTGTTCCTTGCACGCTACTTTGCTGAAACTGCAGTGAGGGTCAAAAATATGGCAACACATACAATAAGAGGTATGAGCTCAATTAATAATTATTCATTTTATATGATACTAGAATAATATCCTCTACGTATCTGAAAAATAATTACTTTGTTACAGGAATGATCCAGATAATGAGGATGGAGAGGTTGTTTACAGGGGTGTGGTATGCGTGACAGACGGTGAGGAGATCGCCGGTCAGCATACTGACAATGGTATCCCAGCAACGTAATGTCGGTGGGGGCAAATGCAACAAGCCCATTGCATGCTCCCTGCGCCTGCCATACTGCGGGCTCGCTGTGCCTGCCATACTGCGGTCACCACAGATTCTATTCACACTCTATGGGTGTCGTGGACACCCACAAGTGGGCATAGTCCCTGTTGGTCAGCATGCTGACCATCGGGATTGTGAGGATTCGGGATGTAGGGGGAGGTATTGTGACCGGCAGTCTCCTGACTGCTGGTCACATAACTACATTCCATTTACAGTCAAAGAGGAAGCCCAAAGCAATTTAAATAATTTGCAGGAAGATTTCTAAAAATGTTATTCTTTTTGTAGATATTTACCATTTCATATAATAATCAAAGTTAAATTAAAAGTGTCATATAATAAAAAAAAGTGTTTTTTTATTTTATTTTACACTTTGTGCCAAAAGATGTAAAGAAATTTTGAAAACCCTTAAGGATTTAGGAAAAAATTGTTACAAATACTTTACACTTGAAATATCTTGCCCACATTTCTAGGAAATGGCTTAATTGCTTTTTCTTGGGAACAGCAATAATTGCCCATGATTTCCAAAGAAGTTTCTCATCAAAACATAACTTTCTTGGTATAAATGGAAAGCTGAAACAATGCTCATTTTGCCCTCTGAGGTAAAAAAGTGCTATTGTGAATTATAGAAAAGTTATTTGACAATAACTTCTTTGAAAATTATTAAATTTTCAGTTTTTATTATTTGTGCAGAAAGGTTTAGGAAAAAAAGTGTAATCTTTAATGGCTGCCGTTTTGGTGTTCTACATGGATCAAAAAGTGCAAAACCACTGAGCAATACCACTGAGATGTGTAACATTGTCCCTACCAGAACGGGGAGAAAAAACTCCCCACTCTGGCGATCCCTGTCAGGTTCACCTCACGGTTGGCTTTGTTGCACATATGCAATTTCTCGAAAAATCTCCCATGAGCATCTGGACCCCAAAAGCGACCGCAGTTTAGTACACATACTAACAGGTAATCCTTCCCAATAGGGAAAATAGCTTTAAGCCACAAAAGTGTGCTTATATTTCTTTTTTTATACATCCGAATGATTTTTGCCTACATTATCTGCATTCATATATGCTTGGTTGTAAGAAAATATAAAAGTTTAATTTCCCCTGATTAGAATTTAATACTGGAGTGCCAAGTTAGATTCATGGGCTTCAAATGGCCTACAGCCCCATTGATTACTATGGGAGCCAGCAGCGTTGCAAATGATCGTGGCATGCTGTGCTGCATTCACCTTATGGTCCACCTACAGTACGCTAATATATGCAGCAAAGCTGTAGCAGGACACATCTGTATTAATTAGAGACATGCAGTTCTCCAGAAATCCAAATCTACCTGAGTTTTGTGGTGAACCAAAATATGAATATGAACCAAAACACTTGAGGGTGGTTTTGCCAAAACGAAAACACGATGAAGAATTAGAATCAAAACTAAAACACGGGGGTCCCTTGGAGCAGTGCTGTGGGTATCCACTTTATAGGGTGACAGTCAAAAGGTCGCCAGTCAATACGTCAATACCAAATAGTCGACAAGCATTTGCTCAACATGGTCAAAAGGTCGAAATAGTTGACATGACAATGGTCGACACAAAAAGGTCGACATGAGAAGTTTTTTTTTTTTTTATTCAACTTTTTTATACTTTACCATCCATGTGGTCTATGATTGGGAATAGTAACCTGTGCTGATTGCAGCAGCAGTGGAGCAAAAGCACTTTGTCTGAAGCATGGCGAGCAAAGCGAGTCATGCAAGGGGATGCAGTACACTAATTGTTGTTCCACCTGCTGAAAGGTAAAATGTGAACCCATTAAATAAACTAAAAAATTCATGTCAACTTTTTCATGCATCGACCATTTCAGTGTCAACCTTTTGATCCTGTCAACCTTTTTACCATGTCAACATTTTGCATGTCAGCCATCTGTGTCAGCCTAGATATTGTTGACCTTTTAACTGTCAACCCATTGACCCATAACCATGCTGTGCCCCCATGGCAACTGGGCCTCTGGCAGCTGCTATCCTGGTAGTGAAGTAATGGAAATGCACTGCTTCTGTGATAGTGCGGCGTCATGTAAGCTTATATGAGTGATGCCAGAGGATATATACCCAGAAACATCAGTAAATTGAGGGATGGCATAGCCAAGAAAAAGTAATAAATCATAAAATAAATAAAATTATATTTTGCACATTTATTTAATCAATTCCACAGGGTAGTTACATCAATAATTCTATCAATAAAATTAGTGTAATAAAAATAGCTAAAGCTAGAAAACCATTTTGAGCTAATTTTATCATTCAGTCATTGGAGTGCATTTTTCATTTTAACAGGTTGAAACAAATTGTAGTAAATCAGTAATCCATTAAATAACAAACAAAACAATAATAGTTGATGGATGCCCAAGTAACACTTGCCTTGCATTTTCAGTTTAGCATCGTTGACTGGTCCCATATGGTTGTAATATATGCTTCTCTTGAAAATGCTTTCTAATGGGACATAAAAAGCGCAGTGACTGTGGTACCCCCAACTGCTGCCGCCTGTTTTAGTAATCTGCGCACAGCAGCAGATCATTCCTGAAAGCAACTGAAACGCCAATAAATGTGCTGCTTTTTTTTCAACTACTGAAGCAAGTATTATTAAATCACTGAGCAAGATGACTATTCTATTTGCAAACAAAGCAAATAACACAAACATGAGAATTTTTGTGTGTGTGTGTGTGTGTGTGTGTGTGTATATATATAGATATAGATATAGATATAGATATATATTGTGTTACTTTTAAATAAAAGGTTAAACAATAATAAAAAAAAGAATATAAATGTGAAAGAGTTAAAATAGACATGTTAGGGGTATAAAGCAAACTGAGAAAAATGATACAGCAAAATGAAATACAATTCTTAGCTATCCATAATGCCATGTCAGAAAGATATTTCAAAGTCACTGGCTATGGGGGAGATTCTTGTGAGTCTGCCCAATGTTTTAAAATGGGCAAAAGTCCTTTCTGGTGCAAGTTCCTCCAACTGAAGAGTTTGTGATACTTCTTAAAAAGTCAGTGCTTTATTGAAGATTCAACATAAGTCATAAAATCACATCTGTGTCTTGATGGCAGCAGTCAAATACAGCACACATTAACTTTGCATTAACTTTTTATGCATTTGACAGGATGGCTGCCCACTTCTTCTGACAGTCTATGCCTATTTTTTTTTTGCTGCATAAAATCCCATACTTTTTCCTTTCAGAGTGCTAGCACTTAGTTTATTCGGAAACAAGTCAAAAAGTAGATCATAAATCTATACCAACTGTTTGCCACAATTTGTCCATCTCCCCAACTTTCTCTTGTGCCCTTCACAACCCATGTTGTTTCCTCTGCACCTTCTCTTGCCAAACCCTTCTTCTACAAAGTATACCTCTTCACCCCTTAGCTTCTTTCTTTTTTCCATTTCTAAGAGCAAAAAACAACATTCAGTTAAAAAAAATCTGTTCACAATAAGATGGCAATAGACATTTTTTCCACCAGCTATTTCTTAGATATGTCTCTGCCCACCAGCTTTGCCTAAAGGAAAAATGAAACTGCCAAAGGGTATTTGAGGATGAAGTCATCTATTGGGGTTCAGAGACAAAGACCTGGTAGACGATCTGGGGGACACAACACAAACTTCTCCTCTACTTAACTATAAAACTATTTAATTATGCAATGCTACAGCAGTTACACTCAACAAAACACAATTTCACATTAACTTATGCAAAACGTTGAAAGTTGCATATTGTATAAATTTGTATAAAACTTACATTCAATTAAACAATTAAGATATTCAAGTTCAGTTAATTTGTGAGATACCACTAACAGTACAGGTTGAGTACTATATCCAAAATGTTTGGGACCAGAAGTTATTTGGATATTAGATTTTTCTGTATTTGCATACCATAATGTAATATTGTATCTTTTGGGATGGAACCAAGTCTAAGCACAGAATGCATTTATGTTTCATATACACCTTATACACATAGCCACAAAATAAATTTTATACAATATTTTTTAAATTATTTTCTGCATTTAACAAAAGCTTGTGTACATGGAATCATCAGAAATCAACGGCTTTACTAAGTCATGCAAAAAAATCTTGTTTTTCGGAATAATCCCTTTTTCAGAATTTTGGATATGAGACTCAACTTCTATATACAATAAAGATAAGGTTCTTTCAGTGGGTGGTCTTCAGGTTGCCGAATGTTGGGATCCCGGTGCACAGTATACCGGCGCTGGAATCCCGACACCTGGCATACCGACAGATATTCTCCCTCATGGGGGTCCACGACCCCCCTGGAGGTAGTATAAATAGCGTGGCTCGCATAACGCGTCACCGTGCCCAAAGCGTGGTGAGCGCAGCAAGCCCGCAAGGGGCTCATTTGCACATGCCACGCTGTTGGTATGTTGGCGGTTGGGCTCCCAGCACCGGTATGTTGGTCGCCGGGAGACCGGCCGCCGGCATACCATACTACACTCCTTTCAGTAACTACAAATCAATGAACATTAATTAACAGAATGAAGATAAAACAAGTACTGTAGCTTACCTGAGAGGGGAAATGTGTGTGGCGGCCCAATGTTGTAGAAGAATATGCAGGCGGCACTCAGGAGTCTTGTGTGATGCTTATCTTTATTCAGATATCATCCAACATATGTTTCGGGCTGCAAGCCCGTTGTCAGGGATCAATCGTCTACACCAACTAGTAAAACCTATATACCCTTCTAGCACCTCCCCCCTTCCCCTGATTGCACTCACCTGTCCGCGCTGCTGATTGCTCCCACCGTACCTGATCCATTGGCTCATGGATGTCATCAGTCAGTGCAGCCCCAGGTCTGTCCAGACACTAGTAACTATGACGACCTGGCCAGCGTTACTGGTACAATTTGCTGCTTCAATGTTTCCTTACCAGGATGCTGTGCGGTGGAGTAGTCAGCTAGCGCAGTCATAGGTCAATGCAGTCAGCGGTAACCATAGTTATCTGTAATAACAACATGAAAACATAAACAAACATTAAAATCAAGTACAAAAAATGGTTAAAACATTCCCTATATATCCCTTATAGGTACAACATACATATATGGACTAGTGGATAACTTTTTACTTTTACTAGGACATACTGTATATAAGGCTATAGTGTATTCATGAATTAAGGAAAACAATGTAAACCTAATGTTTCATTTAAGCCCCTCGGGGATAGTGTTCCTAGTTTGTAAATCCAGCGGCTCTCCAGTTGTAGCAAACCTCTTCCTCTATTGCCTCCCCTTCTAAATGGTGGCACGTAGTCTATAATTTTACAACGAATGCTGGCTACACTGTGACCTGCTGTTGTGCAATGCCTCGCAACCGGCGGATCGCTATTGCCCTTAAAACAAGGTGCCTTACTCTCAAATGTGAGAGTTAAGCATATAACCAGTGATCCAGAAGCAGCACAGGTGGCATTAGATAAAATGACCTCAAATTTCCAACGACGGGGCTACAAGTCAGATGTCTTGAGACAAGCCAAATATAGAGTGGATCAATTATCCAGAAAGGACACCTTTAAATCCAGAGTAAAACCTGTTGCGGATACAAAGAACCCCTGGGTTACTAGATACACCAACAAAAGTGAATATCTGAAGAAGAGCATTAGAAAACTCTGGCCAATAGTCAACACAGATAAAGAATTGCCTACACTTAAATATGTACAGCTTATGCCAGCCTAAACAAGGGGGCACAACTTAAAAGATAGATTGGTGAAAGTCGATGTCACAGGCATGAACACTGATCCTAAACCTGAACATATTTTGACTAGAAAAATGGTTGCTATCGTTGTATAGGCTGCACCACATGCCGCTCTATATTAACTGGGGATCATATCAGACACCCTTATACAGGGGTAAAATTTCCTATTAAAAATGTGCTAACCTGTACCTCTAGATATGTCATCTACACTCTGTCTTGCAGATGTGGGTTATTCTACATGGGCAAGTCAGAGTGCCAATTCAGGGAACGCATGGCTAATCACTGCACAGTGATTAGAGCAGCTTTAGCTAATGGACATAGTGATTAGCCGGATATGAGCCATTGCGCCATGGCAGGTCGCAGTGTAGCCAGCATTCATTGTAAAATTATAGAACATGTGCCACCATTTAGAAGGGGAGGCAATAGGAGAAGAAGTTTGCTACAACTGGAGAGCTGCTGGATTTACCAACTAGGAACACTATCCCCGAATTAAACATTAGGCTTACATTGTTTTCTTTCATACATGAATATACTATAGCCTAGTAAAAGTCCTAGTAAAACTCAAGTGATCCACTAGTTCATATATGTATGTTGTACCTATAAGGGATATATCTTAGGGGCATTGCATGTCCGGGAATGTTTTAACCATTTTTTGTACTTGATTTTAAGATTTGTTTATGTTTATCATGTTGTTGCTACAGATAACTATGGTTACCACTGACTGCATTGAACTACGACCGCGCCAGCTGACTATGTCACCGCACACCTACGTCACCTGGTAATGAAACATTGAAGCAGCAAATTGTACCATCAGCACTGGTCTGGTTGTCATGGTTACTAGTGTCTGGATGGACCTTGGGCCGCACTGACTGATGACATCATTACTTAGCGCAATGAACCAATGGATCCGGCGCGGTGGGAGCGTTCAGCAGCATAGACAGGTGAGTGCAATCAGGGGAAGGGGGGAGGTGCTAGATGGGTATATAGGTTCCACTAGTTGGTGTACATGATTGATCATGTTGGATGATATCTGAATAAAGACAAGCATTACACAAGACTCCTGAGTGCCGCCTGCATATTCTTTTATATATACTGTGTATATATATATATATACATACCAGATCCGACACTCAGTGCATCCCACACAGTAACTTACTAGGTGCCCTCCGTGATGACCGTATTGCAGCGGCCCACTATAGAATCTCACCACTCGGCGGCACTCCGGACAGACAAATAAAGACTAGGAAGTCATCTTGAGTTAAATCGACGTTTCAGTGCTCGGCGGCACTTTTATCAAGATTCTCAGACAGCATAACAAACTAGTGTGTATTCACCATATAAATAGCATCAGTGAAACTGCATGCTGCACGTCAAGTCCCGCCCCACTCACAATCACCGAGGCGCCGGGCATGATTTGTTAAATGCACATTGCAATACTCATAGTGAAAAAAATAACAAACACAAAATACAAAAAATCATAAGGATGAAATAAAAAGAAATATGAAAAACAAAAAAATATAACAAGTGACAAGCACATAATCTGTATAACATTTGAATCAACCATTGTTTGTAACGTATAGATACGTAATAAGACACAGCATCTTTCAGGATACAATGCTTATCACTCAATCTCTATGCCAACCATAATGTATTTGCCATCTCAACAGCTATGTCTCATTAAAGAAAAGGGTTAGCCCAGCAGAAACAGAGCGAAAAAAGCCTGATCAAACTCCTTACAGGTAACAATGTAATCCTAAGGAATCGTTTAACCCTCGAGGGGAGAGTGTCCCTAACCTCTCAATCCACTGTGTCTCCTGTTGCAGCAACAGCTTCTTTCTATCACCTCCTCTACTAAGGACAGGTATATGATAGATCATCCTATACTTTATAGCTGTAATGCTATGTTTAGCTGTTGCATAGTGACGGGCCAGGGGCTGCTCACTAGTGCCTTTCAAGATTGCTGCCTTGATGGCAGATCTATGGAGCACCATCCTCTCCTTGAATTGGCGCTCCGTTTTACCAACATACTGCAAAGAACAGGGACAGGTTATCACATAGATCACATATTGGCTTGAACAGGTGAGGTGATTCCTAATAGATAACTTTTTACCAGAATAGGGGTGGTTAAATACAACGCCTGTTTGCAGAAAACCACAAGTAGTGCAATTCGGGCAACGAAAGCAGCCATGCCTTGGAGATCCCCAAAAAGATGTACCCCTCGTCCTATTGTCACCCATACCTGTAATATCCGTACAGACCAAAAAATTCTTAAGATTCTTACCCCTGCGATAGCAGGGCATCAATGTAGAATTGGACAAATTTAACTCGACATCAGTCTGTATAAGTGGCCATAGTTTCTTAGCAGTTTTGGTTACAAAAGGACTTAAATGAGTATACGTATTAGGCCATACAAAAGGTTTAGCAACATTTCTAGACTTCTTGCTACATTATAGCAATTTGTCAATGGGTACTGCTAGTGCTTTAAATTTCATTAGATCAAGATTCTTTGAACAATACCCCCTCTCCAAAAAAAATTTATACATCAAATCCACCTGAACTAATGCTTCAGTTCTGTTGCTGGAGATGCGCAACATCCTCAAATATTGACTGTATGGCAGGGAATCTTTAAGCGACTTAGGGTGGGCACTTGATGCCATCAACAAGTGCCCACTATGGATAAAAATAACTTGTTGATGGCATCAAGTGCTAAACATAGCAGGGACAGGCGGTGAGCTAAATAGCTCAGGAGGCACTGGCTGGCACCAGAGCTAGATTTACATGCAATATATGAGCCAAAGCGTACATCTGGGCATTATACACAGGTGCAGCAGTATAAACTCCTGGAAATTTGGTGAGTTTTGATCAGAGATGTGCGGAAAAGATAAGAAAGTGAGGCACTGCCTCACCTGCCATAGACTTTTTACTCCAGAGTTTTGGCTATAAAAATTATTAGAAAGAAGATATTTCAAACATATTCTTTGTATTTTTCATATACTTTATACAATCAAATCTCAGGCACAAACGTTAGTATGACAGGAAAGGCTCTGCCTCACCTGCCTCACCCCACCGCACGTCACTGAAACATAGCATTACAGCTATAAAGTATAGGATGATATACCCGTCCTTAGTAGAGGAGGTGATAGAAAGAAGCTGTTGCTGCAACATGAGACACAGTGGATTGAGAGGTTAAACGAATCTTTAGGATTACATTGTTACCTGTAAGGAGCTTGATTAGTCTTTTTTCGCTCTGTTTCTGCTGGGCTAACCCTTTTCTTTAATGAGACATAGCTGTTGAGATGGCAAATACATTATGGTTGGCATAGAGATTGAGTGATAAGCATTGTGTCCTGAAAGATGCTGTGTCTTATTACGTATCTATACGTTACAAACAATGGTTGATTCAAATGTTATACAGATTATGTGCTTGTCACTTGTTATATTTTTTTGGTTTTCAGATTTCTTTTTATTTCATCGTTATGATTTTTTGTATTTTGTGTTTGTTATTTTTTTCACTATGAGTATTGCAATGTGCGGTTAACAAAAATGTTTCTGATATTTTATTCAGCTGTGTCTGCGTATCACGCCCGGCGCCTCGGTGATTGTGAGTGGGGCGGTACTTGACGTGCAGCATGCAGTTTCACTGATGCTATTTATATGGTGAATACACACTAGTTTGTTATGCTGTCTGAGAATCTTGATAAAAGTGCCGCCGAGCACTGAACCGTCGATTTAACTCAAGATGACTTCCTAGTCTTTATTTGTCTGTCCGGAGCGCCACCGAGTGGGGAGATTATATATATATATATATATATATATATATATATACAATAGTGGACAGGATGGATGTCATCTGGTACCTCTCAGCCTGATGGTGCGCTGGGCACTGCTGATGGACAGTGCATTGGGGCCGTGTGATGGGACCCACCAGTGAATGCTGATTCTGCATGCTGCAGATTGCTGAATTTCCTGACCCACTGGCCGCTGTCACACAGCCTAGCTGGAGCCCTGCCAATTCACTGCAGACTCCGTCCCTGTAGACTGACTGAGAGTGCTTTCTGCATCTGTATGTAATTCTGTAAGGTGTGTGTGTGTGTGTGTGTGTGTGTGTGTGTGTGTGCATGTATATACAGTATGGATATACACACACAATGCTTGTATGTATGTATGTATGTATGTATATACATTCATACATGCACACATTCACACACACACACACATACACCATATTTATTTTCCCCTTTTCTAAGGGGAGTGGGGTCACCAACCTCCAACTTGCCTCCGGGCGAATGGGATGAATTTACGCACCTGACGTAAGACATCTTCCCGCCCCCCAATGAGCAGTGCTCCAATTGTTTGAAGGTTGTGTGCTATGTTTAAAAATGCATAATGTAAGGCTTATTTGTTATTAAGGGGGTATTTCTGATTGATCAGATCTGAACTACACATGCGTATGCACTGCACTGTGCCGGCGCGTCGCACGACTGCAATGGGGATCGCCGGTCAGCGATGGGATTGTGCGAAGGATCCATTGGAACGGGCATTCGCAAGGAGATTGACAGGAAGAGGGCATTTGTGGGTGATACCTGACCATTTTCAGGGAGTGTCTGGAAAAACGCAGGCTTTCCCAAGCATTTGAAGAGAGGGTGTCTGATGTCAAATCCGGTCCCAAACAGGCTGATGTGATCGCAGCGCTGAGTAAGTCCTGGGCTGTAGGCGGTGACTATCTGAACGCAGGGATGCAAAAATTGCTGTCTAGCTATCAGATCTGAATTACCCCCTTAGTTGGCATTGAAACAAACCAGTAGTGGATAACACTTGAGAACTCATCAACATATCATATAAGAAATGTTTGGGTTTTGTTTTTTGCTAATAAAAGGAGACTTCAGTACATTAAAAAATAAAAAAATCAATCTTCTGCAGCATGGATGCCTATGCATTTAGCTCCGCATAGAAATACATTTTCTAGTTTTATATGACCACTGTGTAAAACTATAAGCTACTGTTGGTATGGTCAGGGCCGCTATCAGGGGGGCGCTGGTGCACAACTGTCCCGGGGCCCGGCTCCTTGCCGCTGCCCGCTACTGAGAGCCCCAGCTCTAAGTATTGAAAATGTCCCTCCCAAAATTGACATAACAATGGAGCATAATATGGTGTCAGGCGCATTACTGTGCAGGGCTTAACATGGCGACAGGGGCATTACTGTGCAAGGCTTAATTTGGTGACAGGGGCATAACTGTGGGACATAATATGGTGTCAGGGGTATTACTGTGGGGAGTTAATATTTTGTCCGGGGAATTACTCTGGGGGCTGATTATGATGCAAGGGGCATAACTTTGTGGGGCATAATACAGTGTTGCTAAGAGTATGAGCACAGGATTTTATATATATATATATATATATATATATACAATCTTTTATATATTTTTTTTGGGGGGGCTGCCTATTTCGTCAGTCCCAGGCCCCACAATTTCTAATGGCAGCCCTGGGTATGGTCAGCTATTAATGATTAAGACGTAACATCAGAGCTGGTCCTAACCAATATGATGCCCTAGGCAATATTTTGGCTGGTACCCCCTAGCACCACCGCTAGTTCCGTCTCTGCACCCAGCACCATCACCCTGCACCCATAGCAATCCTCATTTTGGTGCTCCTACCCCCCCATATTTTAAATAGGAACAGTGCGCACATTTCAAAAAGAGCCCAAAAAGGGGTGTGTTCTTTCTGGGAAAGGGCATGGCCACACAATAGTACCCCTAATTCAACTTATGCCACACAGTACAGCACCCAATACACATAATGCCACACATCCATACATTAGTAATGCATTTATACACATAATACCACACAGTAATGCCCCTTACACATATGACACACATTATTAATGCCCTTATACGCATAATGAAACATATAATGTCCCTTTCACATATGCCCCACATTATTAATGTATTTATACACATGACACACATAATGCCCCTTACAGATATGCTGAACACTACTGCACAACCAACGCACCTGCACACAGTACTCACATGGCTGCTTAAAATGTGACCTCTGCATCTGCTTGGATACAGATGTGTCCTCATACATCTTGCAGCAATAAGCAATGCAGCAGGAAATGCCTGGCGTGAGTCAGCTGGCAGCTCTGCTAACGTCTGGCGCCTTTTCTTGATGAAAATGCATCTTATTTGCATTACTATGTGACTAGGATGCACAAACAGTTTCTGCTGGTTAAAATGATATGTGGCATGCCTATATTCTGTGTGCAACTGTGACTGTATCTGCATAATAAATGCTATGTTACAGTGATTTCCAGGAATACACTGTAAAGTAGCATTTCGTATGCAGATACAACTGCAGTCACACACAAATATAGGCATGCCGCATATCATTTTAATCAGCAGAATCTGCTTGTGCCCCTAGGCATTTGCCTAGTTTTCCTATGCCTAGGGCCGCATCTGCGTAACATGTATAGCAACCAGTGATGTTCGATGAGGTAATTGGCTGAGGAACACTGGTTAGAACCAGGGCTACTTTCTTGCTACAAACTTGAGTTTGAGATTACTAGAATAAGTTAAATGTTCACTTGTTCTTTCTTCATATCTATTGCTTTGATTAATGACCTTACGAAAGTGCTGGCAAAGGTTAATTTATTGCACTATCCCTTACATTCAAGGAAAACACATATGTTTTGATGCAGCTGAGACAAGCAATGTAATTACTTCTAGTATCAGCATTCTGCTTGTCATAGAGGAATCCTACTGTACTCTGAAAGCCTCTGAACTTGATGTGATTATTTTTAATGTAAAAAAGATACTTAAATACCAATGATTCACCAGGGGAACAGTGACATTATTACTGGCATATTTTCTGACATCTGCTCGGTTCAGTTCAATAGTTGAAAGAATATCCAAGTGGCCCTGATGCTATTACTGTTAATTAAACTACATTCTCTCCATTATGTGTTGGAATAAAAATTATAATTTGGAGAACTAAATTTCAACTTAAGCTTCATACTAATGAACCACCATCAATTGTTTTTAACCATGAAGATGCAGATTGTATTTTGTATCATACTGTATGTTAGGAGCTGAACTTCTCCTCTTGATCATTTTGCCCACACTTGCAGGATAAATCCATTGTTATACACCAGAAACCCTAAATGTCCTTACTGACAGTAAGTCAAGAATTTGCTCATCAGTTTAAAAAATAGATCAGTAAAATATATACATTTGATTGTACTGTACAATAATGGATACCCATACCAGGGACACTTTAAGAGAGGAGCCTCCTCCGTTCGGGCCCGGTCCTCTCTGCCAGCACTGAGAGTCAGAGCACTGCTCTGAGAGTCTGGGGGCTCAGACTCTACTGCCGCTGCGCCATTTTTCACAGTGATTTAACAGCGCTGCTGACGTTGGTGCGAGTATTCAAAAATTGTTGGCAGTGTGTGCGGTGTGGGCCCCCCTGTACTCAAGGGCCCGTGTGCACCCACACACACTGTACCTATTATAAATTCGCCAGTGACCGACCCATACCTATTTACAGTTTTATGTATCTTACAGTACCTTATGTTTTATTATGACTGGGAGGACAGAACAGTGGTGGGCAGCATTAGACTTAGGGGGTGATTCAGATCTGATTGCTCCTGTGCGTTTTTGCACAGTGGGCGATCAGCGATTGATTGTGCATGTGTATGCACTCCAATGCGCACGCGTATCAGTAAACAACAACAGGCATCGCCGGACGGCAAAAAATGCAATCACGCAGTCATTCGCATGATGATTGACAGGAAGAGGCCGTTCATGGGTGGTAACTGACCATTTTATGGGAGTGTCAGGGAAAAAATAAACGCAGGCGTTCCCAGGTGTTTTCAGGGAGGGTGTGTGATGTCAGCTCCGGCCATGATCAGCCTGTTCTCATCGCACTGTAGGAGTAAGTCCTGGGCTGTGCACACACTGCACACAGTGGAAAAATCATTTGATGGTGAGTGTGGTGTGAACAGATTTGCAGTTGTTCACTGACTGAGGAATTTTTTGCAGCTCGGCGTACACATGCTATCGCACACTTGCATGGCGAATATACACTCCCCTTGAGTGTCGACTAACAGAACGCAGCAACAAATTTAGCAGCCCAGCGATCAGTTCTGAATCACCCCCTTAGTACTGTAAGGACGTGTCACACCACACTATCTAACCACTTATAAGCTCAGTGCATATGGACCTCACCAGCTGACACTGAGCACTTTACTCATTAGCATTACAATCATATTACATGAAGTTATAACTGGAGGCAATCATGAGCCCGCCTGTTAGGATCCCGGCGATCACAATGCTGACGCCGGAATCCCGGCACCACAGGCTTTTCTCTCTCTGTGGGTGTCCATGACCATGCAAGCAGCGTGGTGAGCGCAGCAAGCCCACAAGGGGCTGTCTAGCGCTCAGCCCACTGTCGGCATACTAAAGGCCAGGATGCCGCTGTCGGTATCTTAAGAGCCGGCATCCCAACCACCAGTATATAGTATGTATTCCATCATAACCATCTATTTACTGTATATGCCTTCATTGATATGGTATCTGGTTAAATGGCCTACAGTAACCATGTCGACATTCATAAGGTTTACATCACAAAGTCAGCATCAGAATGACAACATGGTTGCAGGCACCAGGTCAAAATCTTCAAACTGTTGACAGGTTCATATTGTTGACAAGTGAAATGTCACCATTTGAAATCAGGACTGAGGATGCTGACAGTTAAAGTTAGAAATAGGCTGCAGGGGGAGGATAGGCTGTTCTGGTGGGAGGGGAGTTTAAGGTTAGGCACTAGGAGGAGGGATAGGCCTAGGGTTTAGGATAAGGGATGCAATGAGAAATACTCAATGGAACGTCGACCCTCAGATGCTTGCACTGGAACTGATCCCCACATGACTGCCAGGACCTGAAAGAAGCTAGAGCCACCGCTGCTGCTGCTGCTGCTGCCGAGACCTATAGACCACCAAGTGTGGTTTTTCAGCAGTTCATTAGGTCGACACTTTTTACTCCGTCAACATTCTCCCATCAACCTGATGACTGTCATACCTACATTACCTAATACATTAACATTTCTATTTGAACTGCAGCAGGAAAGTTTTGATTTTTATTATAAATATGCCAGTATTTAATTACATTTTTTTTTGTATTTAGTGTTTGAATGATTTACATTTTATATGGAAAATGCATTTATGAATATGTTTCTTGACAATATTCTCTCTTGTGTACTGTATATGACACTTAATTACATTATTATATTGTTTACAAAGAGGGTAATATGAATATAACATTCACTATTCACTACATTTCTTGACTTTCTCTACACTTTCATGGGTTTTAGTAAACATACTGTACTTGTAGTCAGGCACAAATGCTACTGTCTTTCAACTCAACATATGCAAATATGTTTGTTTGTTTTTGAATATGTCTTTTCCTGCATATATTAATTTGTTGCTCAAGTGTACTTTTGAATGAGCTTCAAAATGTACCATACCAATGCTTTGGTAGAAATAATTCTGCCTATAGCACAAAAGGATTGCAACCCCTAACACACATCACCACCCAACTAAGAGTTCCATTTAATAACAAATAATAACCCCTTTAGCATGTATTTCTGATGCTATAAGGGGTTATGACTACAATCCTATACTTAGCAAACAGTGATAAGCTTAGCTTACTGCTATGTCTGAGGAAATGCTTATGTCATTTATAAATGATGTAAGTGAAATGGCCAACAGTGGCGACAATTGGGACCTACTGTAGCAAAGAATTTCCGTCTCTGATGGCAATTACACATGTGCATTAGTCAGTAACCCATTGCTGCTACTACTAGGCTGCTATCCACATAGCCGAGGACACTGTGGAGGAGGGAGACACTGCTGAAACTCATTAGACAGGTAAGTTATGTTAAAAACCTGTGGCATATTTGTAAGTATCATAATTATACTAAACAATATATGCTGTCGAGAATTAGTATAATTATTAAATGCATAACTGTCCTGTCCATTTGTGGATTGCCTGTCACCAGTGGCAGATTTTATCTATGGGCTGCAGGACAGCAGCCCACCCCAGTAAAATCCTCCACCTTAGCTCATGGAGCCAGATGCAGTACGTGAGACTGCAATGGCTTCACTGTGACGGCAAGTGACTTCCTATTAGAGATGAGCGGGTTCGGTTTCTTTGAATCCGAACCCGCACGAACTTCACTTTTTTTTTCACGGGTCCGAGCGACTCGGATCTTCCCGCCTTGCTCGGTTAACCCGAGCGCGCCCGAACGTCATCATGACGCTGTCGGATTCTCGCGAGACTCGGATTCTATATAAGGAGCCGCGCGTCGCCGCCATTTTCACACGTGCATTGAGATTGATAGGGAGAGGACGTGGCTGGCGTCCTCTCCATTAGAATAGATTAGAAGAGAGAGAGAGAGAGAGAGATTGTGCAGACAGAGTTTACCACAGTGACCAGTGCAGTTGTTGTTAAGTTAACTTTTATTTAATATATCCGTTCTCTGCTATATCCGTTCTCTGCCTGAAAAAAACGATACACAGCAGTCACACAGTGTGACTCAGTCTGTGTGCACTCAGCTCAGCCCAGTGTGCTGCACATCAATGTATAAAAGCTTATAATAATTGTGGGGGAGACTGGGGAGCACTGCAGGTTGTTATAGCAGGAGCCAGGAGTACATAATATTATATTAATTTAAAATTAAACAGTGCACACTTTTGCTGCAGGAGTGCCACTGCCAGTGTGACTAGTGGTGACCAGTGCCTGACCACCAGTATAGTAGTATATTGTTGTATACTATCTCTTTATCAACCAGTCTATATTAGCAGCAGACACAGTACAGTGCGGTAGTTCACGGCTGTGGCTACCTCTGTGTCGGCAGTCGGCACTCGGCAGGCAGTCCGTCCATCCATAATTGTATAATTATATACCACCTAACCGTGGTATTTTTTTTTCTTTCTTTATACCGTCGTCATAGTCATACTAGTTGTTACGAGTATACTACTATCTCTTTATCAACCAGTGTACAGTGCGGTAGTTCACGGCTGTGGCTACCTCTGTGTCGGCAGTCGGCAGGCAGTCCGTCCATCCATAATTGTATTATTATAATATATACCACCTAACCGTGGTTTTTTTTTCATTCTTTATACCGTCATAGTGTCATACTAGTTGTTACGAGTATACTACTATCTCTTTATCAACCAGTGTACAGTGCGGTAGTTCACGGCTGTGGCTACCTCTGTGTCGGCAGTCGGCAGGCAGTCCGTCCATCCATAATTGTATTATAATATATACCACCTAACCGTGGTTTTTTTTTCATTCTTTATACCGTCATAGTGTCATACTAGTTGTTACGAGTATACTACTATCTCTTTATCAACCAGTGTACAGTGCGGTAGTTCACGGCTGTGGCTACCTCTGTGTCGGCAGTCGGCAGGCAGTCCGTCCATCCATAATTGTATTATAATATATACCACCTAACCGTGGTTTTTTTTTCATTCTTTATACCGTCATAGTCAGTCATACTAGTTGTTACGAGTATACTACTATCTCTTTATCAACCAGTGTACAGTGCGGTAGTTCACGGCTGTGGCTACCTCTGTGTCGGCACTCGGCAGGCAGTCCGTCCATCCATAATTGTATTATAATATATACCACCTAACCGTGGTTTTTTTTTCATTCTTTATACCGTCATAGTGTCATACTAGTTGTTACGAGTATACTACTATCTCTTTATCAACCAGTGTACAGTGCGGTAGTTCACGGCTGTGGCTACCTCTGTGTCGGCAGTCGGCAGGCAGTCCGTCCATCCATAATTGTATTATAATATATACCACCTAACCGTGGTTTTTTTTTCATTCTTTATACCGTCATAGTGTCATACTAGTTGTTACGAGTATACTACTATCTCTTTATCAACCAGTGTACAGTGCGGTAGTTCACGGCTGTGGCTACCTCTGTGTCGGCAGTCGGCAGGCAGTCCGTCCATCCATAATTGTATTATAATATATACCACCTAACCGTGGTTTTTTTTTCATTCTTTATACCGTCATAGTCAGTCATACTAGTTGTTACGAGTATACTACTATCTCTTTATCAACCAGTGTACAGTGCGGTAGTTCACGGCTGTGGCTACCTCTGTGTCGGAACTCGGCAGGCAGTCCGTCCATCCATAATTGTATTACAATATATACCACCTAACCGTGGTTTTTTTTTCATTCTTTATACCGTCATAGTCAGTCATACTAGTTGTTACGAGTATACTACTATCTCTTTATCAACCAGTGTACAGTGCGGTAGTTCACGGCTGTGGCTACCTCTGTGTCGGAACTCGGCAGGCAGTCCGTCCATCCATAATTGTATTACAATATATACCACCTAACCGTGGTTTTTTTTTCATTCTTTATACCGTCATAGTCAGTCATACTAGTTGTTACGAGTATACTACTATCTCTTTATCAACCAGTGTACAGTGCGGTAGTTCACGGCTGTGGCTACCTCTGTGTCGGAACTCGGCAGGCAGTCCGTCCATCCATAATTGTATTACATTATATACCACCTAACCGTGGTTTTTTTTTCATTCTTTATACCGTCATAGTCAGTCATACTAGTTGTTACGAGTATACTACTATCTCTTTATCAACCAGTGTACAGTGCGGTAGTTCACGGCTGTGGCTACCTCTGTGTCGGAACTCGGCAGGCAGTCCGTCCATCCATAATTGTATTACAATATATACCACCTAACCGTGGTTTTTTTTTCATTCTTTATACCGTCATAGTCAGTCATACTAGTTGTTACGAGTATACTACTATCTCTTTATCAACCAGTGTACAGTGCGGTAGTTCACGGCTGTGGCTACCTCTGTGTCGGAACTCGGCAGGCAGTCCGTCCATCCATAATTGTATTACAATATATACCACCTAACCGTGGTTTTTTTTTCATTCTTTATACCGTCATAGTGAGTCATACTAGTTGTTACGAGTATACTACTATCTCTTTATCAACCAGTGTACAGTGCGGTAGTTCACGGCTGTGGCTACCTCTGTGTCGGCACTCGGCAGGCAGTCCGTCCATCCATAATTGTATTACAATATATACCACCTAACCGTGGTTTTTTTATACCACCTAACCGTGGCAGTCCGTCCATAATTGTATACTAGTATCCAATCCATCCATCTCCATTGTTTACCTGAGGTGCCTTTTAGTTCTGCCTATAAAATATGGAGAACAAAAAAGTTGAGGTTCCAAAATTAGGGAAAGATCAAGATCCACTTCCACCTCGTGCTGAAGCTGCTGCCACTAGTCATGGCCGAGACGATGAAATGCCAGCAACGTCGTCTGCCAAGGCCGATGCCCAATGTCATAGTACAGAGCATGTCAAATCCAAAACACCAAATATCAGAAAAAAAGGACTCCAAAACCTTAAATAAAATTGTCGGAGGAGAAGCGTAAACTTGCCAATATGCCATTTACCACACGGAGTGGCAAGGAACGGCTGAGGCCCTGGCCTATGTTCATGGCTAGTGGTTCAGCTTCACATGAGGATGGAAGCACTCAGCCTCTCGCTAGAAAACTGAAAAGACTCAAGCTGGCAAAAGCACCGCAAAGAACTGTGCGTTCTTTGAAATCCCAAATCCACAAGGAGAGTCCAATTGTGTCGGTTGCGATGCCTGACCTTCCCAACACTGGACGTGAAGAGCATGCGCCTTCCACTATTTGCATGCCCCCTGCAAGTGCTGGAAGGAGCACCCGCAGTCCAGTTCCTGATAGTCAGATTGAAGATGTCAGTGTTGAAGTACACCAGGATGAGGAGGATATGGGTGTTGCTGGCGCTGGGGAGGAAATTGACCAGAAGGATTCTGATGGTGAGGTGGTTTGTTTAAGTCAGGCACCCGGGGAGACACCTGTTGTCCGTGGGAGGAATATGGCCGTTGACATGCCAGGTGAAAATACCAAAAAAATCAGCTCTTCGGTGTGGAGGTATTTCACCAGAAATGCGGACAACAGGTGTCAAGCCGTGTGTTCCCTTTGTCAAGCTGTAATAAGTAGGGGTAAGGACGTTAACCACCTCGGAACATCCTCCCTTATACGTCACCTGCAGCGCATTCATAATAAGTCAGTGACAAGTTCAAAAACTTTGGGTGACAGCGGAAGCAGTCCACTGACCAGTAAATCCCTTCCTCTTGTAACCAAGCTCACGCAAACCACCCCACCAACTCCCTCAGTGTCAATTTCCTCCTTCCCCAGGAATGCCAATAGTCCTGCAGGCCATGTCACTGGCAAGTCTGACGAGTCCTCTCCTGCCTGGGATTCCTCCGATGCATCCTTGCGTGTAACGCCTACTGCTGCTGGCGCTGCTGTTGTTGCCGCTGGGAGTCGATGGTCATCCCAGAGGGGAAGTCGTAAGCCCACTTGTACTACTTCCAGTAAGCAATTGACTGTTCAACAGTCCTTTGCGAGGAAGATGAAATATCACAGCAGTCATCCTACTGCAAAGCGGATAACTGAGTCCTTGACAACTATGTTGGTGTTAGATGTGCGTCCGGTATCCGCCGTTAGTTCACAGGGAACTAGACAATTTATTGAGGCAGTGTGCCCCCGTTACCAAATACCATCTAGGTTCCACTTCTCTAGGCAGGCGATACCGAGAATGTACACGGACGTCAGAAAAAGACTCACCAGTGTCCTAAAAAATGCAGTTGTACCCAATGTCCACTTAACCACGGACATGTGGACAAGTGGAGCAGGGCAGGGTCAGGACTATATGACTGTGACAGCCCACTGGGTAGATGTATGGACTCCCGCCGCAAGAACAGCAGCGGCGGCACCAGTAGCAGCATCTCGCAAACGCCAACTCTTTCCTAGGCAGGCTACGCTTTGTATCACCGCTTTCCAGAATACGCACACAGCTGAAAACCTCTTACGGCAACTGAGGAAGATCATCGCGGAATGGCTTACCCCAATTGGACTCTCCTGTGGATTTGTGGCATCGGACAACGCCAGCAATATTGTGTGTGCATTAAATATGGGCAAATTCCAGCACGTCCCATGTTTTGCACATACCTTGAATTTGGTGGTGCAGAATTTTTTAAAAAACGACAGGGGCGTGCAAGAGATGCTGTCGGTGGCCAGAAAAATTGCGGGACACTTTCGGCGTACAGGCACCACGTACAGAAGACTGGAGCACCACCAAAAACTACTGAACCTGCCCTGCCATCATCTGAAGCAAGAAGTGGTAACGAGGTGGAATTCAACCCTCTATATGCTTCAGAGGTTGGAGGAGCAGCAAAAGGCCATTCAAGCCTATACAATTGAGCACGATATAGGAGATGGAATGCACCTGTCTCAAGTGCAGTGGAGAATGATTTCAACGTTGTGCAAGGTTCTGATGCCCTTTGAACTTGCCACACGTGAAGTCAGTTCAGACACTGCCAGCCTGAGTCAGGTCATTCCCCTCATCAGGCTTTTGCAGAAGAAGCTGGAGGCATTGAAGAAGGAGCTAACACGGAGCGATTCCGCTAGGCATGTGGGACTTGTGGATGCAGCCCTTAATTCGCTTAACAAGGATTCACGGGTGGTCAATCTGTTGAAATCACAGCACTACATTTTGGCCACCGTGCTCGATCCTAGATTTAAAGCCTACCTTGGATCTCTCTTTCCGGCAGACACAGGTCTGCTGGGGTTGAAAGACCTGCTGGTGACAAAATTGTCAAGTCAAGCGGAACGCGACCTGTCAACATCTCCTCCTTCACATTCTCCCGCAACTGGGGGTGCGAGGAAAAGGCTCAGAATTCCGAGCCCACCCGCTGGCGGTGATGCAGGGCAGTCTGGAGCGACTGCTGATGCTGACATCTGGTCCGGACTGAAGGACCTGCCAACGATTACGGACATGTCGTCTACTGTCACTGCATATGATTCTCTCAACATTGATAGAATGGTGGAGGATTATATGAGTGACCGCATCCAAGTAGGCACGTCACACAGTCCGTACTTATACTGGCAGGAAAAAGAGGCAATTTGGAGGCCCTTGCACAAACTGGCTTTATTCTACCTAAGTTGCCCTCCCACAAGTGTGTACTCCGAAAGAGTGTTTAGTGCCGCCGCTCACCTTGTCAGCAATCGGCGTACGAGGTTACATCCAGAAAATGTGGAGAAGATGATGTTCATTAAAATGAATTATAATCAATTCCTCCGCGGAGACATTGACCAGCAGCAATTGCCTCCACAAAGTACACAGGGAGCTGAGATGGTGGATTCCAGTGGGGACGAATTGATAATCTGTGAGGAGGGGGATGTACACGGTGATATATCGGAGGGTGAAGATGAGGTGGACATCTTGCCTCTGTAGAGCCAGTTTGTGCAAGGAGAGATTAATTGCTTCTTTTTTGGGGGGGTCCAAACCAACCCGTCATATCAGTCACAGTCGTGTGGCAGACCCTGTCACTGAAATGATGGGTTGGTTAAAGTGTGCATGTCCTGTTTTGTTTATACAACATAAGGGTGGGTGGGAGGGCCCAAGGATAATTCCATCTTGCACCTCTTTTTTCTTTTCTTTTTCTTTGCATCATGTGCTGATTGGGGAGGGTTTTTTGGAAGGGACATCCTGCGTGACACTGCAGTGCCACTCCTAGATGGGCCCGGTGTTTGTGTCGGCCACTAGGGTCGCTAATCTTACTCACACAGCTACCTCATTGCGCCTCTTTTTTTCTTTGCGTCATGTGCTGTTTGGGGAGGGTTTTTTGGAAGGGACATCCTGCGTGACACTGCAGTGCCACTCCTAGATGGGCCCGGTGTTTGTGTCGGCCACTAGGGTCGCTAATCTTACTCACACAGTCAGCTACCTCATTGCGCCTCTTTTTTTCTTTGCGTCATGTGCTGTTTGGGGAGGGTTTTTTGGAAGGGCCATCCTGCGTGACACTGCAGTGCCACTCCTAGATGGGCCCGGTGTTTGTGTCGGCCACTAGGGTCGCTAATCTTACTCACACAGCTACCTCATTGCGCTTCTTTTTTTCTTTGCGTCATGTGCTGTTTGGGGAGGGTTTTTTGGAAGGGCCATCCTGCGTGACACTGCAGTGCCACTCCTAGATGGGCCCGGTGTTTGTGTCGGCCACTAGGGTCGCTAATCTTACTCACACAGCTACCTCATTGCGCCTCTTTTTTTCTTTGCGTCCTGTGCTGTTTGGGGAGGGTTTTTTGGAAGGGACATCCTGCGTGACACTGCAGTGCCACTCCTAGATGGGCCCGGTGTTTGTGTCGGCCACTAGGGTCGCTTATCTTACTCACACAGCGACCTCGGTGCAAATTTTAGGACTAAAAATAATATTGTGAGGTGTGAGGTATTCAGAATAGACTGAAAATGAGTGTAAATTATGGTTTTTGAGGTTAATAATACTTTGGGATCAAAATGACCCCCAAATTCTATGATTTAAGCTGTTTTTTAGTGTTTTTGGAAAAAAACACCCGAATCCAAAACACACCCGAATCCGACAAAAATAATTCGGTGAGGTTTTGCCAAAACGCGTTCGAACCCAAAACACGGCTGCGGAACCGAACCCAAAACCAAAACACAAAACCCGAAAAATTTCAGGCGCTCATCTCTACTTCCTATATGGAGGTGTTTCCTCCCTCTGGGACTGCCAGACCAGATTGTGATTAGTAGAGAGCTGACTCCCTATATGAAGCCACTCTCTGCCTTTCAGCCATAACCTGCTTTTATGGGCTGCAGCCGATGCAGTCCATAGAAGCCAGCGTTTTGTGCATGTTTTGTGTCGCTACTGTCCTTGCTCAGGTACTGACATATGTCAGCTACATTGTGCAGGTGCCGGGGACCCGGGACCCGGTGAGAGCATGCGGTGGGTACAAGACGGCAGGGACCAGGCAGCACAGCCAGTGGCAACCCCCTTCCTCAAGCTACATAGGAGCCACCGCTGCCTGTCACCCATGTCTTTTGCAAAATTATTCGGCCTGCCATGTTTATTTTTATTTGTCATATATGTAATTTTGTCATCTTATATGCCCCTGTCCTTTTCCTACACTGTGGTGTTATAATAATTTTATGTACTTATGCTATGGGTAGTTGTTGTGTATTGCAGTTGCTCTGTGCTTCTAATATAGGCCCTCATTCCGAGTTGTTCGCTCGGTATTTTTCATCGCATCGCAGTGAAAATCCGCTTAGTACGCATGCGCAATGTTCGCACTGCGACTGCGCCAAGTAACTTTACTATGAAGAAAGTAATTTTACTCACGGCTTTTTCATCGCTCCGGCGATCGTAATGTGATTGACAGGAAATGGGTGTTACTGGGCGGAAACACGGCGTTTCAGGGGCGTGTGGCTGAAAACGCTACCGTTTCCGGAAAAAACGCAGGAGTGGCCGGGGAAACGGTGGGAGTGCCTGGGCGAACGCTGGGTGTGTTTGTGACGTCAACCAGGAACGACAAGCACTGAAATGATCGCACAGGCAGAGTAAGTCTGAAGCTACTCTGAAACTGCTAAGTAGTTAGTAATCGCAATATTGCGAATACATCGGTCGCAATTTTAAGAAGCTAAGATTCACTCCCAGTAGGCGGCGGCTTAGCGTGTGTAACTCTGCTAAATTCGCCTTGCGACCGATCAACTCGGAATGAGGGCCATAATTTTATATTTACCAACCTTTATGGTGTAGAAACTTTGTGGTGGCCCATACATAAAAGATAATAATAATCTCCACATGCAATAACGGCAGACTCAATGTTGTCTCACTCTAATGAAAATCTGAGTAGTATTCCAAAGGTAAAACAAAGGTTGGATGATAATACTTTTGCTTAGAGTGCATCTTAATATTTTTATGCCCTCTGCCTGCAAGCACACATCTGTTTATTATTGCTGTCCCCTAAAAGTGTATTGGGTTTCCAGATTTAGTACAGTAGCGACTAGCCACTTGCTGTGATATGTTAACTCAACATTTCTCATGTTGCCATGCATAAGGTCGACATGAGAATGCAGACATTGTCAAAATGTTGGCAGTGCCATGTTGACATTTATCATGTCTACATGGATGACATGTTGACATGATACAACGTCCCTGGTGGCCCAATAGTTACTTATCTGATTCTGGCAGCAGCGGCATCTCCAGTGTCTTCTTCAGGGTACCGGTGGTCATGTGGGTAGCAGTTTTGTTTGGGACTGGTAGCTCAGCAGCATTTCCCCCTTTTTCAAATCCCTACCAGTAACTAGTGATGAGCGAGTTCGGTTTCTCGGAAACCGAACCCCCCCGAACTTCACCCTTTTTACACGGGTCCGAGCCATACTCGGATTCTCCTGTATGGCTCGGGTAACCCAAGCGCGGCCGAACGTCATCATCCCGCTGTCGGATTCTCGCGAGATTCGGATTCTATATAAGCAGCCGCACGTCGCCGCCATTTTCACTCGTGCATTGGAAATGTTAGGGAGAGGACGTGGCTGGCGTCCTCTCCGTTATTGTTGAACTTGATTGTGCACTATTGCTTAATTGTGGGGAGGGCTGGGGAGCAGCTGTATAATATAGGAGGAGTACAGTGCAGAGTTTTGCTGATCAGTGACCACCAGTTATCCGTTCTCTGCCTGAAAAAAACGCTCCATATCTGTGCTCAGTGTGCTGCATATATCTGTGCTCACACTGCTTAATTGTGGGGACTGGGGAGCAGCTGTATTATATAGCAGGAGTACAGTGCAGAGTTTTGCTGACAGTGACCACCAGTATACGTTGTCTGCCTGAAAAACACTCCATATCTGTGCCCAGTGTGCTGCTTTATTGTGGGGACTGGGGACCACCAGTATAATATTATATAGGAGGAGTACAGTGCAGAGTTTTGCTGACCAGTGACCACCAGTATATAATATATAGCATTACGGTACAGTAGGCCACTGCTGTACCTACCTCTGTGTATTCATTAAGTATACTATCCATCTACATTCTATACCTGTGGTGCATTTTAGTTTTGCAGTTTGCTGACACAGTGACCACCATTATACTATATATAATAGCAGTACGGTACGGAAGGCCACTGCTGTACCTACCTCTGTGTCGTCATTAAGTATACTATCCATCTACATTCTATACCTGTGGAGCATTTTAGTTTTGCAGTTTGCTGACACAGTGACCACCAGTATACTATATATAATAGCAGTACGGTACGGAAGGCCACTGCTGTACCTACCTCTGTGTCGTCATTAAGTATACTATCCATCTACATTCTATACCTGTGGTGCATTTTAGTTTTGCAGTTTGCTGACACAGTGACCACCAGTATACTATATATAGCAGTACGGAAGGCCACTGCTGTACCTACCTCTGTGTCGTCATTAAGTATATTATCCATCTACATTCTATACCTGTAGTGCATTTTAGTTTTGCAGTTTGCTGACAGAGTGACCACCAGTATACTATATATAGCAGTACGGAAGGCCACTGCTGTACCTACCTCTGTGTCGTCATTAAGTATACTATCCATCTACATTCTATACCTGTGGTGCATTTTAGTTTTGCAGTTTGCTGACACAGTGACCACCAGTATACTATATATAGCAGTACGGAAGGCCACTGCTGTACCTACCTCTGTGTCGTCATTAAGTATATTATCCATCTACATTCTATACCTGTGGTGCATTTTAGTTTTGCAGTTTGCTGACAGAGTGACCACCAGTATACTATATATAGCAGTACGGAAGGCCACTGCTGTACCTACCTCTGTGTCGTCATTAAGTATACTATCCATCTACATTCTATACCTGTGGTGCATTTTAGTTTTGCAGTTTGCTGACACAGTGACCACCAGTATACTATATATAGCAGTACGGAAGGCCACTGCTGTACCTACCTCTGTGTCGTCATTAAGTATACTATCCATCTACATTCTATACCTGTGGTGCGCCTCTTTTTTTCTTTGCATCATGTGCTGTTTGGGGACAATTTTTTTGAAGTGCCATCCTGTCTGACACTGCAGTACCACTCCTAGATGGGCCAGGTGTTTGTGTCGGCCACTTGTGTCGCTTAGCTTAGTCACACAGCGACCTTGGTGTGCCTCTTTTTTTCTTTGCATCATGTGCTGTTTGGGGACTATTTTTTAAGTGCCATCCTGTCTGACACTGCAGTGCCACTCCTAGATGGGCCAGGTGTTTGTGTCGGCCACTTGTGTCGCTTAGCTTAGTCACACAGCGACCTTGGTGCGCCTCTTTTTTTCTTTGCATCATGTGCTGTTTGGGGACTATTTTTTTGAAGTGCCATCCTGCCTGACACTGCAGTGCCACTCCTAGATGGGCCAGGTGTTTGTGTCGGTCACTTGTGTGGCTTAGCTTAGCCATCCAGCGACCTCGGTGCAAATTTTAGAACTAAAAATAATATTGTGAGGTGTGAGGTGTTCAGAATAGACTATAAATGAGTGGAAATTATGGTTATTGAGGTTAATAAAACTATGGGATCAAAATGACCCCCAAATTCTATGATTTAAGCTGTTTTTTAGGGTTTTTTGTAAAAAACACCCGAATCCAAAACACACCCGAATCCGGAAAAAAAATTTCGGTGAGGTTTTGCCAAAACGCGTCCGAATCCAAAACACGGCCGAGGAAACGAATCCAAAACCAAAACACAAAACCCGAAAAATGTCCGGTGCACATCACTACCACTAACCCTTACCCCAAGAGCCGGCCCTAGGCATAGGCAAACTAGACAAATGCCTAGGGCATTTGGTATGCCTAGGGGCACAAGCAGCTTCTGCTGATAAAAATGATATGCAACATGCGTATATTCGGTTTTTATGACTGTGGCTGTGTCTGCATACAAAATGCTACGTATCATTTTAAACAACAGAAGCTGCTTGTGCATCCTAGGCACATAGTAATGCCAATAAGATGCATTTTCAACAAAAAAGGCGCCCAACGTTAGCAGCGCTGCCAGCTGACTCGTGCCAGGCATCTCCTGCTGTATGGTGTATTGAGGCAAGATGTATAAGAACATATCTGTATCCAAGCAGAGGCAGAGGTCACAGTGTTAGCAGTCGTGTAAGTGCTGTGTACAGGTAGATTAATTGTGCAATAGTGTTCGGCTTATGTATAAGGTGCTTTATGTGTGTCATGTGTATAAATGCATTAATAATGTGCGGCAAATATGTAAGGGGCACTATGTGTGTATTTATGTGTAAAATTGCACTAATAATGTACGGCACATGTCAAAGGGACATTATGTGTGTCATTATGTGTATAATGGCATTAATAATGTACATCATATGTGTAAGGGGCATTACTGTGTGTCGTTATATGTATAACAGCATTAATAAAGGTTGGCATATTGTTTAAGGTGCATTATGTTTATAAGAACATTAATAATGTGTGTCATATGTGTACGGGGCATTACTATGTGTCATTATGTGTATAAGGGCATTAATAATGTGCAGCATATGAGTAAGGGACATTGAGGGTAATTTAGACCTGATTGCTGCTGTGCATTTTTGCACAGCGGGCGATCTAGCACAAACTGCTCATGCACTGCAATGCACAGGCAGTTTGCTCGGGTACAAAGTGGATCACTGCTCAGCGATGGGTTTGTGCAATGAATCCATTCGCACGGGCGATCACAAGGAGATTGACAGGAAGAAGGCATTTGTGGGTGTCAACTGACAGTTTTCAGGTAGTGTCTGGAAAAATTCAGGCATGTCCATGCATTAGCAGGGAGGGTTCCTGACGTCAATTCCAGTCCTGTACAGGCTGATGTGATCGCAGCAGTTGAGTAAGTCCTGGGCTGCGCAGAGACTGCACAAAATCTGTTTGTATAGTTATGCTACACATGCGTCCGCACACTTGCACTGCTAAAATACCCTCCCCCTGTAGGCGGCGACTATCTGATTGCAGCAGTAAAAAATCGCTTGCTAGCGATCAGGTCTGAATTAGGCCCATTATGTGTATAAGGACATTAATAAAGGTTGGCATATTGTGTGAGGCGCATTATGTTTATAAGAACATTAGTAATGTGTGTCATATGTCTAAGGGGCATTACTGTGTGGTATTATGTGTATAAATGCATTACTAATGTGTGGCATGTGTATAAGGTGCTCTACTGTGTGGCGTAATGTATACAAAGGGCACTACTGTGTGGTCTAAAGTGAATAAAGAACAACATGGTGTGATGTAATGTGAATAAGGGGCACTACTGTGAGGAGTAACGTATATAAGGTAAAGTGGTACTACTGTGTGATGTAACGTGAATTAGGGACACTATTGCATGATAAAATGTGAATAAAGTTGCACTACTGTGTGGCGTAATTTGATTTGGGGGTACAATTGTGCCCCTTCCAAGCAAGAACACACCCATTTTTGGGATGTGCACCGAATGTGCGCATTGTTGCTATTTAAAATACAGGGGGTAGGAGCACCCAAAATGAGGACTGCTATGACTGAGGGGTGATGGTGCTGAGAAAGGGGTGCTGGGTCAGAGGCGGAACTAGTGGTGGTGCTAGGGTGCACCAGCCAAAATCTTGCCTAGGGCATCATATTGGTTAGGACCGGCTCTGCTTACCCCCCTACCCTCAAAGGCTATCCCTAACCTCTCCCTAGTGCCTAACCCTCCCAGAGACACCTAACCCTAACCATATTCTGATCATTTTGATATTTCACATGGCATATGATGAACTATGTTGACATATTAGTGTTGACATTGTGGTGTAAACTTTATGAGTGTCAACATGAATGTCAACATGATTACTGTTGACCATCTGCCTGGACACCCTATTTGTACTATGGATTCTATGATAATGCAAGTTCTAAAGTAAACAGCTGTATGTGCTCACAAAAAGTATATGCCATAGCAAAGCAGCATTTTCTCTAAGGGGCTGCTTTATTGTGCTTTTATAATTACTCATAAACGATAAATAAAAATAATTATTCAAGCATTAACATAAAGCCTATTGTGACAGAAGCACACAACACATGACAACACTTCTGATCTACAGTATCTGAGTTAAAGGAGGCTCCAGGGCACATACAATAGTATCTGATTAGACTCACATTCTGAGATATATCTATAGCTAAAGGAACAGGAAGATAATAATGGCTTGTCACAAAGGAACAGGCTGTCAACATGAGGTAATCCTAGATTAAACAGAATAGATACAGTATCACAAGCTGACATCGAATCAGTGATGAGAAACAAGCGATCAGATTTGGAAGAAAAAATACTGTGGAAGATGCTATTAATTTAAGAAAGTAAATTTATATTCTTCAAAAATAGATCTGAAATTCAATAGTTAGATTATTATATTGAAATTGTATTTTAGAATGATAAAGCATGGTTAATTTAAAATTGCTTAACAAGAGACAAGTAGTGGGTGGAAGGACAGGAACATGTTCTTTTAGGTGACAAATGAACATGTAGTAATGTCAGAGTGTATAAGGCAAAAAGAATGTGCAAGAATATACTGTAACAATCAAAGTTAAGACCCTACCAGTTTTTTTTAACATTCTCTTACTTGGCAAGAACAGCATTAGATTTGTTGTATAAAAATAGATATTTGTGCCAGCACCTGAATATGGCTTCACATGCAATCTGTGTGTCCTAAAATATATCTTAACACCGTTGGATTAAAGGCACTGAAATCATCATCATCATCATCATCATCATCAATTTGATTAACAAAAAGATTCAATAAACATAAAAGCTTTGCTCTCCCCCCCCCCCCCCCCGCCCCCTACCCCTGCAGCACTTAAAATTCAGTGGCCAGCACCAGTGCTATAGCTAGAGTCTATGGCCTATTTCAAGGTAAATTGCAAAAGTAAATTCTTCCTCTAATGGGTAAAAACCAAAAAACCATGTGCATGGCAGGGGGGGGGGGGGGGGGGGGTCTGATATAACATGTGCAGGGAGAGTTAGATTTGGGTGGGTGCAGGGTAAATTGTGGCTGCATTATTTTTACACTGAATTTTAGATATTAACACACCCCACCTAAATCTAACTCTCTCTGCACATGTTACAACTAGAGATGTGCACTTGAAATTTTTCGGGTTTTGTGTTTTGGTTTTGGGTTCGGTTCCGCGGCCGTGTTTTGGGTTCGACCGCGTTTTGGCAAAACCTCACCGAATTTTTTTTGTCGGATTCGGGTGTGTTTTGGATTCGGGTGTTTTTTACAAAAAACCCTAAAAAACAGCTTAAATCATAGAATTTGGGGGTCATTTTGATCCCAAAGTATTATTAACCTCAATAACCATTATTTCCACTCATTTTCAGTCTATTCTGAATACCTCACACCTCACAATATTATTTTTAGTCCTAAAATTTGCACCGAGGTCGCTGGATGACTAAGCTAAGCGACCCTAGTGGCCGACACAAACACCGGGCCCATCTAGGAGTGGCACTGCAGTGTCACGCAGGATGGCCCTTCCAAAAAACACTCCCCAAACAGCACATGACGCAAAGAAAAAAAGAGGCGCAATGAGGTAGCTGTGTGAGTAAGATAAGCGACCCTAGTGGCCGACACAAACACCAGGCCCATCTAGGAGTGGCACTGCAGTGTCACGCAGGATGGCCCTTCCAAAAAACACTCCCCAAACAGCACATGACGCAAAGAAAAAAAGAGGCGCAATGAGGTAGCTGTGTGAGTAAGATAAGCGGCCCTAGTGGCCGACACAAACACCGGGCCCATCTAGGAGTGGCACTGCAGTGTCACGCAGGATGGCCCTTCCAAAAAACACTCCCCAAACAGCACATGACGCAAAGAAAAAAAGAGGCGCAATGAGGTAGCTGTGTGAGTAAGATAAGCGACCCTAGTGGCCGACACAAACACCGGGCCCATCTAGGAGTGGCACTGCAGTGTCACGCAGGATGGCCCTTCCAAAAAACACTCCCCAACAGCACATGACGCAAAGAAAAAAAGAGGCGCAATGAGGTAGCTGTGTGAGTAAGATAAGCGACCCTAGTGGCCGACACAAACACCGGGCCCATCTAGGAGTGGCACTGCAGTGTCACGCAGGATGGCCCTTCCAAAAAACACTCCCCAAACAGCACATGACACAAAGAAAAAAAGAGGCGCAATGAGGTAGCTGTGTGAGTAAGATAAGCGACCCTAGTGGCCGACACAAACACCGGGCCCATCTAGGAGTGGCACTGCAGTGTCACGCAGGATTGCCCTTCCAAAAAACACTCCCCAAACAGCACATGACGCAAAGAAAAAAAGAGGCGCAATGAGGTAGCTGTGTGAGTAAGATAAGCGACCCTAGTGGCCGACACAAACACCGGGCCCATCTAGGAGTGGCACTGCAGTGTCACGCAGGATGGCCCTTCCAAAAAACACTCCCCAAACAGCACATGACGCAAAGAAAAAAAGAGGCGCAATGAGGTAGCTGTGTGAGTAAGATAAGCGACCCTAGTGGCCGACACAAACACCGGGCCCACCTAGGAGTGGCACTGCAGTGTCACGCAGGATGGCCCTTCCAAAAAACACTCCCCAAACAGCACATGACGCAAAGAAAAATTAAAGAAAAAAGAGGTGCAAGATGGAATTGTCCTTGGGCCCTCCCACCCACCCGTATGTTGTATAAACAGGACATGCACACTTTAACCAACCCATCATTTCAGTGACAGGGTCTGCCACACGACTGTGACTGAAATGATGGGTTGGTTTGGACCCCCACCAAAAAAGAAGCAATTAATCTCTCCTTGCACAAACTGGCTCTACAGAGGCAAGATGTCCACCTCATCATCATCCTCCGATATATCACCGTGTACATCCCCCTCCTCACAGATTATCAATTCGTCCCCACTGGAATCCACCATCTCAGCTCCCTGTGTACTTTGTGGAGGCAATTGCTGCTGGTCAATGTCTCCACGGAGGAATTGATTATAATTCATTTTAATGAACATCATCTTCTCCACATTTTCTGGAAGTAACCTCGTACGCCGATTGCTGACAAGGTGAGCGGCGGCACTAAACACTCTTTCGGAGTACACACTTGTGGGAGGGCAACTTAGGTAGAATAAAGCCAGTTTGTGCAAGGGCCTCCAAATTGCCTCTTTTTCCTGCCAGTATAAGTACGGACTGTGTGACGTGCCTACTTGGATGCGATCACTCATATAATCCTCCACCATTCTCTCAATGAGGAGAGAATCATATGCAGTGACAGTAGATGACATGTCCGTAATCGTTGACAGGTCCTTCAGTCCGGACCAGATGTCAGCATCAGCAGTCGCTCCAGACTGCCCTGCATCACCGCCAGCGGGTGGGCTCGGAATTCTGAGCCTTTTCCTCGCACCCCCAGTTGCGGGAGAATGTGAAGGAGGAGATGTTGACAGGTCGCGTTCCGCTTGACTTGACAATTTTCTCACCAGCAGGTCTTTGAACCCCAGCAGACTTGTGTCTGCCGGAAAGAGAGATCCAAGGTAGGTTTTAAATCTAGGATCGAGCACGGTGGCCAAAATGTAGTGCTCTGATTTCAACAGATTGACCACCCGTGAATCCTTGTTAAGCGAATTAAGGGCTCCATCCACAAGTCCCACATGCCTAGCGGAATCGCTCCGTGTTAGCTCCTCCTTCAATGTCTCCAGCTTCTTCTGCAAAAGCCTGATGAGGGGAATGACCTGACTCAGGCTGGCAGTGTCTGAACTGACTTCACGTGTGGCAAGTTCAAAGGGCAGCAGAACCTTGCACAACGTTGAAATCATTCTCCACTGCGCTTGAGACAGGTGCATTCCACCTCCTATATCGTGCTGAATTGTATAGGCTTGAATGGCCTTTTGCTGATCCTCCAACCTCTGAAGCATATATAGGGTTGAATTCCACCTCGTTACCACTTCTTGCTTCAGATGATGGCAGGGCAGGTTCAGTAGTTTTTGGTGTTGCTCCAGTCTTCTGTACGTGGTGCCTGTACGCCGAAAGTGTCCCGCAATTCTTCTGGCCACCGACAGCATCTCTTGCACGCCCCTGTCGTTTTTTAAAAAATTCTGCACCACCAAATTCAAGGTATGTGCAAAACATGGGACGTGCTGGAATTTGCCCAGATTTAATGCGCACACAATATTGCTGGCGTTGTCCGATGCCACAAATCCACAGGAAAGTCCAATTGGGGTAAGCCATTCCGCGATGATCTTCCTCAGTTGCCGTAAGAGGTTTTCAGCTGTGTGCGTATTCTGGAAACCGGTGATACAAAGCGTAGCCTGCCTAGGAAAGAGTTGGCGTTTGCGAGATGCTGCTACTGGTGCCGCCGCTGCTGTTCTTGCGGCGGGAGTCCATACATCTACCCAGTGGGCTGTCACAGTCATATAGTCCTGACCCTGCCCTGCTCCACTTGTCCACATGTCCGTGGTTAAGTGGACATTGGGTACAGCTGCATTTTTTAGGACACTGGTGACTCTTTTTCTGAGGTCTGTGTACATTTTCGGTATCGCCTGCCTAGAGAAATGGAACCTAGATGGTATTTGGTACCGGGGACACAGTACCTCCAACAAGTCTCTAGTTGGCTCTGCAGTAATGATGGATACCGGAACCACGTTTCTCACCACCCAGGAAGCCAAGGCCTCAGTTATCCGCTTTGCAGCAGGATGACTGCTGTGATATTTCATCTTCCTCGCAAAGGACTGTTGGACAGTCAATTGCTTGGTGGAAGTAGTAAAAGTGGGCTTACGAGTACGACTTCCCCTCTGGGATGACCATCGACTCCCAGCAGCAACAACAGCAGCGCCAGCAGCAGTAGGCGTTACACGCAAGGATGCATCGGAGGAATCCCAGGCAGGAGAGGACTCGTCAGAATTGCCAGTGACATGGCCTGCAGGACTATTGGCATTCCTGGGGAAGGAGGAAATTGACACTGAGGGAGTTGGTGGGGTGGTTTGCGTGAGCTTGGTTACAAGAGGAAGGGATTTACTGGTCAGTGGACTGCTTCCGCTGTCGCCCAAAGTTTTTGAACTTGTCACTGACTTATTATGAATACGCTGCAGGTGACGTATAAGGGAGGATGTTCCGAGGTGGTTAACGTCCTTACCCCTACTTATTACAGCTTGACAAAGGCAACACACGGCTTGACAAATGTTGTCCGCATTTCTGTTGAAATACTTCCACACCGAAGAGCTGATTTTTTTGGTATTTTCACCAGGCATGTCAACGGCCATATTCCTCCCACGGACAACAGGTGTCTCCCCGGGTGCCTGACTTAAACAAACCACCTCACCATCAGAATCCTCCTTGTCAATTTCCTCCCCAGCGCCAGCAACACCCATATCCTCCTCATCCTGGTGTACTTCAACACTGACATCTTCAATCTGACTATCAGGAACTGGACTGCGGGTGCTCCTTCCAGCACTTGCAGGGGGCGTGCAAATGGTGGAAGGCGCATGCTCTTCACGTCCAGTGTTGGGAAGGTCAGGCATCGCAACAGACACAATTGGACTCTCCTTGTAGATTTGGGATTTCGAAGAACGCACAGTTCTTTGCGGTGCTTTTGCCAGCTTGAGTCTTTTCATTTTTCTAGCAAGAGGCTGAGTGCTTCCATCCTCATGTGAAGCTGAACCACTAGCCATGAACATAGGCCAGGGCCTCAGCCGTTCCTTGCCACTCCGTGTGGTAAATGGCATATTGGCAAGTTTACGCTTCTCCTCCGACAATTTTATTTAAGATTTTGGAGTCCTTTTTTTACTGATATTTGGTGTTTTGGATTTTACATGCTCTGTACTATGACATTGGGCATCGGCCTTGGCAGACGACGTTGCTGGCATTTCATCGTCTCGGCCATGACTAGTGGCAGCAGCTTCAGCACGAGGTGGAAGTGGATCTTGATCTTTCCCTAATTTTGGAACCTCAACATTTTTGTTCTCCATATTTTAATAGGCACAACTAAAAGGCACCTCAGGTAAACAATGGAGATGGATGGATACTAGTATACTTATGGATGGACGAGCGACTGCCGACACAGAGGTAGCTACAGCCGTGGACTACCGTACTGTGTCTGCTGCTAATATAGACTGGATGATAATGAGATGAAATCAATATATATATATATATATAATATCACACTAGTACTGCAGCCGGACAGGTAGATATATTTATTATGTAATGACTGATGACGGACCTGCTGGACACTGTCAGCTCAGCAGCACCGCAGACTGCTACAGTAAGCTACTATAGTAGTATGTATAAAGAAGAAAGAAAAAAAAAAAACACGGGTAGGTGGTATACAATTATGGATGGACCAGCGACTGCCGACACAGAGGTAGCTACAGCCGTGGACTACCGTACTGTGTCTGCTGCTAATATATACTGGATGATAATGAGATGAAATCAATATATATATATATAATATCACACTAGTACTGCAGCCGGACAGGTATATATATTTATTATGTAATGACTGATGACGGACCTGCTGGACACTGTCAGCTCAGCAGCACCGCAGACTGCTACAGTAAGCTACTATAGTAGTATGTATAAAGAAGAAAGAAAAAAAAAAACCACGGGTAGGTGGTATACAATTATGGATGGACCAGCGACTGCCGACACAGAGGTAGCTACAGCCGTGGACTACCGTACTGTGTCTGCTGCTAATATAGACTGGATGATAATGAGATAAAATCAATATATATATATATATATATATATATATAATATCACTAGTACTGCAGCCGGACAGGTATATAATATATATTTATTATGTAATGACTGATGACGGACCTGCTGGACACTGTCAGCTCAGCAGCACCGCAGACTGCTACAGTAAGCTACTATAGTAGTATGTATAAAGAAGAAGAAAGAAAAAAAAAAAACGGGTAGGTGGTATACAATATTATATATATATTATATACAATTATATATATATATTATATATATTAAACTGGTGGTGATTATTAAACTGGTGGTCAGGTCACTGGTCACACTATCAGCAACTTGCAAGTAGTACTCCTAAGCAGACAATCACAATATATATTATACTGGTGGTCAGTGTGGTCACAATGGCAGTGTGGCACTCTGGCAGCAAGTCCTGCTCTCAGACTCTAACTGCTCCCCACTGTCAGTGTCTCCCCCACAAGTCAGATATACATTATACAGTCACACTATCTATCTATCACTTCAGCAAGTAGTAGTACTCCTCCTAAAGTACTCCTCCTAATGCTCCCCAAAATTACTACTGTGTCTCTCTCTACTCTAGTCTCACTCTCTTCTCTATAAACGGAGAGGACGCCAGCCACGTCCTCTCCCTATGAATCTCAATGCACGTGTGAAAATGGCGGCGACGCGCGGCTCCTTATATAGAATCCGAGTCTCGCGATAGAATCCGAGCCTCGCGAGAATCCGACAGCGGGATGATGACGTTCGGGCGCGCTCGGGTTAACCGAGCAAGGCGGGAAGATCCGAGTCGCTCGGACCCGTGTAAAAAAACATGAAGTTCGGGCGGGTTCGGATTCCGAGGAACCGAACCCGCTCATCTCTAGTTACAACTGCCCCACCTGCAGTGCACATGGTTTTCTCATTAGAGGAAGATTTTGCTTTTGCGATCAACCTTGAATTAGGCCCTACATGAATATCCACTAATGCAGTAATACTGCATTGGGGATCACCCAAGTGAAAGCGTTATACAGCACCAGCATACAGATGTAGCCATGCTCCTCTTTGCTGTGATGCAGCATGCTGCAACACGGCTTGCTGTCGCAGCCTGGCATGCCATGCAGCATGCCGTGATAAATGCACGGCTACATCTGTATTTCTAAATTGAGCAAGGCAAGCTGGGAATGGCATCACAATGCAGTGCATCTCCCTGTTATAATGTGTTCAGACTATCCAGGCATAATGCTAGTTGCTGCTTTTGTGGGCGGGGGTCTGAGCTATTTGTCCCCAGTAATACAGTAATACCCCTTTTTCACTAGCTCTTAGAAACACGGGTAAATGTGCGGGGGCGCGCATTTACCTGTGTTTTTCCCTAGTGGAAAAGGGTCACCCGGGAAAAATTCCTGGATCAAGTGATCCGGAAATCCTACCCGGGTAGGTAGCCGGGTTGAACACGTGTTTAACCCGGCTAGCTGTCTAGTGTGAACGGGAGCCGTGTCGAGGCGACACGGCTCCCGTTCACAGTGCATAGGGAGGGCGGCGCTGGGAAATCATGTGATCTCCCAGCGCCGCCCCTGCCGCATCAGTAGCAGCGTCACCAACCCGGCAATATGCCAGGTTGGTAAGCGCTGTTCAAAAGGGGGCTTTAGCACGGGTCGCAGCCGTGTCAGGCGACACGGCTGTGACCCGTGCTTTAGTGGAAAAGGGGTATTAGTGTAACCAGCCCAGGATATTGCAGTGGTCTTGGGTTATTTTTCTTTGGGAGGTGCACATTAGATAAATCCCATTGTAGATTAGATTAGTCTACATTGTAGATTAGTCCCAAATAGCAGGGAAAACTGTAGAAGCATGTCTGTGTAAAAATGATGTAAATAGTCTAGGACAAATAAACAGTTTTATTGTAACATATTAAACTAAACAAAGATATAAACTATAGATGTAAGAATATAGCATATAATGCAAGCAGCTGCTCAGGCACATTATTATTTATTCAATTTTTATAACAGCAAAATTACAGGCTAATGATGGTCATTATTAACACTTAACACAGGGCACAAAACATACAGTTGCTAAAAGCCATATTCATGGGCACTGAGAGGGGGTGGCTAGGGTACAAGATACTCATTGTTTACAGATGACATCACCGGAAGTGACATATCACAATTTATAATTAACACTTGGAAAAACCTTTATAATACAGTTCAGCGATGCTCAGAGAGTCCTAAGTGCATATAAAGAAAAAGACTGCACAAAATCCCCATTGTTTGAAGGCTAGCCGCGATCAGAAGGGACGTTACAGCTCCTGGTGCCTGATTGCGATTGGATGCTGGGTTGCCATGGTTTCCTGACCACACGGAACGGTGGTAACCAGGAAGCCTGGAGCGTAGCAAAGGACCATGGGATAATTAGATAATTAATGTATGGGTCGAGCTGATTACATCTTGATCCCTCACACTGTTACTATAGAAATGACAAGTATATTAGTGATTAAATATTTTACATTATTTTAGTATGATGTGGAAAAGTATTTCATTTATTAGGGGGCAACACTTATAGTGCATATTTAGGACTTTACCAGTGATAGTTTGCACTGCAACCGTTTGCATAAATATTCTAGCAAGCAGAAATGTTTATGGGCTTTCAGTGCATGGTAGCACCATGTGCAACTGGATGAGTCAATTGTCCCTACAGTCTGTGCACCTCGATGTATCCCGGACAAAGTGCTTGCTGAATTAGACTGCATGACAGGGCTAGGGATAATTACCCAAGTAGAGGAAGCAAAGCAGTGGGTCTCAGACAAGGTAACTGAAGTAAAAACACAGGTGGGTCTGTTAGAGTATGTATAGACCCCGTGCACCTCAACAAAGCCATTTTGAGGTCTTGGCATCCATTGAGAATGGTTGCAAAAGTTATTGCTGACATGCCTGAGGGAAAAATCATTAGCAACCTTGATGTTAAATGTGGATTTTGCCAAATAACTCTCGACAAAGAGTCATCCAAGCTCACTGCATTCATGACATCTACTTGGTAATATGCTTTCTTATGTATGCCTTATGCCTTATGGCCTAACCACTGGCAGTGACATTTTCCAACAAAGCATGGATCAGCTGTTTGCAGGATACCCAGGTGAAATCATTGTCAATTATATCCTCATTTGGGGTCACAACATGCAAGAACATGATGAGCGTCTCTGTCATGTGCTGGAAAGGAACTATGACATTAGACCAGACTCAACCCAGACAAATGCAGGTTCTTGGTGTCGGGAGTTCCACATGTGGGTCACCGCCTCACAGATTAGGGAGTCAAACCAGGCCCTGAAAAAAATCGCCATGAAACAAATAACATCCCCTGGGAACAACTCAGTCTTCAATGCTTCCTGTGAATAACCAGCTACCTGGCAAAAAAAATTTCCAATGACAGTGAGACAACTGAGCCACTAAGACATCTTCTACACAAGATACAGAATGGTGTTGGCAGGAGTAACACCAGGGTGCAGTAACAAAATTTAAATACATGCTCTCCAGAACTTCGGTACTTTAATATTCACTTACCAGTGGTGATCTCTGCAGATGCCTCACAACACAGTCTGGGTACAGTATGCATTCAAAAGAACTGGCCCATTGCTTTCCACTCCAGAGCACTGACTGCTAAAACATACATTTTGAACAATACCATATTTTGGGATCAGATAACTTGAGTGATCACGACACCCTGAAACATAGTTTTGTCTGAGTCACAAATTATTCTTACACAGATTGTTCCACAGTTGATGATGTAGAAAGAACCATGGGGACAACTGGCTTAAGTGTTTTGCAATGTGTGTATTCTATTATAAATGGGAAAGTTTCAGCAAAAGACATGAGGACAGAACTGCAAGTAGCATATACGGATGGGGGTCTGCTGAGAATAATTAATCTGAGATGTGTATTATACAACACTAAGGTAAAAGAATGCACACGTTTGAGTGATTACATTGATAAACTTATATTGATAACTCAGCCACTAATATATGTCAGGTAGATAGATGAAGGAATCACCATGTGAATGCTACAGAACTTAAAGCCTGAGTTTGACATTCTAATAGCAGCATTAGATGCAACGCTAACTACAGAAATTGTCAGGGGAAAAATGCTACAGTTGTAAAACCATGTGCCAGCTGTTAAATGCTGAGAATACTGCATTAGACACCAAAAATGAGAAAACTAGATGTTTCAAGTACAAGTGTTATATTTGCCACAAAATAGGTCACAAAGTATCTTCATGTAAACTGAAGAATGTAAATGCTATGTAGAATAAGAAATGCAACAGCAAAAATGAGTCAGATTTTAATATGACAAATAGGCACAGAAAATATTGTTGGTAAATTGAATCAGGTGCTGCTAGACATTTCAGCTATGAAGAGTGGTTCACTACATTAGTCATGTGTGATTCTATAACAAAAACAGGAATTGGAAATGAAGTTCTTACAAATACATAAATTGTTGATGTCACTACCCACTTGAAAATAGGGATTGAGACCAAAGTCACAGAAATCCAACATACACTTTATGTAACATACATATATGGGAACAAATCTCCTAGATATCAGTGTCCTAGGTCACAGAGTGCAGTTCACACTGTACAATACAAAAGTGGAACTGTAATAGTAAAAGGTACCCAGTGCCATCAGTTATACTGTATGTCATTGACACACAATAGTGTTATGCAATGATGACCTCTGAATCACAGTCTATGGAACACTGGCACAGATGATTAGGTCACCTTGGATGTTCATAAACTATTGAATAAGATGGTTACAAGAATATCAGCGACTGAAAGAAAATTCCATATGTGAAAGCTGTATAACAGGAAGGCAAAGCCATTCTCTGTTTACATAATTAACAGAGCTAAGTCACCCCTGCAGTTGGTGTACATGGATGTGTTTGGTCCAGTGCATGTTAAAGCAATAAGTGGATACAGATACTTCATAACATTCATTGATGATTTCACAAGAATGACACACCTTTATTTCATCAAAGACAAGAGTGGGCTGACTACAGACTACAAGAGATTGGTAGAAAATCAAATCAGACACAGACTTAAAATATTGAGGTCTGACAATGGAGAAAATCTAAACAAAGGTTTAAAATTCTACCTACAGAAACGTAGAATCAAGCATCAACTGGCCATCATGTCCATTCTGATCTTTAGTGTAATTTAACTGTGAGTATGGCTGTACAAACATACAGATGGAGCCACATTCATCTTGGCTTCTCTGCTGCGCCTAGGCACACCATTGTTTATTAGCATAAACCCGTCATCTATTGTTCTCAGCTGCAATACAATACAGGGAGAACAATACAGCAGGGGATTAATTCAATACAGCAGGGGATTAAGTCCAACTGACCTGGCTCAGTTAATTCTATTAAAGGCCAAGATAAAGATGGACTACTGCTTAATAAAACACACCACTGGTGAGATCTGCAGGTGTATACTATTACTGTAATCTGCTATAATCATCACCAATGGGATGCAGTCAGGTTGCCGGCAGTTGGGATCCCGCCGGTCAGGATACCGACACTGGAATCGAGAATGCTGACAATGCCGCCAGCTTGAATCCCAGCTAACAGGGGCTATTCCCACTTGTGGGTGTCCAAAACACCCACAGAGCTGGAATAGAACCTGTGGTGAGTGCAGCGAGCCCCTTCCTCCCCCCCCCCTCCATTCTGACAACTCTGAGCAGGAGGAAAGAAAGTAAAGTGTTACAGATGTAAGTTAAAAAAAACATAGGTCTATAACCTAGAAGACCTGTAATAATTGTTAGTCATAATTCATTAGGGCTTAACCAACATTATCTTGGCAGTACAGATGGTGTAATGGTTAACCTGTGCAGAGTTTTTATATTCCCCCGTACTTGCGTGGGTTTCCTCCGGGTACTCCGGTTTTCTACCACAATCCAAAAATATACTGGTAGGTCAATTGGATACCAACAAAAATGAACCATAGTATGAATGTGTGCGCGTGTACATGTGGCAGGGAATATAGATTGTAAGCTCCACTTGGGCAGGGACCGATGTGAATGGCCAAATATTCTCTGTAAAGCGCTGCGGAATATGTGTGCACTATATAAATAACTGATAATAATAATAATAATAATAATAATAGTGAAGGGGACAATTCCCCAAAATGTTGCCTAAACTATTCTAAGTAAATACTGTATAATAATTATGCATACATTTTGGTTGGCGAGAGGTAAAATGCTTTTCTTGTTTATTTGAATTTAATGGAAAGTTACAGTATTAACCAAAACATTTAGGACTATTTTTTAATGGTCTGTACTTCAGATATTAAGGAAATATGCCATTGAAAAACGCCTTATAGTCCATCTTAGCAATTTTTATAAATTGTTTTGTGCTATACTAAACTGTTTATTTGTTTGCAGATCTCTTATAAAGCACATTATACTACATCATGTTACATTCTTGGAGTCTGGATTATCTAATTACAGTATTTATCCATGGCTTATCTCCAGTCTATATTATTGTGTCCTTGTATACTGGTCAAATGTATAAAAAGTGTTAAAAGAATTTGAGGACTGTTAACAGTGGGCAAATCTGTGGTCTTTTGAGACCTGACTATCTGCACAATTATTTGGGTAAATGTAGTCCAGGCTCCAGGGTTCATTTAACTACAAATGCTAAATCAAAAACAATCTTGTTTTTAGATGTTTGCAGTTTGCCAGTTTGTTGTATATTCAATTTGTGGGTGGCATACAGCCAGGATGCAGTCAAAATGCCAGCTGTTGGGATCACAGTGGTCTGAAGACTGATGGCTTCCGACGGAATTCCAACAGCTGGCATATTACCAGTGCACGGAATACCGATACACGACAGTAATTCCCACTCAGTTGGTAGGTCCATGCTACCCACTGAATGGTAATAGAACTTGTGGTGAGCAAAACCAGTGGCCGGTGGCAAAGCTCTCCACCTGGCCAGAAGCGTGGCGAGAGCAGCAAGCCCATGAGGGGACTTGCTGCCGGTATTACGGCAGCTGAGATGCTGCTGTCTGGATATTGACGGCCTGCATCCTGTCAGCAGGTACTACATATCGGATCCATATAGCCAATGTAAATGCAATATCACTACATCCTCTCTTACGAAGAGTAAACACTGCTAAATGAAAAAAGCACAAACTGAAAGAAAGTAATCCATAAATGTGGCAGAAAAGGAGTACTGGGATTCACAGAGATAGAAATGAAACACTGACAAATTAAGGTGAGAATATGCAGACCACAGGCAAATCTCCCATGCAAATTAGGCTTTAAACAGACACTGACAAATGCGGCACTTTGCCATGTCTGTAATGAATTATGAGACTAGAAACTATTGAAATAGAATGGGAGGACAGCTTGAGACAGCAGCACAGATGGAGGAGATGGATAAATTAAAAAATTATTACATTTATAGGCGATTATTTTAGTTACTTATTATGCAATTTATACGTATATAATATCTAAGCAAATTCAATAAATAACTTTAACGTTTGACCTAAATATTAAAAATATCATTATTGCAGCTGCAGTGGGCAATATTTCCTATATTTAATGATGACTATTTTTTGTATGAAATCATCTTTGATTTTGGATTGAGTGAAATGAAAAGTAAAGTGTAGGAAGTTGTCCCATAAGAGACTACCACTTTACAGTTCATGATGTTTCAGTATTTCTTTAAAGAAACATTTCTAATTTGTAGTAACCTGGGGACCCTGTACTTGTTTTACTCTTAGTATTAAACTTTCCAAGAAAGCATTTAACACAGTAAAAAAGTGACTGCACTTGACCATGTGCAACCAAATACCATCCATGCACTTATCTCCGGTCTCTAGGTCGACAGTAACTAGGTCGACAGGCTTTCTAGGCCGACAGGGTCTCTGGGTCGACATGTTCTAGGTCGACATGAGTTTTTCACAATTTTTTTCTTTTTTTTAACCTTTTCATACTTAACAATCCACGTGGACTACAATTGGGAACGGTAATCTGTGCTGAGCACAGCAACAGCGGAGCGAGGCACCTTGTCCGAAGCATGGTGAGCAAAGCTAGCCATGAGAGGGGACACGGGCACTAATTGGGGTTCCCGGTCACTCTATGAAGAAAACGACACAAAAAAACATTAAAAACTCATGTCGATCTTTTGACCTGTCGACCTAGACCATGTCAACCTAGAGACCCTGTCGACCTAGAGACCCTGTCGACCTAGACACTGTCGATCTAGTTACTATCTACCTTCAATACCACACCCTTATCTACAGATATAATAAGGTGCTCTCTCACCTGAGACCACTAGGCCTGTAAGGCAATTTGCTGATTAATATTTTTTATATATAGGCATATTTTTCCATTTTCTTGTTCCAATTGTTTCAAACATAATTATTATTATTAAACATTATTGAGTGTTTTACTCTTAAGAACACATCAGCATGCCTGGATGAAGAAGTTGGCCAATTTTTGTGTCAATATTTTTCTTTTTAGGTAAAGGCTTTAGAAAAATGTGTCAAAATAAATAAAAAATATAGAATTATTTTAGAATTTGATTAATAAATGTACAAATTTCTTTGTTCTGTAAATACTAGAGATGAGCGGGTTCGGTTTTTTACTTGGATTTACCCAGATCTTCTTATTGGCTCTTGGATGTCACATGTTTTGGCTAGCCAATAAGAAAAATCCGGAAAATCTGAACTTGGGTTAATTCTGGCATTAAGAAACGAGTAAATCCGAACCCACTCATCTCTAGTAAATACAATTCTAACTGAATGAAAGTGTTTCTTAGATGAATATTACAGTTATTGAAATCCTGTCAGAGTTATCAATTGAGTTTTCAATAAATCTCAATAAAAATATCTTCATACAGAACTCATGTTAATGTATTTCTTGTAATATTTCACTAATTGTGGTGAAGTCCTAAATTGCAATTGATACTGTATAATCATAGTAAAATACCAGATGCTCCCTTATGCTTTCTCTATAATTAATTGACCACAAGTTTGATAAATGAAGACAATAACATGTTTACTATTTAGCAGGGTTTGTGTCTCTGCACCAGTCTAATATGAAGGCGAGAGACAACTAGACCGAATTCAAAATAAATTGTCAATCATATACTAAAATGAAATAGGAACAGCATGGTAAAAGTTACTTTCCAAATATCCACAGATGGCGACTCACATCATTAATGTAAAAAGTAAATTTTTATATTTTTTTATGACTGACACAGTTTGGATGACCTTCAAATCACATTAAGGTGAGAAAAGTAGTTAACTCAGAATAAACAATACATTGAAATGTAGTTATTGATTGTTACAAACTAGATGTAACATGGTGCAAAAAATATTTATTTTATGGACAGTTCTCTGAGCTTGTGGCACAAGACTAAAATGTTCACATTTGTACCAAAACTTGTAAATGTGGCTGAATATGATTTGTACCAATATAGAACTTAAATCTGACATTCTCAATATCTAATACCACCAGCACTTACTGTATACAGTGTGTGCTTATATTTTACATACAGTTTAAATTTTATATATATATATATAAAAAAATATATATATATATCTTAGAGATGAGCGTGTTCGGTTCTCCGAGATCCGAACCCCCCCCCCCCCCCGAACTTCACCTAGTTTACATGGTTCAGAGGCACCCTCAGATCTTCCCGTCTTTCTCGGTTAACCCGAACGCGCCCGAATGTCATCATCCCGCTGTCGGATTCTCGCAAGATTTGTATTCTATATAAAGTGGCGCGCGTCGCTGCCAATTTCACTCGTGCATTGGAGATTGAACGGAGAGTACGTGGCTGCGTTCTCTCCCTGAAAAGCTCTGTAATCTGTGCTCAGTGTGCTGCAAATATCTGTGCTCAGTGTGCTGCAAATATCTGTGCTCAGTGTGCTGAAAATATCTACGTTCTCTGCCTGAAAGCGCTCCATATCTGTGCTCAGTGTGCTGCAAATATCTGTGCTCAGTGTGCTGCATTGTGGGGACTGGGGACCACCAGTATATAATTATAGTAGTACAGTACAGTAGGCCATTGCTGTATCTGGCAGCTCTGTGTCAAGTATACTATCTCTGTGCTGCATTATTGTGAGCAGTATATAGTAGGACAGTGCAGCATTTTGGTAACAGCAGTACACATATAGTACAGTACAGTAGGCCATTGATGTATCTTGCAGCTCTGTGTCAAGTATACTATCTCTGTGCTGCATTATTGTGAGCAGTATATAGTAGGAAAGTGCAGCATTTTGGTGACCAGCAGTATACATATAGTACAGTACAGTAGGCCATTGCTCTATCTTGCAGCTCTGTGTCAAGTATACTATCTCTGTACTGCATTATTGTGAGCAGTGTATAGTAGGACAGTGCAGCATTTTGGTGACCAGCAGTATACATATAGTACAGTACAGTAGGCCATTGCTGTATCTTGCAGCTCTGTGTCAAGTATACTATCTCTGTGCTGCATTATTGTGAGCAGTATATAGTAGGACAGTGCAGCATTTTGGTGACCAGCAGTATACATATAGTACAGTACAGTAGGCCATTGCTGTATCTTGCAGCTCTGTGTCACTTCTAGTATCCTGATCAGTGCTCAATATCTGCTGCATTGTTGTGAACAGTATGTATACTGTACTGTGCGATGAGTGTTATACACCTGATGATTTTATACATCCTGTAATCTGTACTGAGCGATGTGTGAGATACACCTGGGGATTGTACACCCTATATACTGTACTGTGTGATGTGTGAGATACACCTGGGGATTATACACCCTATATTATTATTATTATTATTATTATTATCCTTTATTTATATGGTGCCACAAGGGTTCAATTACTAAGTACATAAATAATCAAACAGGAAAACAGCAACTTACATTTGATGACAGTATAGGACAAGTACAGGGTAAATAAACATAATTACATCAGCAGATGACACTGGAATAAGTATCAGGTGGCAGAAGACTGCTGGATGTGGTACAGTTGAAGAGTATTAAAGTAAGACAAAGGATAAGCACATGAGGGAAGAGGGCCCTGCTCGTGAGAGCTTACAATCTAAAGGGGAGGGCTAGACAGACAGGGGTGACACAAATGGGGTACATAGAGAACGTGGAACAGAGGGTTAGGATGAGATTTGGCTGGGTATGGTGAAGAAGTGGACCCCCAGAAGGCACAAGTCAATACTTAACATTGCAACATTTTACTGGGCTATGCAGGAGAAAATTAAAAATAGGGGAAAAATAAAATAAAAATCGATAACTTCTACCACTTTCAAAAAGGTCAATGGAAGCTGAAATAATGGACAACTACCTCATGGAAGCCAGATACAGTATACCAAACAGTACTTAGCAGAGTTAGGAATGAGTGCTTATGAAATTCCGTAACATTTTGTCATAATATTTCAGAAAGTGCATGGCTGGCCTCTTGCACTCTTTTGCTCTAATACACCACCTGCTTTAGGATTTATATTTAAAAACATTATGTCTCCATAATCCCCAAAACGTCAGTCTTCTTGGAAAGTGGTTTGTTCCTTTGTAAGGGAAAGAGAACAAACTTTCTCAAACAACGGTTTCTCAATTTTTTTTCCCTCTGGGAAGGGATTGTGGATTCGTAGGAATATCTGAGCATTTCTGTAATCAGAAAGCAGCAACTTTCTACAGATGTTTACGAATAATTCCAGTGATTTTGTAATTTTCTTCCAGTGATTTGGACCAATAATACCATTGCTTAGAACGAATAATTCCAGTGATTTTGTCATTTTCTTCCAGTGATTTGGACCAATAATACCATTGATTAGAACGTATAATTCCTGTGATATTGAGGTGTTTGTGTCGCTTAGCTTAGCCGTCCAGCGACCACAGTGCACCTCTTTTTTTCTTTTCTTTGCATTATGTGCTGTTTGGGGCCAATTTTTTTAAGTGCCATCCTGTCTGACACTGCAGTGCCACTCCTAGATGGGCCAGGTGTTTGTGCCGCCCTCTTGGGTCGCTTAGTTTAGTCATCCAGCGACCTCGGTGCAAATTTTAGGACTAAAAATAGTATTGTGAGGTGTTCAGAATATACTGGAAATGAGTGAAAATTGTGGTTATTGAGGTTAATAATACTATAGGATCAAAATTTTCCCAAAATTGTATTATTTAAGTTGTTTTTGAGGGGTTTTTGAAAAAAAAACACCCGAATCCGACAAAAAAATTTCAGGGAGGTTTTGCCAAAATGCGTCCGAATCCAAAACACGGCTGCGGAACTGAATCCAAAACCAAAACACAAAACCCGAAAAATTTCCGGTGCGCATCTCTAATATATATATATATATATGTATATATAAAAAGTCATATATTGCCGGCACTCACTTGTCCAATACAGCATGCCCCAGTGCAGCGTCATAAGATTCACAGCTCCATATAAGAAACGGCACTCAGAGTCGAGATAATCAGCAAAATACAAAACTGTATTATGATCGAGTACTTTCGGGGACAGCACCCCGTCCTCAGGACCTTACAGCAAAAGAGACAGATACAATATACCAAACTTACCCACTTTTTAAATCCCCTAGATCCAATCCGCTCCTGTCACCGTTCCCGCGCCGCAGCGGGTACCAGCAGCTGGGATCCGGCAAGCATAACATACTTCCGGCGTACGTGGTCCTGTTGCCATGGAAATCAACCGGCTTGCGCGCCACCTGCAGCGCGCAGCCTGCATTCCAAGCCCTCCAGTCTCACTTCCGCCTGTCACAGCCAGACGGCTTCCATTGCTGCAAAGTTCACAACACTGACCGTGGGGAGATGAACAGGATATGGGACAAACTGTGCACCAATACATATAAATAATAAAAACCAAACATCGAATATACATAGTGAACACAAAATATAAAAACATGACATAGGGCAGAAAGTTAGTAGCAGCACAGTGGTGAGTACTGACACCTGACACCCGGGACCTGCTCCTGAAAATCAGGAGCATCCCCGTCCAATTGAGGGGGCAGTCTGCAAGCCATACATCGCAAAAAAAGTGTGTGGACAATCAATATCATGCCCATAAACACATAGAGCAGCTTGTACTATAATTATAACTAAACCTCACAGGTTAATAGCCACCTACAAGAGAACACACCATCGCCCACCCACAGCAGGGCACCAGAACCTAAATTAGACTGTTCCAATTTACTTTGTTATTGAGCCCCCCTGGTTTAATCGTACCCAGCCTAACAATCCAACGGGATTCCTTAATCAATAAAGCCTTGGCCCTATCACCGCCTCGGAGCGACACCGGTACGTGATCTATCATGAAATATCTAATCTCATCTAGGTTATGATTCAATTCCTTGAAGTGACGGGGAACCGGTTGATCAATATCTTTTCCAGCTAATGATAGGCGAATCGCTGATCTATGTGCGTTCATACGTTCCTTAAACTTAGGGGTGGTCTGCCCAACGTAGAATAACCCACAAGGACAGACCACCATGTACACAACAAATGACATGTTACAAGTTAACACAAATCTCATGTCATACATCCTATCAACATGAGGATGTTTGAACTTAGTGCATGGAATAATATAACGGCAGGTGGTACAATCATTACATGAATAGCAACCAAAAGGTTTCCTATATACATTGGGGGTTTGTGGTACATTAAGACCTGTTACATCAGTATGGACAAGTAAATCTTTCAAATTACTCCCACGTCTAAAGGCCGCCACCGGGCGTTTGCCCATAAACATTGGGAGTTCACTGTCCAAGCTCACAATTGGCCACAAGGCCTTCGTGGCTTGTTTGATTACCGGACTGGCCACTGTGTAGTCACTCACCCACGGAAGGATTTGATCTTGATTCCTACTACATGGACTTAATAGATCTGATCTGGACATGCTCAACACTCGGGTCCTATGTACTAAAAGGATCTTCCTGTCATACCCTCGAACCAAAAACTTACATCAACTTACATTACTTGTATCAACCACTTTATCAAGTTCCGATGGAACCGTAGATGCATTACTAGAAATCCGGGCAACTCGCATCATTTGCGAGAGTGGCAACCGCTGTTTTAAAGCTGTTGGGTGGTGACTAGATGCTACCAGTAACGTGTTTCTATCAGTCACTTTAGTATAAACCTCCGTAATAAATTGATTGTTAGACAATGTCACATGTACATCCAGAAAGTTCACATCCGTGTTACTTGACGTATATGTGAACTTAATGGGAGTATCCAAACCATTAATTTCCACCATCATGTTGTCAAATTCCTGTTGTCCACCTGTCCATAAAAGGAACACGTCATCTATGTAGCGCTTATAAAGCAGGATGTTCCCCCTAAAACGACTGTTCTGGAAGAACATCCGACTTTCAAGAGCAAACATAAACATATATTATATATATGACACTGGAAAGAATGGCGGCACTCGGAGACAGCTTGCAGAAGTAGAAACTTTGAGATTTTAATTTCTCATAATGCCAATGTTTCGGGGCTACACCTGCCCCTTTGTCAAGGTGAGGTACAAATGAAGGCAAACACATACATACATTACACTTACCTAAATAGAAGAGAACAGCCCACCATCCTGTGTGTCCAGAAGTGCATCCGCGTGCTTCCAACCAGGAGCGCGAGATGATGACATCAGAGCCGCCGGGGAGACCCGTTGCTATAGTAGCGGTGAACGCTCACACGGCGCCCATTCGGCATTCACTGCATTACACCCGGAGGGGGGCAAGTAACTCCATGCTTCTGGAATGATGTTGGACACACATTAAAATACATAACAGTGTTGTTATACAAAAAACACCCAACAGTGCACTCAAGTAGGAGACATTCCTAATAAAAACAATATCCATAATATCAGCTATAGTAGACAGCCATCCCATGCTGATTCTCTGTGCAATATTGCACAGGGAACTCACTTTCAGGGCTATATACATCAGAAGGACTGTATTTTGCCAACTATATTAAAACTAGCGGGGAAGCCTGGTTAAGCAACACCTGACTAAAGGCAGAAAGCAATATGCTAGGGATAAGAAACAGTAGTATTTATTCAAACTGTAGTACATTCCTAATCTAAAGAAGGTATGGTAACTTCATGGAACTGGATGAAGGGAAAAACCCACAGGCTGTTTAACCAAAGATACTCCATACCAGCTTCTCATTCATGCCTAGGGGATAGATTGTGTTGAGGGAATAAATCCACTTTGCCTCCAAACGGAGTAATTTTCTTGATCTATCGCCCCCTCTCATTGTCACTGGGATGTGATCGATCACCATGTGTTTTAAATCTTGAATTGTATGGCCAAATTCCTTAAAGTGGCGGGCCACTGGTTGTTCAGATGTTGATCCCTGAAGGGCTGTCTTAAAGGCAGATCTATGTAGGGCCATTCTTTCCCTTATAGTTCTTGTAGTTTTACCCACATAGTAAATCTTACAGGGACATTGAATTAAGTAGATGACGTAGCTTGAAGTACAGGATAATCTCTGTCTGATGGTTATATATCCTGGTGTGGATGCTTGAATGTAGAGCCCGTCAGCATGTGTTTGCAGGTGGTGCATCCCAGACACTTGTAGTACCCTGCCTTTTTGCCAAAAAACGATGTTGATTTGTCTCTCTGGTCGGACCAGCCTGTAATGTTTGTTCGTACAATCATATCTTTGATGTTTCGTCCCCTGCGGTAACAGGTCATAGGTTGCTTGTATTTAAACATCAAACAGGAAATAGTTCAGCTTGAGGGTCAACTCTAATAATTATTTTTTTTGTAAAACTGTTTTTATTTTCACATTTTTATAATATAAAATTTTACATACAGTGGTGAGTCAAAAATGGAAAAATATAGGAATGGCAAAGATACATACATACATTTCAGCATTAACAGAACTGCGAGTGTCTCTGTGCCTTGCAACTCGTACCACTTAATTTCGCATATTCTATACTTATACACTGTAAACTTTCACCACCCACTTATAAACATCATAAAATAATAAGGGAGAACACAAGAAGGGAGAAGGGAAGGGGGGAGACAAGACAAGACAATTCACTCCTTAGTCGCGTGGCATACATACATTACCCCATTCCATGTGCCCATCAACCTCAATACAGCAAAGTATTTACTCATATCAATTAGCATCTACATGTTTGTGAAGAAACCAGGAGGTATTTTCAAAGAGCCTTTCAATATGGCACTGTGTATCTATGTCTAGACTGTCAATGTAAGGCTCCCATTTCGAGTAAAAGCGAGCGACACCCCTCTCAATGTCTGGCAAGGTGACTTGGCGCTCGAAGTAGAGAACCCGTAAAAGAACATTTTTTAATTCCCCCAAAGAGGGAGATGACTTCTTCGTCAAATGGTTCAAAATAACCTTGTTAGCCACCGTGAGGATGACCGTGAGAATGGGCGTAACTCACTTCCTTTCCGGGCCAAGAGGCCAACCCTTAAAACAGTTGCATAAACAAGCTATGGGGTCTCTGGCGACCCCCAATGAGAGAGTTCTATTAATAAATACAGTAACTTTGATCCAAAACGTAGCAATATTCCTACATGTCCAAAAACAATGAAAAAAAGGAGGCCCTTGACATGTGGCACTTTAAACATTCACTATTCCCATCCGGGATCATATGCACTCTTTGGGCCGGGGCTATGTAATCCCTGTGTAATAACTTAACGTACACTTCCTGAAGCTGAGCCGAGTGTAGATATTTAAATGTATACTGACAGGATTTCAGTAGAATTGGGTGCGCCGGGAAGTCCGGTACATCCCCCTCCCAATTAGAAACCGTACGTTTCCATAGCTTTTCCATCTGTATCACCAGTAAATGGTCATAATAATAAGATAAACGATAAGCAGAGGCATTCGTGAGAGTGAGGAGAGTGGCTATCGGATCCTGTTTGTCTGGCGAGGTCATAGGGACAGCCATAGTAATGACAAAATGTCGGGCTTGTAGGTACATATAAAAATTTGAGTTTGCTATACCATATTTGGACTTTAATTCCTCAAAGGAGAGCATATGCCTTCCCCCAGGGTCAAATACGTCTCTAATAGACAAAATTCCCCGCTCCCGCCACTGCTTAAAGTTATCATTTTCCAGCCCAGGACTGAAGCAGGGATTCCCCCAGAAAGTTGTGTAACGGGAGGAGGCCGGGTACTATGTAAATTAGAATTGGAATAGTGCCAGGCTCCTTGAGTATCTGAAAGGATAATATTCGTCTTAAGTGATGCCGGCAGCTTGTTCCTTGGGGTGTGAAGGAGGGCGCTGGGAGAGAAGGGGGCAAACAGTTCCTCATCTAATGTATAATTGGTAAAACAAGAACGCTGCCATAACCAGTCTGTGACATAGCGGAACATCACCGCTCTACTAAACGCTTCCAATTCTGGAATCCCCAGCCCCCCCTCCGCCCTTGTCATCTGAAGTTCAGCATAAGAAATCCTTGGTTTCCTCCCCCCCCATAAGAATTTAGAGAACATGGAATTTACAGAACTGCAGTCTTTTTTTGTAAGGCGTAATGGCAGCATCTGCAAAATATATGAGCGTTTCGGGAACACTACACTTTTAAGCACCGTGGCCCTTCCCAGCAAGGACAAGGGCAAATTAACCCACCCGTCTAGGAGAGCCCGGACAGCCGTCAGGACCGGGGCAACGTTAACTGTATACAACAGTTCCAGTGATGTGGGTATCATTATCCCCAAATACTTAAGAGCCCTCTGGGTCCTAGGGAACTGGGACAATATCGGGTGCCTATTAAAGAAGGACGCATCTCCCGATAGAGGCATGAATTCCGATTTGGAAAGATTAACCATGTAACCCGCAAAGGATCCAAAGCCATCAATGATGGAGACTATAGGTCCTATCGACCTGCTGGGGTCAGCGATAAATAGCAATATATCATCAGCAAACATTGCTATCTTAACCTCCAGCCTGCCCACCAAAATGCCTCTAAAGGAAGACGTGCCACAGAGGGCTATCGCCAGTGGCTCCAGGGCCAGGGTGAATAGCAGAGGGGATAGAGGGCAGCCCTGACGGGTGCCTCTCTGGATGTAGAAAGGGGAAGAAATATAGCCATTGCCTAATACCTGCGTGGCCGGGTCTGTGTATAGGCGGACCAACATTTCTACAAAGGCTGACGGGGCCCCGAACCTATGTAGGGTATCAAATAAATGGTCCCAAGTCACCATATCAAATGCCTTTTCGGCGTCAAGTGATAAGATTACATTGGTGCCCGTATCTGAGGTAGACTGTAACCTCTGCATTACTGTTAAGACTTTTCTTATATTAATGACCGCCTGGCAGCCCCAAATGAATCCCGACTGATCTGGGTGGACAATGGAGGGCAATACAAGTTTTAACCTGTCAGCTAATATCTTGGTAAACAGTTTATAGTCCGTATTAAGCAGGGAAATAGTCCTATAAGATTCCGGGAGTTCCGGATCCCTGCCAGGCTTCGGCAACACCCTGAGGAACGCTGAGTTACAGTAAAGAAACCAGGCAGAGCCCGACCGGAGAGTAATTCATTAAAAGATACCTGTAATGTGTCCCGGATATGGGGCATTAGGATTTTATAATAATCATTGGAGATGCCGTCCGGTCCCGGCGCCTTTCCAGTTTTCAGTGCCTTAATCACCCTCTCCACCTCCTCCCCCGAGATGGGTGTCATAAGGGATGAGGCCTGGCTGTCAGACATCTGAGGTAAACTCATATTAGCCCAAAAGGCCTCTTTATTGGGCAGATTGCTAGGAGGCTGAGAGTACAGTTGGGCATAAAAAGAGCTCAGCACCTCCGTTATTTTGGCATTAGACCTGACCCTAGTACCGTCACTAGTGCGGAGGGATTTAATTACTGAGGAAGAATGGCGCCCTTTCAATAAGAAGGACATTAATTTACCCGGTTTATTACCATATCTGTGAAAAGAAGCAGTCCTATAGAAAGTGTGCTTGGCTTCTAAGTGATTCAGAATATTATCAAAAACGGCCTTTTTGTTATTATAATCAGCCCTATTAGTTGGAGTAGGTAAATGCTTAAACCTCTGAAAGGAAGTCATTAAGTTTGCCTGGGCTTCCAAGTATGAGCCATCTAATTGCCTATCCCTGTGTGCACAGTAAGACATAATTACCCCTCTCATGACGGGTTTAGATGCCTGCCAGAATGTCAGAGGCTTCTCGGACTCATAACTTGCGTTATTACTCTTATAATCTAGCCACGCCGCCTCCAACATGTTACGAAATTTCATTGAATTAGCCAGATGTGCCGGGAACCGCCACTGCCACACCGGACCCTTATCCACCTGCACCGCCAGCTTAATCCAACATAAGGCATGATCCGAAATACTTATAGCTTCGATCCCAGCATCCATAACTTTAGGGAACATATGTTCTGACAACAGCAAGTAATCAATGCGGGAGAGCGTACCATATGCAGCTGACAGGCAAGTATAATCCCGTTCTAGCGGATAGCACGCCCTCCACACATCCACCACCCGCAGCCGGCGGGTTATATATTTAACACCCACTTTAGGGTCACTATGCCCCCGACTGGAAGCCACATTCCTATCCATAACATGAGACGAAACCACATTGAAATCCCCCCCTAACACAATGTTGGAATCTATATGACCATACAGTTTGTTCAGCATTTCTAGAAAAAACACTTTGGGGCGATAATTCGGAGCATATATGTTACATAGCAATAGGCGTGTGCAGTCTACTGTAACATCTGCAATAATATACCGACCCTGCGGGTCAACTTTACAGAATGAACAGTATAAGAAAGAGACTGTCTAATCAATATGGCTACCCCCCGTGCCTTAGAGGAGTATGGGGCCGAGGCCAACACTGACCACCGAAGTGTGTTAAGTTTGGCCATCTCTAGAGGAAGGAGATGCGTTTCCTGCAAGAAAGCTATATCCATATGGAGCTTGTTCAAAAACATAAGAATTTTTTTCCTCTTAGCCGGGGAGTTAATACCCCCCACATTCCATGTGCTAATCGTTAAAGACGACATGCAGCCAATCTAAATAAACCCAGAGAGGTAATGACGAGCACATAAATGCAATGGTAGTCCAGCCACCGCTGCTCCACCCACCACGCTACTTGAGCAAACATACAGGGGGAACTAGACAAGACACAGAGAGGGTAACAACATATAGAAACAAAAAAGCAGAACAGGACAGGAGGCTGCAACTTGCCTCCATCATCCAAGAAATAAGGACTTCCAGCCATTTAGAAATCCGTAATGTTAACTTCAAACATGGCGCGCTTACCCCTAGCACACCCCGGTCAATAGCTATTTTCAATAAAAAAAAAATGAAGATCCCAGCTTCCCCCCAGCCCAACTGAGCAAACTAAACTGAGATTAAGGAAAAGAGGGTGTTTAGTACTTGTAAACTGGATGAGAATCACTTAAGCAGTTTTTCCCCGCATATGGATACCATACAAATAGCAGGCATGCAAGCAGTCCCATCCGGAACCTCCAGGCCTTCCATCAAGTAACGTGTGAATCTCTCAGCTCAGGGCCTATGATGTGGAGCGTGGAGAAGCAGGAGAGGATGAATGTCCCGACTTTCTTCCTTCAGACAGGTAGCCAGTTGCGTCAGCCGCATTAGAAAAGTCACAAAATGAGTCCCCTTCAAAGAGCCATAATCGTGCAGGGTACAACAGTGCAAATTTCTTGCCCTCCTGGACCAGGCGGGAACAAATCTGGGAAAAGTCCTTGCGGGCTCGGGAGACTTCTGCAGAGTAATCCTGAAAGAGACGAATGTCCCTACCATCCCATGCCAGAGCTATGTGTCTCCTGGAAGCAGACCAAATAGCCTCTTTATGCAGAATGTTTAAACAGCGAAAAATCACCACATGTGGCCTCGCGTTCTGACCCGTCCTGGGCGGTCCGAGACGATGGGCCCTCTCCACTACCATGTCTGCACATGTATCCTTAATTTCCAGCAACTCCGGAAGAGACTCCTGTTGAAAACGGTATAGGTCTGGCCCTTTAAGAGATTCTGCTAGGCCCATGACCCTGAGGTTTTTCCTCCTCGATCTGTTCTCCAGGTCGTCTAATTTATTCATAACTTGGTAATAAGATTTCTGCATAGTGTCAGCATTTGTTTTCAATTCTGATACATCTTGGAACACTTCCCCCGAATCTCTGCTCTGTGGCTAATACCCTCTGGGACAGCTGTTTCATCTGAGACTTAATGTCCTGTGCCACCTGCGTTAACTTAGCAGCGTGTGTGTCCATGAGGGGCATCCTCGTTACCTTGATAGCTTTCACGACATCCTCATATGAGACTGGGGCTGCAGGGTCAGGAGAGGCAGGTCGAGACCCATCATCCAGCTGCGAACCCTCACGTGTGTCCGGTGCGGCGGCCATATTGGATTCTGCCCGGCGCCGCTCAGAGCGGGATCTTTGCTGCTTTGCCGGCATGGAAGAGGTGAGAAACTTCTCCATATGGTGGAGGAGACCGTCCCCTCACCGAGGCTGCGGGAACCGCCGGGTTTGCGTCCGCGAGCGCGGCGCTGCTTGCTGTGCTGGCCGGGGTAGCAACGGAGCTCTCACGCCAGGCTCCCGATCACATGGGAGCCGGAACCGGAAGTCCAACTCTAATAATTTAATCAAAAACTCGAGATCAACATCTTGCACATTTTCAGTTTATGTGGGTAAAACTACAAGAACTATAAGGAACTGAAGATCCTTGACAATGTACTAGCCAACTGGCTGAAGGCTGACTTTGGACAGATTGTTCACCCGTACCAGACCTTCAGCATACCGGGCCACAGAATCGCAGACAGCTTTGCCCTCCTCAGGGACATGGTCCATTACGTCAATGATCGTAATGTGCGGGCAGCACTGGTCAGTCTTGACCAGGATAAGGCCTTTGAGTGTGTTTTTCATGAGTTGATGGGCAGGGTGCTGCGTAAATTTGGTCTTCGTGAATTGTTTTGTTCATAGGTTAACCTTATGTATTTCGACATTTACATCTCGGTGTTGGTGAACGGTTGGAAGACTGACCCCTTTCCAGTATTGTCCAGGGTCAGAAAAGGCTGCCCTCTTTCATCTTTTCTTTTTGTTCGTGTTATAGTGCTCTTCGCTGTAGCCATCAGGCAAAATCCAGAGATCAGAGTATTCACTGCATCGGGTCCAGACCGCCCAGAGGCCAAGTGTTTGCTGTACATGGACGATGTCACTGTCTTCTGCGCAGATCAGCGTTTGGTAGCCGCACATGTCCAGACCTGCGAGGACGTCGGTCGAGCTTCAGTTGCAAAGGTCAACTGCGGGAATTCAGAGGCTATTCTCTTCGGAAATTGGCACCTGTCATCCTCTGCTCCATTCCCATTTACAGTCAAGCCAGACTTCATCAAAATCTTGGGAGTTTGGTTCGGTGTAGAAGAAGTGGCCCTGAAGTGCTGGGGTGAAAGACTTGTGACTGTTGGACAGAAAACTGGGCTGTGGAGCCTCAGAGAACTTACCATTGAAGGGAAAACACTTGTGCTGAGGAATGAGATTCTTCCTGTTCTTCAGTACACTGCACAGGCCTGACCACCACTGGTTACGGTCTGCAAGGTCATCACTCGGGCCATTTACCACTTCATCTGGGGCTCCAAAATGGACAGAGTAAAGCGAACTGTTATGTGCAAGAAGCCCCTCTAGGGTGGCAATGGAATACCTGATATCCCCACCATGCTGCGAGCCTTCTTTGTATGTAACTGTATCTGCAGGACTCTGATAGACAATTGCAATGGCTCTGCTGGGAACTCCATGTCCCGCTTCTTCCTCCTACCTTTGTGGAGGACTCTTAAATGGGACAAGTGGGACAGCTCCATCCCTTACAACTGGACAACCCCATGGTTCTACCTGGAGGTGTCCTTGTTTGTGAGGGAGCACCAACTGGAGGGAGTTAAACCTGACTTTATGAAGCCAAAGACTATCTAAAAGCTCATCAGCGCTAAAGACATTATGAAGCCGATTCCAGGGCTCCCTTCAGCTACTGACAAGTGTGTATGGGAGTATGTGGCTTCCTTCAAAAGGCTTACAAACAGACACAAAGACTTGTCATGGATGGCCATCTAAGGGGGCTTGCCCCATCGGTCATTCATGCACTCCCAAAACTTGTGCAGGTGCAGACATTGCCCCTGGTGCCTCGTTCACTGGGAAACATCTATGCACCCCTTTTGAGACTGTTATATGCCCCGGAAAATAAACTCTGACTGTGTGCCAATGAGACTGTGTGCCAAGGAACTGTTTTAGGTACTACTCTGTACTTTATGGACTATTCCCTGGCACCCACGCTTATGGGGAGATCCAGAAGGCCTGGAGCCTTATGAACTATGTTAAGGATGATTTGTGGCTTGCCAGGAATCACCTCATATTGAGGAGGGAGAGGATGTCCATCCAGGACTGTTGCAGGCTGGTTCACAGACTGATAAGAGACTATTCCATCAGGGACAGTACTGAGGAAGAAAAGGACTAAACCCCCCTTCTTCTGCCCCTCTCCCCTTGTTTGAATTGCTTAATAAGACTTGGGACCATGGCCTCTTTCCCCCATTCACAATGTCTGTTGTTTTATTGATGTCTTTCTATTTATTGACCCTCCCATTATATGTGTCTGTCTTTCAATAAAGCTTTGGGCTTGTGATTTCCCCCTCCCTCACCCTCTTACCCTCCACACCCATAGCCTTATTAACTGTTGTATTTGTTTTAAGTTTATATGCATAGTACATGACATGATTTATAGTGTATGCTGACCTTATGCTGTAATTCTTGAAATGTACTATACCGTTTACATTAGTATTGAGTTTTAGCTGTGCTGCGACACGGTACTCATGTGTGTAATGTCTATGTATGTTTTTTGCTTCTTTATGTCAATAAAGATTACTTTTTCAATCAAAAATACAGTGGACACTGATGCACTCTGTAGTGTACAGTGGTCACTGATGCTTTCTGTAGTATACAGTGGTCACTGATGAAGTCTGTAGTATACAATGGTCACTGATGCACTCCGTAGAATACAGTGGTCACTGATGTAATCCATATCTCTGTAGTATATGGAGGTCACTGATGCGCTATGTAATATATATTTAATCCAATTATATCTAATATATTATATCTAATGAGAAGCAGCTAATAAGCACAATGCTTTTAAGCAACTAATCCAGAATCTTCCTTTTAATTAAAAATTTGCCTGATAAAGCCTACTGCTCTATAGAGACATCATGTAGCTTCAGCCATGCTGGTGCTGTAATGAGTCTCTTGCTGATGGTTGTGCTCACTTACACAGCAGGAGAGCATAGTCATCCTTCGCTGCTCCGTCTGTATGGTCTCCTCTAATGGCAAATGTAAATCAGCACCCGCAGCTGATGTGAACTGGCCATGTTGGGTACTCAGCTTCAAGTTGCATGGTGGGAGAGTTGGAGGACACTACTAAACACATGGGGGTGGGGCCCTCCGACAGGTGAACTTCAAAAAAAATGAAAAATAAAAATAAAAATGCAATTGCTCGGTGGTTGGTGGCAGACGCTGGGAGGGTAGAGGGTGGCCTGAGAGAGGAGGATAAATGCAGAGGTGACAATAGGTCCTTCATAGGCTTCGGCTCCAGGCCCAAGTGGACATTAATCTGGCACTGTACCAATGCTTTTTTAAAGTGTTTTTATCTTATTACTTTTGGTTTGATAACCAGTGATAAAAGGAGTAAAAGTCCTATCCTGTATTCTGTATATATATATATATACACATGGTAGTTGAATTGGCACTCACCCTAACATGGTCAATAATTGCTCCGGTGCATTCTGGAAACTATTACATAAAATACATCTGACAGGCAGCGGCACTCAGAGGCGATCAGAGTTGGTACTTGCAAAAAAGTGCATTTAATCTATCACATCAATCAAACCAATGTTTCGGGGCATTGACGCCCCTTTGTACAGACTCTGTATCACCTTGACAAAGGGGTGCCACTGCCCCAAAATGTTGGTTTGATTGATGTGATGGATTAAATGCATCTTTTTTGCAAGCACCAACTCTAATCGTTTCTGAGTGCCGCCGCCTGTCAGATGTGTTATATTTATATATATATATATATATATATATATATATAGCCAAGTTCACAGAACAAAGTCCCGGGAAGCCGCACTGACACTCTCCATTGAAAAAGGCAGGTGTCCGGTTAAATGGAGGATAATAGAATCACATGTCAGTCCCTCAGATTGAGGTTGAGACAGAACCAGCACTCTGCGTAGTATTCAGAACAATTTTTATTTCATATTGAGCTTCATTCTTAGAACATTTGAATCGACATCAGCATGAATCGACAACAGCCTATACTCATCGTATTGTAGCAATAATTCATCACTGGCAAACTCCCAAACAGCCGTTTTCTGTAAGTAACCTTCCTCAGGGGAATAACCAGACAAAATGTCAAACTGCCATGTCAGAAAGTGCCTGATTGCCATGCAACCCTTGTATCACCTGTGAGCACAATATATGTGTTCACAGCGCTCTACTCACCACCAGCACCTGAAGTCCATCACCGCCCACAGAGACCGGTCCCGCCACGGCACACACTACAGGAAGTGACCGCCGGTGGAACGCACACCGCCCCCCACGAGACCGGAAGTTCCGGTACGTGGAACGCAAGCATCATGTCACTCGGCGGAAGTCCTCCCGTCAGTGCTGTGCTAGCTGTCCCCTCTGTCCCAGGACAACAGGTGTGGTGCCCTTAAGCGCCGGTGGTCACATCAGCGTCAATATAATAACAAAACATAACGATCCCATCAACCTACTGAAAAAACATATGTAACAGGACTGGTAAATATCAAACAAGGATCAATAGTAAAACTGGTGCTCCAATAATGGGGCACCATTAAAAGATCAGTAATAAAGCACCATTAGGCAATTAATAATATTCTCACATGATCCAAGTGTCAAGAGAATCCTGTACATAAATAACAATAATGTATATAGGGGGTATATCGCACAGGGAGATGTTAAAGTGTAAATTAGATATTTCAGATACCAAAATACAATGATAAAGCAAGAGAAGGCAATCTTTTCCAATCAATCTTAGATTTGGTGGTGCACCCTGAGTCAGTAATAAAACGTATAGCAAAAAGGGAGAAAAGAAGACTCTTTTGTGGGTGCACTCTTAAATGATCTTAAAGTATTAAAGATAAGATGTCACGATCCGGGTATCTGGACGCCATTACTTACCCTTCAGATGCCTCCTAAGGCGGGCTCAGCGTTCCAGGACCGGATTCCGCTGTTCCTGAGTTTCCACATGCAGAGTGGTCCTTTCATCAGCCGCGGCCTCCGCTGTGCCCGCGTGGTTAAATGTGCATCTATCAGCCTGGCGTCTCCTGTCTCCGGTGGCCGGCGCCGCCATTACTGTTTCCCAGACCACATGGATTACAAACCAAACTTCCCTCCAAGTGTCTGCATGGGCGCAGCCATCTTGGATTCTGTCATCTGATCATTTCCACCAATCTGCTGTCTGTGTTGTTGATTTGCATAATTGCCTAGCCAACCCCTTCCTTGCTGCAGGTATAAGTAAGCTGTACCTGAGCAAGGAAGACGTCAGTGCTTTGGTTGTCAAACCTAGTTCCTGTTTGTCTCTCTTCTATGATTGTCTTCCAGGTTCCAGCTCCTGTCTCAAGACTTCCACCATAGAGACCCGCACCAGCATTCCACCTGCGGTGTAGCCTGACTCTCCAATCCATTGTGGATTCATCTGTTTCCAGCTACAACACTACCTGCTTCCAGCCTCAGCTTCCAGCAGAGTACAGCTTCCCTTAAAGGGCCGGTGTCCTTTCTACACTTTACCACTCTCCACCGGAATTATTATTTCTCCGCTCTCAAGTTCTACATTTCAGTTCACATTTCATCGCTCCCAAAGTTCATTTATTATTTAACTGGTTCCAGCCAGTATCCACTCCGTGCTAACAACAGTCTGGTTCCAGCCAGTATCCACAGCAGCTGTTTTACCTTCAGCAACCCAGCTCTTCCTGGAACACCAGCTGGTACAATCCTGGGTTATCTCCATTACTACAGCCGGGCCTGGTAAGGACTTTCCATCTAGAAGATCATAAGAACTATCTCACACTACCAGTGCCCTGTGGCTCCTGCCATGCTGTAGTACTCAGGAACTGTATTTATTCTTTGCTGACTTTTACGTTTTCTTTTATTGCTGCTGTGATGCGGAGTTGTCATAATAAACATCATTGACTTTTATCTAAGTTGTCGTGGTCACGCCTTCGGGCAGTTATTATTCATGTTACTTACATGTCCAGGGGTCTGATACAACCTCCCAGGTTCCGGTACATCTCAGCCCCTACAACTGAGGCTGCCTCCCGTCAGCTCAGGCCCTCAGTTGTGACAGTAAGCACTGACCTAATGAATCCAGCCGGAGACCAGGATCAAGCGGCCAGGCCGATGCAAGAACTGGCAGCCCGACTAGAACATCAGGAGGCTGCACAGGGCCACATCATCCGCTGTCTCCAGGATCTCTCTACTCGGCTGGATGGGATTCAGACAACTCTCCGTGGATCAGGCGCGTCTGGTGCGTCAACCACAGTGACTCCAGCTATAACCCCACCCACCTTACCCATTTCTGCTCCACGTCTTCATCTTCCAACGCCAGCAAAATTTGACGGATCTCCAAGATTCTGCAGGGGATTTCTCAACCAGTGTGAGATTCAGTTTGAGCTACAACCTGGCAATTTTCCCAGTGACCGTACAAAAATTGCCTACATTATTTCTCTTCTCAGTGGCTCAGCCCTTGATTGGGCATCACCGTTATGGGAGAGGTCCGACACCCTGCTATCTTCTTACACTGCATTTGTGTCAACATTCAGGCGCATCTTCGACGAGCCAGGCCGGGTAACTTCAGCTTCGTCTGAGATTCTCCGTTTACGCCAGGAATCACGTACTGTAGGACAATATCTTATACAGTTCCAGATCCTGGCATCCGAACTGGCATGGAACGACGAGGCCCTGTATGCTGCATTCTGGCATGGTTTATCCGAGCGTATTAAAGATGAGTTAGCTACCAGAGACTTACCCTCCAAGTTAGATGAGCTAATCTCACTTTGTACGAAAGTTGACTTACGTTTCAGAGAGAGAGCAACTGAGCGTGGAAGATCATCTGCTCCAAAATCTTCTACTCCTCCTCCTCGCCAACTGTCACCAACTACAGATGAACCCATGCAAATTGGCCATTCCCGTTTAACTCCTGCTGAGCGCCGAAGACGTCTCTCCGAGTTTCTCTGTCTGTATTGTGCAGCTCCGTCTCACACCATTAATGCCTGTCCCAAACGTCCGGGAAACTCCAAATCCTAGCTCGCCAAGGAGAGGGCCGGCTAGGAGTAATGATCTCCTCTCCATCTCCTCAAGATTGTAACCTCCCAGTCTCGCTTCAAGTTGCTCAACGTTATCAGAACGTCATTGCCCTCCTGGATTCCGGAGCAGCTGGGAACTTTATTACTGAAGCCTATGTTAAACGGTGGTCCCTACCCACCGAGAGACTTCCTTCGTCCTTTTCCTTAACTGCTGTGGATGGCAGTAAAATTTTTGATACAGTTATTTCTCTAAGGACTCTACCAGTTCGTCTGAGAGTGGGAGTTCTTCATTCCGAACTTATTTCATTTTTAGTGATTCCAAGAGCCACACATCCTGTGGTCCTGGGCCTTCCATGGCTCCGTCTTCACAATCCTACAATTGATTGGACGACTACGCAAATCCTGGCATGGGGTTCCTCCTGTACTAAGACATGTTTGTTTAAAGTGTTGCCTGTCTGTTCTTCCTCCCCCAGGTCGTCTGATGTTCCACCTCCTCCATATCAAGATTTCACGGATGTGTTCAGTAAAGCTTCTGCTGATATCCTTCCTCCTCATAGAGAATGGGACTGCCCGATTGATCTCGTTCCAGGGAAGGTTCCACCTCGAGGCCGAACTTATCCGTTGTCTCTCCCCGAGACACATTCTATGGAGGAATACATTAAAGAGAACCTAGCAAAGGGGTTCATTCGACCTTCTTCTTCTCCAGCCGGCGCAGGCTTCTTTTTTGTAAAGAAGAAAGATGGTGGTCTGCGGCCGTGCATCGACTACAGAGGTTTGAACGACATTACCATCAAGAACCGCTATCCTTTACCCCTGATTACTGAGCTCTTTGACAGAGTTAGCGGAGCTACCATCTTTACAAAGCTGGACCTGAGAGGTGCATACAATCTCATCCGGATCCGTGAGGGTGACGAGTGGAAGACCGCATTTAACACCCGTGACGGACATTATGAGTACCTCGTCATGCCCTTCGGATTGAGCAATGCTCCAGCTGTCTTCCAGCATTTCGTCAATGAGATCTTCAGAGACATTCTATACCGTCATGTCGTGGTCTATCTAGATGATATCCTCATTTTTGCCAACGATTTAGAGGAACATCGTTTCTGGGTAAAGGAGGTTCTGTCCCGTCTCCGTGTCAATCATCTCTACTGCAAATTAGAGAAATGCGTCTTTGAAGTCAAGTCCATTCCGTTTCTAGGGTACATTGTGTCCGGTTCCGGACTAGAGATGGATCCTGAGAAACTACAAGCAATCCAGAATTGGCCGGTACCCTTAACCCTCAAAGGGGTCCAGAGGTTCTTAGGGTTCGCCAATTATTACCGAAAGTTTATACGAGACTTTTCCACCATTGTGGCGCCTATTACTGCTTTCACCAAGAAGGGTGCTAACCCGTCCAAGTGGTCTGAAGAAGCCATGCAAGCTTTTCATCTTTTAAAACAGAGGTTCATCTCTGCACCTGTCCTGAAACAGCCTGACATCGACTCTCCTTTCATCTTAGAGGTGGATGCCTCCTCCGTTGGAGTAGGAGCGGTGTTATCTCAGAGGGCTAAAGATGGTCATTTACATCCTTGCAGTTTCTTCTCACGGAAGTTCTCCCCAGCGGAGCGCAACTATGCCATTGGCGACCAGGAGTTGCTAGCCATCAAGCTCGCTCTAGAGGAGTGGAGATATCTGTTGGAGGGAGCTTCTCATTCAATCACCATCCTTACAGACCACAAGAACCTTCTATATCTAAAAGGCGCACAATGTCTCAACCCTCGTCAGGCCAGATGGGCACTTTTCTTTTCCAGGTTCGACTTTAAACTCCAGTTCTGTCCGGGCTCTCAGAATCGCAAGGCCGATGCCCTTTCCCGCTCATGGGAGCAAGAAAATGAGTCAGAGTCTTCAGACAAGCATCCTATTATAAATCCGTTGGCATTCTCCACGGTAGGGATGGACTCTACGCCCCCATCAGGGAAAAGTTTTGTGAAGCCGACACTAAGGAAGAAGCTCATGCATTGGGCCCATGCTTCCCGTTTTGCCGGACATACAGGTATCCAAAAAACCCTGGAGTTTATCTCTAGGTCCTATTGGTGGCCAACTCTGAAAAAGGACGTTTTGGAGTTTATTGCATCTTGCCCAAAGTGTGCTCAACATAAAGTATCCCGCCAGTCGCCTGCGGGGCAACTGGTTCCACTATCTGTTCCCCGTCGACCATGGACCCATTTGTCGATGGATTTTATTACAGATTTGCCCATGTGCAACAAGTTCAATACCATCTGGGTGGTAGTTGACCGGTTCACCAAGATGGCACACTTCATTCCTCTCACCGGTCTTCCGTCAGCTTCCAAGTTGGCTCAAGTATTCATACAAGAGATCTTCCGACTCCACGGTCTTCCAGAAGAAATTATCTCAGATCGAGGAGTTCAATTCACAGCCAAATTCTGGCGAAGTTTATGTCAAGTCCTCCAAGTCAAGTTAAAGTTTTCCACGGCTTACCATCCTCAGACCAATGGTCAAACTGAGAGGGTGAATCAGGACTTGGAGGCCTTCCTCCGCATCTATGTGTCCTCCTCTCAAGATGACTGGGTTCAATTACTTCCCTGGGCCGAGTTCTGTCATAACAACCAGTATCATTCTTCATCTTCCTCAACACCATTCTTCACCAACTTTGGATTCCACCCTAAAGTCCCTGAGTTCCAACCGCTTCCAGCAACTTCTGTTCCCGCAGTGGATATCACCTTGCATCAGTTTGCCAATATCTGGAAGAGCGTACGATCAGCTCTGCTCAAGGCATCGTTCAGGTACAAGAAGTTTGCGGATAAGAAGCGTCGAGCAGTTCCCGCTCTCAAGGTGGGTGATCGGGTATGGTTATCCACGAAGAATTTGAGGTTAAGAGTTCCCAGTATGAAGTTTGCACCTCGCTACATCGGTCCTTTTAAAATTGATCAAGTCATCAATCCTGTTGCTTACAGACTCCAGTTACCTCCCTTCTTAAAAATACCCAGGACATTCCATGTTTCCCTGTTGAAACCGCTAATCTTGAATCGGTTTCATTCCTCACTTCCACCAACTCCGAAAGTCCAAACTCAACGAGGCGTTGAGTATGAAGTGGCCAAGATCCTGGACTCACGTCACCGTTACGGTCAACTTCAGTATCTCATTGACTGGAAGGGCTATGGTCCTGAAGAACGCTCTTGGACCAATGCCTCTGACGTCCATGCTCCTGCCTTGGTCCGAAATTTCCACGCAAAGTTTCCTTTAAAGCCTAAGAAGTGTCCTGGGGCCACTCCTAAAGGGGGGGGTGCTGTCACGATCCGGGTATCTGGACGCCATTACTTACCCTTCAGATGCCTCCTAAGGCGGGCTCAGCGTTCCAGGACCGGATTCCGCTGTTCCTGAGTTTCCACATGCAGAGTGGTCCTTTCATCAGCCGCGGCCTCCGCTGTGCCCGCGTGGTTAAATGTGCATCTATCAGCCTGGCGTCTCCTGTCTCCGGTGGCCGGCGCCGCCATTACTGTTTCCCAGACCACATGGATTACAAACCAAACTTCCCTCCAAGTGTCTGCATGGGCGCAGCCATCTTGGATTCTGTCATCTGATCATTTCCACCAATCTGCTGTCTGTGTTGTTGATTTGCATAATTGCCTAGCCAACCCCTTCCTTGCTGCAGGTATAAGTAAGCTGTACCTGAGCAAGGAAGACGTCAGTGCTTTGGTTGTCAAACCTAGTTCCTGTTTGTCTCTCTTCTATGATTGTCTTCCAGGTTCCAGCTCCTGTCTCAAGACTTCCACCATAGAGACCCGCACCAGCATTCCACCTGCGGTGTAGCCTGACTCTCCAATCCATTGTGGATTCATCTGTTTCCAGCTACAACACTACCTGCTTCCAGCCTCAGCTTCCAGCAGAGTACAGCTTCCCTTAAAGGGCCGGTGTCCTTTCTACACTTTACCACTCTCCACCGGAATTATTATTTCTCCGCTCTCAAGTTCTACATTTCAGTTCACATTTCATCGCTCCCAAAGTTCATTTATTATTTAACTGGTTCCAGCCAGTATCCACTCCGTGCTAACAACAGTCTGGTTCCAGCCAGTATCCACAGCAGCTGTTTTACCTTCAGCAACCCAGCTCTTCCTGGAACACCAGCTGGTACAATCCTGGGTTATCTCCATTACTACAGCCGGGCCTGGTAAGGACTTTCCATCTAGAAGATCATAAGAACTATCTCACACTACCAGTGCCCTGTGGCTCCTGCCATGCTGTAGTACTCAGGAACTGTATTTATTCTTTGCTGACTTTTACGTTTTCTTTTATTGCTGCTGTGATGCGGAGTTGTCATAATAAACATCATTGACTTTTATCTAAGTTGTCGTGGTCACGCCTTCGGGCAGTTATTATTCATGTTACTTACATGTCCAGGGGTCTGATACAACCTCCCAGGTTCCGGTACATCTCAGCCCCTACAACTGAGGCTGCCTCCCGTCAGCTCAGGCCCTCAGTTGTGACATAAGATAATTAATAAAATCATTAAATTTAATGATTTTATTAATTATCTTATCTTTAATACTTTAAGATCATTTAAGAGTGCACCCACAAAAGAGTATTCTTTTCTCCCTTTTTGCTATACATAAATAACAATAACCAAATAAATGACATGCAACAATAACAATGGAGAAAGACAAAAAGCGACATAAACACATGAAAACACAGAGTCAGCACATAAAGATAATTGCATCATATTATTACAAAAACAGAGCACTATTTCTTATAGTGCCCGCATATAGTACCCGAGGTCCAACGAGTCACAGCACCCTAAAGAAATGGGACAAAGGAAAATTCTTCATTGAGACCATGGGGGGCCATAGACTCCATCTGATATATCCATCGACACTCTTGCTGAAGTAAGAGTCTATGTCTGTCCCCTAACCTCTTCAGAGGTGGTACGTGATCAATTGGCATATCAGTAAACTCACTCAATTTGTGTCCAACAGAGACAAAATGCCTGGCAACAGGGTGAGTACTGCCATCAATTTTCTGATATGCCTTTTTTATAGAAGACCTATGCATAGCAATCCTCTCTTTGAGAATTCATATCGTCTTTCCTATGTAGATTTTCTTACACGGACAGACGATCATGTAAGTCACAAATTTAGTTTCACATGTCATCCTATGTCTTAAGGAATATTTTGTGCCTTTAGACGGATGGCAGCAGGTCTTACCCATCAGCATGAAGCTACAATTAACACAACCATGGCATCTGAAAGCACCTATTTGTTGTTGCAGCCAATTGGTTCCCCTGCCCACGCGTGGGCTAATATCAGAGAAAGATACCTTTTCTTTCAAGTTCCGACTATGCCGGTAGCAAAACAAGGGCAACTGTTCACAGCATTGTCTCATCACAGGGTCCGTTTGCAGAATATGCCAATGTCTGCGGATGGATTGTCGAGCATTGCTTGAGGAAATCGAGTAAGTACTGGCGAAAACCAGGCGGTCAGATTCCGATTTAGCCAGAGGTTTCAATAATTCATCCCGTGAGAGTAGCATACATTTATCAATGGCTTGTCGAACTTCAGTACTATGGTAGCCCCTGTTTATGAAGTTGTCCCCCATCTTTGTGAGTGCCTCATGTAATGTCTCACGGTTTGATGTAAGTCTTGCCACACGAACCAACTGGGAGTAGGGCAAACCCTTTTTCAGTGCTACAGGGTGAAAACTTGATGCAAGAAGGAGAGAATTTTTGTCAGTAAGCTTCCTGTAGATCCCTGTTGTCAATGTCCCATCCTGTACTCGCACGGACACATCGAGAAAGTTAATCTCAGAAGCATTGTGGGTACTAGTGAATCTGATGGACCCCGGTATACCATTAAGTTTAGCAACAAGATCAATCAAGAGCCCCCAGTCAACAGCATAAACAGGTCATCTATAAAGCGCACATAAAATGTAATGTATTTAAAAAAAATTAAATCACCTACAATATGCTGCTGTTCATACTGATACATGAACAGATTGGCATATGATGGGGCCATGTTAGACCCCATCGTGGTGCCTTTAAGTTGTAAATAAAAAGAGTTATTAAATAGGAAATAATTTTTATGAAGCACCACTTCCATCAGTAAAAGAAGAAATTCTAGCGGAGGACCCTTATACTGTGGACTGTGGGCGACAGACTTTCTCACAGCAGACAATCCCTCAGCATGCCCGATATTGGTGTACAAACTGGTGACATCCAAGGTCACCAGTGTACAATCCGCTGTAAGCAGACCAATAGCATTAAGTTTACATTAAGTTTACAAAGAAAATCAGTGGTATCCTTAATGTAATGGGGGGTAGCCTGAACCACCGGTTGAAGGTGGTAATCAATGAATTGAGAGATTGGCTGACCTAAAGTCCCACATGAAGAAATGATGGGCCTATTAGGTGGTTTAGTAAGCGATTTATGCACTCTGGGCAAAATGTAGATTATGGGGATTTTCGGAAAATCTTGTGCTCACAGGTTATACAAGGATTGCATGGCAAGCAGGCACTTTCTGACATGGCAGTTTGACATTTTGTCTAGTTATTCCCCTGAGGAAGGTTACTTACCGAAAATGGCTGTTTGGGAGTTTGCCAGTGATGAATTATTGCTACAATACGATGAGTATATGCTGTTGTCGATTCATGCTGATGTCGATTCAAATGTTCTAAGAATGAAGCTCAATATGAAGTAAAAATTGTTCTGAATACTACGCAGAGTGCTGGTTCTGTCTCAACCTCAATCTGAGGGACTGACATGTGATTTTATATATATATATATATATATATATATACAAATTGCAATAAATATGACACTCCAGACGACTTTAAGAAACAGACTACAAGGCTGCATAGCTGGAGAACAATGTTTCAATGCCTTTAATTAGGCATTTTCATCAGGTCATAACATAACAATAAACATATCTTACCTTATATAGCACCCAAGTGATCGGCGGTGGCCGGAACGTGGGTCACCCGCCCGCACCCGACAGTGCCTATTTGCAGACGTCATCAGTGGTTAGTCATCAAGTGCGACCCGTCAAACAAAAGAAACTGTACCTACAATGCACTGTAAATATAAATATAGCAGCATGCGTATAATAAGGAATAATAGTCAATCCTAGATAGAGACAACATCAGGGACGTGTTTACATTATAGCAGTATACTACAATAGTCCATTAAGTCGTACATTCAAATAATAGCCAACATATGCAAAATCAAGCTATACAGTATTTATACACTACAGCATGATATGCTAATGCGATTTCCAGCATATTCACATCATGTTCAGACCATCTAAATACATTTATTGTAGCATAGGCTATACTCAATCACGTCTATGTATTATGGACATATTATATCAAAGTTATTACCTACACCAATGCTACTATCTAACTAGTCTCATATTTTACTAACAGGTCCCTAGTATACAGTATCCTTGTAATAGTCAGGGTGATGGTATATTACCTTATGTTAAATGATGTCCAATTAATATAGCTCATAATTTTGAGATTTTTTTTTATAAAAAAAAAGACTAAGGGGGACATTTACTAAGCAGTGATAAGAGCAGAGAAGTGAGCCAGTGGAGAAGTTGCCCCATCAACCAATCAGCAGTTCTGTATCATTTTATAGTGTGCAAATTATAGATGTTACTTCAGTGCTGATTGGTTGCCATGTGCAATTTCTCCACTTGCTCACTTCTCCGCTCTTATCACTGCTTAGTAAATGTACCCCTAGGTCCCAACTGCTCGTCGAGACCTTTCAGATGTACACTAATCAATGTATCCATCACGTTTCAAGCTGTAAGATCCTGGAGCCACGATCCCCACCTCTGAGTGTGGCTGTCACTTGATCAATCATTTGATATCGTAACAATAAAAGTGGATGGCATGCTTGAAAAAAATGCCTGGCTACAGGCTGTTCGTTACTGTCCTTAGTGATTGCAATTTTGATCGGAGACCTGTGGGCTGCCATACTTTCCTTAAACATTCTTTCAGTTTTTTCGATGTATGACAGCCCACGGGGGCAGATGAGCTGATAAGTCCCAAACTTAGAACTACATGCAAGGGTCTGGTTAATGTAATATGTATGTCCTGACTCTGTGTGCTGAAATGTGTTGCCAGGTATCATGAACTGGCACGTAGTACAAGTACATCTGATACAGCCCTTTTTGGTATCCAAGGAGATGGGACCCTTCTCATAATTTGTGATATCCATTTTTACTAAGATATCCCAAAGATTTTTTCTCCTTGTATAGCAGGACATAAGTTTTGTTTGAACTAATTTTAAGTCAGGATCCCCTTGCACTATAGGCCATAGTTTTTTATAAATTTAATTAATACCTACTGTAGACTGGCTGGACTGAACTGGACTTCCCATGGGAGTATGGTCTGCCTATCACCAATTTTGGGCTCTTCAGCCAGAAGTTTAGTTCAATCCACCTTAAGGGCTTTGTTCTTCACTTCTGCCAGTAGGGCTGGGTGATAACCCACAGATAAAAACAACCATTTGGCAACCATCTCATTCATCTGTACCTCAGTTAATCCTGGCTCAGATGTAATATGCTGATCCTCCACAGCTGGTTGTTCAGTAAGCCTTTTTTTATAGGCTTCGGGTGAAAGCTATTGTAGTGCAGTAAATTGTTCCTACAGATGGGTCCACATTTATCTTGACCTTTAATAGGATTAACTGAGACTGGCCAGTCGGACTTAGTCCCCTGCTGTAATGACTTAATCCCCTGCTGTATTGTTCTCTGTATTGTATTGCAGTTGAGAACAATAGATGAAGGGTTTATGCTAATAAATCATGTTGTGCCTAGGCGCAGAAAACTAGTCAAGATAACCGTGGACCCATCTGTATCTGTACTTTTGGTAAATAATGATGTACTAATGGCTCCTTCCTTTAGTGTTAATTCTACATATAGATGATTAATCACTTCATTACTAATAGCAAATGTTAGTTTGATAGGATGATCACATAGATTGTGCATCTCAATGACCATTGTAAAACTTTCTCTAGTACCTCTTCATAGTAACAAAAGATCATCAATGTGGCGGCAATAAAATAAAATCTAGTCAACTACATCTCGATCCGAAAAAAAGATTTTCTGTTCTACTTCGAACATAAAAATGTTTGAATATGCAGGTGCAACTGATGATCACATGGGCACATCAATGGCACCTGCCAACTCAAACATTTTATAAGAATCCGATGCCAAGAGAATGACATTTGCATCAATTTGGAATCCGAGCCTGGTGGGAAACCCGAGACAGGGCTTGGATTTATTCGGAAACTGTAAATTCGAGGGGGCTCAGATTCCAGGTATTCACAACTGCTCATCTGTAAAATAATCCTGACCAGGGGAACGAACCTCCATCCTATGCGAAATATTACCCTCAAGGAGTTTAACCACTAAACTGCCGATTGAAATTTTAATTTTTTTATGAGCTTATTAGGTGAAGAACATGAATTTAACCTTATTCAAAATTATTTTAGTTAGAAAAAAAAGAAAAAATATATTTTTTGAATTTTTTAAAAAAATATAAATTTTTTCAAACATCGGAACATTGGTCGGGAACATCTGTAACATAGGAACATCAGTAACATCATGGCCATTGCAACTTTACTTTTAACACTCCATACAGCTGCCAGGTACACGGGGGGGCTTGGGAGGGTTGACTTACACTTGACTTACTGGGTGGGGGGTTGGGTCTTGCAGTGCTGACCAATCAGCAATGATCGGCAGCATGGCAACACTGAGGGGAAGTGAAGGGAGGCAGAGGTACCTTTCTGGTCCCTCTGAGAGCAGCAGTGAATGGAACTTTCCCTCCCCTGCCACTTCTAACACTGTCTATCTGACTTGTTTTGGATGTCACTGTATGGGTGATCTAACAGGTTAGTAGAATCTATAGCAGGCTCAGAGAGGAATCCATTTTCTGCTCATCTATAAAAAGCCTGAGGACTACTATAGGGGATTCTTTGAGTCCAGTAAAAGGTATTTCTTTATTCTTGATTACCAGTTTAATTTTTTTCTCATTGCTAAAATTTGATGAGACAAATTGTAGGTTAACAAGATACTGAAGGGTTTATTTATGAAGCAATGGGTTGTATAACCCGATGCTACTGATTGTGTTTATGCCTAAGCCATGGGCCTTTTCAATTTTTGGCACAAATACAATCAGAATTGCCAGGTTTTACAACAAAATGATTAATAAATAAACCCTTGGAAATCTATCAATGCAAGTAACAATGTTATATTTAGTATGTGCATATTACTACTACTACTACTACTATTATTAATATTCTCTCTTTTTTAAATTCAATAAGTCTTTATTGATTTTTTGCAGACATACAAACAAATCAACAAACAATAACACAGTATGCCAAGTCGATACAGAGTATATTGATCAAATACTGTATGCATAACAAAATAAAATAAAATAAACAAATTGCAAACCGCTATATAATATGCAGAGGAGTGTTGTGATTTCTTAACAGTAAGTTAGTTAATAGTACCATAAAAGGGTGACCAGCTGTCAGTGCGGTATAGAAACACGGGTACATTGATTGAGTGGTGACGACAGCAACCTATACCATACCTTAGAAAAAATTTCCGGGGCTTTCCTAGAAATGTAAACAAACTTTTCATGGGACACCACCGAGTTCACTAACAGGATCCATTTATTTATATAAGGGCCCGAGGACGCCATCCAGGAGCGTGCTATCAGCACTTTGGCCAAAGCGCATAAGTTAAGGACGTATTTTCTAGAGTGTGCATCCAGTACCTCCTCATCAATGACTTCAAGGCTACACACAAGGGGGGTAAACACGTCAGAGGGGATTCCTGTGGCAGTAATTATCTGAATCACCGCTTGCCAGAAGGCCTGTACCACCTGACAAGCCCACAATAAATGCCAGAAAGTACCATCTAAGGAGGCGCATTTCGGGCACCTAGACTCACCCCATCCCCCCATACTAGCGAGACGGGTGGGGGTAATGTATACACGGTGGAGAATAAATAAATGTATCTGCTGAAAGCGAACTGATGTGGTAGCCGCATGCGAGGCCCCCAAAGCCTCTTCCCACACATCTAAGGAAACAGGACCCAAATCAACTTCCCATTTAGACTTAAGGTGAGGGAGACTGTCAGAGTGATGGGCACTGAGCAGAGCTGAATAGAGAGCAGAGATAACCCCGGAGCTGACAGTATTAGTTAGAAGCAGGCGAACAGGAGACGTCTGAAGGAGAGGTGGAGCCGCACTAAACTGAGATGCGCACGCATGGCGAAGCTGAAGGTACCTATAATAATATGACGCAGGTATATTAAACTCAATTTGTAGTTGTCCAAAAGATTTCAGTGTACCCGAGGAGTACAAATGAGTAAGAGAATTAATTCCCCATCGACCCCAAACCGAACCCATTTGTAAAGTGGAGAAATGGGGAAGGGCACGAGTGTACATAAGTGGAGTGTCAGGGTCCCCCCCCCCACACACACAAAGCATAGAATGTACCTGTCTCCACACGATGATAGCCTGTTTAACAAGTAGCATCGTTAGGAGATTAACATTGTTGCTTAATAAAAGCTACAGAGGTGTCAAATTAATTCCAGATACTGATAGCACACTGGAGATTAATAAATCCCCTGAGGAATCGGTGATCCAAGAAATTAAATGGGATAGCTGCGCCGCCAGATAGTAAAATCAAAATTTAGGAAGGACAAGGCCACCTGAGTCACGGGGTCTAGTTAGTGTGTATAATTTAATCCGAGCCCTATGGCTGGACCAAACCAGTGAGGAAAGAAGACCATCTATAGCAGCAAATAATTTCTGGGAAAGATAAACAGGGGAATGTTGGAGGAGATACAACAGTTTAGGTAAAACAACCATTTTAATTAAATTGATTCTTCCTGTAACAATAAGTGGCAATTTACCCCATACCCTAATACGAGACCGTAGGTAGTCCAGCTGTGGACGTATATTTAAATCAACAAATTGTAAGGACTGATTAGTAATCCATACACCCAAGTATTTAAAAGAATCCACCCAGGGAAGCGGCAGGCCCCGGGAGGGCAAGCAGGACAGGGGCCTCTAAGTGGGAGGATACAGGATTTGTTCCAATTGATGGACAACCCAGAGAATCCACCAAACGTATCAATTATATCCAGAACATGAGGCATAGTAGTGGAATAATCAGATATGAATAACAGAATGTCATCTGCATAAAGAGCAATTTTGTCTGTCCTGCCACCCAACCGGAGACCCGCCACCCACGGGGAGGATCTAACAATACAGGCCAAAGGCTCTATGGCCAGCGCAAAAAGAATTGGGGACAATGGGCACCCCTGTCTTGTGCCCCGCTGTAAGGGAAAACTAAAGGATATATGGCCATTAACCGAAACCCTAGCCGTGGGGGCAGAATAAAGGAGTTGGACCCACCTTTTAAAATTGGGTCCAATACCAAACCGATCCAATGCCCCCCACAAGAAGCCACACTCCACTGAATCAAATGCCTTAGCAACGTCCAAAGAAATGATAACCGAGGAGCATGAGGGGCCTGGATGTGAGTATAAAGTATGCGTAGATTTGGCAAAGTGGTCCGGCATGAACCCTGACTGGTCATCATGAATCAACTGTAAAAATCACAGAGCTCAGCCTTGTCGCCAGCATTTTGGCCAGAATCTTAACGTCAGTTGTCAGTAAGTAAATTGGATGATAAGATTCAACTCGAGTCAGATCTTTATCTGGCTTCAGGAGAACAATAATTAGGGCCTCCGCCATAGAATCAGGCAACCTTCCCTGCACAAATAAGTTGTTATATATATCAAGAAGTTTAGGGCCATAAAAGGACAGATGTTTCTTATAAAGCTCTAGGGGTATCCCGTCCAGACCTGGGTTTTTCCCTCCAGGAAAAGACTTGACCGCGGATTCCAACTCAGTCAATGTCAGGGGGGAGTCTAAAAAGTCAATGGAGTCAAGAGACAATGTGGGTATCGAGATTGCAGCCAAGTACATTTCTATTTCTGCTGTAGTGTGGACTAGTCTAGAACTATACAGCCATCTGTAGTAATCTACAAAATCCCCTACTATGTCGGGAGTCTTATAATGAGTCACATTATCTCCAGTACAGACAGCAGACACCATAGTAGAAGCCCTATCCGCACCTGCCAAGGTCGCCATAAAACTACCAGGTCTATCACCCGTTGCATAGTACGTATGTTGGTTATAAAGCAGCCGTTATTTCGCTTTATCAGCCAAGTAGTTGCGCCAGGCAGCATGCGCAAGCAACCACCTCTCCCTCGTGGTCTCCAAACTATCCGCAAGATATTGAAGCTCCAACCGTCTACAACTAGCCTCAAGGTCGCGTTCCCCTTGTGCATAACCAGACTACAAAACAGCTACCGATTTAATTAGGGTACCGCGCACATATGCCTTAAAGGCATCCCATAAAACTGTGGTGGATACTGAGCCCTGATTTTCCAACAAAAAGGCCCCCCACATCTCCTCCAGCTCCACTCCAGTGCCCATCTGAGTCAACCAAAAGGAGTTAAACCGCCAGAACCGTGCACCCCCAACATCACCCATATCCAAACTCAGAATTATCGGGGAATGATCTGATATGCCCCTAGTAGCATACTAAACATCAACCAATCTCGGCAATAAATCTTTATAGGTAAGAGCCAGGTCTATTCTAGAAAAGGATGAATAAGCAGGGGTAAAGCAAGAATATTGATCTACGCCAGGGTGGTGGACCCTCCACGCATCGATTAGGCCCAGACTCTCCACCAAAAGTGCAAAGTCCCTCCTGCGCACCACAGAAGCGTCAGACGACATTCTAATTCTATCCAAGGTATGGTCTATGACGTTGTTAAAATCGCCAAGACAAACAATGGAGACATTAGGATACAATGTGATAAATTCAGATGCCCTCTTAAGAACCTCTGGGAGTAAGGGGGCGGCACATAAATGGCAAGGACAAGTAATGACATGAAATACACTTGACATTTCAGGAAAACATATTGGCCCCACTGATCCAGTTGAACCTGATCAAGGATAAACGGGACAGACCGTCAAACTAAAATTGACACTCCCCGTGAGTGGGATTTATGAGTAGAGTGATATGCCCAGCCCACCCATGGTTTTTTGAGAGCCAGGACCTTTGCCCCCACCAGGTGGGTCTCCATAAGGCAAATTATATCCGCACCATATTGTTTAAAGTGCCGGAGCACAAGGGAACGTTTAACTTTATCGTTCAGTCCCCAGACATTCCAGGACAGAACTTTAAGACGATTAGAGGCCATAAGTCAAGGCAAAACAAGGCGTATGATCAGTCCCGTGTATCCTGCACAGACCACCAAACCTAGCACCGAGCATAATTAAAGAAATCGAAGGTACCATAGTGTTTGCAATAAAATCATAAAAAAGACAGACAACAAATTACAATCCCTCCCATCCTGTCCCCCCTCCCTGTATACCCACCTGAACTGAGGCATACTTTATCCCAATAAACTGGTCCCCCTAACAAAGAAAAAAAAAGAGACTATACCAACATAAAAAGGCAATGAATAAAATGACCTAAATACAAAAGGTGCTGGCTCCCCACCCTCACAAAAGGAAGGTGGGGAGACACCACCCCAGCCCTAAAAAAAAAAAATAATATGTATACTACAGTGGAGTGAGATGATATACAAGAACAAAAACATCATAGCATCATCCGGGCAACATACTGCAACCTAAACAGTGATAATAAACAGTGGCCTATGAGCATATAGAGAAATAGGCGAACAGACATCATGGATCAGCTGCCAGCAACCGCCTAGCTGGAGCCCAATGGTCTAGCCACTGGGCAGCGTCCCAAGGAGTAGCAAATAATTTTGTTTCACCGTCTGCTACTACCCTAAGCCTAGAGGGAAAAAGCATTGCATACTGTAAATTAAGTTCCCTGAGACGTCTCTTAATCGGGATAAATTGTGCACGGTCTTTTTGCACCTCCAGCGCAAAATCAGGAAACACAGAAATCTTACATAGAAACATAGAAACATAGAATTTGTCGGCAGATAAGAACCACTTGGCCCATTTAGTCTGCCCCTTTTTTTTTTTTTTTAATCTCTAACCTTAATTGATCCTTATTTCTTTGTAAGGATATCCTTATGATAATCCAACATAATGGTGGGAGGGAGGGTCCAAGGACAATCTTGGAACTGTTCCATAACAGCGGGCCTTTGGTGCGCACCAGAGATAGAACAGTGTCTCGGTCTCGATAGTGGAGAAACTTTGCAATCAGCATGCGCGGTGGCGCACCCGGCGGCAACGGTCTGAAAGGGATTCTGTGAGCTCGTTCAACCGTGAAGTATGGCGTAAAGGAGCCAGTACCAAAAGAATTTTTAAGCCAAGTCTCAATGAACCCCTCTGGGCTAGTACCCTCCTCTTTTTCTGGGAGCCCAACAAATCGGATATTATTCCTCCTGAGTCTGCCCTCCATATCCAACATTTTGCCTTTAATATCGGACAGCTGCCCATCAATGGCAGTGACACGAGAACTAAGCGGTGAGATCTTATCCTCCAAAGTAGATGTACGGGTTTCGACCTCCCCAACCCGTTCCCTGACCTTCTGGATATCGTGATGAATTATGGTCAAGTCAGACTGCACCTGACCTATCTTGTCAGAGATACGGGACTCGCTAGCCGCTAGGGCTTCCAACACTTTCTGCAGAACGTCATCAGTAGCCTCGGTACATGAAGAGGACTGACTGGGGAGGCCGGAGGGGGGAGTCCCCACTCCCAGTTGGTATTACAACATGACCTCTAGGAGTGTGTGAATATCGTGCGATCCGGGCCGCGGCAGATTTCTGATGGTTCCGCACCATTATTAGATATATTGAGGCAAGTCACATTGGGCAGCTCAGAGATAACACAGCAGCAGTAGGATATAAAGCAGAGATATTAAAACAACGTGTTTGTATAATCCAGATGTTAGCACCGGGAGATAGGGAGCTATGGCTCCAGGAGCAGATATAAACAGAGGAGACCATGACCTTTGCTCCCTGTAAGGGAGAGAATCAGGCCAGCTATATAGAGCCACTCAGACAGGCAGTCCTCCGGTCCCGCTGGCATACAACCAACCCAGGGAGGTACTAAATAAATTGCGGTCCCCAGCAGCGGCAATCAGCATAGAGTGCACCGATAGGGGTAGGAGGCATGGATTGGAGAGGCTGGAGCATGGTCCCAAGCGTAGCAGCGTGACACAAGCAGCCCCTGGCTCCGTTGCACATGGGCAGTGCAGGGGGGAGATCCAACTCACCGCGGCTTGTTGCTGGTGTTGCCGGCTCGGATCTGACACAGGAGAGCATTAGGCAGGCTCCGGTGGTGTCCCTTTAAGGCACGTGTCCAGCGCGGCACACACTGAGGAGACGCGCTGCAGGGCCCGAACCAGAAGTCACGGCGCCATCTTGAGAGGGGGAGAGCGGGGATAAGAAGCGCCCGGCAGCCTAACAATTGCCTCGTCCAGCGGCACACAGCAGCTCCCCGGCGGCACAACACCTTCCCCCACCATGTACAGCAAAAACAGGCTCAGAGGGACTCCTCAGGCTGTATGAGTCGGATATAGAAGGTGGAGAGCGCCCACACCGAGCTGCTACTCCATGTCCTGATAGGCCACGCACCCTATTAATATTATCTTTAATAAATTTATACTACTACTATCTGACACTGAGGATGTTGATGTTGTGTGTGTAAATCAGCCACCAGCAGCTGCAGTCCTTGCCTGTGATAAAAAGAAAGCCATTGTGATGCCTGGGCATAAGATCAAAAAAGCCACCTCTTGGGGTGTGGAATTATTTTACCACAAATCCTGAAAATGTTTGTGAAGGCATCTGCTCCATTTGTGAGGCCAAAGTTAGCATAGGCAGGGACATTAGCCATTTAGGCACCTCCTCCATGTTATGTAATTTGCTGCAAATTTACTAAATTTATTTTACAAGCTCATAATGTAATTAACACCCTCATCATCAACCTCCTCATTAGTGATCAGCGTTAGTCATTTCAAATTGTTTTGTAGGGCCCAAACAAAGCAAACACTTCAGCCACAAAAGTGTCAGTCCCTGTCACTGAAGTGCTTGGTTATTTACACAGTGCAAGTCCTTTTGATAATCCAACATAATGGTGGGAGGGAGGGTCCAAGGACAATTCCATGTTGCACCGCTTTTCATTTCTGCACTGCTGTGTGGCAATGTTTCATAGATGTGCTATAAACTGCTGTGTGTTTGTGCTGCTGCTCTGTCGGTTAGTAACCAGCTAGCTTGCTGCAGCCTTTGGCTTAAAACTAGAGATGTGCGGTGGACACTTTTCGGGTTTTGTGTTTTGGTTTTGCATCTGGATCTCCATTCTGTCCCTCCTGGAGATGTCATGTTGGGAGCTGTTCTCATCAAAAGGAAAAGAAAGACCAGTAGTGCACTTAACTCAGGACACATTAAAAAGGATTTAATATACTGTATATTGCGCTCACATTTTACATAACAAGACAAGCATGTATACCAGCTGACTGGTGAAGTGGTACATCTCTTACCCAATGGATAAGATGATAGCCCAGTGGAGTCTCAGAAACACCAGCATCCCCCAGGAGAGATCCAGGTAATAGGTCTTCCACACCATCGATTTCAGTTTGAACACAGCACATCCGCTGGGCTCAAAGTCCACAAAAGCAGGTGGGAGACACTAAGGACTGTGCATTTAAACCAAGTAGGAGCACTCCTCATTCACAACATCCAAACGGAAGGGTGAAGTATATACTCACCAAATCCCAACCTTGTTTTAATAAGAACTGAGCTTTTTTTCCTCCTAGCAGCTATTGCATGTGCATACTAATCAGCAGGGCCAGATTAACAATGGGGCGGATGGAGCTACAGCTCAGGGCCTCCACATAAAAATAAGCCCATTATGCTGGTAGCAGGATGATTATCAGGCACACAGTTGGGAAGACAATCATAAATCATAAGTATTACATTGGTTTTGTAGTTTTCTCACAAAATTATCCAATTTTTCTCTGTTTATCTATTTAGGGAGACATAGTGTATGGGGTGTACATGGCAACATGGCTCAGGCCACACCCACACAGCACTGGTCACTGCTCCTCTCCTTCTTAGTATAGGCCCTTGAAAATGTTCTGCTCCAGGCCCATGTGGCCCTTAAGCCGGCCCTGCTAATCAGTCTAGCACTAAGAGAACTGAACAAGTAGCAATTTGCTAATTTAAATGTGGAGCTTTATTAACATCTATGCCTTCCTGTTGTGTGTGTAATACATGTCAGATTCTATGTGTTTTTTAAATAGCTATTGAAGCTTACTTAAATTTTAATAAATTGCAATATTTGTACTGTATCAAATTAGCAGCTGACATTTTTTGTGCGCCTTCATTATATTTATTTTTTCGTCTTTGCATTCCTTGTTGGATTTCCAGGTCCACAGTGTGAAGGCAGCCAATTAATTGTTTTATATATTGTTATACATATAAATTAAATATTCACCTATATCATATTACTAGAGCCTGGCACATTATATTGTTCTTTTTTCTTTTTTCATGTTTTGAATCTGGATTGCTTTTGCTAAAACCACCCTTTTGTGTTTTGGTTTTGGCTTTGGATCTGGATTTTTTTTAAAACAACATAAAAACAACTAAAATCACAGAATTTTTTTCCCTGTGGTATTATTAACCTCAATAACATTAATTTCCACTCATTTCCAGTGTATTCTGAACACCTCACAATATTTTTTTTAGGCCACAAGGTTGCACAGAGGTAGCTGGATGACTAAGCTGAGCGACACAAATGGGCAGCACAAACACGTAGCCCATCTAGGAGTGGCACTGCAGTGGCAGACAGAATTGCACTTTTAAAAACTAGGCCACAAAGAGCACATAATGCAAAGAAAAAAAAGAGGTGCAAGATGGAATTGTCCTTGGGCTCTCCCACCCACCCTTATGTTGTATAAACAGAATATATACACTTTAACAAACCAATCATTTCATCAGAGGTTCATGGGACTAAAACACGTGAAATCCACATGGCGAGATAAGAACATAGAAGCCAATTTAGCCAAAACGGAGATGAGAATAATCTTTTCATTAAAAACCTTGAATCCATCCGGCTTGAATCAGGACTTAAGTGGTTTTTATAGCCCCTTATAGTCCTTAAAATCTCTTCATAAAGTGCACCCTTTCACTTTTCACTTTTCTTCTATTACCCATCTGAATAGTTGTGAAATCACTATAACATTTATATTTATATTTATTTCACTTATATGGGTAGAATTTACAGCACCCATTTGTGGTATTAAAAGGTTTATTCTATTGTTAAAAAATTCAAACATCTTTTATTTACTTTTATTCCAAAATCGTTATGTTTCTAAAAACTGCATTTCCCTATATTCTTAGAGTGCCTATTGTTCACCCTGATGAGAAATTATGACTTCACTCCTTGGTGCATTGTTCATTACATGACTAAAACTACATCACCCATCTCTCCCAGCGCCGGAATGACGACTTCCGGTCACGGCCATGCAAGTCTGCGGCCACTTCTGGTTGTGACTATAATGACATCATCTTTGGAGGAAGTTAGGACTACATTATCCATCATCCTCAGCGTTGAACCATCTACTTCTGGTCACGGCTGTCCATGCCAGCGTCTACTTCCGGTCACGGCGATCGAATTTAAGAATTTTGAAACTAAACTAAAACTTTGAGATATGTGTACATGCACACACTAGACTTTAACTATATAAAAGACTATTTGTTTTTGCACAGTAAATTTACTTTTTAAGGACCCGGAACCGGAAGTGACATCATCATTGCCAGTGACCATAAATATGGGATCTGCTGCTCCATACCCCTATGCATTGAAAAAGAGTTCTATACTCGAAACACGTTGGCTCAGGAGGCCTTGGTGCAGGTGGACTTCATGTGCTCTTCTGAAAAGGTAGGACCCCATTTTATATTTACATTATAATTTGAACCCAAGCTCAGAACAGGAACTGTGCTCTCCAAACTGAGGATCCACATCTTTTTCACTGTGAGTAACGGTACACCTTATTACATGTGATAAAGAAACTGTTAGATGTATCTACCCTCTTCTCACTAAGTAAGTGAGGTATGGTGTGGTTAAACACCATTATCTACAATTTCCATATGAAAGACAGGATTTGATATATAAAGATACCTTGAAGTGCTTCATCTTGTCCCTCACTATGTAAGTGAGGTATGCAAATGATTGGCTACCCTTAAAATACTACTGAATTTGGTTATTTGGATTGTCTTATAGCCTTGAATAGCTTAAATATGCCATCATAGGATTTTCATCGTACATCACCTTTAGAAACATTCCTACACATGTTTTCTTGTTTTATTTCTTTCATGCGTCTCTGAGCATATCAATATATCCAGAGAAGAACTACCATTTGAGAAGAAAGACCCCCACCAACTGAGATAAGTATTCATTTGGGTCCTTCCTTACACGATCTTCCTTCCTCATAGATACAGTAGCACCATCTTCTTCACAACCTCCACACTTTCCACTTGAATATTTTTTGGACTAAATTGGGATAAGTCCAACTGTGAAGTAAAGAGGCTGCCATCGCGTCAAGTGAAGCGCCAAGTAATCAGCAAAAAGAAGAAAAAAGAAGCATTTTTTTGGACGCACTAAACCACTGTTAATTTTTTTAAAAAATTATTTTTAATAGGTATGCATTACAATTATAATCTCAAGGAATTGGTGAAATATTAAAATATAGTGTGAGTAAGAAAAACAGAATGTGATAATAAAAACTACTAATTTCCGAATGGTGATCCCTCAAAGTATCAATTGAAATAAAGGCTATATTGCCTATGACAAAATATCTGTGTCTTCTATTAGTATTGTCCTATAATTTCCTACTATAAATATAACAAGCCAGCAGTATTGTTGTATGTCTTTTTGCTACATTTAAATACAAGATTTTATAAATTGTAGCTATTTGGCTGCTCTTAAAGAATGTAGCTAATTGTATATTATCAGCTTTATTCCAAAGATGTGTCACTGTTAATCCTTTATACAGGGGAAATAATCCCTCCACCGGTTATCTTAGACTAATATCACATTTACAAAAATGCTCTTATATAATATGGCTGCTTAGTATTAGCTTTCTTCTTGTAATGTGTTGCCCAATTATTGACACATCATCTTTTAAATGTTAATTAACAAAAGGGATTTTATTCCACCTTATTTAGTGTGTTTTATTTAAAACTTTAAGCAGTCTGCCAGTTTGTATATAGTGTCATCATAATTCCATCCCATCAGTGATATTTCAGGCAATCATATTTAACACTACTATCTCATTAGTATCTCCCAGCATCAGTAATGTTTTATTATTTCTTCATACTGCTTGTTATTAGCCTGTATCTTGAAGCTTTAAGATCACAGCACCATGTGTCTTTAGATGCTGTGATCACTATGCAGGAGAGCACTGGAGAATCCCCGCCCGTCTAATTACCGCTGGCCGCACTGAGCTCAGCGTGTATGCGGGCTGACGCCGGGACTCCCCGCTCTCTCTCTCCTCTCTCCGTCTGACAGCCCTGCAGGTCAGGCCACTGCTGGTAACGGAAATCGTGAGAGGGAGCGGTACTAATAGCAGTGCTGCCTGTACTACGTGGGAGGACAATGAACTAAAGACACATTTATAAAAATTTTCCACTTTGAGTTATTTCCACCATTCGGAAGCAGCCCACGGCCGTTCCACCTTAGGCTTCCTCAGTGCCCTGAGGAAGCCTAAGGTGGAACGGCCGTGGGCTGCTTCCGAATGGTGGAAATAACTCAAAGTGGAAAAATGTTATAAATGTGTCTTTAGTTCATTGTCCTCCCACGTAGTACAGGCAGCACTGCTATTAGTACCGCTCCCTCTCACGATCTCCGTTACCAGCAGCGGCCTGACGTGCAGGGCTGTCAGACGGAGAGAGGAGAGAGAGAGCGGGGAGTCCCGGCGTCAGCCCGCATACACGCTGAGCTCAGTGCGGCCAGTGGTAATTAGACGGGCGGGGATTCTCCAGTGCTCTCCTGCATAGTGATCACAGCATCTAAAGCCACATGGTGCTGTGATCTTAAAGCTTCAAGATACAGGCTAATAACAAGCAGTATGAAGAAATAATAAAACATTACTGATGCTGGGAGATACTAATGAGATAGTAGTGTTAAATATGATTGCCTGAAATATCACTGATGGGATGGAATTATGATGACACTATATACAAACTGGCAGACTGCTTAAAGTTTTAAATAAAACACACTAAATAAGGTGGAATAAAATCCATTTTGTTAATTAACATTTAAAAGATAATGTGTCAATAATTGGGCAACACATTACAAGAAGAAAGCTAATACTAAGCAGCCATATTATATAAGAGCATTTTTGTAAATGTGATATTAGTCTAAGATAACCGGTGGAGGAATTATTTCCCCTGTGTAAAGGATTAACAGTGACACATCTTTGGAATAAAGCTGATAATATACAATTAGCTACATTCTTTAAGAGCAGCCAAATAGCTACAATTTATAAAAGCTTGTATTTAAATGTAGCAAAAAGACATACAACAATACTGCTGGCTTGTTATATTTATAGTAGGAAATTATAGGACAAAACTAATAGAAGACACAGATATTTTGTCATAGGCAATATAGCCTTTATTTCAATTGATACTTTGAGGAATCACCATTCGGAAATTAGTAGTTTTTATTATCACATTCTGTTTTTCTTACTCACACTATATTTTAATATTTCACCAATTCCTTGAGATTATAATTTTAATGCATACCTATTAAAAATAATTAAAAAAAAAAATTAACAGTGGTTTAGTGCGTCCAAAAAAATGCTTCTTTTTTCCTATTTTTGCTGATTACATTGTGTGGGTCTAGGACCCAAAAGCATTTGGAGAGCACCTGCGTTTAGAACAAGAAACAGGGCTTAATAAACCCAAGATAAGTTAGTAACGCAGTAGTTACCACGATACATTCAAACTCTACATATAAAAAAATATTTAAGAAAACTGGTGCGGGATTATAAAAACTTTATGGAAGCGCCAAGTAATACTCCAAAAAATTTTTTCACTTTCCAGTTCTATTCTATCCCAGCGGAGTCTCACAGGCTGCATCATGTTTCACCATTGTGAGAAAAGAATAACAAAGACAGAATAAGTATTCAAGATACATTTTGCAGAAGATAATCCAGAAATGACAGATGACAACCTAGAAACAGTAATGGACCTCCTTGGGGAATGGCTACTTATAGAGAATCGACTATGGTGGGAAATCGCCACTTTAGAAAAATACTCTAAAGAACAAATCATACCTAGAGGACTAAGAATGAACAAACCCCTATCATTCCAAGATGGCACAGAAGATTTCCACAATAGAAGGGATAACATACTGGAAACATGCTCCTTCGGTTTGATGACTCTCATCATTAAAGAAAGGAAAGAAAAATGAAAACAAGTGATTGAAAGAATTGATGTCCTCAAAGTATTAATTCAACCCTACAATAATTACCAAACTTTGCTACATTAGAAAAAGAAATTTTAGAAAAAATTGCCAAAAATACTGAATTCCTAATCAAGAAAAAACAAGGAAAACTGCAGAGGGATTACGACTTTTACAAGTTTGGAATCATTAAAGAGAGAAAAAGGAAAGGCCAAGTATCACAAAAGAAGGAGGACACCACAATAAATCCTAACATCATCAAAGAGAGAAATCGATGAGATGAGATGACATATGACAGACGAGATGAACCGGAAACACAAAAAGACATTGAAAGGAATAGGTATGATTTCATCTAGAGAAATAGATATAAAGAACCAAATAGAAATGAACAGGAACAACAAAGGAATTATCGCCATCTAAAAAGAAACCGATGGAACGGAAGAGAGAGGCACACAGGGAGAAAATATAGAGAAAGAAAACCAAATAAAAGACTTCATCAAATTGATGAAGAGACTAAAAGAACCAAATATGATACAGAAAATCAAAGATGGGAGTATAATAGAAGAGAACATTACTACAAACCGACCTATAGGAACAATTACGAACAAGACACCTACATTACCATAAGAAGATCAAGAACAAGAACACATAGAGAACATTACCCTAGGAAAGAAGAAGAGAGAAAAGAACATCGAAACAGAACAACATCTCCTCCTAGGGAAGACAGACCATTGAGAACTAGAAAAAACTGACTAAGCAAAGAACCTTCCACACAAAATGACAAGGAAAATCCCACACCATCGATATCCAACCATAATAACAATAAAAAGAAAGGACGTCTAAACAAGAGAAGATGTAGAGGAGGAAAGAAGAAGAAAAGAATCACCCATAAAAAGACAATTCATCAAAAACAACAAAATCCCATTCAGATTGACATGACCAACCACATCTATAATCTGAGTAAACAGACCAAGAAACAAAGATTCTATACAAAGGCTTGAAGTATGTCCCCACCACATACATGGATGAATTCGAGAAATATGTGGACGTACAAAAATTAATTAGAAAAATCACATTAAAGAAATATTTTGCGACTCATGAAAAGGAAAAGAACTGTACCACTGAAGCAAATCAAACAACTGAAGGAATACAAGAAGACCCATCAGATATCATAAAGTAGAAAAAGAAAAAAAATCCAAATTTTACCCTACATACATCGAAGGGAATTTCATTGAAACTTTTGCAAAAGTAGTAACAGAAGAAATCAGTCTACTGAAGAAACCCAAAATCAAATTTTACCTCACTAAGGCAGAACGATGGATAATAAAAGATTTGAGCAACGATAACAGCATTGTTATCAAACCTTGTGATAAAGGTGGGGGAATAGCCATATTAAATAGAGAAGATTACATAAAAGAGATCAACAAACAGCTATCTGATACCAACACTTATCAACAGTTGAAGACTGATCCATCAAACAGAATAAAGGATAATTTTAAAAAACTAATCAACAAACACTTACAAACAGGGGGAATGAAGAAAGACGAATATGATTATGTTAATATCGACAATTCCATCACTCCAACCATATACATCCTGCCAAAGATTCATAAGAGTGCCACCAACCCCCCTGGCTGACCGATCATAGCAGGAACTGATAGCTTAACATCCAATTTGTATTCCTTGATTGATTCTATTCTACAACCAATATTGACATCCAATAAAGTCTACCTTAAGGACACAGGAGATGCAATTATGAAACTAGAAAATATAGACTGGAAAGAAGGAATGTGTATGGCTTCAGCAGATGTGACATCACAATACACATGCATCTGTCATGACCAAGGTCTACAAGCAGTCGCTTGGTTTCTGGACAAGACAACATACAACACAGAAAGAAAGAACTTCACTCTAGAAGCTATCCAATTCATTTTGGAGAACAACTATTTTTTCTTTAATTACACATTTTTTATACAAATAACTGGTACTGCTATGGGTACAAAATTTGCACCCAGTTACGCAAATTTATTTATGGGTAACTGGGAGGAAAAGGAAATCTTTAACAATTCAGTTTGGGGTAACTCCTTAACGAATTGGTATTGGTATATCAATGATGTCCTACTCACTTGGTCATCAATCGAAGAAGAACTTGAAACCTTTTTTACACATCTCAACAATAATAATATGAACATAAAATTCAAGCAGTCTAACAGAAATCAACTTCCTCGATTTAACTATCTACTCAGAAAATAAAAAATTAAATACAAAGATCTATCAAAAACCCACCGACGTCAAAACATACATACCAGTGGACAGCCAACAGCATTCACTGTGGTTAAAGGGAGTACCCAAAAGTAAATTTTTGAGGATAAAGAGAAATTGCAATAATGAACAAACCTCCAAAACGATGATGAAACAAATGAGAAGCAACTTCCTTGAAAAAGGGATATAAAGAAGAAGATCTGGACAAAATTATAGCAAATACAGAACAAATGGATAGACAAGATCTTCAACCTAAAATCAAGGACAATAAAAAGAATGACGAGAACACAAAATGGGCATTGATCACACAATATGACGCACAGCATAGACAAGTGGAAAAAATATTTAAGAAAAATTGGCAATTACTAACAAGAGGCCCTAAACTTTAAGAGATCATTCCGGAAAAACCTAGCTTCATCTATAGAAGATCAAAAAACCTCAAAAACGAACTAGTCAGAAGTGTTTTACCTATGCCAGCGAAAAACCTGATACGCAGAAAACGTTTTCATAGATGTGGACTTTGTATAGGATGCAAAAATATTCATGACCAAACGAGCAAACACACTAATATAACAATAAACGGAACGGACTTTAAGATCAAATATTTCATTATGTGCCATACCTCAAATGTTATATACTTAATAGAATGCAACTGTGGATTATGCTATATCGGTCGAACTTCAAGACCATTAAAAGTAAGGATCGCAGAACATCTAAGAAACATTAAAAAAGACTTAGAAATGCACTACTTATCAAATCATTTCAAAACCAAACATCATTGTTCAACTCAAGACATCAAAAGGTTCATGGGACTAAAACATGTAAAATCCACATGGCGTTGGCTCAGGAGGCCTTGGTGCAGGTGGACTTCATGTGCTCTTCGAAAAAGGTAGGACCCCATTTTATATTTACATTATAATTTGAACCCAAGCTCAGAACCGGAACTGTGCTCTCCAAACTGAGGGTCCCCTCATCAGATCTGTACATCTCCCCTGCTCAATGCTGGAATCTTTTACTTAATTTTACTAATTTTAACTGTGTTTTGTATAAATAAATTATTTTGCTGGATATACATCATGACGCCAGTGTGGTCGATATAAAGATACCATTATATGAGGATCCACATCTTTTTCACTGTGAGTAACGGTACGCCTTATTACATGTGATAAAGAAACTGCTAGATGTATCTACCCTCTTCTCACTAAGTAAGTGAGGTACGCTGTGGTTAAACACCATTATCTACAATTTCCATATGAAAGACAGGATTTGATATATAAAGATACCTTGATGTGCTTAATCTTGTCCCTCACTATGTAAGTGAGGTATGCAAATGATTGGCTACCCTTAAAATACTAATGAATTTGGTTATTTGGATTGTCTTATAGCCTTGAATAGCTTAAAGATGCCATCATAGGATTTTCATTGTACATCACTGTTAGAAACATTCCTACACATGTTTTCTTGTTTAATTTCTTTCATGCGTCTCTGAGCATATCAATATATCCAGAGAAGAACTACTATTTGGGAAGAAAGACCCCCACCAACTGAGATAAGTATTGATTTGGGTACTTCCTTCCACGATCTTCCTTCCTCATAGACACAGTAGCGCCATCTTCTTCACAACCTCCACACTTTCCACTTGAATATTTTTTGGACTAAATTGGGATAAGTCCAACTGTGAAGTAAAGAGGCTGCCATTGTGTCAAGTGAAGCGCCAAGTAATACTCCAAAAAAATGTTTTCACTTTCCAATAATTTAATCGACAGGGTCTGCCACACGACCTGGGCCGGTGACAATGGGGGGGTCATATTGGACACCTGTACCAGGCCCCAAGGATAAAAGGGTCCCCAAGGATACACCACTTAGTGTCCGGCAGAGATGTGAGCCATCTTGTCCAAATAGGGCAGCAATCTTTAGGTGGTGTGGGTGTATCCTCAGATTGACAGGAGCCTCTCACACACAATGACTGTATGGCGCAAGTGTGCACCCGCTCTTCTGGGTCCAGCTCTGTTGGGGCAGTTATGGGACATAGCCACAGCTCCGCTGGCAAGGATTACCGTGCTTTGCGCTGGCCTTTTCTTTTGGGGTGTGAGGCCACATGGTACCTTCTGTGTGGTGTTCTGAGCTGGATACTGGGGATCTAGTGCAGGTGAGGGGATACAGGGCTTTGGGATGGGTGAGAGAGCTGGGAATGCAGCATGGAGTCAATTTGGAGAGACAAACTGGGGTCTGTGGGAGGAAGGAGAGAGGGAGACACAGACTGTGTATCGTGTGGGGGAGGAAGGAGAGATATACATTGTTATATACATGTATAGATAAATATATACTGTATATTTATTAACTATTTCTTATATAGCGCAGCAAATTCCGTTGTGCTTTCATATACTTAATTTTATTGAATAAATTGAAATCGCTAGTCCTGTGAGGGCCGCGTCACATATTTACATTTATTATTACTCCTTTGAGGGGACCCAGGCACTTTATTTTATAATACTGGGAGTGATGCCACATATATTTATATATATATATATATATATATATATATAAAATTATTACATAGCGTGCTTCTGTGAATGGAGTGACGTGGATGGCACCGGGCAAAGGATAATAGTAACCCAAGGATTGCCGGGAATTGGAGTATTTTATATATATATATATGTATATATATATAAAATTTGAGGGGGCCCCAGAGAAACCTACATATCTGAAGTACACTAACAGTTTATTATTGTCCTTGGTGAATTTGCCAGAAATATCTGAGGAATGTGTCTTGTGCTCTGTCGATGTCTTTAGTCTGTACACCTGCACCCCCATGATGCATGTATGCAAGCTACAAGGTCTCTTATCATGGGGAATCTCCTGTACAAGGGTCCCCTGTGAATTTTTTTTATGCATCTATTAGAGCTGGTTCTTACAAGAAATTATTTCCACTATGATAAGGCGACCTACCTGCGGACATCTGGTTGTGCGATGGGGTCCTATGTAGCCCCATCGTACGCCAACGCTTTTATGTTTACTGTTGAACATCAGTTGTTTTTCTCTTGCACGATCATAGCAGGTAAGATATTGTCCTTTTAAAGATACATAGATGACCTGCTTATCCTATGGGAAGGTACTAAGGAAGACTTTAGTATCCTCTTGGACAGACACAATGACAGTGATAACCCCGGAAAATTTATGTTTAGCATGGATATGATGAGTGTCAACTTTTTGAATGTGTCCCTTACTAAGCAGGGGGGTAGATTATGTCCCGCCCTGTTTACAAAACCTACAGACAGAAACAACTTATTATCAGTATCCAGTGCACATCCGGCACCCCTAAAAAAATGCATTACCTTACTCCCAATTCCTATGAGCATTGAGAATGTCCAGAAGTAGAGAAGTAGGCATAGTCCAACTTGAGAAAATGTTCTCTAAATTTTTGGAAAGAGGAAACAATCTATTGGACCTTTAGAGGGCAAAATCTAAGGCAATGGCCGTACCGGCCGTTGAGTTATTTAGACCTCAGAAGAGCAAATAGTGACAGACATGTGTGGACAAACAAATTCACACAAATGAGTCCAGGTATAGACAAACAAGTTAAAACCTTATGGCCCATACTTAAGTCCGATAAAGATTTGCCTATGTTCCACCATAAAACAATCATGACATGCTACCAAAGAGGCAAAAATCTGAGGGACTACTTAGTGAAAAATTATGTGTCCACATTGGGAACCAAAGATACGTCCACATTTTTGGGGACTATTAAAAAAGGTTGTTTTAGGTGCCCTAACTGCACCACTTGTGGATTTAATAAAACAGGTCCAGTGTTGGGTGAAGTATAAGATTAGACATCATGTGACTTGCACCAGTAAATTTGTGGTGTATGCAATTACCTGTCCATGCTCAAAAATGTATGTTGGCAAGACAGAGGTAACATTTAGAGAAAGGATGGTGCAGCATCGCACTGCGATTAATGCTGCCATCAATACAGATAATAGCATACAACCAGTAGCACAACAATTCTGCGAAGAGAAAAAGAATCTGTCTTCTCTGCGATATCGCATTGTTGATCATATACCACCATAGCCTTGGGGAGGTGATAGATCAAGCAAGTTATTACAGCGAGAGTCCAAGTGGATTCTACGATTGGATACATTGGCCACTCGGGGGATCAAAGAATCATTACGATGACAGGCCTTCCTGTAATTTGTTAAACAAAGAGGTCATTGTACTAGAGAGTTGCTTTTTGAAGTTCTTATTTAAAAGAACATATATTTAACCAGATGAACATGTACAAGTCTTGCTGACGGTTTATGGATTCAAGGTAGAAATATGGTTTTCTAGTTCTGATAAATTGCTCCTGTATATATTTGGTGTAAGTAAGGTGTATTTATATCTTTTTCACATAGGCTGTGCACACAGGCAGTCTAATATGCTGTTTTTATGTTTTTAAATAACAGTGGTATGTTGTATTATGTGTTTCCATGGAGACTGATGTCACTTCCAGGGAAGGTCCGTGTGATGACAGGAAATGGAGGAGGACATGCGGCAGGTGTTTGGTGGCGGGTAGCTTAAAAACGGTAAGTTGTCATTTCATGTTTGTAGGTGGCTTGATAAAAGCGCTGACAAGCGCTGAAACGTTGCAAAAAATGGTAAGCTGCTCAATCAGATAGTGATGTCACTCAGGTGCTAAAAGGGAGGGGTAATTCTGTGTAGGAAAAAACAATGTGTTCCCTAATGCACACCGAGTGAAAAATATTACTACATAATAGTCAGATAATACGGAGATCTTAGTTGCGTATATCTGCAGATATAGGGTTAAGCCCCCAGGCCGATCGACAAGGCTTCTCCGTCACTGGGGGTCCCTAATACTAGGTATGGGTTCGGGGTGCAGGACCCCATAACGTCGGCACAGGTCGGCTACCCCAGGTCAGCACACAGGTGAGAGTTAATAAGGGCTAATAAGAAGCACTGAAGTGCTATGTAAGTAGTGTGATTAAAATAATACAAAAATATATACAAAGTAATAGGGAAAATCATAAGTGTTAATAAAGTGTTAGGGTGTGCCGACCTGAAGCAGCCCAGACATACCGACACAGGGGCCACTGCACCCCACACCAACCCCATAAATAATTACAAATATGTCTGGGTTAAATTCCCAGTGTAAGGCCACATGGTAATGGCTCCTACAGCATCTGAGAGCCAGCTTACCTGGAGATACCCCTAGCTTCTCCTATGGCACTCTGGAGTCAGCAATCCCTCCTAATGCTGACCCATCCATGCCTCTCTAAATACAATGCACAAAATGGTAAGCTGCTCAATCAGATAGTGATGTCACTCAGGTGCTAAAAGGTAGGGGTAATTCTGTGTAGGAAAAAACAATGTGTTCCCTAATGCACACCGAGTGAAAAATATTACTACATAATAGCCAGATAATACGGAGATCTTAGTTGCGTATATCTGCAGATATAGGGTTAAGCCCCCAGGCCGATCGACAAGGCTTCTCCGTCACTGGGGGTCCCTAATACTAGGTATGGGTTTGGGGTGCAGGACCCCATAACGTCGGCACAGGTCTGCTACCCCAGGTCAGCACACAGGTGAGAGTTAATAAGGGTTAATAAGAAGCACAGAAGTGCTATGTAAGTTGTGTGATTAAAATAACACCACTTACATAGCACTTCTGTGCTTCTTATTAACCCTTATTAACTCTCACCTGTGTGCTGACCTGGCTACCGACAGATTTTCAGGCTACCGACAGAATCTCCTGCATGCCCGTTATTTTTTTTAAAAATTCTGCACCACCAAATTAATTGTATGTGTAAAATATTGGACATGCTGGAATTTGCCCAAATGTAATGCACACACACAATATTGGTGGTGTTGTCCGATATCACAAATCCCCAGGAGAGTCTAAGTGGGGTAAGCGATTGTGTGATGATGTCTCTCAGTTTCCGTAAGAGGTTGTCAGCGGTGTGCATCTTACAGAAACCGGTAATACACAGCGTAGCCTGCCTCAGAATGAGTTGGCTTTGTGAGATGCCGCTGCTGGTACCGCTGCTGTTGTTGCTGCAGAAGGCAAGACATCTACCCAGTGGGCTGTCACAGTCATGTAGTCCTTAGTTTGCCCTGCTCCAACCTATATTTGAGGACACTGAGGACACTTTTCTTAATGTCCCTGTACAGTGCCTAGTGAAGTGGAATCTAGTCAGGATTTGGTACCGGGACATCAACTACCTAAATCCCACTGCACTAATGGCGGATACTGGATGCACGTCTAAAACCACCATTGTTGTTATGGCCTCAGTAATTCACTTTGCAACAGGGTGACTGCTGTCATATTTCATCTTCTTCGCAAAGGACTGTTGGACAGTGTATTGCTTAGTTAAAGTAGTACAAGTGGTCTTCCGACTTCCTCTCTGGGATGACGATCAACTCCCAGCAGCAACAACAGCAGTGGCAGCAGCAGTAGGCGTACCACTGGAGGAATCCCGGTTAGGAGAGGACTCATCAGTCATGCTAGTGACATAGCCTACAGGACTACTTACTGACTGAGGAGGAAATTGACGTTAAGGAAGTTTGTGGTGTGGATTGCAGGAGCTTGGGTCCAATAGGAAAAAGGTATTTAAGTGTCAGTGGAGACTGCTTACGCTATTACCCAAAGTTTCTGAACTTGACAATGACTTATGATGAATGCGCTGCAGGTGACGTATAAGGGAGGATGTTCCTAGGTGGTTAACATCCTTACCCCACCTCTGTAATTTTACAGCATACAGGAAAGAGCCAGTGTACATTTATTTTCACAGCACCCCTGTATTTTTAAAGCATGCAAGAAAGGGCCAGTGTATTTTTATTTTAACAGCAGCAGCCCTGTAGTTTTACAGCACACAGGACAGGGCCAGCACCCCTGTATTTTAACCACACCCCTGTAATTTTACAGCATGCAAGACAGGGCCAGTGTATTTTTATTTTAACAGCACCCCTGTATTTTTACAGCATACAAGACTGGGTCAGTATACATTTATTTTCACAGCACCCCTGAAATTTTACAGCATACAAGACAGGGCCAGTGTACCTTTACAACACCCCTGTATTTTCACAGCACCCCTGTATTTTTACAGCATACAGGACAGTGTACAGGACAGTGTCCCTGTACAGCACAGTTACAGGACAGCAACACCCATGTACAGCTGCAGCACCAGTAACAGCACAGGACACCACAGTGACAGGATAGCACCCCTAAAAGCACAGTGACAAGACAGCACCCTTAGAGAGCACACACTGACCCCACCTGACGCCACCACCCAAAGAGAGACAGACGTCTGTCTCCCTCACTCTCCAAGTCTGGAGTGAAAATGGCGGTGATGCGCGGCTCTTTATATGGAATCCAAAACCCATGATATTCGGACAGTGGGATGATGATGTTTTCCCTTGTTCTGGGATCCAAGTCTTGCGGGAAGTCCTGAGCAGGACTCGGTTCCCGGTTCAGAATGTTAAGTTCGAGGGGGTTCGGATCTCTGCCATCCGAACCCACTCATCTCTGCTTAATGGATGAAAACAATAGTGTTAGCTGTGAAGAGGTCAAAATTGACTGCAAATTAGTGGAAATGAATGTAATTGAGGTTAATAATACTGTAGGAACAAAACATGCCACATTTCTGTGATTTTAGCAGTTTTTATGATTTTTTTTCTAAAATACACAGATCCAAAAGCAAAACTCACAAGGGAGGCAAAACCAATACAGATCCAAAACCAAAACCCAAAATTTGTGCCTGCGCACATCTCTAGCTAGACACTAAGTGCTGTGGGAAACTTCTGCACTCTTTAGGAGGCTTGTTACTGTACAGGTCTACCTAAACATTGCATTCAATTTGTCTATATTTGGTGGTTTAAAATGCCACCTTACAGTAGCATCCTAATGTTATGATACCTTTATCCAATATAATAAAAGGATAAAGCTGCTCCTCACCTCTATTGAGAGAATTCCAGTGATTGATGAGCCAGCAGCCACTAGATGGCGCCCAATGGAGCAATTCAAGTGTTGCTCCATTTGGGCGTGCACAGTCAACGGTGCTGACATTATTGTTATGTTGTTCCGTCATTTTGATGGACTGGTAACTACTGTAGTGTGACATAAAAGGCATATAAAATAGAATGCATGAAATGTTTGTTATACTAAAGACTGGCCTTCCTTCTAACGTTTCTGATTTCTACTTCTAATTATTTTTTTTTCTGTGCACCGCAAACCATAATTATGGTTTGTTATTAATATTGCTTTCAAAAATGATTAAATGGATGGTATGTTATAATGTGATTATGACATACTGTGAAAATCCTGAGAAAGTGTGACATTATTTAAGAAAACATGATAAATAGGTGTAGTTATTTAACATGAAGGCATGGTTAATCAAAACTGCATTCAGGTTAATTTAGCTGCCTGACCTTAAATTTCCATTGAAAATGCTTTTACTTAAAAAGACTTATCATTAATATTAGACATTAAAAATTAACTGTGGGAAAATTTGGTCCCATACAGTATCTTAGTGTAATGCATGAAGTCAATATACTATATCACATTCGTAAGAAACACTGTAATTCATTTCAGAGTAATTTCTGCATGTACACTGGAAACCCCACTGAAATTAATTAACAACTGTATGTATGTGTATTTTTTATTACCTCTAATTGCTGGGACATAATAATAATAATAATAATAATGCACTGTACATACTACAGTAGTTTTAAAATCTCTCTCATCTGTGATCAGGGCCAGAGAATAATGTACCCCTTTACTTAACCATAATGCTATACCTGTGGTAGCTTCCACTGTTTGTAACTACATGTCACAACATGCTGCATTGTTTTGATGTATTGTACTAAATACTTAATATACTGTAACTATTTAATACCATACAACACTAATTTAACATCTACAAAAATCATTACAGTAATGTACTGTATTAATTTTGGGAGATTACAATGTATAGAAAACTATACACTATATACAGCATCTTGTACATGCCTTAAATTGGCCTTTAGCTGATGATATTGCAATAACAATTATCAGTTCTATATGAAAGATGCATAGTATGTATGTGTTTTAAATTAATAGAAGTCAATTGTATAAATAATAATAATAATAATAATAATAATAATAGTAATAATAATAATAATAATAATAATATGTTCTCTACCCCATCACTTGCCTTAATTGTTTAAAACTTTACAGCATTTAGTTTTTTAAACTTGGTAACCCAATGATACTGGGAAACAGAAAAAAAAAAAAAATAATAATAATAATAATAATAATATTATCTATATATTAATAGCAGAAAGATTACTTTTATGAATGACATATTTCTATAATATCATCTGAGCAGGGCACATCATTTACCAAATTATTGATCTTGATCCATAGATTTGCAGAAAAATATTGGCGTTATAAATGGTTGCTTTGTTTTGGAGTTATGCAGTAAAATGTCCACGTGCCATTTACAATGCATCACAATTGTGCTGTGGAAAATGGGACATTTGTTGAACTCTCCCTGTGCACCTGCTGGGTGACCTGGAACATGTGACCTGCTGGGTGGTCTGGAAACTGTGACAGTTATTTGCAGCCACCCACTAAGCAGGGAATTTTCAAAATTCAACTCCTAAGGGGATGAAAACAGATAAAATGTTCCACCCAGCAGACCTTTGCCCTGTTGAAACTGGGCACATAAGCTAGTTGTTGTTATTATTAGTATTATTATTATTATTATTATTATTATTATTTATATTGTGCTACAAGGGTTCTGCAGCACCTAACAAAGTACATAAACAAATGTGCACACAAAAAAACAGTGACATATTACAAGACAAAGCTGGACAAGTACATGGTTTATAAACATTTCTACAACACTGGTCATAGCATTAAAATAAGCAGCATGGTGACAAAAAGAGTAGAAGGGAACCCAATGCACATGAGAGAAGAGGGCCCTGCTTGTGAGAGCTTACATTCTAAATGGGAGGAGCAGACAGACAGGGGTGACACAGATAGGGTAGAACTAGAGCATGGAACAAAGGCTTATTTTCCAACAATACTGGTGACTGGACCATAAGTATGTACTGTGAAAAGGTTTCATGGCCCATGCACTTCTACTGTACACTCTTTTCTGTACAATTTCCAATGCCTATACCAAAAACATCCTTCTGTTTGGAGGGTAATATTGCCAGTGATTGATGGAGGATATAAACCTGTTGATAAATGTCCTCAGAGACTTTCAAAGAAAAGTTTAGCAAACACAAGTTGTCAGTGTCAGCAGTTGCAGGTATTCTAGAACATTTCTTAAATTAAACAAATCACTTTACACTATTGTACATTACACACAAAGTTCACTCTTACAACTTAGAATGTGTAATAATATTTGGGCTGACAAACTATATGCTAAGACAAAAGTAGGCTATCTTAGTCTATCATAAATAGTTGAAAAGCTCAGTTATTCATATGAGTGGACAAAGAGTGTGGTGCTCCTATGACAAAGAAATAATGTTTACTGGATATAAATATTTCAGAAGAACAGTTTAGTACTGCCCAAATCTAATAATGTTGTTTGCAGAATTGTAACTAAGGGTGGTGCCATCACCCAGGCTGTAGTGCTTAGGGGTGAAACCATTGTTTCACCATAGCAACAGCCAGGGGAGTTTTAAGAGAGGAGGGGACCTGTGTGCAACCTCTGTTGTGGGTCCTCTCCTCTCCGGCAGCTAGTAGACTTTTGCATAATGACACAGTCTACTGGGCATGTGCAGGTCTCCGGGAACATGGCGCCTGTGCCTATTTCATAGGGACATCTCCAGTGCGTATGCGCAAATCAGTCGTAAATGACCATGGTGGCCATTTTCCAATTGATTTGTTTTGGCACTGTAGGGCCGCCACCACAGGACTCCATATGGGTAAGTATTCTACTGTATATGGGTACAGTGTGTGCGGTGTGGGCCTCCCCCTGGACCTAGGGTTCAATGTGCACCACACACACTGCACCAATTATAGAAATGCCTATGGCAACAGCATTCATTTGGCTTGCAAGATGCCTGGAATGATGCCCTCCAGCCTATTGAGCATACAGATGGGTCCGCGGTTATCTTGACTAGTTTTCTGCGCCTAGGCACAACATGATTTATTAGCATAAACCCTTCATCTATTGTTCTCAACTGCAATACAATACAGAGAACAATACAGCAGGGGATTAAGTCATTACAGCAGGGGATTAAGTCCGACTGGCCAGTCTCAGTTAATCCTATTAAAATCAAGATAAATGTGGACCCAAATGCATGTGACCACTGACCATTTTGCACTATACCATGCAATTGCATTATGGACTAGGTGAATATTATGGAGTGCAGAGATCAGCAGAAGGACTGATGATTAGTCCCTCCTGAAACACACTAAAGAGCATATTGAATTATTTCATTACCATGCTGATTCAAGTAATGGGGATCAACCCATGCATTAATCCCTAGAGAAAAATGCACCATAGGGCATTACTCCCATTGAGTTTACACATATTTAACCCTAATTAGTGGCACAGGGAAAAAGCTATTACTTAAATAGCCATTCCCCATGTGACACAGTAAATAGCCGCAGGGTAAACCCAATGGCTAATCAAATATTCCCTTAAATTGTGCTTTGCATGAGGGCATAGGTGCTGGTAGCAGAGGCGATTCTATAATGGGATCACTTTGTGCAGTACACATGGACCTCTGGGTCCAGTGGGGCCCACACTGCACACAATACACCCACATGTCCTACTTACCCCTGCAGAGTAATTTCCGAGTGATTTGTGCATGCTTACTGGAGATGTCCCCAGGAACAAGGCGTGGACACCATGTTCCTGGAGACCATGGCATGTGCAATAGACTCTGCGATTATGCCAGTCTACTTGCTGCCGGAGAGGATGGGGCTCACAACGGAGGCTGCATATGGGTTTTGTCATTGGCAATTGGCATTTTGTCAACTATGAAGGGATCTGCCTCTTTTTCATTTGGTTTCTTTCCCTCCCTTTCATATTCTCCCCTTTGTTGTTTGACAACCTTTTTTGCAGTGGGAAAGATTGGCTGTATTAGGAATGTATTAGGATGATTTCAGCAGCACTGCCTGATGGACCAGGTGTTTTATGTATTGATAAGGGAGTTGGAGCCTGGTACAGTAATATATTGCCGTGGAGAAGGACAATGGCCCTGTAAGTTTTGAGTTTGTGTCATCATTTAGCATAAGACAACTCGCCACTGGTCTACTGGCCATTCTTTCTTTCTGCCACCATAATTTTATGCTTTATACATTTTTGATGTTTCATTAACAAGGCTGAGCATGTAAAAAAAACACATTGTCACATTGTCATTTTAGGTAAGTTAGTATTAAGTTATTTATGCATACCTGTTATGGCGAGATCATGCATCTTCCAAGAGGGGGTTCATTAAAAAATTTTAAAAAAATTAAAAATGTTACATTTCTGATGGTGTATTGAAAAAAAAAAGTTGCCGGCTAAGTGATTAAGGGTGTGTTTGAAGGCTGGGACTTCAATTAGAATCTAATACAGAAAAAAAAATGTATTCTAGAAGTTAGGAGCAGCCCAAGAGATATAGTGAATATGAGAGTGGAAATTGGTGATAAGGAAAGAGGTGATGCAATAATTAGCAGAGTGAAATGGGCGCGGGAGGGAAAGGTGGAAATGGAACTAGTGGCACTTTATGTGAGGGAGAAGGAAAGGACAGAGTTATGGGTGACACCTATATATTGGAGGGGAAGATCAGGAAGGAATAGCAATCAGTGTGTTTTCTCTATCACTTGCACATTATATATTCTCCCTGAACCCACCACAGCCCAGCACACATCAGCATGTGCTAGACTGGGGAGTGAGGCTGCTGCCACTGACAGGTAAGAGGTGTGAGGGAGGGCAGTGTGCCCAGGCCTTCGCCGGGCCCCTCCAACAAGCCGAGGCTCAGGAATTAGTTCACACTCAGCCATCTTCTCAGCAACCCTGATTAAAAATTCACATTTTGTAGAATTTAGGTTTTATAATAGAGCTCAGATGATGATGGTCAATTTATTCTGCTATGCGTTGTGGATGACAGGCACTACTTTAGGTCAAATTCTGTTGATGCAAGATGCTAAATTGTACATGCCAAATGCAGAATAAGTGAATATCCTACAGGCCGGTTTTGTAAATATCTGTCTGTCTGTCTGTCTGTCTAACTACTGTAACTAGTATGGTATTTTCTTTACTCTCAGAGTTCTACCAAATGTATTATTTAAACCTTGAAACTCCAGGTCCATTGAGCAATGATCATAAAAACATCTACCCATTAAAGAAAAGAAATGACTCAATCTCTAAGATGTCTGTGCTTGACAAAGCAAATATTTCATACTGTTTAAAGATTTATTCCTAAAGTCAGTGACAGGTATATTCATCGTTCAAATGCCACATTTTTAAAGTTGTTTCTTATAACTGTTGGGTTGAAAAAAATAATTGTAAGTTATCCCCCTTCTCTTGACAATAGTGTAAGCTAATAATAGATGTTGGTTTTGGAACAGGACACTGAGCAATAAATTATATCATCTTGAGAAAAATACACATACATAAAGTCTTGTATGTACCACATCACTGTCACCATAACAAGCCGACAAGATGATGTGTCAGGGACCAAAATGTTGTACTGCTTATTAGTTCAGCCAATTAGTTGTTTTCTCTAAACCTCTTGGTGGGATTTAAATAGGCATAGTGCAGAACAACATACATATTTTTAGAAAAAGTAAAACTAACACACAAAAATACAAACAATAATAAAAGTTTATTTTCCCATTTGGAGCACAATATATCCCAATGGATATATTGTAATATCCCTAAGTTAGATTTCAACTTAGGGAGATTACAATAATGTAAGAGGTATTGTTATATGTGGAAAGAGTGTATCGATTTTACTATGTCTTATAAATCAGTTCTATTTTTATGAGAATAGCTATTTGTTGCCTACTCTTCACCAATAATATTTTATACCATTCCATTTAATTCACATTTATTGGGATAGCTGCAATAAATTAAGTTGTTTGTGAATTCTGACTTAGCTTCAGAAAAAAGTCTTGATCATATGTTATGCAAGTGTTTGATTTATACAAAGATTAAATGTTAAATGTCACAATAAAACCTAGCATACATAAGATTATATACATTTGTTTAAATTATATGTAATAACCTAGATTTAACAAGATAAGTAGATTATATAAAGGATCAATTTTATATTTAAAGTTAAACTTTAACTTAAATATTAAACTTATGTTTTTATATTTAATATTAAATGGCATATCTCTTCTGAATATTAAAATTACTTATTGCAATAAATTGGGGATAAACAAGGAAAATGTTTTCACTGTAATTTATTAAAGTACAGTCGCTTGGACAAGGGCTCCGATAAGAACATCTTCCAGAACTTGGTATATTTTACAATTTTGTTACCCCATTAGAAATATATAGGGGCTGATATTGCAAAGAAAAATGGTGGGACAGCAGCAGATTTTGGAGATGGTTCGAGATAGTCTCCCTTCGTACGTCCTGGAAATAATTATTGTTTGTCTCTTTTAGGGTAATTTCACTAAAAATTTTAGGTAAATATACTCCTTATTTTGTAAGATCTATTTAACAGTTGTGTGATCTTACCATAAATAGATATACAACATTGCTATAAATAGTTTCAATTATTGAATGTAAATGACTTTCCATGTAGATTTTATTTTCAGTTTATTTTATTTTGAATTCTGTTTTCCCCTTTAGTTTATTTGTAATGAATGCACTTCAAGCAAATATTTTGGTGTATTCTATAGGTATATGCACATTGTGTACTGGGTGTGCCCAGACATACCCTAATGTTGTATGCTTCCTCTGTGTTTGCCAGCAAAATTACTGGTAATACTGGCAGTCCAATGATCTGAAAGTGAGTAAGTCACTCAGAGACTCTCAAGACATAGTGACACGGCAGTGCCATCCCCTTCTCTTTGCACCCTAATTATTAAATCTCCCCATCTATGGAGGAGCAGAGGATGGAGGAGACCAGTGAATGAAACATTTATCATATAAAATACACCATACTGGAGGCACGTCTGTTATGCATAATATAAATTAGGGGCGCTACTACTGTACATTGCATTATATGAATTAATATGTGGCATAATATGTTGTTCCAAAATTCGAATCTGTGCAAGAGCATTACATTTTACCTTCTTTCCTGGGAAGGAAGTTGCAGTGTGTGTGTGGTGGTAGCATAAGGGGGATTGATTATATAAATTAGTGGGTAGTGCTATAAATGGCCATGAGTGGTGCAGCCCCCAAGCAGTGCTATAAACCATGGGTGCTACTGTAAGTATATTTCTCTAGATTTTCTTGAGTATACACCCTAATGACTAGTAGGGTGTATTCATAAATACAATAAACAATATCTGCTGAAGACAATCTACTAAGGGAAGAAGGGCCTTCATATTGAGTGAGAGCTTAATTTTACCAAAGGGATTAGTTATATCACCGTACTCTACAAAAGCTAATATCAGGACACTCAAAAAGGATACCCTAGTGCATGCTCAATGCTCTTTAAGTAGGATAAATGCATATTGTATGTGTATGCGCAGATAAAGAAATATCTAGAGAGGGAGGACACATTGGCAGCTGCATAAAACAGGATGTGATCAATCTGTAATAGAAAAAAAACAAAAGAGAATAAAAAAGGAGTTTGCAGCACCAGAAACCCTCTAATAATAAGCTGTGCTCAGGAAACATGTACAAAAATTAAAGATGCTTATATAGAAACATCATACATTTTAAAACACACACCTACAGTAATACAAAACTAAACAGTTACAATAAAACTATTTCAGTCAAAATAAAAAAAAATAATAAATGTGACAACAGTATAAATACTAGAGATGTGCGCCGGGCCCGAAGATTTGGATTTGGATTCATCGGCGGGATTTGTATTTAGATTTGCCAAACAGATGTGACCGGATTTGGATTTGGATTTGGATTTTTTTCCAAAATTGGCAAAAGATGCCAAAATCACATAATTTGTGCATTTCTTTGGCCCTATAGTATTATTAACCTCAATAACATTAATTTCTGGTAATTTGCGGACAATTTTGACCACCTTAATGCTCACAATGTTGTTTCAGACACTTTAGGTCAAAGTCTGCAGCCAGCTGGCTGATTACTTACTACTAGGCGACAGAGCAGCGGCACAAACCGACGGCAGTTTGTAGAATATCTATGATATGAAATACTGCCACACAGCAGTTGGATAAATGAATGGTGATGCAAGATGGAATTGTCCTTGGGTTGGCTATCAACAGGACATGCACACCTTAACAAACCAATCATTTCAGGGACAAGGACTGCCACACTTGTGGCTGAAATGATTGGTTTATTTGGGCCCCCACAAAACAAGCTACCAATTGCCTTAAAGCAACATCTCTACAGTTTCTACAAGATGTCATTGCCACTTCTATCCTCATCAGTGTGTACATCATCCTCATCATCATACAATATTAATTCCTCCCCGCTGGAATCCCCCAATACAGATGTCTCTGTATTTCGATGTAATTGCTGGGATAGGTCTTCCAAGTGGAATTTCCAGTTCATTTTGATGAACATCATCTTTTCCACATTTTGAGGAAGTGGCCTCCTACGCCGATCACTCACAAGGTTCCCAGCTGCCCTGAAAACTCTCTCCAAGTACATACTGGAAGGTGGGCAGCTTAAGTAATACAAAGCCAGTTTGTACAAGGGCCTCCATATTGACTTTGTTTCCTTCCAATATGCCAAGGGACTCTGTGACATGCCTACTTTTATGGAGTCATGAAAGTAATCCTCCATAATTATTTGGATGGTGACCGTATCAGATGGAATTACGATAGAAGTGTCACTACTGGGAAATTCATCTAGACCCAACCAGATGTTAAAATGGTCTTTGGATTGCTCTATATCCCTACTAGGTCTATTGGGAAAACATAGTTTTTTCCTGGCTGTTTCAGAAGAAATTGAAGGAGGAGACATCACTTCAGATTACAAGCATGGTTGCCAAAATGTAGTGATCCAATTTCAAGATACTGTCAACCCTTGTATCCTCGCTTAGCAAAAAAAGGGCTTGATCTACAAGACCGGCACATTTTGTAGATTCACCTTGTTTTATCTCCTCCTTCAATTTCTCCAGTTGTTTTTCCAAAAGCCTAATTAGTGGAACCACCTGGCTTAAGCTAGCAGTGTTGGAACTGACTTCACAGGTGGCTACTTCGAAGGGTTTAAGTAATTTCCAGTGTGCTGGGCTGAGATACATACCACCCCCTCCTCTCCCAAAGTCATGGCTTTTTGTATAGATATGAATGGCTTTCTGCTGCTCCTCCATCCACTGAAGCATATGAAGGGTGGAGTTTCACTTTATCACCACCTATTGCTTCAGTTGATGGAAGGGCAGGTTAAACTCTTCTTGCAGCTGCTGCAAACTCCTGCATGCTGTTGCGGAATGCCGAAAATGCCTCAAAATCTTTTGGGCTACAGACAGCATCTCTTGCACGCCCCTGTCATTTAAAAAAAATGCTGAACCAACATGTTTATCATGAGAGCAAAACAGGGGATGTGTTGGAATTCACCCAGCTGTAATGCTTTCACGATAAAAAATCCTGAGGAGAATCCAAGTGGGTTAAGCCATGTCACTGTCACATCCCTTAGTTTCTCTAAGAGGTATGCCTCTTGGTAAAGCCAGTGATACACATAGTAGCCTGCCTTTGAATGCGCTGGCAATGTTTACTAGATAGTACTGCTGCTTCTAAAGGTGATTTAACCACCCAGTGGGTTTTCACACTCATATAATCTTTAGTTTGCCCACTCCCACTTGTCCACATGTCTATGGTTAAGTAGAAATTGGCTACAATGGCATTTTTTAGGCCATAAATGAGGGTTTTCTTAACGTCCTGGTGCGGCCGAGGAACGGCCTTTCTGGTGAAATGGGACCGAGATGGTATTTGGTACCGTGGACACGCGGCCTCCATGAACTGCATAAAGCCCACTGAATTGATGGCAGATATTGGATGCAGATCTGTTACCATCCAAGCAGTCATGGCGTCCGTGATACACCGTGTGACTGGGTGAGAACTGGCATACTTGTTTCTCCTTGCCAAGCATTGCTGAACAGTCAATTGTTTTTGGGAAATACTACTAGTAATAGCAGTTTTCTTGGTCCACTGGGATGATGAACTATCCCCAGCAGCAGTAGCAGCAGCAGCAGCAGAATCAGCAGCAGCAGGCCTTGCGCTTAAGGATTCTTCTGTGGAATCCTGGAAAGGGGAGGATTCAACTAGTATTAACAAGTTGGTTTCACGACCATCTCTGGTCAAACCTGAGGAAATTGAGAATGAAGGTGGTGGAGATCGCAGGTGTTGGAGATAAGCTTCCTCCTATCAATCTCCTTCAATTGTCTGTTCGTTACCCTTTGTTTACCAATCGATTGGGAATCCCAGGAAACTGACACCACACGTAGTTATGTCCGTTAAAATGAGACTTCCTTCACTTTATTTAGCATGACATTATATAGAGAAAAAGCTACTTGCATAAACACTCGATACACATCATATTTCAAAACAATAATGCATCTCTTCGCATAACTACTCTCAGGCTGACATCCCCCTATGTGTCCTTCAGAGAAGTCTAAACACACAGAGACTGTCTAATAACATGTTTTCAAGAATTATAGCTATGACCTTGCTTCGCACAGAATGTACTAACTATGAAATGTCAGCATTATTATGATTAACTAAGCAAAGCCTACTTCTACTTCACTACATCATGGCTGCTACCTAACAAAATGGCTAACATTGCTTAAGCTAAATACATCTATCTTCCTCAGTCCCTCCTTTCATAATAAAATTACATTACAGCTGATAACAATATGACATTACAGTTGAGCTACAAGGCATCACATAAACTCTGCCTAAAAAGACTAAGCAAACAGTCTAGCTATATTGGTGCTAAAGGCTATGTTCCCGTTAAACGGTGCTTGCCACTCTATCTCACGGAAGGTAAATAACCGTTCGCTTCATATCCATTAAGGTAGACTGCTCACGGCACCTTCTTGCCAAGCTCTTCTGTAGTTTTGTTAAACTCGGAGGATTCACATCTTTGAGTTTACAGATTTCTTTCAAGCTGAAAGGAAAGGAAACAAAATAGCATATTAAAATAGAGATATATGCAAATTGCTAAGCTAACAATTTTTAATTAAAAAAAATCACTATTTCAACAATCTACTCTTTGATCCCGCTAAACCAATTAGCTGGGTTTGAGGAGAACATTTCTCTAAACCACTTCTTGCGCACTATTTGTTTCATTAGTAATAAATATACAACACATTCTTAGAGTTCTCTTCATACATATTCTAAAAAATATTACACTCTATTTAGTATGTATTTGCTTTAAACCAATTAAAACCCTTATACAGTGTATAGTGTGGACAGATGTCCATTCCCCTCCTTTTCCAGATGTGGGCCCATGTGAGCCCAGCAATTCTTAATTAACTGGTATCTTTGAACTTCTAGAGATTTCATGATCTTTACTTTAACTTGACTAATCTAGTGTGATAACACACTTCTTATATACTAAATATAAGAAGCACATTCTACATATACTACATATATAAAAGTATATACTTATATACTAAACACTGGTACGTAACTTTGGATTGGCGGACATGCCAGTCCCTGCCCTCATCTGTGAGAGACATAGAGTATATTATGACAACAATGAGTACTGAAGTTCCCAATATAATGACCCATAGTGGTCTGTCTAGTTTAGGCCCAATTAGCCTTTGCATGTTTGTGTATTTCATTGTTCAAACTTAACTTGAGAAAAATTGCAGTGGAACCCAAGTTTCTCTTTCCTTAATTGACACAGAAATGGGCGTGGTCAGCAACACTCTATATGGACCATCAAATCTGGGCTCAAATGACTCTTTCACGTGTCTTTCCAGATACGCCCAATCTCCTGGTTAAAGCTTGTCGGGATTCACATTTGCTCCTGAATCTGGGAGAAAGGCAAACTAGAAAATACAGAAGTGTCAGTTTCTTCAGTAAGACTTTTTAACATATGCAGTTACCATATATATGCTGTAACTCTCATGGATAATAACATCCTATCTTAGGTATGCTATCAAACAATATTTCATAAGGTGAATAACCTATGGTTTTACTGAATATGGTTCTACTATTAACCAGTGCTAAATATAAACACTTTAGCATCATTTTCTGGTTTCTGTGACACACCCACTAACCTGTGGGGGATACATGGAATGCAGTTGTATTCCCAAATCATACCTTATGTACTACATTATTTCTTTAATGAAATAAATACCGCTATCTGCTACTATATCTCTTGGTACTCTATATCTGAACATAACTTCTGAAACTATTTTTCTAGCTATTTATTTTGATGTGACTTTTGCCATTGGCAGATAACTGAAAATGTCTGTGGCTACCAATACATCTTTGGCAGCTAGATATAGTCAATTTGCAGTCTTTGAAATGGAAAATAACTTTTTTTTGGGATTGCTCCAAGGGTTGACTTGACCTTCTGTCCTGGATTGGACATTTCCAGTAGGCCTACATATCTAGTAGGCTTGTACAAACTTGGTTGCAGCTGGATAACATCCTTGAGCTATCCATCTTACATTAACTAAATTTTCCATTTGATCCTCTCCCAGGTGTGTGAGTCCATGGCTGACTTAACACATACGTGGATATAAGCTTCTGGGTAAGTATAACTTCTCTTCTAATTTTCATAAGCCAGTGTCTTCTTCTTGTCTGGCTCTTCTTCTTTGCCATGCTGCTTTTTCTTCAGGATCTGCTTGTTCCTGAAATTTCTTCAAATCCTGTAGATCAGGCATTTGAGGCCTTGCTTCTTTCTGTTACTTCTGTCTGTGTGGTGTAGATGGCTACTTTTACTGGTTGTTTGGTTGCTTTCTTTATCCACAGGCTACTTGCTCACTCTCTCCTGCTTGGTTCTGAAATTCAATCAGCGTTTCTGGTCTGGCACTGGAATGGTTACTGGATAGACTTGCCTTTCCTGCTGGGGGCATCTTGCTGCCCTCTTGGCTTCAGCATTTTGCCAGATTGTTGCTTCTTGTATCAGGGGTGTCATTTCTTGCATGTGCCTGGATCTTCATTACTGCAACCTTTTCTGTGGTCCTTGCAAAGCTCTGAACTGGTGTCTGATCAGGGAAGCATGTTGTATGTCTTGGCCACTTGCCTTCTTGAAGCCTCTGCTTTTTCATATCTGGCCCACACTCTTGTACTGGGATGGTAAGGATCCTGAATCCACAACTCCATGTTCAGTGGTCACTTACTCCTGTATAAGGAATTCCATCCTCATGGTACCTTGATCCATCCACATATAGCTCATGCTGAGCATTAGGTAGGGCTGTGTATGTAACATATGGCAAGTTGAGGTTCTTGTTCCATTAACGCCACACAAGGAAAAGGAAAATTTTTGATTGCTAGAATTATTCTCTTCCTCTTCTAAACCATCCCTCTGGTCATGCATCCATGATGATCTGTCTGTATCTTGCTCTTCTGGACCACCTTCCTGGTCCTTATCAGCAACTTTTTGCTTTCCCATTCATCCGTAGATAATCTGTTTTTCCCTTCTTTTGAATCTTGAGATTCAACACCTTTTTTGATTAATGCTGGAAAAGGGTTGCTGAGTTGAGGGTAATACATCTTCTGATGGTTATCTGCTGCACTTTGGCAGTGCTACTTCATACATGGTCAGCCTTGCCGCTGACAGGTGTTTGGTTCTTGCTTGCTGAAGCTTCTCTGTACCTGCATGTGGTACCTGGATGATAAGTTCATGATTCAGCACTATGCCTGTGCGCTTGTCCTCTTCTAGGACTACTGACCCAGCACTGTGTTTGTGCTCTTGTCCTCTTCTAGGACTGTTGCTGCTGCTACTGCTCTGATGCTGGTAGGTGCTCCTTGAGTACTGCTGTCAAGCTTGCTTGAGTGGTAGGCCACTGGTCTTCGCCTCAGTCCATGATTTTGCATAAGGACTTTTATGTATGGCCTCCTTCTTCAATAGTCAGGTAGTTCTAGGGCTTTAGATGAGGCAACTGCTGTTTCCAATTGTTCAATTGCTTCATTCATCTGTTGCTGTATGTAGGATGCGGACCCTACTCCCTTTCAGTGTTGTCATACAATGCTTGCATGTAGACTGTTGCTAGAGGTATCCATGTTCTGTAGTGTCCTACTAGGCACAGGAATGATCATCTGACTTGCTTGACACTAGTTGGCATCTTAGCTTTCAGTATGGATCTTTTCCCTTCTCGCTTTTGTTAGGTGTTGGGTACCTTGAGTGTCCTAGGAAGATTACCTCTTGCTTGGCTAGCTGCAATTTCTCCTTCTGAGGCTCTGCAGTCTTGTTCATCCAGAAACTTCAATAAGGACACTGTCTCTTCTTGGTACTTCTTTTAGTAGTGGTGACAATCAGCAGTTAATTCACATTTCCAGGAACCTTGTATATAGGGAGTAACCCTTAACTCTCCCTCATTACCGCTTCTAGCAGTACGTGCTGTGGGCAGTATGCCAGACTTATCAGGTCTGCATTTTTCAGACCTAGGGACATTACAATTTTGACAATCTCATTTGTACATTACCATCCTGACACTTTTGTATAAACCAGGGAACAATTTAGATCCACTGTTCTTGTGGATGATATAATAAAACTATTATGGAGGTTGGATACAACCAAACCATTAAGTATTTTAACATTTAACACTTAGGTACTTTTCCCAAGTATCAATATCCAGGATCTAAAGGATTGTAGGATATGCAGCTATGTGCTTGATTTCCTGAACTAGCAAGGAAACTCAGCCACTCTCTACCGATATCACTTGGTTTTGGAATAAAGTGACATCCCATCAATCTATAAACACTTTCTATTGAGTATATAAAAGGACCCTGCCCTTTCTTTTCTATAAATGCCACACAAAAACATTCTGAGCATATGTCTTCTGTCAACATGTGTATACGCTTTTAACTACTTATTCATACAGGTGATGTATTAAACCTTATGCCCCTGAAACAGTTTGTCAAATTCTTAACAGTGTCAGTAAAACCTTGTTTATCAATTCAGTGTTTGTTGTTTGCTTCAAATCTCCCTCATTAGTAGACACTTCCCTTCCTCTAGGAAGTTTGCCCCTTATACAAATTGTGCCTATTTTTTCCTTTCCTAGTACTGACGGGCTCACTGTGCAGTCCCTTCGCGTGATTGATGAATTCACTTTGCGAAATCCTTCAGGCTACACCTTTAATTGTACTGCACAGTATCAGAAACAACACGTCAGTATATACCTCAGCTTAAAATAATTAACTCCATCAAGCCTCACACTTACAGCAATAAGTGGTTTCTTAGGAAAATACCTCAGTTTAAGAGACTTTCCTCCTCTTAAACATCACACTTCTTATTTAAGTGTTTTCTATATTCATCAGCAATGCGGGACAAAAATGTAGCAAACCACTTGGATCTTTAATCCTCTGACACAACAAACCCAAAATTCTGTCATTACTGACTTGACTTTATCTAATTTACAAAGACTTTTCAAATCACTGAGTCATATGCATAAGTTACCTTTGTCAATAATGGCTTTCGTCTACTTCCAATAATGTTAAACTCTTTGAATTGGCCCGGAATACATTTTAAGTGACAAGTGATTAATAGATGTACAAGCGTCGACAATATACTGCAATATATCAGCTAGTGCACTTTTCTATGAAAAAACTGACCACTATTACCAAAACTTATATGTCAAACCGACTGCAGTTTTCTTGTATTAACACACACACATACCCTGGCTGTACTGGATTGCAAAGACTGAGTATGTTTTTAAATGCCTTAACCTAAGTCTATGCCATCTGGTTAAACGTTGTTTATAGTCAGAAGGATTTCCTTCACCAACTATAGCTCTGGAACCAAGGAGTAAATAATGAACAGGTAATTTATCAAGACAATACAGAAATTTATCACCAATAAATTTTTCTATCACCACCTTATCAACATGACACCCCACAACTGTTACAGCATCTGTGCAGGCATTAAACACACATTAATGTATGCCTTCTTTCCCCCCACCCCCTTTTTTTAGTATATCCTAATAAAAATTTTAACATAATCACATTTACATTTTCATAAGTGTGCCCTGGAAAACAAGATATAGTTGCTTTTGTCTTTTTGCTTCTCAAAAAGATTGTACCCTTCTCATAGTTTACTGAACTATCTTCTGGGAGCACCACCAACTTATTGCTGAACTTATTATATCAGTAGGCTTGATGTTGGTCAATAGTAATGTAACAGATAAATGAATATCACATATATCCTGTGCAGATTTATATCTTCTTAGTATCCCACAACTGTTGCAAAATCTCTTAAGGTTCCCCACAAAACTAAAATCACTATATTGCAATATACCTTTATATTCACAATATTCAGACTCAATAGCAAGATTATACCACAAAAATTCTGAACATTTGCAGTTATGACACATTATCTAAAAATAAAACCACATTTTTCCTTGCAAAAGTGAAACTGAAACTTATAACTCTAAAATAAAACCAAATTTCTTTCCTTGCAACAGTGATCCTAAAACTTATCAGCGCACACAGACAAATAAGGAATGTTTATCAAACAGACAGACAATTGGGTTTAAATAATCGACTATTGCTTACCTAATCAGATGAACAGACCAGATGAATGTATATACAAGTACTGACAAAATGATCCGTTTGATATATATAATGATCAAGCTTCAGATTACTTACCCGGGTATGTCAGCAGTTGCACACACATCCAACAGCCGCATCGTTATCTGATTTTGATAAGCTCATCGATCCCAGATAATAGCCCCCATGTAACTGTTGGAGATAAGCCTACTATTATCAATCTCCTTTCATTGTCTGTTCGTTACCCTTTGGTTACCAATCGATTGGGAATCCCAGGAAACTGACACCACACATAGTTATGTCCGTTAAAATGAGACTGCCTTCACTTTATTTAGCATGACATTATATAGAGAAAAAGCTACTTGCATGAACACTTGATACACGTCATATTTCAAAACAATAATGCATCTCTTCTCATAACTCCTCTCAGGCTGGAATCCCCCTATGTGTCCTTCAGAGAAGTCTAAACACACAGAGACTGTCTGATAACATGTTTTCAAGAATTATAGCTATGACCTTGCTTCGCACAGAATGTACTAACTATGAAATGTCAGCATTATTATGATTAACTAAGCAAAGCATACTTCTACTTCACCACATCATGGCTGCTACTTAACAAAATGGCTAACATTGCTTAAGCTAAATACATCTATCTTCCTCACAGGTGCTGGCTTCTAGTAGAAAGAAGGGAGACATTTTCAGCTGGACTGATTGTTGTTCTTTTCTTAGCACCAGTTTCTGACACCCTACACCTGTCATGAGCTTGCTGCAGATGACATAATAGGGTGGAGGTTCCTAAATGCTTAACATCCCTACCTCTACTTATTTTGTTTCCACAAAGGCTACAGATGGCTTGACAAATGTTGTCAGGATTTGGGTGAAAATAATTCCACACATAGGAGGTGGATTTGTTGGTCCGATGCACAGGCATGACAATGGCTGTCTTTTCATGGCCAACAGATGCTTCCACTTGTGCCTGACATACACACAACATCCTCATTCTCATCCTCAAGATCCTCATTAGTGCCATCGTCTGCTACACAAATACCCCCCTCATCCTCTTGCACCTCCATGGTGGCATCTTCAACAGATAGGTCACCAGCAATACTTATGTTGCTCATCTCCACGCATACAGTGGAAGCAGTAATGGTGGAAGGCAGCTTCTCAGAGAGTTTTGGCTCACACATAGGATTTGGGGATGCAATTGTACTATCCTCAGGGATTTTTAAAATTTCTGTTTCTGAAGTTTGCACAGTTTATTTTGCTGCCTTATTGTCACGAGAGGCAGAAGATGTCTCACTAACAGTTGCAGAATCATCAGTCATAAATATAAGACAAGCCTTGAGTCTTTCCTTGCCACTGCATGATGTGAATGGTATGTTGGCAATTTTAGGTTTTTCTGCATGAACCAACTTTCTTTTTCTTACTGCTTAAGGTTGTGTAAACTGTCTATGCCCTTGAGCATCAGCTTTAGTACTAGATGACATTAAATCGGCATCATGACTGGTGGAAGCACCTGGAGCGCTAGTATTTGGTTCTATAAAATGATTGTTATCCATTTTTGAATTCACAGATCACAATTCAAAAATCAGGGGTGCAGTGCACACAACAACAATTTAAAGATGAGCAAACAAATCAGTTTTGTTTTATTTTTGGGGGAACGTAGGTTGGGCCACAGTGCGTTGAGTCAAACCGCTTTAACACACGGTACTAAATACAAGTAACTATGGTGTACTAGTGTCCATTTATTTTGCACACAACAAACAATGTAAAGAGCAAATAATTGTTTTTTATTTTTTGGGGGACGCAGATTCCCCCACACTGTGTTGAGTTAGACCACTTTAACATATAGTAATAAATACAAGTAACTATGGTGTACTAGTGTGCATTTATTTTGCACACAACAAACAATGGCCCTCATTCCGAGTTGTTCACTTGTTAGCTGCTTTTAGCAGCCATGCAAACACTAAGCCACCGCTCTCTGGAGTGTATCTTAGCAGAAGTGCGAATGAAAGGATCACCCAGCGGCTACAAAATAATTTTGTGCAGCTTCAGAGTAGCTCCAGACCTATTCGTAGCTTGCAATCACTGCAGACTATTTAGTTCCTGTTTTGACATCATGAATACGCACTGTGTTCAGCCAGCTACGCCTACGTTTCACCAGCCATGCCTGCGTTTTTATCTGGCACGCCTGCGATTTTCCGCTCACTCCCTGAAAACAGTCAGTTGACACCCAGAAACACCCACTTCCTGTCAATCACTCTGCAGTCAGCAGTGCGACTGAAAAGCTTCGCTAGACCTTGTGCGAAACTACATCGGTCGTTGTAAGAGTATGACGAGCATGCGCATTGCACCACATACGCATGTGCAGAACTGCCATTTTTTTTTTGCCTGATCGCTGTGCTGCGAACGAAAGCAGCTAGCGATCAACTCAGAATGACCACCAATGTAAAGAAGAGCAAAAAAAAAGATTTTTCGTTTATTTTTTGGGGTGACTCAGGTTGTGCCACACTGCATTGAGTCAGACCGCTTTAACACACAACACTAAATACAAGTAACTATGTTGTACTAGTGTGCATTTATTTTGCACACAACAATGTAAAAAAGCAACAAAAAAAGATTTTTGTTTTATTTCTTGGGACGCACTGACACAGCAATGATTGACCCTGACAGACCCTGATGGCCACTGACTGACAGCACTGTGATGGACATCTGACACAGCCCTGATTGACCCTGACACACTCTGACAGCAATGTGATGGACGCACTGACACATCCTGATTGACCCTGACATATCCTGATGGCCACTGACTGATAGCACTGTGATGGACATTCCACTTCTGACACAGCCCTGATTGACCCTGAAAGACCCTGACTGCGAGTGACATCAGAGACTCTGAAATCCTGCCCTGAAAAGGACAGACTGACAGCACCCCACAGCAGAGATCTTCGCAGCGTGGAAGCATTCAGGAAAATGGCACCGAGCTGCGTGACGTTGAGCCTTTGTAGACTCGAAGTCCCGCGAAGCGAGATGATGACGTTTGGCCTCTTGCGCGCCCCTGAGCTTGTTGTGACATTCATGGGCTGGGCTCGCCAACTCTTGAGCCAGACATGTTCGGAGCTGTTCTGATTCCACGGAATCAGAACCGCTCATCTCTAAAAAAAATCCTACAGTTATGCAGCGGGCAGTTTTCGTGTTTTGTGTTTTGGTTTTGGATCTGGATCCTCGCTCGTGTTTTGCATCTGGATGGGTTTTGCCAAAACCACCCTTTTGGGTTTTGGGTTTGGGTCTGGATGATTTTTGGGAAAAAAACACAAAAACGGTATTATTAACCTCAATAATATACATTTTCACTAATTTCCAGTCTATTCTGAACACTTCACACCTCACAATATTGTTTTTAGGCCAAAAGGTTGCACCAAGGTCGCTGGATGACTAAGCTAAGCGACCCAAGAGTGCGATACAAACACCTGGCCCATCTAGGAGTGGCACTGCAGTGTCAGACAGGATGGCAGATTTAAATAAAAAGGCCCCAAACAGCACATCATGCAAAGAAGAAAAAGAGGTGCAATGAGGTAGCTGTATGGCTAAGCTAAGTGACACAAGTGTGTGGCACAAACACCTGGCCCATCTAGGAGTGGCACTGCAGTGGCAGACAGGATGGCAGATTTAAAAAAATAGGTTCCAAACAGCACATCATGCAAAGAAGAAAAAGAGGTGCAATGAGGTAGCCTGATGGCTAAGCTAAGTGACACAAGTGTGTGGCACAAACACCTCGCCCATCTAGGAGTGGCACTGCAATGGCAGACAGGATGGCACTTAAAAAAACTAGTCCCCAAAGAGCACATGATGCAAAGAAGAAAAAGAGGTGCACCGAGGTTGCTGTATGACTAAGCTAAGCGACACAAGTGTGCGGCACAAACACCTGGCCCATCTAGGAGTGGTACACAGTAGCTGAATGTCAAAAGTGTCCTGCAATTTTTCGGGCCACCGGCAGCATCTCCTTGTCATTTCTCAAAAAATTTTGCATCACCAAATTATTTGTATGTGCAAAACATGGGACGTGCTGGAATTTTCCCAGATGTAATACACGCACAATATTTGTGGCACAGGAGAGTGTACCCCTAAACCACACAAACACGACAAAGCCTGTAGAAATTATTTGGATAATAATAACCCTTTTATTTGGATGGAGTTATATAGCAATATGCGGCATGGGGGGCGTGGCCTGCTGTGAAAGAGGACGGACGTGCAGCCTCATAGCTCCTACATAAAGCTTCAATTTAACCTGGCTGAGCTGCCCCTTAAAGGTCTTAGTGACATCTCACTGCTGCTGGTAGCCTGCTGCAGCGGCCCGGTGTTCGCTGCGGAGCCGGCGGTCACTCTAGGTGCCCATGCAGATTGCGGCCTACGCTGGGTTGGAAACCTGGACCTCAATTTTTGCCGAGCCGGACAGGAAGTTATCATGGGCTGAGCCAGGACACGTTCAGCGCTGCTGCCACCTGCCGCCAAGCGCTCTAAATCTACTGCCCACGGGTCTGACCCAACTCGCTGCTAGGAGGCTGAGTGATAGTGGACCGGGGATTGTGAGTGCTCGCCTTATCAAGCGGCATCCCCATCACTCGCCGGAAGTCGGAGCCACAGTGCTCGCTGTGCTCGGACTGCGGGCACTCGTCCACGGAAGCCGCCACACTTGCCTGTTCACGGAGTCCACTGGTCGGTGAGGGTCCAGATTGCCTGCGGTGGCCTGGTGCCCGGTACTCAGTGCGGGTAAGCACACACTGCACTGCCCTCAGTTAGCAGTTCCAGCCCTACTGGCGGTGGCCATTTTACCTGCACCTCAGCCCCCATATTTGTCCAAGGAACTGCAGGTGCTGTTTAAGGAGCACTGAAGTGGGGATTTGAAACAAGCTAGTCTCCCACTCCATTCCACTTGCTCTGGGGTCTTAAAATTATCGGTCCAGTCACCCCCACTTCTAATTGCCACACAGCTGAGACGCAGCTCTGTATTAGTGGGAAGCACTCCTGCGTCAGTGTGGTCTGTACCGCTCCTGTAGCCATTACCACCTCCTAAACCCTCCAGTTACACTACCCCCTTCCCTCCCCCCCCTCATATCACCGCAGCCTCTGGACTGGGACGCACAGACCCTCACTGCTTAGGCATACTGCTATATTGTAGGAGGACATTCTACACTCCGTCCTTAATTCCTTTTTTCAATCTGTAAGAGCGATTCCAGTTTGACCCACGTGATGGCCGGATAATATCCCATTGTGGCCCTTACACCTTCTCTTTAATTATTTATGTGGATCCGTATTTATTGTTTCTAAGCTATCTGGTACCGGCTTTTAATATGTCTAACAAGAACCGGAAAGCTTCGGCTACGACTACTCCTTCTATATTTACACCCAAAATCAAAGCACCGCCGCAGAATACATATCATGCGGGATCATCTCCCCCCGATTCACCGTCAGAGCTGGACATAGATCCATCTATACATTCTGTTCTCACTACTCTGGTAGACGGGATAAAGCTGACATTCCAACAGGAGCTCAAACGGGCGGTGGATAATTTTTAATCTGATCTAACTTCTCTTGGTACGAGAACGGATTCTCTGGAGTCCAAAACAGATGAAATATGTCAATACCAAGGTACGATTGAGAGAGAGCTCACCCTCCTGAGATCCGAAATTGCTGACCTTAAGGAGAAACAAGAGGATTTGGAGAACAGATCACGTATGAACAATCTTAGGGTCCGGGGGGGTCCCTGAGACTATTTCTGCTCCGTCTGTACCCACATTTCTCAAGGATCTTTTTAAGCATATTCTCCCTGGTCTTCAGGATAACTAACTCCTCCTTGATGGGGCACATCGGGCCCTTAGAGCCAGACCACCTCCTGGCCAACAACCCAGGGATATTGTCACCCGATTACACTACTACCGGACAAAAGAGAAGCTTGTCATTGTGACTAGAGATACACCATCTATTACATTTAGGGATATGCAAGTCCAGCTATTTCAAGATCTAGCACCTTCTACCGTACAGAAGAGGAGAGATCTTCTACCTATCACAAGAATTCTGCGACACAACAATATAAAATATCGATGGAACTTTCCTTTCCAACTACAGGTCCTGGCAGACAACACTGTCCACACAGCCAAAACGCTGAAACAAGGCCAAAAATTACTTGAGGATTTGGATATTCTTCCAGAACCTAACACTGGTGCTGTCACACCAGGTTCTCCCAAGCCTCAGCGTAACCGGGCCCCTCAAGCGACATGGCAGCAAGTTCGGCATGGTCCAAAAAATGACTCTGCCCCTCCTTGACTTGGGACTCTCACACGTTTGGTCATATACTCTGTCCCGAGACGGGAGCAAAATGGGATTCTTGTTACTACCCACCCTATATTAGTGATTTAATCCCTCAATCACAACCTCATTACTGCTGTATGGTATTAATGTTAAATGTTTGCATTTTTCTCGTTGGCAAGTTCTTTATTATGTCCAATGGCCTGCATGATGCTCATCATTTAGTTTCTACTGTTTATAGGCTCAATTTACGTATTTTATCTAACCACTTGGATAATTCTGTTTTTGTTTGATATGTTATTTGCTATTTTGTATTTCTGTTTCTATATTGTGGATCCACAACCACTGCACCTCCCCTTATGGGAGGCCTACTGTATGGTTTAGGGGCCCATGGTTTCTCACCAGCCCTAGATTTACACACCTCCTCCAGAGGAGGACATTGTTCTAGTTCTTGTTCACCCTTATTTTTCCCATTTTTATTCTAGTGTGTTACTCTCTACAGATATGCATAGCCCCTTAGTTGGGGTCTATTTTTTGAGGGGAAATTGCCTACTAAGGCCCTTTCCTTTTCTTCTCTTTCCTTCTTCACCTCTTTTTTTCTTCTACATCTTTCTTTACCTCTTCCTTTCCCCTTTCTCTCTCTCCCCGACTCGACTGGTCCTGTTCTAATTTTCTAGGAATTTTCAGCGGAATTCTAAGGCTTTTCTTATCTGGCCTCCTCCATGGGTCTGAAGGTCTTCTCACTGAACGTTAATGGTCTCAATTCCCCCAGGTAGCATATGCTTGTCCTAGATACTTGTAGATGGGAGAGAGCTGACATCGTGATGCTTCAGGAGACAGACATGACCGGCGAACATTCTCAATTGCGAGGTAAGCATTTTGCTCACTCCTATTTTGCTTCTGCCCCTTGCAAAAAAAGAGGAGTGGCAATGCTAATCTCCAACAAGGTCCCTTTTACTCTCTCTAAGTCCGTGATAGACCCGGAAGGTAGATACCTTATGTTACTGGGAACTATTGGAGCAGAGATGATTACCCTAGTCAATCTATACCACCGAACACAGGCCAAAGACAGTTCTTTCAAACTACGTTTAGACGAATTGAACAGTTCTCTCAGGGTCATGTATTTATCGGTGGGGACTTCAATGTAGTCCTAGATCCAACCCTTGACAAAAAGGCTCCCACTCAAATTAAACACTCACCTGAGGTGCTGCAGATGGCTCAAGTCCTGGGAGATGGCATGAATAGGCTTATGCTGTTAGATTCCTGGCACCTTAAAAATTCTATGGCTAGAGATTATATCCACAACTCCAGTCCCTACCAAATTTATGCAAGAATTGATATGATCTTAGTCTCCCACTCCTTAGCGTCTACGGTCTCCTATGTGGGTATAAAGCCCATCTCATGGACGGACCATGCGGGAACTGTCATTCTGTTTGACCTCTATAACTCCAATGGCGGATCTAGGTCCTGGCGTTTAGATGATTGTTTACTCTTAGACCCTTCTGCTCTCCAAGACATTAGATCTGCTATATCAGAATATTTTGAGATCAACATGTCTGATGAGATTGCTAACAGTGTTATTTGGGAGGCTCATAAAGCCACGATAAGAGGGAAACTCATTAGTAAAGCTTCTCATCGACGGAAGCAAATCTCGGAGCAAAATCTCCTCTTTAGAAACTGAAATATCTTCGCTATTAGCTGAACATAAACTACGCCCTACTCTTACCTTACTCTCCCAGATAAACACTTTAAGAGGCAAATGCAAGACTGTTTTATCACGCAGGTCGGCATTCATCTTACGACGGCTTCAGCAAAAATGTTACAATAAAGCAGACAAGGCTGATTCTATTATGGCAAATAAACTACAACAAAAAAAGGCCTCGAACCTGATTAACAAAATCAGGTCTCAGCATACAGAGACCACCACATATGATCCCGAGACAATAGTCCGGGAATTTCAGATTTATTACAAAAAACTCTATAATCTCCTTACTCCCTCAGCCCATCGAGAGCCCCGGGATACCCCATCCCTCTCCACTTTTTTCTCTGATGTTTTACTCCCTCGTATTTCTGACCAACAACTGTTAGACTTAGATGCTAATTTTACTGACATAGAAATTATTGGTGCCATTAAGGGACTTAAAACTCCTGCTGCCCCAGGTCCGGTTGGTTTTCCCCCAGTATTATAAAAAAATGTGCCGCAGTGCTCACCCCCATCCTTAAATGTTTTTTTTTATGACATATTAAATGGTGCATCCTTTGATGTTATGACTTCCTTGGCAAGTATAGTTGTTATTCCAAAACCCGATCGGGACCCAGAACTAGTCACTAATTATAGACCTATATTGCTTTTGAATGTAGATATCAAGATCTACATGAAACAATTGGCAAACAGGCTGGGCCCCCTTCGCTCTGAATTAATTCACCCGGACCAGGTCAGTTTCATACCAGGCCGTCAAGCCCTTGACAACACACGTAGGACGGTTGATTTGATTCATGAATTACATAGGCGGAAAATGCCGGCTATGGTCCTGGGTCTAGACGCTGAAAAGGCATTCGATCGGATTCAATGGCCTTTTATGTTTCATATGCTTCAACATACGGGTATCAAAGGCCACTTTTTTCAAGGAATAACGGCATTATATGGTAACTCCAGAGCGGCTGTACTTGCCAACAGAGTGATGTCTCCATCTTTCCCTATTGCCAATGGCACGAGGCAGGGTTTCCCTCTCTCCCCTTTAATATTCGCCCACTCTATAGAACCCCTCGCTGCGCGGATCTGTGCCAACCTGCATATAAGGGGGGTGAGGGAAGGCTCTGTCAAAATTGCACTGTACGCGGACGACGTTCTGCTCACAATTTCTGACCCTATACATTCTTTGCCTCATCTCTTTTGAGAAATAGAGGAATTTGGAGTACTCTCTGGATATAAAATTAATACTGATAAGACTGAGATCTTAGATTTTTATATCACACAACATGAGAAAGATAGCCTGACAAGTAAATTTAAATTTCGCTGGAACACGAGGCAGCTCATGTACCTGGGAGTAGCTAACACCAAAAACTATCATTATCTTTTTCAGGCCAATTACCCCAAACTACTCACCCTACTTCACAGAGACCTTGAAAGCTGGGCGAGCCAATATATTTCTTGGATCGGCCGTATCAATGCCGTCAAAATGAATTAATTGCCTAGACTACTTTATCTGTTTCAAACACTTCCTGTTCGGGTGCCCCCTTACGTTTTCAAAACTCTCTAACATGCCACATCACAATTTATCTGGTCCAAGAAGAAACCTAGAATGAAACGTGTAACATTACAAAAACATTCCTCGGAGGGTGGCCATGGGGTTCCGGACTTTAAAGCCAACTATATGGCTGCCAAATTAGCACAATGTATTCAATGGAATGTTCCCAAAACTGAGAGGGTTTGGGTCTCAATAGAAACTGACTCCCTTAACTTGCATTATATTTCCTCTTTATTATGGCTTCCTTGTTTAGCGCGCCCTCGCTCGGCTAAATCCCACCCGGTAGTTTCCCATTCTTTAGACATCTGGGATTCGGCTAATCATAAATATCACTCAGCTCCACACCCTAGCCCTCTGATTCCGTTGTTTGATAACCCTTTGTTTCAGCCAGGCTGTCACCCAAATGCCCTCTCACATTGGCGAGAGGGAGGCATACGACTGCTAAATGACCTAACAACAGATTCCCTGTTCCCATCCTTTTCGGATCTCCAATCCAAATTTGCCATCTCTCATAAACTCTTCTTCCAATACTTGCAGATCCGACACTTCCCCCAAAAAAAACAAAAAAAACATTATGCGGCACACAAGAGCATACCCCTAAAACACACACACGACAAAGCCCGTAAAAATTATTTGGATAATAATAATAAGCCTTTTATTTGGATGGAGTTATATAACAATATGTGACACCGAAGAGCGTACCCTAAAGCACACAGGACAAACCCTGTAAAAATGATTTGGATTAAAGATTAATAACCCCTTTATCATATGGCAGCACAGGACATCACCACTGGACTTATGGCAGCAGAGGGCACCACCACTGGACTGATGCAGCACAACACACAGCACCACTGCACTGGACATATACAGCGCAGCACTGGACTTATGGCAGCACAGGACACACCACTGTGACTGGACTGATGCAACACAAGACACCACTACTGGACTGATGCAGCACAAGACAGCACTGGAATGACACATAAGAGCAGGTCGCCACCCCACTTTCCCGCACAGACAGACACTGAGGAGAGAGACACGTCCTCTCACTACACTCTCCAGGACTGGAGTGAAAATGGCAGCAATGTGCGGCTCCTTATATGGAATCCAAAACCCGCGAGAATTTGACAGCAGGATGATGACATTTTGCCTCATTCTGGTTTCCGAGTCTGGCGGGAAGTCCCGAGCCGGACTCAGATGCGGACTTGGGACGTGATGTTCGGGGGGTTCGGTTCCCAGAGAGCCGAACCCACTCATCTCTAATAAATACCCAGATTGACTAGACAGTCATAATAGGGCTGACTTTTTAAAAGCTATTAACATGTATAAATCTAACTACTGCAGTGTGAACCTAATAAAATATCCACAAGTTGCTTCTATTGACAATGTTATATGACAACTAAATAGTTAAACATTACTTACTGTTAAAGAATGACAAGTACAACACTATCTTAAGATCAACAGTTTCCTTATGTGTGTACATCCAATACAATACAATATATTGAAAATCTGTAAAAGCACAATGTATACGTTCCAATGAATAAAGCTTTGCTCTGTATACTTGACAGGTGCTTAGTGCTGGTTGGAAATGTACACTGTAGACACAATGGAGCAGCAACTAGGCTTTAGCTTTATGTGGAACACTGTGGGAGCAGCAAAACTGCAGATGTAGCCATGCTCATTGTGACTGCATCTAGGTGTGAATCAGGGGCGTAGCCACAACTTTGTGGGCCCCATAGCAACATTTTGAAGGGGCTCCCATCCCAATGCTTCTAGAGAGACACTTCTCTGCAGCAGTTGTTCATTTTATGCCCTCTAATAGTGCCCTGGTTTATTTTCTGAACCATATTAGAGCCTTATTTCATGCACTGCCGGCACCTATGGTAGCTATGCCCTTGGTGTGAATACACCTTATTTGCTTTGATCACGTGCACTTCTTAGATGTGAACACTCCCCATTCAAAGTGAAAATGGCGGCAAAAGACGTGGCTTGGTGCGGCTTGGCAACTTCTTGCCATTTAAATGCATACCATCTAGGATAATTGCTTATATATAGCTTATAGCTTCAGTGCTTACATTTTTTATTCATGTCACTAACTGTTCACTCAAATTTATTGGCACTTCTAATTTGTTACTAAAAACTAGAGATGTGCGGTGGACACTTTTCGGGTTTTGTGTTTTTGATCTGGATCTCCGCTTATGTTTTGGATCTGGATTGGTTTTGCCAAAACCACCCTTACATATTTTGATTTTGGTTTTGGTTTTGGATCTGGATGATTTTTGAAAAAATATAAAAACAGCAAAAATGACAAAATCTGGGGGTAATTTGGATCCTACTGTATTATTAACCTCAGTACCATTAATTTCCACTACTTTCCAGTCTATTTTGAACACCTCACACCTCAAAATATTGTTTTTATGCCAAAAGGTTGTACTGAGGTCGCTGGATGACCAAGCTAAGTGACACAAGTGAACGACACAAACACCTGGCCCATCTTGAAGTGGCACTGCAGTGGCAGACAGGATGGCAGTTTTAAAAACATTGCCCCAAAGAACACATAATGAAAAGAGAAAAAAGGTGCACCAAGGTCGCTGGATGACTAAGCTAAGCGACACAAGTGGGCGGCACAAACACCTGGCCAATCAAGGTGTGGCACTGCAGTGGCAGACAGGATGGCAGTTTTAAAAACTAGACCCAAATAGCACATTAAAAAAGAAGCAATTATTCCAACCACCAAAAAATAAGCAAATAGTCTCTTATTGTACAAACTGGCTCTGCAGAGGCAAGATGTCGTCCTCATCTCCATTTCCTCACGCCTTTCAGTTGGTACATCCTCCTCCTCACAGAGTATTAATTTGTCCCCATCGGAATCTACCATCACAGGTCCCTGTGTATTTTCTGGTGTCAATTGCTGGTAAAGTTCTTCCTGGAGGAATTTATGATTGATGATGAACATCATCTTCTCCACATTTTGTGGAAGTAACCTCCTATGCCTATCGCTGACAAGGTTGCCGGCTGCACTAAACACTCTTTCGGAGTACACACTGGAGGAAGGCAACTTAGGTAAAATAAAGCCAGTTTGTGCAAGGGCCTCCAAATTGCCTCTTTTTCCTGCCAGTATACATACGGACTGTCTGACATGCCTACTTGGATGCTGTCACCCATGTAATCCTCCACCATTCTTTCAATGGTGACAGAATCATATGCAGTGACAGAAGACATGTCAGTAATCGTTGGCAGCTCCTTCAGTCCGGTCCAGATGTCAACACTTGCTCCTGACTGCCCCACATCACCACCAGCGAGTGGGCTTGGAAATGTTATCCTTTTCCTCGTGGCCCCAGTTGCGGAAGAAAATGAAGGAGAAGCTGTTGACGGGTCATGTTCATCTTGAGTTGACAATTTTCTCACCAGCAGGTCTTTGAAATAGTGATGAGCAGATTTGGTTTTACTCGGTTTTACTCGGTTCTCAAAACGGCATCTTATTGGCTCACGGATGTCACGTGTTTTGGATAGCCAATAAGATGCCATTTTGAGAACCAAGTAAAACCGAGTAAAACCGAATCCGCTCATCACTACTTTGAACCTCTGCATACTTGTGTCTGCTGGAAAGAGAGATACAACTTAGGCTTTAAACCTAGAATTGAGCACAGTGGCCAAAATGTAGTGCTCTGATTTCAACAGATTGACCACCCTTTAATCCTGGCAAAAGTGAATGAAGGGCTCCATTGACAAGTCCCACATACTTAGCAGACTCACTCTGTCTTAGCAGCTCCTTCAATTTATCCAGCTGCTTCTGCAAAAGCCTGATGAGTGGAATGACCTGACTCAAGCTGGCAATGACTGAACTGACTTCCCATTGGCAAGGGTTGAAGAACCTTGCACAATACGGAAATCATTCTCCACTGCACTTGAGTCAGGTGCATTCCCCCTCCTTTGCCTATATCGTAGGTGTATGTATAGGCTTGAATGGACTTTTGCTGCTCTTCCATCCTCTGAAGCATATAGAGGATTGAATTCCACCTTGTTATCACCTCTTGCTTCAGGTGATGGCAGAGCAGGTTCAGAAGTGTTTGCTGGTGCTCCAGTCTTCGTCATGCAGTGGCTAAATGTCAAAAGTGTCCCTCAATTTTTTGGTCCACCAACGGCATCTCCTGCACACCCCTGTTATTTTTTTAAAAATTCTGCACCAGCAAATTAATTGTATGTGCAAAACATGGGATGTGCTGGAATTTGCTCAGATGTAATGCACGCACAATATTGTTGGCATTGTCTGATATCACAAATCCTCAGGAGAGTCTAATTGGGGTAAGCCATTGTGCAATGTTGTCCCTCAGTTTCTGTAAGAGGTTATCAGCGGTGTGCCTCTTACGGAAACCGGTGATACACAGCATAGCCTGCCTAGGAACGAGTTGGCATTTGTGAGATGCTGCTGCTGGTGCCGCTGCTGTTGTTTCTGCGGAGGGCAAGACATCTACGTACTGGGCTGTCACAGTCATGTAGTCCTTAGTTTACCCTGCTCCACTTATCAACATGTCCCTGGTTAAGTGGACAGTGGGTACACACATATTTTTGAGGACACTGAGGACAGTTTTCTTAATGTCCCTGTACAGTCCTGGAATCGCTTTCCTAGTGAAGTTGAATCTAGATGAGATTTGGTAGCGGGGACACAATACGTCCAACAGCTTTCTAATTCCCACTGCACTAATGGCGGAAATCAGATAGTTGTTATGGCCTTAGTAATCCTCTTTACAACAGGGTGACTGCTATCATATTTCATCTTCCTAGCAAAAGACTGTTGGACAGTCAATTGCTTAGTTGAAGTAGTGCGAGTGGTCTACCGACTTCCCCTCTGGGATGACGACTGACTCCCAGAAGCAACAACAGCAGTGGCAGCGGCAGCAGTAGGCATACCACTAAAGGACCCTCCGGAGGAATCCTGGTTAGGAGAGGACTCGTCAGTACTGCCAGTGACATGGCCTGCAGGACTACTTACATTTCTCACTGAGGAGGAAATTGACATTGAGGAAGTTGGTTGTGTGGTTGGCAGGAGCTAGGGTAAAACAGGAAGAAGGGATTTAGGTGTCAGTGGACTGCTTCCACTCTTACCCAAAGTTTCACAACTTGACAATGACTTCTGATGAATGTGCTGCAGTTGAAGTATAAGGGAGGATGTTCCTAGGTGGTTAACGTACTTACCCCTACTTATTACGGATTGACAGAGGCAACACATGGCTTGACACCTGTTGTCCGGATTTGTGGAGACATAATTTCACACCAAAGAGGTGTTTTTTTTTGTATTTTGCCCAGGCATGACAATGGGCTTTCTCATCCCACAGACAACTGTCTCCGCTGATGCCTTATTTAAGCAAACCATATCACCATCAGAATCCTCATCGTCAACTTTCTCCTCAGTGCCAACTACACCCATATCCTCCTCATCCTGATGTACTTCTACAGTGACATCCTCAATCTCAATATCAGCAACTTGACTGGTGGTGCTCTTCCCAGAATTTGCACGGGGCGTGCAAATGGTGGTAGGAGCCTCCTCTTTCCATACAGTCTTGGGAAGGTCAAGCCTAGACATTGCAACCGCAGACACACTTGGACTCTCCTTGGGGATTTGTGATATCTCTGAACGCACTATTGTTTTTTTCCTGTGCTTTAACAAGCTTATATTTTTTAATTTTTCATGAGAAGCTGAGGCACCAGTCATGAACATAGGCCAAGGCCTTAGATTTCCTTGCCATTTCGTGTCATGAATGACATATTGCTAATTTTATGTTTCTCATCAGATAATTTCTATTTTTTCTGAATATTAACTTATGCTTCTTGGATTTTACATGCCCTCTATGACATTGGACATCGGCCTTAGCAGACGATGTTGATGGAATTGCATCATAAAATGTCATGACTGGTGGCAGCAGCAGAAGCTTCAGCACTAGTACAAGGAACTGGAAGTGGTTCCTGATCTTCCACTATTTTTTCCTCCAAATTGTTGTTCTCCATTTCACAGGACAGCACCCCTTTATTATAAAAGCAGACAGAACAGTGCCCCTTTATTTTCATAGCACTCCTGTATTCTTATAGCATACAGGACCATAGTAATGTTATTTTAACAGCAGCAGCACCCCTGCATTTTTCTAGAATACAGGGCCAGTGTGATGTTATTTGAACAGAAGCACAACATACAGGGCCAGTGTAATGCTATTTGAACAGCAGCACCCCTATATTTTACAGTATACGGAGCAGTGTGCTTTTAATTTTTAACAACTGCACCCCTGAATTTTTATAGCATACAGGGCAGGTGTAATGTTATTTGAACAGCAGCACAACATACAGGGCCAGTGTAATGTTATTTTAACAGCAACACCCCTATATTTTACAGCATACAGAAGTAGTGTGCTTTTAATTTTTAACAACTGCACTCCTGAATTTTTTTACAACATATAGGGCCAGAAGCTGCCCTATATTTTACAGTATACAGGTGCAGTGTGCTTTTAATTTTTAACAACTGCACCCCTGAAATTTTTATTAGCATACGGGGCCAGTATAATGTTATTTGAAAAGCAGCACAACATACAGGACCAGTGTAATGTTATTTAAACAGCAGCACCTCTATATTTGACAGCATACAGGAACAGTGTGCTTTTCATTTTTAACAACTGCACCCTTGAATTTTTACAACATACAGGGCCAGCAGCACCACTATATTTTACAGCATACAGTAGCAGTGTGCATTTAATTTTTAACAACTGCACCCCTGAATGTTTACAACATAAAGGGCCAGCAGCAGCCCTAGATTTTACAGCTTACAGGAGCAGTGTGCTTTTAATTTTTAACAACTGCACCCCTAAATTTTGACCACATACAGGGCCAGGGTAATGTTATTTGAACATCACCACAACATACAGGGACAGTGTAATGTTATTTGAGCAGCAGCACCCCTATATTTGACAGCATACAGGAGCAGTGTCCTTTTAATTTTTAACAACTGCACCCTTGAATTTTTACAACATACAGGGCCAGCAGCACCCATATATTTTACAGAATATAGGAGAACAGTGCCTCTGCACCCTGTACAACACAGTGATATCCAGGACAGCAACACCCATGCACAGCTAAAGCACACCGCCGTAACAGCACATGAAACACCACTGACAGCCAGGACAGCCAGGATAGCACCCCTAGCACAGCACATCACAGGTAAACCACAGTGACTGCAGCAGCACCCCTACAGAGCACACACTAACCCCACCCGATGCCACCACCCACATAGAGAGACAGAGGTCTGTCTCCCTCACTCTCTAAGTCCAGAGTTAAAATGGAGGCAACATGAGTCTGTTTATATGAGTTCCAAAACCTGCAAGAATCCGACAGCGGGATGATGATTTTTTGCCTTGTTCTGGTTTCCGAGTCTGGTGGGAAGTCCTGAGTCGGACTCTGCTGGAGCGGGCTCCTACTGCTGGAGATTTAAGTTCCCCCTGAACATAAATCTCCAGCAGTAGAGGCCCTTGTCAAAGTCAGAAAAATATCACGATGCACACTGCCATATTTGCACCTCATATGTGTCCCTGCTGCGCATGCGTGCGCTCTCCCGTGCGTGCGCATACTCGCTGTTGCAGGCACCCGCAGGCGCACGGTATGCGCATTTACGGTAGAGATTGTATGCGTCTAGCGGGCGACTCTTTCGTTACATATTTCCACTATATAATGTATTTTGTAGATCATGGTCCCTTTGATAGATTCTGAAAGTTTGGTTAATGTAGCATGTTCATGGACAGAGAAATCCCTCTTTGTTTGATACGAAGGGTCAGACAGGAGTAATACTGTGGTGTTTAGTATCCATCGGAAGAGTATTTAATTAGCAATATTCCGGTGTTGGTTTGGAGCAGATTAATCGCTCGTGCGAATAGTTATGGACATAAGAAGTTTATGTCCATTTACTATTATTTGCACTTACTTATTCATGCGGCGGGAAACCCAGTTTCCCACCCACCTGAGCAGTTGGAAATCGTCACAGCCCACCTGTATGAATCAACCTATGACCTTTTGTTATGATGCGAGGAGGAATTCCTGTGTCCAATGAACAATGAGATTGTAGGGACCATTGAATTGTATTGTGTGTGGGGCATAAATAGACAAGCCGATCACATCCAGCTCACTCTTCAACGGTTCTCATTGCTGAAAATCGGGAGCTGGATGTCCAGAGGCGCATGCGATCGTTCCCCTTGTGCGTAAGTTTTCTCCGCAATCATATTGTCTTTCTTGTTATTATGGGCCATATCTCTCTCTCTCTCTCTCTTCTCCTTTTTCTTTCATTTTCCCTTAAAACGTAATTGTATTGTATTGTATTTACTGTGTAGTTATCTGGTTAGTTAGTCTATGTTATATTGTAGTGTATGACTTGTAATTGTATTATTCTTTTTCAAGTATAACATTCATATTAGGCGTTAGACCCTAAGCACGGTATTTGTGTATTTCTTATAGTGTTAAGTATTCTCAGAGTGTCGGAGACGCTCGAACAGCATTTACATTAACAAGGTTAAGCAGCGTTATGTCGCTGCAGTATTTCAGTAGTAAGGTTTTACAACACAAACTCAATCATAGTGTGTTGCATACAAGGGTTACAGAGTAAGCATAATCTGTGTTTAAAGTTTATAAAGGTTACTGTCTGTGTGTATGCTCACTGTGGGTATTCCGTACACCCAGCACAGCGTGTGTACTTTATTTGCGTACCACGTGCGAGGTCTTCATACGCAAATAGCGTACGGAGTGCGTAGCATGTGCACATGGTTTAGCAGCCATTACGGCTACACGGTATTAATATATAGCTAATGTTAAAAGGTAGTTATTTGACTCTATCAAGTGGGGGCAAGTCCGGTCCATCTCATATCCGCAGTCAGGCGAAAAAGGCGCAGACTTTTATCGATCAGCAAAGGGAGGAAAAGGAAGATATAGTGCTGATCAGATGAGAGTCTGCGTCTGATTCTTTTGGTCTGTAGGGATGCTGGTGGAATCCCGAACCAGAGGTAGGAACATTAAGCTATTGTCTTTGTAAATCTGGTTTTTATTTCTATTTGGTGCCAACTACACACGCAGATTGGATGGTTTGTCTGTTTAAATAGGTTTAAAATTATTTTTAATCGCTCTGCATAGCGTGATAACTAAAAGGAGCTGGCATGATGATTTTTCTTTGTGACAAAAGGTCTGTCCCCCATTTTGTGTAAACCTCATGGATGTGGAAGGGGGAGGAGCAGCGGCCATTTTGGGAAGGTCAATTTTTTTTTGAACGGCTGATTTTCAGTTGACTCAGGAAATAATCAGCCATCCACTGTCAAAAAGAAATCATAATTTAATGAGTTTTTTTTTTTTTTTAGTGCATTTGTTTGGTCCATATCATAGTCAATCATGGGTAGTTCGGATGGAGTTTGATAACAGTTAATAATGAATTGAATGTTTGATTTGAGAAATGCACAAATAAAGCAAAGTAGTTTTTTTTTTTTGGTCACTGTCTCTCTTCAAGAACCTGTTTTGGCTCTGCTGCTTGTGGGATGGCCATTGAAATGCAAATGACCTGTGGGACTGGTTTGTTGTTTTTTTTCTCTCTCCCAGCAGTGAAAGAAATCGCACATTCATATGCAAATTAGAAGCACTGAATAGGGTCTCATATATGTAATATCTATATGCGTGTGCTTACATCAATGTATGTTATTAGATTAATTTAGAATTGCATGTTCATTTGTGTAATCTTCACATCTCACTTTCCTGGTTGCCATTTCATAATTGATAACGTGCTGAGAAAGATTTGTTGCTATTGGTAGTTAAAGAGTAAAAACGATACATTAAGGGGTAATTTGTAAAACACACGCACAGCTTCGCCTGAGATACAAGGAAAGACCTGTGTGGTGCTTGGTAGATGATTACAGTTAAAGATCATCTACATTGATAAACGTGCTAATTGTATTTTTGTATGGCCAGCGTACACGTGTCTCTAACAAAAGGCTGAGACTCGCGAACGCAACACAAAGGCCGACGCACGCAGCGTATATTACGCAACGGAGCGTCGGGGTACGCCCACCGAAACTCAAATCGCACAATAGCATTGTTTTAGTGGGGGCGGTATAGTATAGCCTCGCGATAATAGCACAAATTGATTTCAGTTTCCAAAACTTAGTTTAAATACCTTACTTTACTGTAATGCCTCTGGGGAGAGCTATCAGATTACGGGAAATGATTTTTCTGATCAGAAAACTATAGAATGATAGTGGGTTGAAAACGGTATGAGTGTATTGAACTCCTCTTGGTGAAGTCTTGGTGAAATCTTGGTGAAGTAAATCTTGGTGAAGTAAGTCTTGGTGAATCACGGTCAAGGTGAATACGTGATGAGCACGGTCTAAGTGAAAACGTGCGACAGAGTGTGATAAAGTTTTCGTTGTATTACGCTCTGGCTGTTTTGGAGCACAGTAGGGAGACTCCAATGATCCTACCATTTATGGGCAACAAGTGTCTATAAGTGGTACGATTGGACCGCACGGTTGTATGTGTGACCAATAACGCAACGTGATATGAGGTAGTATATCCATGCGTAAATCTTGCCCTCATACGTGTTGTAGGGAGCACATGCAAGCGTGATTTGTGTAAAGAAGTGAATTTTCACTGGTCTCTCAGGAAAATCTCTAGAGATAGGGCCTGTAACGGTTACACGTGTCTGCTAAAAGGGGCGGATTCGTTGTACTCGGAGCAGAAGGAGTTCAGTGGAAGAGCTTTAAGGATTTCCACCGTAGACTTTTGTGTTTGGTGCATTTTAGGAAGTTTTTCTGTGTTAAAAAGGTCCACAATGGAAGCCAAGTGCACAACACAGGGACGTTCAGCAGTCAGGGTTCAGACTGCAGAGGCTTGCAGACCCCGAGGGTCTGCTCGGTTAGTAATGTGGAGGAGGTATGGTCCCCACACTGAGACCTTTTGTGATGAATGGACACGAATGACTGCGGGGGATAAGGCACCATTTCCCGGGATAGGTAGTTTTGACTTAGAGGTATTGCATAATTTAAGGCGAAGAATCTGTCTCATAAAATCCTGGAAACAACGAGTTAAACATAATGATTGTTTACAGATATGGCTACAGGAAAGTGACATGCAAAGAAATGTAACTTACATACCTAACTTTCATCCTGAGAGGAGAGACATGGCAATGGAGAGGATTATGATTGCGGAGAAAGGCACAATGTTGTACGATAAAAATGCACTTAGTAACTATATTAAGAATGAAAGTAACAAATGTAGTAAGGTTTATAAAAATGAAAGTGTTAAATGTACAACTACTAACCCATGCAAGTCGCACCCCATGTTAAACTTTCCTCAGGATCACCAACAAGAAAGTGAGCCCATCACGATGTCGGCACCTTTTCCAGCAGCCATCACACAAGACATCCAGGTGGACGCGACCAAATCGGTAAAGACTGTAATCAAACCCCCTAACGGAGGGTCAGGTGAGGTCGTGTCCACAGGTACGTATGGTGTTATACATCACGCACAAACAAATGTACCTCATATCGTAGAATCAATTCAGAATGACGTCATTGGACTTAATCCTGTCAGGGTAATTGCAGTACCAAATGGGAAAACTGACACTTCAGGAGTCACTCCTGTCAGGAACATCGCCATGTACTGCCCCTTTTCCCGAACAGAATTGAGAACAATTTCGTCTGAATTCCCTGACCCCAGGGAAGACTTAGTTGCTTGTCAAAAGTATATTAGAGAGCTAGGAAATACTGCAGAGCCAAATAACAAAGATTGGAGGACAGTTTTGAGGGCATGCTTACCCCCCGATGTTGATTCATTAAAGTTTATCGCTGATTGCAAGCTAGATGAGGAAGTACCACTAACAGACAAGTATAACCAAGATAATGTAAAAAGAATCAATCTACAGTTAGGAGTATATTTTCCTACAGTAGTAAAGTGTAATAAAATCTTTACAATAAAACAAAAAGAAGGTGAATCCGCATCAGAGTATTTTCACCGGGCTCTGCGGGATATGGCTAGGTACACTGGTATAGATGACATTGAAACTAACGTACACCACAGAGAGGTAGCTGTGTCTGTATTAATGGACAGCTTAAAAGACACACTAAAAATTAGGGTACAAACCTCTATACCTCATTGGAGAGGTATCTCGGTGGCTGCATTAAGAGAGTCCACTATCGAGCATGACCAAAATATCCAAAGAACCAGGGAAGCACAGGGAGAGCGGTTGATGGTACTGAGCATCCAAGCACTAGAGGAGGCATTAAGTCGACCGGAACCCCAGGCCCCTAGCACATGGAGAAAGCCAAGGATTTGTTATCATTGTAGAAGAGAAGGGCATTATGCCAGCAACTGTAATAACCCACATAAAGTCAGACCCCCTAGACCAAGAAATGAGCAAAATTATAACACACACAATTATAATCAGGGATCTTTTAGGAAGAATTTTGGGCCACACCCATGATATGTAGTCAGGAAAGGTGATCATTAGGACTGATGGTAAGCCTGAGGAAACGGTTAATAAATTGGGAGGTCATTCCCTGAAGACACAGGAATGACCAGGTGAAACGTTGTATATGTATCTGTGAAATGTTTCTTTTTCTCTCCCCATCCCTGACGATTATTGGTAGGACTCAAACATTGCATATCTGCTTGGTCTTTGCAGAAGTCTACCAAACCCCAGCATGACCTATCCGCATCAATGTATCCTGGCCAGATACAGAGGGTGGAGTATGGAGGTGCTGGTGGGAGGGACTGCGCAAGGAAACCATGGGACATGTAGATATGACAGCCTGATGATGATCTGACAATGTTTTAAAAATGTTTGAAAAATGTTTTTTTTCCTGTTGTTGTTTATTGTTGATTTATGTGATATATACATATGTGAACGGTTCTCTCTCTCTTGTTGTTTTTTTCCTCTCCCTCTTCTCACTCATGTTTTCATGTTTTAAAAATAGTATGTCACACATCAGTTAAACAAATGGTAATGCAAGATTTTTGCTCCTTACAGAAAGATCGCTGGTTTGGAAGGAATATTGCATCACCGGAATGTTCGTTTGGAAGACTGAGAGACAGCACCTTTGAGATGACAGCAGAACAAGAAGAACGACAAGACTAGAGAACTAATTATCGTAGCAAGTTTCTCTCCCCCTCAAACTGTTTTTCTGTATCCCCATTACAAATTTCTTCTTTTCTCCTCCTGTAAGATGGACTTGCCCCAAGAGACTGTGATATGGATTTTCCTGTTGACCATGATGTTGACCAGAGCAGTCTGTTCCGGCGAGAGTACCATGGAGGTCGAGAAAGGATCCAGAAAGGTTCTGATGACTGAGAAGGAGGTGTAAATTTCCAATAGCAACACAACCACCAAGCAAAGGCGAGTACCGGAAACGATCTAGCAGCCATGTTATTTGTAAACATTGTGAAGGATTGTTAGCTGAAAAGAGAACTGTATCTGTAGACTCTGTGACAATGTAGTTGAGGATGGGTGCATCAAGAAATGTCAGTCCAGTTTTAATATCCACATGGACCGGCATCCATTGAGTGACTATCACTCCTTAGTGGGTAATGTGTTAAATCAGACAGATTGTTGGGTATGCTCTCAAGTACCTCAAGGCCATAGTAAATCAGGCTTAGTACCATTTCCTTTAACGATAGGGGAGGTACTTGAGCTAAGTGGTGGGAGGCCGGTGGACAGGAGGTTTAATATCTCCAGTCCTCCTAGTTTGAAGCTCCACCAATATCATGTGGATAAGTCCCTAATATGTTTTAACATTTCCAATCCCCGAAAGCCGGGAAATTGGGAAGTGTCATGGAGTAACCAAACCATGACCTTTTCATATAGAGCAGATAGAATGCCGACAGATACAGAGCTTATACGCCACATAGCCGGTAAGGAAAAATCTTTCCGATATAGGTATACCCTAGGAAATAGGATCATGAGAGTTGGAGAGGTATCACCAGGATACTGTGCACATATCGTACAAACTGATACGTGTACTAGACAAATGGGAGAATTAGGTGTAGGAGATTTCACATGGAGGATGTGTAATATGGTTATGTCTTACTCCGTCCCATATGTTCTCCCCGATGATGCATATTTCATATGCGGGAGGAAGGCGTATAAGTGGCTTGCCCCAAACTCTGAAGGATTGTGTTATATTGGAAAAGTACTGCCAGAAGTAATGACTGTATCACATGCCAAAATGAAAGATATACACCGTGTTGCCCAAGCTCCTTATACTCACACCCATTACGAGCACGTAGTTAAACGGCACCTGATAGAAAGAACAGAGCATCCGGCCTCTGACATGATCCATGAATCCACCGGGATTCAGTTTCTAATCGCGTTAGATATCACTCGCACCGCTAGAGGAGTGTTGAATTATAAATACATATCTGCGCTCGCAAATTTGTTAGATAATATCACAGAAATGTATGATGACACATTTAGGTATACTGGAAGAGAACTTCAAGCTTATAAAACAGAACTGGTTCAGCATAGAATGGTTCTCAATTATCTCACGGCAGTAACAGGTGGATATTGTGTCACACTGGCAACGCAGTACGGCGTGAAATGTTGCACATATATTACAAATAGTACCGAGGACCCGGTCGAGGTCATAGACCAAAAGATGGACGATATTCTCCAACTGAAGTGGGAATTTCGCAGGAGACACAATCTCACTCTTGCTGCTGTAGGTAATGAGCTGACTGGTTGGGTGTCATGGTTGAACCCGCGAAATTGGTTCTCTGGTTTAGGAGAATGGGCTCACGGAGTCATAATGGATGTAGGGAAGTTTCTCCTATGTATCTTAGGTGTTATCATAACGATTGGCTTGATATTTAGATGCGGTCAGGCTTTAATGAAGTGCAAACGAGGTACTAGGGTGATGAGTTTAAGGAGTGAGGAAATTGTAATTCCAATGGATTTGATTTATGACCCAAATGTAGAAACAATGATGTGATGAAAATGCGATTTCTACGGTCCGTTTCTTTCACCTGTTTTTCCGTTTTCTCCAAGGTAAAAAGACCCACTTGGACGAGGAATTTGATGATCCTGTATACAGACAACTGATGGATTAAAGAAGAAGTTTTGACAACCTTATACACAGATATTTGATGAACTTTGCCATAGATCCCCAGTTTCCCTAGAAATTTTAAAATTACGCTAGCCCAACACTTTTGTAAATCTATGGACATTGACAAAGCTTTTTGCCCACACGCCTTTTGGCAAAAGCACAAAGAAGACTGCATTCAACAGACACCGAACAAGACTTCAACCGACAAATGTTCATTTACCTGACATAGAATACCACTGCATTTACCGTAATTATGTCTTTTCTTCATCTCTACAACCTTCAGGTAATTACACACATAGTCGATAGGGAATACAGGCACAGATATCAGCAATCACATATTCCCCCATTCATGTATCATCAACTAAAATGTGCTCCCCATTTGTTACAACCACAGCCGAAAAGAGCTCGGTAAAGTTTGACAGCCCATCCACAGACCTGTACCACGGGATAAGAAGGAATTCAAATGTATACTTCGCAATGCCTCGAAGCTTGATTTAAAACACGTACGGCACGATGATACATGACCCCCAAACACGGATTCATACACACATGCTTCTGCTATCTCACTAGGTCATACCCTTTTCCTACCTTCTCCTCTCCTCCCCTACCCAATCATGGAAATGTATTTACACTTGACATATATTTTTATCGTTTTGAAATGTTTTAGGAAGTGGCAGTTATTGTCGACTGCCAAAGGGTGGACTGTCAAAGTCAGAAAAATATCACGATGCACACTGCCATATTTGCACCTCATATGTGTCCCTGCTGCGCATGCGTGCGCTCTCCCGTGCGTGCGCATACTCGCTGTTGCGGGCACCCGCAGGCGCACGGTATGTGCATTTACGGTAGAGATTGTATGCGTCTAGCGGGCGACTCTTTCGTTACATATTTCCACTATATAATGTATTTTGTAGATCATGGTCCCTTTGATAGATTCTGAAAGTTTGGTTAATGTAGCATGTTCATGGACAGAGAAATCCCTCTTTGTTTGATACGAAGGGTCAGACAGGAGTAATACTGTGGTGTTTAGTATCCATCGGAAGAGTATTTAATTAGCAATATTCCGGTGTTGGTTTGGAGCAGATTAATCGCTCGTGCGAATAGTTATGGACATAAGAAGTTTATGTCCATTTACTATTATTTGCACTTACTTATTCATGCGGCGGGAAACCCAGTTTCCCACCCACCTGAGCAGTTGGAAATCGTCACAGCCCACCTGTATGAATCAACCTATGACCTTTTGTTATGATGCGAGGAGGAATTCCTGTGTCCAATGAACAATGAGATTGTAGGGACCATTGAATTGTATTGTGTGTGGGGCATAAATAGACAAGCCGATCACATCCAGCTCACTCTTCAACGGTTCTCATTGCTGAAAATCGGGAGCTGGATGTCCAGAGGCGCATGCGATCGTTCCCCTTGTGCGTAAGTTTTCTCCGCAATCATATTGTCTTTCTTGTTATTATGGGCCATATCTCTCTCTCTTCTCCTTTTTCTTTCATTTTCCCTTAAAACGTAATTGTATTGTATTGTATTTACTGTGTAGTTATCTGGTTAGTTAGTCTATGTTATATTGTAGTGTATGACTTGTAATTGTATTATTCTTTTTCAAGTATAACATTCATATTAGGCGTTAGACCCTAAGCACGGTATTTGTGTATTTCTTATAGTGTTAAGTATTCTCAGAGTGTCGGAGACGCTCGAACAGCATTTACATTAACAAGGTTAAGCAGCGTTATGTCGCTGCAGTATTTCAGTAGTAAGGTTTTACAACACAAACTCAATCATAGTGTGCTGCATACAAGGGTTACAGAGTAAGCATAATCTGTGTTTAAAGTTTATAAAGGTTACTGTCTGTGTGTATGCTCACTGTGGGTATTCCGTACACCCAGCACAGCGTGTGTACTTTATTTGCGTACCACGTGCGAGGTCTTCATACGCAAATAGCGTACGGAGTGCGTAGCATGTGCACATGGTTTAGCAGCCATTACGGCTACACGGTATTAATATATAGCTAATGTTAAAAGGTAGTTATTTGACTCTATCACCCTCTAAGTACCAGTGTGCATATTGAGCACTAAGGAAACAGCAGAGGGTTGCTATTGGCAGAAGATCCTCTTAAGAGCCCAAGGGTTTAACACACATAGTACTGGAGTTCCTTAACATTTATACTGCATATTTGTATATGTTTCCAGTAGAGATGAGCAGGCTTGGTTCCCTGAGAACCGAACACCCCCCCTCCCCCCGAAAATCCCATTCCGAGCCTGGATCCAAGTCCAGCTTGGAACTTCCCACCAGACTCAGCAACAAGAATGAGGCAAAACGTCATCATCCCTCTGTCAGATTCTCGCAGGTTTTGGATCCCATATAAACAGTCACACATCACCGCCATTTTAACTTCAGACTTGGAGAGTGAGGGAGACAGACCTCTGTCTCTCTCTGTGGGTGGTGGCATCAGGTGGAGTTAGTGTGTGCTCTGTATGGGTGCTGCTGCAGTCACTGTGGTGTACCTATGCTGTGTTAGCGGTGCTGTCCTGGCTGTCACTGGTGTTTCATGTGCTGTTACGGCCAGGTGCTGCAGCTGTACATGGGTGTTGCTGTCCTGGCTGTCACTGTGTTGTACATGGTGCAGTGGCACTGTCCTCCTCCTGTATGCTGTAAAATATAGGGGTGCTGTTGACCATGTAAGCTATAAAAAATCAGGGGTGCAGTTGTCAAAAATAAAAAGCACACAACTCCTGTATGCTGTAAAATATAGGGGTGCTGCTGGCCCTGCATGTTGTAAAAATTCAGGGGTGCAATTGTTCAAAATTAAAAGCACACTGTGCCTGTAAGTTGTAAAATATAGGGGAGTTGCTGTTCAAATAACATTACTCTGGCCCTGTATGCTATAAAAATTCAGGGGTGCAGTTATTAAAAATTAAAAGCACACTGCCGTATGCTGGAAAATATAGCAGTGCTGCTGTTTAAATAACATTACACTTGCCTTGTACGCTATTAAAATTCATGGTTGCAGTTGTTCAAAATTAAAAGCACACTGCTGTATGCTGTAAAACATAGGTCTGCAAACTCAGTCCTCATTACCCCACACAGTGCATGTTTTGCAGGTCTCCTCACAGAATCACAAGTGAAATAATTAGCTCCACCTGTGGACCTTTTAAAATGTGTCTGTGAGTAATTAATACACCTGTTCACCTGCTGGGTTACCTGCAAAACATGCACTGTGTGGGGCAATGAGGACCGAGTTTGCAGACCCATGCTGTAAAATATATGGGTGTTGCTGTTCAAATAACATAACACTGGCCCTATATGCTATAAAAATTCCAGGGTGCAGTGAAAATCAATGTACACTGGCCCTGTCTTGTATGCTGTAATAATTCTAGGGTGCTGTGAAAATCAATATACACTAGCCCTGTCTGGTATGCTGTAATAATTCTAGGGTGCAGTGAAAATCAATGTACACTGGCCCTGTCTTGTATGCTATAATATTTCTAGTGTGCGGTGAAAATCAATGTACACTGGCCCTGTTTTATATGTTGTAAAATTACAGTAGTGTTGTGAAAATACAGGGGTGCTGGCACTGTCTGTGGTTGTGATGTCTAGGCCTGACCTGTACAACACTGTATGGGAAGAGGAGGCTCCTACCACCATTTGCAGACCCCCTGCAAGTGCTGGGAGGAGCACCGCCAGTCCAGTTGCTGATATTGCGATTGAGGATGTCACTGTAGAAGTACACCAGAATGAGGAGGATATGGGTGTAGCTGGTGCTGTGGAGAAAGTTAACGATGAGGTGTCAAGTCGTGTGTTGCCTTTGTCAATCCATAATAAAGAGAAGTAACGATGTTAACCACCTAGGAGCATCCTCCCTTATACGTCACCTGTAGCGCATTCATCAGAAGTCATTGTCAAGTTCACAAACTGTGGGTAATAGCGTAAGCAGTCCACTGACATCTAAATGATGTGGTTTGTTTGTTTGAATATTAATTATCTGTGAGGATGAGGATGTAAATGCTGGAGGGGGTAGAATCTGAGGATGAGGATGACATCTTGCCACTGTAGAGCCAGTTTGTGCAAGGAGAGATCATTAATTGCTTTTTTTTTTTGTGGGGTCCCAAACAAACCAATAATTTCAGCCACAGTCATGTGGCAGCCCTGTCACTGAAATGATTGGTTTGTTAAAGTGTGCCTGTCCTGTTTATAAAACATAAGGGTGGGTGGGAAATCCCAAGGACAATTCCATCTTACACTACTTTTCTTTGCCACATCATTCCAGGGGTGCTGCCCTATATGGGGTGCTGCTCCTCTGCCCTATCAGTACAGGGGTGCTGCCCCACTGCCGTATGTAAGTCCAGGGCTGCTGTTGCCTGTCTGCCTTGCTGTGTAATTCTCCAGGGGTGCTGCCTATGCTGTATGAGTCCAGGGTTGCTGCTGTACTTGATTCTATGTTTAAATGAAAGCCTAGAGCAGATATGAAACAAGCTTCAACATTACAAACATATTTGTGAAAACTATCCGCAAAGGTGGAAATGGAAATTGCCGAAGTGTTTTTAAATAAAGTGGGGAGATACCACATTTGTGGCCAAAATCAGTGTGACTCAGAAGAAACTTAATCATAATCCAGCGCAACTGCCAGAGAGGTAAATGTGATGTTTTCTGCTGGAGCATTAGAGAGAGGTTCTTCTCAATTAATTCATGTTAGGGACTCACTCAAATGAATGGCTCCAATTAATTTTGATTTATTATTGATGTTCCACATTTTGAGATTATTTATTTAGAATATGTGCATTTGTAATTCAAGGATCTTCTTTTCCTATGGGTTGCATAAGATTATCAAACAAAGAGGAAGGGGGGTGCAAATCCCCACCCCCAAATTCCCTTCCGCACACTGAAAATTACCTGTAACCATCCCTGAATCTATCTGGTAATAAAATTCAGAGAATTCGTCACAAATGTTTGCAAACACATGTTTAGCTGCTGGCCACTTCACGGTTTCTCTGATACAGCAGTCCTAACTACTTGATAGCAGTGCCCACATTGGGCCATGTAATTTGTCACAGTACACTTCATAATAAAGGCCATTACTAAAACAGTTCCAGACTGAGAGCTAACTTACCAGGGAGCCACCCCCAGGATCTCCCATTGGCACTACAAGGAACAGCATGCCTTCCAAATGCTGCTCCCATTCAATGCCTCATGCACACAAGCAGACAAACAATTTGGAAGCTGCTCAATCATACCTGGAGATAATTATATATCAGGTGCTGGAAGGGGGAGGGGTCACAGACAAACAAACAAAGAGGAAGGGGGGTGCAAATTCCCTTCCGCACACTGAAAATTACCTGTAACCATCCCTGAATCTATCTGGTAATAAAATTCAGAGAATTCGTCACAAATGTTTGCAAACACATGTTTAGCTGCTGGCCACTTCACGGCTTCTCTGATACAGCAGTCCTAACTACTTGATAGCAGTGCCCACATTGGGCCATGTAATTTGTCACAGTACGCCTCATAATAAAGGCCATTACTAAAACAGTTCCAGACTGAGAGCTAACTTACCAGGGAGCCACCCCCAGGATCTCCCATTGGCACTACAAGGAACAGCATGCCTTCCAAATGCTGCTCCCATTCAATGCCTCATGCACACAAGCAGACAAACAATTTGGAAGCTGCTCAATCATACCTGGAGATAAATATATATCAGTTGCTGGAAGGGGGAGGGGTCACAGACAAACAAACAAAGAGGAAGGGTGGTGCAAATTCCCACCCCCAAATTCCCTTCAGCTTCCAAATTGTTTGTCTGCATAAGATTATCGCAAGACCTCACGGTGTTAGAAGAACAGAGTTTCAGTGATCTTGCACTGCATCAGCTTTCCATTGAACTGCAGCACTAGATCAGCCAGGAGCTCTTGTGAGGCACAAACAGTTACTGAATAAGGCCCAGTATGGAGTCCCATGGTACAGCCAGTAAGATGTCTGGCTTGCCAGGCTGAGGCATGCTGTGGGCTCAGAGGTTAGCATTGCTTCCTCCCACAGTCCTACTTATAGTATGAAATGAGTTTGGACTGTAGATTGATAAACTCCACTAGGGCAGGGGCTCAGTAACAAAATGATTTACTGCAGTCGTGCTTAGTTCTTAATATGAATGAAATAAACAAGACACACAGGTATGCTCACATGCGTGTAACTGGGACACACAGGTATGCTCACATGTGTGTAAATAGGAGCTGTGAAAAACAAAAATAAGGCATATGCCAAAAAATATGTAAATAAAAATGCAATAAAAAATGGGGGGGAAAAACCCACGAGATTTTCACAAAATATGTTTCCAGACTCTGTGGAGGGTAAAAATATCCAATCTTGGGGAATGGGTCGTTGGGTTGACTCAACTAAGGTCGACAGTCATTAGGTCAACCACTGAAGGTTGACATGGGCATTAGATTGACATGCACTAGGTCGACATGGTCATGGGTTCGACATAAACTAGGTCGACAGGTAAAAAGGTCGACATGAGGCTTTTTGTTTTTTGTGTCGTTCTCTTTGTAAAGTGACAGGAACCCCAATTAGTGCACCGTGTCTCCTCGCATGGCTCGCTTCATTTGCCATGCTTTGAGCAAGGTGCCTCACTCTGCTACCGCTTTGCTCGGCACAGGTTACCATACCAATCGTAGTCCACGTGGATCGTCAAGTATGGAAAAATAAAAAAATGGAAAAAAAATGTGAAAATCTCATGTCGTTCTTTTGATCTGTCGACCTAGTACATGTCGACCTAATGACCATGTCTACCTATTGACCATGTCGACCTAATGCATGTCAACCTTCAGTGGTCTACCTAATGACTGTCGACCTAAGCTGTGTCGACCTAATGACCATATCCCCAATCTTGATCCTGTGGTATACACCAGTTTATTTGCATCCCAGCATTAAATCCGAGATTATCTTAATCCCTGAAAATGGAGAAGGAGGCCTTGGCCCCTATTTTTTCAGTTTGTCAAGTAATGTGGTATTTAGTAATTAAATACAGGTTGAGTATCCCTTATCCAAAATGCTTGGGACCAGAGTTATTTTGGATATGGGATTTTTCCGTATTTTGGAATAATTGCATAGCATAATGAGATATCATGGTGATGGGACCTAAATCTAAGCACAGAATGCATTGCTGTTTCATATACACCTTATACACACAGCCTGAAGGTAATTTAAGCCAATATTTTTTATAACTTTGTGCATTAAACAAAGTGTGTCTACATTCACACAATTCATTTATGTTTCATATACACCTTACACACACAGCCTGAAGGTCGTTTAATACAATATTTTTAATAAATTTGTGTATTAAACAAAGTTTGTGTACATTGAGCCATCAAAAAACAAAGGTTTCACTATCTCATTCTCACTCAAAAAAGTCCGTATTTCGGAATATTCCGTATTTCGGAATATTTGGATATGGGATACTCAACCTGAATTAGCTTGGTTGAAGTCCTTTCTGTTCCACACCAATATAGGAGTGGAGGTGAAAGCCTATGTTTTGTTACTGATTGCATGTGTCTCTCTAATTTTTAATCACCTTCTTGACACTGTCCTCTTCCTCTTGCCTCATCTAATAATGTTAAAAGTCATCAAATATGGAGGTGGTATGTTTGTAGCTAGCTATGATTTGGAGAACTTGGCAAGCTTTTCCAGGGGGACCACCTGTCACTGAAATGATGGGTTTATTAAACTGTGCATGTCTTGTTTAAACAACATAAGAATGGGTGGGAGGGCCCAAGACAATTCCATCTCGCACCTCTTTTTTTTCTTTGCATTATGTGCTCTTTGGGGTCTAGTTTTTAAAACTGCCATCCTGTTTGCCACTGCAGTGCCACTCCTAGATGGGCCAGGTGTTTGTGCCGCCCACTTGAGTCGCTTAGCTTAATCATCCAGCTACCTCGGTGCAACCTTTTGGCCTGAAAACAATATTGTGAGGTGTGAGGTGTTCAGAATAGACTGGAAATGAATGGAACTGAATGTTATTGAGGTTAGTAATACCGTAGGATCAAAATTACTCCCAAATTCTGTGATTTTAGCTATTTTTATGTTTTCGTTTAAAATCATCCAAAACCAAAACCCAAAAGGGTGGTTTTGGCAAAACTAGTCCAAATCCAAAACACGAGCGGGGATCCAGAACCAAAACCAAAACACAAAACCGGAAAAGTTTCCGCCGCACATCTCTAGTTAGTGCTATAGTCTTTAGAACACCTTTCTAAGACACATATAGCTTTATAGGGGATGCAGTTAAAATACCGGCTGTCGGGATCCCAGCATTCAGGAGAACAACGCCAGAATCCCGACACCCAGTGAAATACTAATGCCCAGAATTCCAACCAGTGTTTTGACAGTAACATACTGTAAAACACACTTGGATTTGTGTCTGTACATACTGTAATAATCTTATTTCTGTTTTTCAAGTATATGATTCAGTACATTGCCATATTTGTTCATTATTACTCTATTTTGCTAGCTTTAAGCTTGCTGAGCTGAAACTTAATACCTATAATTCTAATAGATTTATTCCCTATGAGCATTTTGGCAATATAATTTATTAGATAGAAAAAGTGATAAATGACACTGCTTTTTTGATATATACCTTTTCTATTACACTAATATTGCAATCATTTATTTTGGCTTAATTGTTAAACTAGGACATTTTTAAGTCAAAATGGGGAGCTAACATTCCAGGCATTTGATGGGTGGCGGGTGGGGGTTTTGTGTGTGTGTTTTTAGTAATTAAAATATCCCCTAGCATCAGTCAGTGGTAAAGTAATTCAACACAAACTTTTTCACTGTATATAGTATATATATATATATATATATATATATATTACATACCAGATACAGAGCCTGATTCGGAATTGTATGCAAACCAGATGGTTTACATACAAATCCAATGGATGGGGAATTGCGCATGTACAGGACCCATCCCACATGATTTCTTGCAGTTTCCACTTAGCAAAATGGGGGAATGTGTCGCAGACTTACAGTACCCAGCTGAACGGTTCTGATGGCCAGTCTGAGTAAGCATAAGCTACAAAGTTGGCTCACTACTAATATTTCATATTATAATGCTAACTTAATTTAAGAAGTCTGAGGACTTTTAAGAATATCTATATAATGTATGTACTGTGCACCTGTTACTTGTTTCTGTAATAATTTACGCTTTATATTCTGTTTGTTTTCATTTATACAGTAGTTGCTGCATAAAGTATAGTACTACATCAACATGAGCAACAACTAACGAGCAAGATGGTGAAACAGCCAGTAAGTAATTGATCAAAAAAACACATATTTGAGAAAAAAAAATTAAGGGGAAGGGGGGGTGTCCAACTAGCTGTGGTAATTGACTTTTTCGCGGGAATTATGTATTTTTGTATTTTCGTATTTCGGGACCTAATTGGATAGGGTGATCAGAAAAATTAGAAAAAAAAAACAATTTCTTGTGCCTGCGGCACTATTGCGGGTAATTCTTTTCATTATAATTAACATACCTTATCTCTTTTTATTTTTCTAACATTTTAAAGGGTATTCTTGTCGATAGCAAATGTAGAGATGAGCGGGTTCGTTTCCCTGAGACCGGATCCGAGTCAGGCTCAGGTTTTCCAGCCTGACTCAGAAAAAAGAGCGAGGAAAACGTCATCATCCCTCTGTCGGATTCTCGTGGGGTTTGGATTCCATATAAGGAGCCGCACGTCCCCGCCATTTTCACTCCGGCATTGGAGAGTGTAGAGAGAGGACGTGTCTCCATCCTCAGTGTCCTGCATCAGTTCAGTGGTAGTGTCTTGTGCTGCATCAGTTCAGTCACAGTGGTGGTGTCCTCTACTGCCATATGTCCAGTGCTGCTGTATAAGGCCAGTCCAGTGGTGCTGTGTTGTGCTGCATCAGTTCAGTCACAGTGGTGGTGTCCTCTGCTGCCATATGTCCAGTGCTGCTGTATAAGTCCAGTCCATTGCAGTGGTGCTGTGTGTGTTTAAATCAGGCACCGAGGGAGACACCTATTGTCTGTGGGATGAATAAGCCCATTGTGATGCCTGGGCAAAATACCAAAAAAGCCACCTCTTCGTTGTGGAAATATTTTTCCACAAATCCGGACAACAGGTGTCAAGCCATGTGTTGCCTCTGTCAATCTGTAAGAAGTAGGGGTAAGGACGTTAACCATCCTTCCTTATACGTCACCTGCCGCGCATTCATCAAAAGTCAGTGTCAAGTTGTGAACTTTAGGTAAGAGCGTAAAGAGTCCACTGACACCTAAATCTATTCTTCCTCTTGTACCCTAGCTCCTGCAAGTCACACCACCAACTCCATCAATGTCAACTTCCTCCTCAGTCAGGAACGTCAGTAGTCTTGCAGGCCATGTCACTGGCAAGACTGAGGAGTCCTCTCCTAACCGGGATTCCTCCGGAGGATCCTTGAGTGGTATGCCTACTGCTGCTGTTGCTGCCGCTGCTGTTGTTGCTGCTGGGAGTCGATCGTCATCCCAGAGGGGAAGTTGGAAGACCACTTGTACTACTTCAACTAAGCAATTGACTGCCCAACAGTCCTTTGTGAGGAAGATGAAAAATAACAGCAGTCATCCTTTTGCAAAGCAGATAACTGAGGCCTTGACAGCTATGTTGGTGTTAGACGTGCGTCTGGTATCCGCCATTAGTTCAGTGTGACTTAGAGAATTGTTTGAGGTAGTGTGTCCCCGCTACTAAATCCCATCTAGGTTCAACTTCACTAGGCAGGAGATACCGAGAATGTACAGAGACGTCAGAAAAAGTGTCCTCAGTGTCCTAAAAAATGAAGTTGTACCCACTGTCCACTTAACCACGGACATGTGGACAAGTGGAACAGGGCAGACTAAGGACATATGACTGTGACAGCCCACTGAGTAGATGTCTTGCCCTCCGCAGAAACAACAGCAGCGGCACCAGTAGCACCATCTTGCAAACGCCAACTCGTTCCTAGGCAGGCTACACTATGTATCACCGATTTCAGTAAGAGGTACACCGCTGACAACCTCTTATGGAAACTGAGGGACATCATCGCACAATGGCTTACCCCATTTAGACTCTCCTGGGGACTTGTGATATCGGACAATGCCACCAATATTGTGCGTGCATTACATCTGGGCAAATTCCAGCACGTTCCATGTTTTGCACATACAATTAATTTGGTGGTGCAGAATTTATGTATATTATTTACTCCAAATAAAAGGGTTATATACATTACTTATATTATTATCCAAATCATTTTTACAAGGTTTGCCCTGTGTGGTGTAGGGGTACGCTCGCCTGTGCTGCATATTATTATAATAGCTCCAAATAAAAGGGTTATTATTATCCAAATTAATTTTACAGGCTTTGCCGTGTGTGTGGTTTAGAGGTATGCTCTCCTGTGCCACCAATATTGTGCATGTATTACATCTGGGCAAATTCCAGCACATCCCATGTTTGTGCCGCACACTTGTGTCGCTTAGCTTAGTCATACAGCTACCTCATTGCACCTCTTTTTCTTCTTTGCATGATGTGCTGTTTGGGGCCTAGTTTTTTGAAGTGCCATCCTGTCTGCAACTGCAGTGCCACTCCTAGATAGGCCAGGTGTTTGTGCCGCACACTTCTGTCGCTTAGCTTAGCCATCCAGCTACCTAATTGCACCTCTTTTTCTTCTTTGCATGATGGGCTGTTTGGGGCCTAGTTTTTTTAAGTGCCATCCTGTCTGCCATTGCAGTGCCACTCCTAGATGGGCCAGGTGTTTGTGCCACACACTTGTGTCACTTAGCTTAGTCATCCAGCCACCTCGGTACAACCTTTTGGCATAAAAACAAAGGTGTGAGGTGTTCAGAATACACTGGAAATGAGTGGAAATAAATGTTATTGAGGTTAATAATACCGTATGATCAAAATTACCCCCAAATTATGTGATTTTAGCTGTTTTTATGTGGTTTTGGCAAAACCAATCCAGATCCAAAACACGAGCATAGAACTAGAGATGAGCGGGTTCGGTTTCTCTGAATCCGAACCCGCACGAACTTCATGGTTTTTTTCACGGGTCCGAGCAGACTCGGATCCTCCCGCCTTGCTCGGTTAACCCGAGCGCGCCCGAACGTCATCATGACGCTGTCGGATTCTCGCGAGACTCGGATTCTATATAAGGAGCCGCGCGTCGCCGCCATTTTCACACGTGCATTGAGATTGATAGGGAGAGGACGTGGCTGGCGTCCTCTCCGTTATAGTAGAAAAGAGTAAAGACTGAGTGACTTAGTTATAATTGTGGGGAGGATTGGGGACGGGGAGCAGCTGTTAGGGAGTACAGTGATTTAGATTAGGAGAGAGAGAGAGAGAGAGATTGACCTGATTTACTGGAGCTTAGGAGTACTGTAGAAGAGAGTGCAGAGTTTACTAGTGACTGACCACAGTGACCACCAGACAGTGCAGTTTTATTTAATATATCCGTTCTCTGCCTGAAAAAAACGATACACACAGTGACTCAGTCACATACCATATCTGTGTGCACTGCTCAGCCCAGTGTGCTGCATCATCTATGTAGATATTATATATCTGACTGTGCTCAGCTCACACAGCTTATAATTGTGGGGGAGACTGGGGAGCACTGCAGTGCCAGTTATAGGTTATAGCAGGAGCCAGGAGTACAAGACAGTCACATACCATATCTGTGTGCACTGCTCAGCCCAGTGTGCTGCATCATCTATGTATATATTATATATCTGACTGTGCTCAGCTCACACAGCTTATAATTGTGGGGGAGACTGGGGAGCACTGCAGTGCCAGTTATAGGTTATAGCAGGAGCCAGGAGTACATATTATATTAAAATTAATTAAACAGTGCACACTTTTGCTGCAGGAGTGCCACTGCCAGTGTGACTGACCAGTGACCTGACCACACTGACCACCAGTATAGTTAGTGGTATACTATATTGTGATTGCCTGAAAAAGTTAAACACTCGTCGTGTGACTTCACTTGTGTGGTGTTTTTTTTTTTATTCTATAAAAAACTCATTCTGCTGACAGACAGTGTCCAGCAGGTCCGTCATTATATAATATATATACCTGTCCGGCTGCAGTAGTGATATATATATATTTTTTATATCATTATTTATCATCCAGTCGCAGCAGACACAGTACGGTAGTTCACGGCTGTAGCTACCTCTGTGTCGGCACTCGGCAGTCCGTCCATAATTGTATACCACCTAACCGTGGTTTTTTTTTCTTTCTTCTTTATACATACATACTACGACATCTCTTTATCAACCAGTCTATATTAGCAGCAGACACAGTACAGTACGGTAGTTCACGGCTGTGGCTACCTCTGTGTCGGCACTCGGCAGTCCGTCCATAATTGTATACCACCTAACCGTGGTTTTTTTTTCTTTCTTCTTTATACGTACATACTACGACATCTCTTTATCAACCAGTCTATATTAGCAGCAGACACAGTACAGTACGGTAGTTCACGGCTGTGGCTACCTCTGTGTCGGCACTCGGCAGTCCGTCCATAATTGTATACCACCTAACCGTGGTTTTTTTTTCTTTCTTCTTTATACGTACATACTACGACATCTCTTTATCAACCAGTCTATATTAGCAGCAGACACAGTACAGTACGGTAGTTCACGGCTGTGGCTACCTCTGTGTCGGCACTCGGCAGTCCGTCCATAATTGTATACCACCTAACCGTGTTTTTTTTTTCTTTCTTCTTTATACATACATACTACGACATCTCTTTATCAACCAGTCTATATTAGCTATATGTCTATATGTGCTGATTGGGGAGGGTTTTTTGGAAGGGACATCCTGCGTGACACTGCAGTGCCACTCCTAAATGGGCCCGGTGTTTGTGTCGGCCACTAGGGTCGCTAATCTTACTCACACAGCTACCTCATTGCGCCTCTTTTTTTCTTTGCGTCATGTGCTGATTGGGGAGGGTTTTTTGGAAGGGACATCCTGCGTGACACTGCAGTGCCACTCCTAAATGGGCCCGGTGTTTGTGTCGGCCACTAGGGTCGCTAATCTTACTCACACAGCTACCTCATTGCGCCTCTTTTTTTCTTTGCGTCATGTGCTGATTGGGGAGGGTTTTTTGGAAGGGACATCCTGCGTGACACTGCAGTGCCACTCCTAAATGGGCCCGGTGTTTGTGTCGGCCACTAGGGTCGCTAATCTTACTCACACAGCTACCTCATTGCGCCTCTTTTTTTCTTTGCGTCATGTGCTGATTGGGGAGGGTTTTTTGGAAGGGACATCCTGCGTGACACTGCAGTGCCACTCCTAAATGGGCCCGGTGTTTGTGTCGGCCACTAGGGTCGCTTATCTTACTCACACAGTCAGCTACCTCATTGCGCCTCTTTTTTTCTTTGCGTCATGTGCTGTTTGGGGAGGGTTTTTTGGAAGGGACATCCTGCGTGACACTGCAGTGCCACTCCTAAATGGGCCCGGTGTTTGTGTCGGCCACTAGGGTCGCTTATCTTACTCACACAGCTACCTCATTGCGCCTCTTTTTTTCTTTGCGTCATGTGCTGATTGGGGAGGGTTTTTTGGAAGGGACATCCTGCGTGACACTGCAGTGCCACTCCTAAATGGGCCCGGTGTTTGTGTCGGCCACTAGGGTCGCTTATCTTACTCACACAGTCAGCTACCTCATTGCGCCTCTTTTTTTCTTTGCGTCATGTGCTGTTTGGGGAGGGTTTTTTGGAAGGGACATCCTGCGTGACACTGCAGTGCCACTCCTAAATGGGCCCGGTGTTTGTGTCGGCCACTAGGGTCGCTAATCTTACTCACACAGCTACCTCATTGCGCCTCTTTTTTTCTTTGCGTCATGTGCTGATTGGGGAGGGTTTTTTGGAAGGGACATCCTGCGTGACACTGCAGTGCCACTCCTAAATGGGCCCGGTGTTTGTGTCGGCCACTAGGGTCGCTTATCTTACTCACACAGTCAGCTACCTCATTGCGCCTCTTTTTTTCTTTGCGTCATGTGCTGTTTGGGGAGGGTTTTTTGGAAGGGACATCCTGCGTGACACTGCAGTGCCACTCCTAAATGGGCCCGGTGTTTGTGTCGGCCACTAGGGTCGCTTATCTTACTCACACAGCTACCTCATTGCGCCTCTTTTTTTCTTTGCGTCATGTGCTGATTGGGGAGGGTTTTTTGGAAGGGACATCCTGCGTGACACTGCAGTGCCACTCCTAGATGGGCCAGGTGTTTGTGTCGGCCACTAGGGTCGCTTAGCTTAGTCATCCAGCGACCTCGGTGCAAATTTTAGGACTAAAAATAATATTGTGAGGTGTGAGGTATTCAGAATAGACTGAAAATGAGTGGAAATTATGGTTTTTGAGGTTAATAATAATATGGGATCAAAATGACCCCCAAATTCTATGATTTAAGCTGTTTTTTAGGGTTTTTTGAAAAAAACACCCGAATCCAAAACACACCCGAATCCGACAAAAAAAATTCGGTGAGGTTTTGCCAAAACGCGGTCGAACCCAAAACACGGCCGCGGAACCGAACCCAAAACCAAAACACAAAACCCGAAAAATTTCAGGCGCTCATCTCTACATAGAACCAGAACCAAAGTCAAAACACAAAACACGAAAAGTGCCTGCAACACATCTTTAAGCAAATGTAACATATCATGATTGTGCTAAATCTACATCTGTTTGCAGATAAAATTCAGTTGAATATAAAATACAGCTGACCCTTTTTTTCCCCCTAAAAATAATCCAAGATTGGTACAGTATGTTCAACCATTTTTAAAAAAACACCTGTGAAAAATAAATACTATATTGTTTATTTACCAAAGGTCCTACACATCATCACCAGCCACCTCGGCAGTTAAAGCAGCTTGATCAGACAAAGGAAACAGTGGTGGAACTAGTGAGTGGATTGTCCATGTGCAACAAAATGTAATGGGCCCCCTGCAGCCCCACCCACCCTCCATGCAAAAAACCCCAAAACATTCTAAATTCTATTTAACTTGCAGCAAGTTTTCATGGCTGTTACAGTGAGGTGCGCATGTGTGATCCTGCATATTTTAGAACATATTACTTGGCTGTCCCTAGTCACTCACCAACCTATCTCTACTCACTCACCCTCACCAATTATCTCACTATGCCAGAGGCTCCTCCACAACACCGACTGTTGTCACATAAACAATAAGACAGCTGCGATCATGCATCTGACCCTATATGGAATGTTTGCTAAGGTGGACATGGAGAGATGGGAAGAACAGGAGAGAACAGGGTGGATAGGAAGCAAATGAGTGGAGAGTGGGGCTCGAGGAATGCCTAGGAGCAGGGGAGATGGGAGGAAGACAAAGGGAAGAACCAGGGGCGCTTTAAGAGAGGAGGAGGCCCGGATGCAGCCTCCTCCGTTCGGGCCCCCTCCTTTCTGCCGGCAGCGCTGAGAGTCTGAGCACTAGACCGCTCAGACTCTACTGCGCATGCACAGATCTCCGGGAAAATGTCATGGCGGCCATTCTCCCTGAGATTTCTCTACTGCGCATGCGCAGAACTCTGTAAAAATGGCCGCTGGGCCATTTTCACAGAGTTTTAATACCACCGTGGACATCGCCGTTGGACTCCGGAGGGGTGAGCATTTAGAAAATGGGTGCAGTGTGTGCAGTGGGGCCCCTCTCTGGACTCAGGGGCCCGTGTGCACCGCACACACTGCACCGCACACACTGCACCCATTATAGAAACGCCAGTGGGAAGAACAAAGGGAGATGGGATGAAAACAGGGGGAACGATAGGAAGAGTCAGGATGGAAACAAGTGATGGGAGGCTCCTCCACAACAGCGGCTGTTACTATTAAAGACAGCTGTACAGTAGCTATGCATCAGTTGAAATATCTCATGGCAGCGCCTGATCAGAATATATATATTACTATATGTCCTAGTGCATTTGGAAGTTTTCAATTAGCTTAATCAAGACAATAATTACATGTCATTATTGGAGTTAAAAAAACAGCAAAAATTACCCCCAAATACAGTATTTGTTTCTTATACACCCCAAAGTTAAAGTATTTATTTCAACTAAAAAATTTAGCTTTTTATAATTTTTTTGTTTTTTCAAAATGCAAAGTGGCCTCAAATTTCCCCAAGTTTACCCTTTTTCCTTTTTCCTTTTTTTTTGCATTTTTTGTTCAATTCATTTATTATACTGTAATTAAATGAAATTAATTTGCTTTTTATCATTATTTTACTTTAAAGAAAAATGCACAAATTAGCCATTTAAGAGTGTCCAGTACTTTCCTTATGCACTAATAGCCTTCTATATGATTCTACTAATGAAGTTTTTCCTTTTTTGGGATTCAGGAAGGTCTCCCAACCTTTTCATGCACTTCTCCCAGGTTGCATTTTGTGTAGAAAATTTGTACACTCTCGTCGCAAGTACAGTGAATTGGCATTTCTAATTGGATCTTACATTTCTCGGGTATGTGCATTCGTGCACAGCGTGTGTGTTTCATGAAACAAACTTGCATTTGCAGACTTGCACCTAATTGGACTGAGCCCACAGAATTGGGTGAGAGTGAGGGACATTACATAGAGGTACCAAGCCAATCACAACTATCCACCCAGAACCTACCACCTAAGCCCAAACACAACCACTAGCCTGGACAAGATACTGCAAATATCAGCTTGGAAGACTTTACAAAGTTTCAATTTGAATTTATGGTGTACCAGCAAAAAAACAAACAAACAGTTGACCAATATTAATTTGAATTATAAAATGCATTCAGATGAGAGTGCAACATATGGCTCATTCCACCGTAATGGTAATGTAGTTCAAAGAATAGACTTAAGTATGATGGAATTTAGCCAGGCTATAAGAGATCAGACATAATCCCAACAGCAGATGATTAATAAAATCTGCACTGCCATCACCCAGCTGCAAAATGCTTTATGACAACAGTTACCTGTTGCATCCACAAGTTCTGCTTCAACAATCCAGTCAGGATCACCAACACCATCAAGCAGCAGCACACCATCCAGGTCAGTGTGTGAAGAAGAGGAGGATGTAGCAGAGGAGTGCCCAGCAGGATTTGCCTGCAAAGCAAGAAGAAGAAAAAAGAATGGATTGAATGCATAATTATGTTCAATTTTCTAGTGTTTATTGTAAAGTAAATTGTTTTGTTTGCACAAATGCTGTAGTTTCTGATGTATAATTTAGAATCCGTACAACAATACTTTATAAATTAGTATACAACACATAACTTCCAAAATCACAGGATTTATATTATAGAATGTGATAGTTATATGATGCTTGATTCAACTGTTATTAAATACTGTATGTTACAGGTAATAAAACAAGACGTACCATTACCAAGACAATGAAAGGTTGCTGCACACATTGTCCCGAAGTGTCCAGTAGTAATCGTGCTCTTTTAAAACAAAATAATGTAAATGTAATATAGAAAAGGTATTTGGTTTGTTGTGAAAATATCTCTGAATGATGGTGTTTCTGATCTGCCTACCTCTGTCTGTATCCACCACTTACTGTAAGTAGGAAAACTGACCCCAGACTCGCCAGTGTATGCTGATATTGCTCACAATTGTTTTAATGAGAAATATTTAGAATTATATGTACAATGATATCTGTATGTGTCACAACTGAGGGCCTGAGCTGACGGGAGGAAGCCTCAGTTGTAGGGGCTGAGGTGAAGCTAAACTTCTGAGGTTTAATCAGACCCCTAGACATATGAGTAGGATGTAGAAAGGTTGCCCGAAGGCGTGACCATGACAACCAGGACTAAAAGTCAATAAAAGTTTATTAACAGAACTTCATGTATTCACAGCAGTGATAAATGAATGAAGATATACAGCAGATATGATAAAACAGTTCCTGGATAACTATGGGTTTGGCAATGGCCACAGGGTACTGGTAGCAGTAGGTACAGTTCTTAATGTCCCAGAGATGGAATGTCCTTACCAGACCCGTCCGTAGTATTAAGTGTAGCCAAGGAACACACCAGCAGATGTATCACTGGAAGTCGGTAACACTGTAGTTGAGGTAGCTGCTGTGGATGCTGGATGGAACCAGCCAGGTGTTAAAACATGGAGTGGATGCTGGATGGAACCAGCCAAATAGTAGAATGAAGATAGGGAGCGAGGATATAGGAACCGATGGTGTGCGGGTACCAATGGTTTGCGGGTACCGATGGTATGCAGGTAACCGCTGGAGAAGCACCGGCTCTTTAAGGAAGCTGATCACTGCTGGAAGCTGACCGCTGGAAGCAGATGAAACTGTAGCTGGAAGCTGGAGCAAACACAGAAGACTGCAGAGTCAGGCTGCACCGCAAGGTGGTAAGCTGGTGCGGGTCTCTTAGTGGTAACTGGAAACAGGAGCTGGAAACCTGGAATGAAAACAACCACAGGAGAGAGAGACTGGAAACAAGGTTTGACAACCAAAGCACTGACGATTTCCTGGAGCAGGCTCAATCCCTGTATACCCTTAGGTAAGCAGGGATTGGATGAACAATTAGGCAGACTTCAGCGGAGCTATGGATTGGAGGTCAGGATCATGTGACTAGAACTAAGATGGCTGCGCACATACCGGCAAGTGGAGGGAAACCTTGTTTGTAACACCACATGGAGATTCCTCTGTAATGGCGGCGGTGAACACAGAGAACGCCGACTTGCGTCTCAAACCTCCAGCATGGACGGCAGTGGCCGCAGTAGGTGAGGAGTGCCACATACCCTGTAATGCATTGAGAATATGGAGACGATGCCCGAGGCCCCGCCGGCAGGTGACGCCATGCCAGTCGCCCGGGCATTGGAAGGACAATATCCACGGATCAGCAAAGATGAGACATGACATATGAATGCTAGCAACATAGCTGGAAACCGGGCCTAGGATGCTGAGCCAGCCTTTGGAGACACCTGAAAGGTAAATAATGGCGTCCAGATACCCGGATCGAGACAGCACCCCCACCCCCCTTTAGGAGTGGCCCCAGGACACATCTTAGGCTTCTGAGGAAATCTGGAGTGGAAATTCCGGACCAAGGTAGGAGCATGGACATCTGAAGCATTGGTCCAAGAGCGTTCCTCAGGGCCATAGCCCTTCCAATCAATAAGATATTGTAACTGACCATAACGGAAACGTGAATCCAGAATCTTGGCAACTTCATACTCAACTCCCCATTGAGTCTGGACTTTAGGAGCCGAAGGTAGTGCAGAATGGAATCGATTCAGGATCAGCGGTTTCAGAAGGGAAACATGGAATGTCCTAGGAATTTTCAAGAATGGGGGTAACTGGAGTTTGTAAGCAACAGGATTGATAACTTGTTCAATTTGAAAAAGACCGATGTAACGGGGCGCAAACTTCATGCTTGGAACTCTCAATCTCAAATTCTTTGTAGACAACCAAACACGATCACCCACTTTGAGAGCAGGAACTGCCCTACGCTTCTTATCTGCAAACTTCTTGTATCTAAACGATGATTTGAGCAGGGCCGCTCGAACATTTTTCCAGTTGTTTGAAAACTGGCGCAAGGTGATATCAACTGCTGGTACAGAAGTCGCTGGAAGCGGCTGGAATTCTGGAACTTTAGAGTTGATGAAGAATGGTGTTGAAGAAGATGAGGAATGATATTGGTTGTTATGGCTGAACTCGGCCCAGGGAAGGAGTTGAACCCAGTCATCTTGAGAGGAAGACACATAGATGCGGAGGAAGGCCTTCAAGTCCTGATTCACCCTCTCAGTTTGACCATTGGTCTGAGGATGGTAAGCTGTAGAGAACTTTAATTTGACTTGGAGGGCTTGACACAAACTTCACCAGAATTTGGCTACGAATTGTACTCCTCTATCAGAGATGATCTCCACGGGAAGTCCGTGTAGTCGGAAGATTTCCTGAATGAATACTTGAGCCAACTTGGAAGCTGATGGAAGACCGGTGAGGGGAATGAAATGTGCCATCTTGGTAAACCGGTCAACCACTACCCAGATGGTATTAAACTTGTTGCACATAGGCAGGTCTGTGACGAAGTCCATCGACAAATGGGTCCACGGTTGACTGGAACAGATAATGGAACCAGTTGCCCCGCAGGCGACTGGCGGGATACTTTGTGACACTTTGGGCAAGAAGCAATAAACTCCATGACGTCCTTCTTCAGAGTTGGCCACCAATAAGTCCTAGAGATAAACTCAAGGGTTTTCTGAATGCCTGTATGTCCGGCAAAACGGGAAGCATGTGCCCAATGCATGAGCTTCTTCCTTAACACCGACTTCACAAAACTTTTCCCTGGTGGGGGCGTAGAGTCCATCCTTACCGTGGAGAATGCCAACGGATTGATAATAGGATGCTTGTCTGAAGACTCCGACTCATTTTCTTGCTCCCAAGAGCAGGAAAGGGCATCGGCCTTGCGATTCTGAGAGCCCGGACAGAACTGGAGTTTAAAGTCGAACCGAGAAAAGAAAAGTGCCCATCTGGTCTAACGAGGATTAAGACATTGTGCGCCTTTCAAATACAAAAGATTCTTGTGATCGGTAAGCATAATAACCGAATGAGAAGCTCCCTCCAGCAGGTATCTCCACTCCTCCAGAGCGAGTTTGATTGCCAGCAACTCCTGATCGCCAATGGCATAGTTGCGCTCAGCTGGGGAAAACTTCCGGGAGAAGAAGCTGCAAGGATGTAGATGACCATCTTTAGCTCTCTGGGATAGCACCGCCCCTACTCCAATGGAAGAGGCATCCACCTCAAGGATGAAAGGAGAGTTGATGTCGGGCTGTTTCAAAACCGGAGCAGAGATGAATCGTTGCTTTAATAGATGAAAGGCTTGCATAGCTTCTTCAGACCACTTGGATGGATTAGCACCCTTCTTGGTTAACGCAGTGATAGGTGCCACAATGGTGGAAAAGTCTCGTATAAACTTTCTGTAATAATTGGCGAATCCTAAAAATCTCTGGACCCCTTTGAGGGTTAAAGGTATCGGCCAATTCTGGATTGCTTGTAGTTTCTCAGGATCCATCTCTAGTCCGGAACCGGACACAATGTAGCCTAGAAACGGAATGGATTTGACTTCAAAAACGCACTTCTCCAATTTGCAATAGAGATGATTGACATGGAGACGGGACAGAACTTCCTTTACCCAGAAACGATGTTCCTCCAGATTGTTGGCAAAGATAAGTATATCATCTAGATAAAACACGACATGGCAATATAAGATGTCTCTGAAGATCTCGTTCACGAAATGCTGGAAGACAGCTGGAGCATTACTTAATCCGAAAGGCATGACGAGGTACTCATAATGTCCATCACGGGTGTTAAATGCGGTCTTCCACTCGTCACCCTCTCGGATCCGGATGAGGTTGTAGGCACCCCTCAAATCTAATTTCGTGAAGATGGTTGCTCCGCTAACTCTATCGAAGAGTTCTGTAATCAAGGGTAAAGGATATCGGTTCTTGACGGTGATGTCGTTCAAGCCTCTGTAGTCGATGCATGGCCGCAGGCCACCGTCTTTCTTCTTAACGAAGAAGAAACCTACGCCAGCTGGGGAGGAAGAAGGTCGAATGAAACCCTTCGCTAGATTCTCCTTAATATATTCTTCCATAGAATGCGTTTCTGGTAAAGACAACGGATAGGTTCGGCCTCGAGGTGGAACCTTCCCCGGGATGAGATCGATTGGACAGTCCCATTCCCTATGAGGAGGAAGGATATCGGCAGAAGCTTTACTGAACACATCCGTGTAAACTTGATACGGAGGAGGTGGAACATCAAACTACTTGCAGGAGGAAGAACAAACAGGAAGCCCTTTGGACAAACAGGTCTCAGTACAGGAAGGACCCCATGCCAGGATTTGAGTAGTCGTCCAGTCAATCGATGGGTTATGGAGACAAAGCCATGGAAGGCCCAAAACCACTGGATGTATGGCTCTTGGAATCACTAGAAAAGAAATTAATTCTGAGTGAAGAACTCCTACTCTCAGACGAACTGGTAGAGTTCTTAAAGAAATAACTGCATTAAAAATCTTACTGCCATCCACGGCAGTCAAAGATATGGACGAGGAAAGTCTCTCAGTGGGTAGGGACCACCGTTTAACATATGCTTCAGTTATGAAATTCCCAGCTGCTCCGGAATCTAGGAGGGCAATGATGTTCCTATAACGTTGAGCAATTTGAAGCGAGACTGGGAGATTACAATCATGAGGAGATGGAGAGGAGAGCATTACTCCTAGCCGGCCCTCTCCTTGGCGGGCTAGGACTTGAAGTTTCCCGGACGTTTGGGACAGGTATTGATTGCATGAGACGGAGCTGCACAATAAAGACAGAGGTACTCAGAAAGACGTCTTCGACGTTCAGCTGGAGATAGACGGGAACGACCAATCTGCATGGGCTCATCTTTGGATGTAGACGGTTGCGGAGGAGGAGGAGCAGAAGATTTTGGGATAGATGACCTTCCCCACTCAGTTGCTCTTTCTCTGAACCGTAGATCAACTTTTGTACATAGAGATATTAGCTCATCCAACTTAGAGGGCAAGTCTCTGGTAGCTAATTCGTCCTTGATGCGTTCAGATAATCCATGCCAGAATGCAGCATACAGGGCTTCGTCGTTCCATGCCAGTTCGGATGCCAGGATCTTGAACTGTATTAGGTACTGTCCCACAGTACGCGTTCCTTGGCGTAAACGAAGAATCTCAGAAGAAGCTGAAGTTACACGACCTGGCTCATCGAAGATGCACCTGAATGTCGTTACAAAGTCAGTATATGAGGACAACAGGTTGTCGGATTTCTCCCATAAAAGTGATGCCCAATCAAGGGCTGATCCACTGAGGAGGGAAATAAAATAAGCAATTTTAGTGCGATCACTAGGGAAACTGCCAGGTTGTAGCTCGAAATGAATTTCACATTGATTGAGAAAACCCCTGCAAGATCTTGGAGATCCATCAAATTTTGCTGGCGTTGGAAGATGAAGACGTGGAGCACAAATGGGTAAGGTGGGTGGGGTTACAACTGGTGTCACTGTGGTGGACGCACCGGACGCCCCTGATCCACGGAGGGTCGTTTGGATCCCATCCAGCCGAGTAGAGAGATCCTGGAGACAGCGGATGATGTGGCCTTGTGCAGCCTCCTGATGTTCGAGTCTGGCTGCCAGTTCTTGCATTGGCCTGGCCGCTTGATCCTGGTCTCCGGCTGGATTCATATGGTCAGTGCTTACTGTCACAACTGAGGGCCTGAGCTGACGGGAGGAAGCCTCAGTTGTAGGGGCTGAGGTGAAGCTAAACTTCGGAGGTTTAATCAGACCCCTAGACATATGAGTAGGATGTAGAAAGGTTGCCCGAAGGCGTGACCATGACAACCAGGATTAAAAGTCAATAAAAGTTTATTAACAGAACTCCATGTATTCACAGCAGTGATAAATGAATGAAGATCTACAGCAGATATGATAAAACAGTTCCTGGATAACTATGGGTTTGGCAATGGCCACAGGGTACTGGTAGCAGTAGGTACAGTTCTTAATGTCCCAGAGATGGAATGTCCTTACCAGACCCGTCCGTAGTATTAAGTGTAGCCAAGGAACACACCAGCAGATGTATCACTGGAAGTCGGTAACACTGTAGATGAGGTAGCTGCTGTGGATGCTGGATGGAACCAGCCAGGTGTTAAAACATGGAGTGGATGCTGGATGGAACCAGCCAAATAGTAGAATGAAGATAGGGAGCGAGGATATAGGAACCGATGGTGTGCGGGTACCGATGGTTTGCGGGTACCGATGGTATGCAGGTAACCGCTGGAGAAGCACCGGCTCTTTAAGGAAGCTGATCACTGCTGGAAGCTGACCACTGGAAGCAGATGAAACTGTAGCTGGAAGCTGGAGCAAACACAGAAGACTGCAGAGTCAAGCTGCACCGCAAGGTGGTAAGCTGGTGCGGGTCTCTTAGTGGTAACTGGAAACAGGAGCTGGAAACCTGGAATGAAAACAACCACAGGAGAGAGAGACTGGAAACAAGGTTTGACAACCAAAGCACTGACGATTTCCTGGTGCAGGCTTAATCCCTTTATACCCTTAGGTATGCAGGGATTGGATGAACAATTAGGCAGACTTCAGCGGAGCTATGGATTGGAGGTCAGGATCATGTGACTGGAACTAATATGGCTGCACCCATACCGGCAAGTGGAGGGAAACCTTGTTTGTAACACCACATGGAGATTCCTCTGTAATGGCGGCGGTGAACACAGAGAACGCTGACTTGCGTCTCAAACCTCCAGCATGGACGGCCGCGGCCGCAGTAGGTGAGGAGTGCCACATACCCTGTAATGCATTGAGAATATGGAGACGATGCCCGAGGCCCCGCCGGCAGGTGACGCCATGCCAGTCGCCCGGGCATTGGAAGGACAATATACACGGATCAGCAAAGATGAGACATGACATATGAATGCTAGCAACATAGCTGGGAACCGGGCCTAGGACGCTGAGCCAGCCTTAGGAGACACCTGAAAGGTAAATAATGGCGTCCAGATACCCGGATCGTGACAGTATGTTAATTAGGGCCAAAATAATTAATAATAGAAGCACCAATTACATCACAAACTTGTGGCACTACAAGTGACAGCATGGGTGTACGTCTATCATTCATTAATTAATGTGGCCTCAAATAACAATAAATATGTTTTATTTCATTATCTAAAATGTTTTTTTTTAACATTATAAACCCAATAATAAATTAATGAAAAAATGAAGGCCCACTATTATATGTATTATTTATAGTTAATATAGCTCTTTATTATGTTCTACTGGGCCACATTGCTTAAAATGCTTGCAATCCAAGCAGGGGCATAACTAGAACTTTCTGGGCATTTCAGCAAAATCTTGAAAGCCCCCCACCCTAACCATTACACCATTTGTAATGCTCTATATACTGAAGGCAAGAGGCCATGGCTGACGTATTGGGGGTGTACACTACTCACTATTCACCCAGAGAACATATTGGGGAGGGAGTGGGGGTCAGTACTCACCCTGCAAGGTGAATTTAAAAGCACATATTGGGGGGGTGCAGCCATGAATAAATGAAGATCTCATATACTATAGGTGCTCTTTAAAATAATAATTGTCAAGATTCTCACTAAGTGAGAGAGTTCAACAAGGTTAAATAAAAGAATACAGGTTGAGTATACCATATCCAAATATTTCGAAATATGGAATTTTTGGAGTGAGAGTGAGATAGTGAAACCTTTGCTTCCTGATGGCTCAATGTACACAAACTTTGTTTAATACACAAAGTTATTAAAATATTGTATTAAATAACCTTCAGGCTGTGTGTATAAGGTGTATATGAAACACAAATGAATTGTGTGAATGTACACACACTTTGTTCAATGCACAAAATTATCAAAAATATTGTATTAAATCACCTTCAGGCTGTGTGTATAAGGTGTATATAAAACATACATGCATTCTGTGCTTAGACTTAGGTCCCATTGCCATGATATCTCATTATGGTATGCAATTATTCCAAAATACGGAAAAATCCGATATCCAAAATACTTCTGGTCCCAAGCATTTTGGATAAGGGATACTCAACCTGTATATCAAAAGCACTTGAAAACTGGATCCTTTAGTCCTCTTGAAGACAAAAAGCTGCTGCCTGTATTCCTTTTATGCAGACAAACAGTGGTAGCTGCTCAATCATTCCTGGAGATAATTATATATCAAGTGCTAGAAAAGGGGAGGGGTCACAAACCAATAGCAGAGAGAGAGGGGGTGCTTCCCCCAGCACACTAAAAATAACCTGTAACAGTACCTGAATCTATCTTGTTATAGAATTTCAGAGAAATTGGTCACATGTGTTTGCAAAGTATTGGGGCCTTATTCGGAGTTGATCACAGCAGCAAGTTCGTTAGCAGTTGGGCAAAACCATGTGCACTGCAGGGAGAGTTCAGATATAACGTGCAGAGAGAGTTAGATTTTGGTGGCGTGTGTTCAAACTGAAATCTAAATTGCAGTGTAAAATAAAGCAGCCAGTATTTACCCTGCATAGAAACAAAATATCCCACCTAAATCTAACTCTCTCTGCACATGTTATATCTGTCACACCTGCAGTGCTCATGGTTTTGCCCAACTGCTAACAAATTTGCTGCTGCAATCAACTCTGAATTACACCCATGTTTAGCTGCTGGCCACGTCAAGGCTTCTCCAATATCATCAGTCCTAACACTACATAATGGCAGAGCTAACATAGGGCCATATGATAATTATCTCCAGGAATAATTGAGCAGCTACCACTGTTTGTCTGCATGTGTGAGAAGGCATTGAATGGGAGCAGCATTTGGAAGGCATGCTATTCCTTGTAGTGCTAATGGGAGGTGCTTGGGATGGCTCCCAGGTATGCTAGCTCTCTGTCTGGATGTGTTTTAGTATGAGCCTTTATCATGAGGCCTTACTGTAGACAAATCACATGGCCCTATATGGGCACTGCCATTATATAGTGTTAGGAATGCTGATATCGGAGAAGCATTGATGTTGCCAGCACCTAAACATGTCTTTGCAAACACATGTGACCAATTTCTCTGAAATTCTATAACCAGATAGGTTCAGGTATAATTACAGGTAATTTTTAGTGTGCTGGGGGATACCAGGGGGTAAAAAGCACCCCCCTCTCTGTCTGCTGTATTCCTTTTATAAAAGATACCTACTGTAGTGATATTCACCTCAGACGGTTCTTTTATACAGTATATAAACCTCTTTGCCTTTAAACATGATCCAATTAGGTGTGAGATGCTAAGCCTCAATATGCACATTGGTGTTAAGATGGTAAACCGGGCAAAGCACCAACAGTCGGCAAACTCAATCTTGTATCGTCTCCTAACAGTCCTCCACCAACATGTTTCGGCCTCCTTAAGGCTTTTATCAGTATTTAAAGGCAAAGAGGTTTATATATAAATTAACCAGTTTATGTGAATATTGCTACAGAAGGTATCTGGCATAAAAAGAATATAAACAGCTTCCATCTTCATCAGGACTATAGAATCCAGTTTTCATGCACTTTTTATATATTCTTTTACAGAACCTTGTTGAACTCTGTCACTGAGTGAGAATATAGACATGTATTATTTTAGAGTATCTACATGAGATCCTCATTTACTCATAGTTGCTTGAGGTGTGTGGTGGAACCCTTAGGGTCTTGTGATGGTTGCTTCTTTCTGCACACCAATTAGATTTCATTATCTGTGTCAGGTCTCACCTTGCACAGTGTATAGTGGGGAAGGGGGTCAGAGCACATATTGGGGGGGAGGGTCAGTACTCACCTGCACGGTTTATGGGGGTTTACAGTACATGTTTGGGGATTCACAGTACTCACACTGCAGGGTGGTCTCGGTGGCAGTGGTCTGGCTGCCATCATGCTGAGGTAACGGATCAGGGTGGCCAGTCACCATAGGCACAGAGCTATTTTGCAAGTAGCACCCTATTACATCTGACAAGTTGTATGATTGACATGTCAGAAATTAGGACAGCAACTTGCACCCAGTGGAGAGTGATTCTGGCACATTTCTGGTGACTTTGCCTCTAGTCACATTTTTTAAAATCATAATCTATTACATTTCCCCATGCCCTGGTCCTGTTACATGATAACTCATAAACTCCATATTGGTTGGTTAATGTTTTTGTAGTAATCCCTTCAACACTAAAAACATAAACTTATTAGTTACCAGCCCATCCAAATGATGGAGCTGCTGGGAGCCGGGAGTTCTGTCATGCTGAGGCAGGGCCGTAACTACCTGTGTGCCAGGTGTGCCTGGCACACAGCGCAGTTTCCCTGAGGGAGCAACTGCCAGCGGCTTATAATGAGTCACAAGCCGCCTCTGCTATGTGCACAGCGCTGGTGAGGAGAGCAGAAGCACCGGAGGCAGCAGAGAAGGAGGAGGAGGGAGGGGTACTGGAGCCGCAGCAGCGCTATGTAATTGGTAAAGGCACCGCTGCAGCAGTCCCCTCTACTTCCATATTGGCTGCCTGGTGCTGCTGTGAATGCTGGGTTGCGGTTCCTTCATCTCAGCATTTACAGCGGTGGTGGGCAGCCAATACGGAAGGAGAGGGGACTGCTGCAGCGCCGCCTCTACCAATTACATAGCGCTGCTAGGGCTCCAGTCCCCCTCCCTCCTCCTCCTTCTCCCCTGCCTGCACCGAGGGAGCTGCCAGCACGAGGAGCCTGACTGCCAGCGGGGAGAGATGGTAAATCTCTCTCTCTCTCTCTCTCTCTCTCTCTATCCCTCTATTTCTCTATCTATTCTGTCTGCCGCAATGTGTAAAAAAAGGGACGCTGACTGCCGTAATGTGTAAAAAGGGGATGCTGTCTGCAGTAATGTGTAAAAAGGGGGCGCTGTCTGCCGTAATGTGTAAAAAAGGGGACGATGTCTGCCGATATGTGTTAAAAGCGGACGCTGTCTGCCGTAATGTGTAAAAAGGGGATGCTGTCTGCCGTGATATGTAAAAAGGGATACGCTGTCTGCCGTAATGTGTAAAAAAGGGGCGCTGTCTGCCATAATGTGTAAAAAGGGGGACGCTGTCTGCCGTAATGTGTAAAAAAGGGGACGCTGTCTGCCGTAATGTGTAAAAAGGGGGACGATGTCTGCCGTAATGTGTAAAAAGGGGACTCTGTCTGCCATAATGTGTAAACAGGGAGACGCTGTCTGCCGCAATGTGTAAAAAGGGGATGCTGTCTGCCGTGATGTGTAAAAAGGGGTACGCTGTCTGCCGTAATGTGTAAAAAAGAGGCGCTGTCTGCCGTAATGTGTAAAAAGGGAGACGCTGTCTGCCGTAATGTGTAAAAAAGGGGACGCTGACTGCCGTAATGTGTAAAAAGGGGGACGATGTTTGCCGTAATGTGTAAAAAGGGGACTCTGTCTGCCCTAATGTGTAAACAGGGAGACACTGTCTGCCGCAATGTGTAAAAAAGGGGACGCTGTCTGCCATAATGTGTAAAAAGGTGGACGCTGTCTACCGTAATGTGTAAAAGGGGGACGCTGTCTGCCATAATGTGTAAAAAGGGGTACTGTCTGACGTAAAGTGTAAAAGGGGCTCTACCTGGTGTAGTGGCGCTACTGTGCAGTGTAATTTGAATAATGGAGACTACTGTGCACCGTAGTATGAATTGGTATTATTTTGTGGCCATGCCCCTTCCCCATGAAGCCATGCCCCTATATATTTTTTCACGTGCCTATAGCGCGCACTGCCCCTATCTTGCATGGGGGCACCAATGCCGTTTCTTGCACACAGCGCTAAAATGCCTAGTTACGGCACTGAGCTGAGGTGTGTGGGTGTAAGTGTAGGTATGTGTGTGTGTGTGTGTGTGTGTGTGTGTGTGTGTGTGTGTGTGTGCGTGCACGCCAGAACAAAACGACACTTGAATTGATTTGTCAGGCACCATCTAGTGGCTGCCAGTGCCCCATAGAGGCGAAGAGCAGCTGTAACCTTTTATTATATAGGATGTAGTAAATAAAGACACAGTACAACTGACTTATTCCAATTATGGCAAATATATTTTGACATTAATGATTAAATCAATTAAATGTTTGACAGGGTCATTTTAGCCTAAAATAAATTGATAAGTCAAGTGTAATTACTAATAAACAATAACAATTCATCTATACAGCCATTCTCTCCACCACCTGACAACACAACCTTAATAGCAAACAACAGGGTGGGTGAGGAAGATTTATAGAAGCAAGAGGAAGGGCTGCAAGCCCATAATCACTAATAAATCTTGCCAACCAATGCAAACAAATAATGCTATAGGCTATCAATTATTTAAATTTCACAAAACATATAGTTAAAAGGCTAAACTCCAGTCTTAAAATGGGCCTGCTCAAACCCACCTGCTCAATCAAATGCAAGCCTATAGATAGGTGTTGGTACAGTACTTACTGAAAGGCATTTGAGCCTACCTAGAATTATTCTTAAGGGACTGGCTGTAAAAATATTTCCTTTCCCACACCATTTACCATGTTTACATTGTTCAGAAGTTTAAGGTTTTTTTTATAATACTGTCATTTAGAAAAGAGTAGGCTTGTATTTAATATTTCTACTTTCTCATTACTCATAAAATATAACGTGTAATAGGCAACTGCGGAATTTATATCAGAATCATAACTACTGTATTATAACATCACCTTGCACATTTTATATATTCATAGCATACTATACAGTACATATAAGTTAAATGGATTCCTGAAAACATATTTCTAAACAGGACACATAGGGAAAAAAAACATTATTAGGCTATTTTCCATCAGAAGTGTTTGAAGTATTGTATAAATAGTAAAGTAATAATATGGAGGACACAAGTGGTAATACAGGACAAAAATAGATATACAGTAAATAATATATAACATCCAAATAATATCTATATTTATATTACAGTTTTTGAGCCTCATAGACATTTTAGAATGAAATGCAAATATTCGAATATACTCTTTTCTAAAAGTATGGGTCTATTGTTATCAATTATGCATTAAATAGCAACATATTCCACTGTGACATGCAAAAAAATAGACAACCCATAAGAATAAAGCTGTGAAAACCATATTTAGACAAAGTGAAACAAAAACGCAAATTAGAGATTAGCAAATGTGATTGAAACTAAATTTGCAGCAAAAATGTATAGATTAAAGCAATGTTGAAGGAGATGTTTCATGTCTTCAGAGCCTACAGTATCTAGCTGTTTTTCTTTCTTTCTTTCTTTCTTTCTTTCTTTCTTTCTTTCTTATACAAAAATTAAGATGCAGGTGCACACTTTGAATATTAAGACACATAACAAATATCTGTTCAATTCTGCATTAATATATATACATATATATATATATACATATATATTATAATCTCCCTTCTAGATTAAAGAAGTTAATAGGTTTGCAGTGCACATTTCAATCTGTGGCTGCAATATACCATGACAAAGTGACATCTTTTTAGATGGCTTTAGATGTTATCAATTTATAATATTAATGTGGAATCTACCATATACTTTGTACTTCGGAAATACAGGTTAAATTGGTAGAATCCATTCTGCTCTGATCAAAAACAACTATTGATAGGTGAAAAAGGACAAGTGCATGATAGTATTTTATTATTGTCAAATATTTCAAAACAATACATGATAATAAATATATACGGTACAAATATACATAACGATTTATGAAGTCCCTGTTAAAAATATAGAAGAGGTCTTGTAGGTACCACATCACAGTCAATATCACAAGTCAACAGGTGTTGATGTGTCAGGGACCAAAATAGCACTCTGGGCTGTCTTCCTGGACTACAGTATCTTGGACATTACTAATTGCAGAAAATGTGTATGGTATTATAAATTGATACCAATCTCTGAGCAAATAAGGAATCACATACAAGATATGTCTTTATGTGCTGGAAATATTTACTGCATATACATAAAAATACTGATGTAGACTCAAAAATAGATACATATAAAATAAACAAAAATACTGTAGGTACATATAAATGTAGCCACTTGGAAAATACAGTAAGATGGTTTGTGCCCCTCTTGCTGCGCACAGGTTTCAATCTTCACATGTTAAGGCGAGAGTTCTTAGCTCCAGTCCAAAGTGCCACCAACAGCTCATGTTTTGTGGATTTAATTTAATCATGCACAGGTGAGTTAATGTGTTTTTCTGGGGCAGCAATTATCCAACTTACAGTACCTCCACAGAAATCCTCAAAACATGACCTGTTGGGAAAACTTGAGTTTGAGAAACACTGCTCTAAGGACTGTCTTTATGTTTTATGCCAATCTCTGACAAATGCAATATTTTACTGTATATTGTGTATATCCTGTCTATCTCTTTACAAATAAAATTGTTTGGTAAAACTTATTATACTATACTATGAGGATATATTCTGTCTGAGTATGGAAGTAGATGATATCACCCCTGAATACAGTAGGTCTGAGAAGGAAACAAAGTAAACAAAGATTTTTTATTTTTTTTCTGGTACACAGTTTGGAACACTATATGTAGAAATAATATCACAGTTGTCCCAGTATGTATACAGCATCATACTATTCTGTACTCCTGGGAAAAAGGGTAATATTATACATGCTGAAGGTGGAACTAATATCATCAGCACCACTGAAATCTTTATTCAAAGACTAGCAAAACTTTCTATATATCTGGTATGTGGGAATTACCTGTATGCAGCATTTGTCTCTTCCTCTTTTTTCACAGATTTTATTGACTGGTCTCGCCATCTGATACATTATGGAAAGGTGACACTTATCACATAGGGAGAGTGTTTTTTTGCATATTGCTGTTTTATTTTTGAAGATTATAATTTAGTCTATGGTCAACGCTGTATTTTGTTCAAAAAGTGTATACATTTTATAGGCTGTACTAAAGAAGCTCCAGGAATACTACTACACTTTCACTCAAATATATGTAGGTATGTATATATACAGTACACACACTTTCAAGTTCAGGTGCTTTATTAGAGGGATGAGGATTATAGTCATAGTAGCATATTTGCCCTATGAAATATGACTTTGTTCCTGCAGAATTCCTATAACTGCGACTTGTTGGATATCGTTGATGTTGACCCATACTTAGGGTTTCATCAAGAGGGGTGGATGCCCATGTGTAGTCTCCGTCTGGGTCCCCTCCTCTCTAGCTGGCAGAGGAAAAGACACTGAGACACTTTAGCATGGTTCCAGAGTCTAGTGCACATGAGCAGGTCTCAACAAATATGGTCTAGTGGCCATTTTCCCAGTGATTTTCCTGCTGCACATGAGCAAAACATTGGGAAAATGTCTCCCTTGCCATTTTCTTGGTGGTTTCTGCAGCACTGCTGCTGTTGTCGCAGGACTCTGGAGGGTAAGCACTATAAAAATGGGTACTGGGTGCATGGTGTGGATCTCCCTGGACACGAGGGGCTCATGTGCACCGCACACACAGCACCTATTATAGATACGCCAATGCCCGTACTTTTGGATTAGCTGATATCCGAATAGAGGCACAGAGCCTAATTTGACGGTGGTTCTCTCTAGGAAGTTTGGGATTTGCTGCACCTGACACGAAGGTTATGGCTTCCTGTCTGGGATCCTAAGTGAATGGTAGCTGGTATACACGGGACCTGGAACTGATGAGTCACCATGAGGCACAGAGTAACATAGACATCAGACCAGGTTGGGACTAGATGAGAAACTCAAGTACAGGAACAGGCAGGACACAGGAGTGACAGAATCCATACAAAATATTTCACCAAAGAACTACACAGGGAAGCATGATGCTGGATTATGGTTTGGGAGGTTTACATTTGGAGCTAAAAGTGACATCACGTTTTGGTGCACCTGGCTCTTTAAATTTCAAACAGAGTGGCACACACTTACCTGTGGGAGCCACAGCCACCTGTAACCACTGGGAGTATAAACACCTCAGATGGGGAAGGAAGCCAGCCATCAAAGGGGGAGCAGCTGCCCAGAACACTCACTGCATCAGGTGCTGATGACCACATGTCCATGGCAGATCTGCTGCAGATCCACAAGACCAGTTCCACTGGACTTATTAAGCACATGTTGGGTTCCAGCTCACTGTGACATAAACACTAGAGTAATAATAACCTTGCTGGTTACCACAACAGAGCAAGTGGAATTCAAAATTGGCTTATCCACCCAAATTTTCCCCGGTGGAACAAAATACTGAGACAAAGCATCAGCTTTAATGTTTTTGTTTCCTGGTAGGTAACTGATAATCAGGTTGAAGCGATCAAAGGATTATGACCATTTGCAGTGATGGAAGTTTAGGCAGTGAGCTGGTTTGAGGTACATTAGGTTCTTGTGATCTATGAAGACAGTCACTTGGAATTTCACCCCCTCCAGCAAATATCTCCATTCCTACAGGGCTAGCTAAATGCTTAATAAATCTTTGTCCCTACTGCATAATTTTTCTCTGGAACTGAAAATTTGTGAGAAAATAAGCCACATAAGTACTATTCGTCTGCCAATTCTTTTGGTAAAAGAACAGCTCCAACACTGACTGTAGAGGCATCCACCGCCAGGAAGAAGGGCTATTTACAGTTGGGTTACCTGAGGATGGGTGCTAAAGTGAAACACTGCTATAACTGAGAGAATACTTAATCTATTGTGGCCTCCACAGTAATGGTTGCCATTATAGATAAGTAGTCATTATTGAATTGTCTGAAGAAGTTGCAGAACATTGTATTGCTTAAACCAGTTGTACTAGACCAGTTAACAATGGCAGCTAGCTTCTCCAGGTCCATCTGAAGGCTGGAACCAGATGGAAATTGTATTTTAGCTCCAAGGTGCATTTTTCTAATTTGCAGCAAAGCTGGTTTGCTTGAAGTCGAGAAAGAACATCACATACATTCTTGCAATGACTTGTCAAATCCTTGGAGAATATCAGAATGTAATACAAAAAGACCACAAGGTATTTATAGAAAAAGTTTTGGAAGATGTTATTCATATACTTTTGGAAAACATTGGGTGTATTGTTTAATCCAAAAGGCTTTCCCAAATACTTGTAGTGACCATAACAAGTGTTGAAGTCCATCTTCCACTCATTTCCTGACCTGATCATAATTACAGTAGATTGTAGTCCCCATAAAGATCTAGTGTGGAAAAGACTTTCATTCCTTTAATGCTGCTCAAGATATTTGAGATTAAGGGTAGAAGGTATCTGTCCATAACAGCGATAGCATTTAGGAACCAGTAGTCTATACAAGGTCTGAAAGCTCCGTCCTTCCTTTTAACAAAATAAAACCCAGCTCCTGCAGGTGACTTAAACTCTCTGATGAACCCACTTTCAAAGTTTTCCTTGATACTTATATGTCCTCTAGCATTCTGCAAATAAGTCACGATAAACGCAAATCATTTTGCCATGAATAATGTGCCCGCAAATGTCCGTGGGAAGGTGCACAAGCATCCGCTTCCATAAGGAAGCAGAACGTACGTACACTGTGACTAATCATGGCACATAATTGCTGCAGCGATGCATATGGGCATGGCATGCGATTACGTGCAAGATGAACGTGAGCACATCTGTATATTCAGTAATTGCCTGAGTTTCTGGTAGTGATAGAGGAAAAACTCTTTCTTGAGGAGGCATTTTCCCTGGTAACTTATCAATGGGACAATCCCATTCCCGATTGACTGGCAGCATTTCTGCAGCTTTTTTTATACTGAACATGTCATGGAAAGCTTGATATGGAGCTGTACACTCGATGGTTATCTGTGGAGGGTTGATTTTTGGTAGACATTCTTGGTGACAGCGAGACAAACTCTGAGGATTATTCCAATTTAAAATGGGGGCATGCAGACGTAACCATGGAAGACACAAAAAAATATAAACTTCTGCCATAGGAAGCACATAAAAGGAGATCTGCTCTCTATGGAGAGAGACAACTCACATGACCAGATCCTGGGTTTGATTATGAATGGTAACCATGGGACTTTTACTCCATCCACACCAATTATGCAGAGAGGAGTTCACAGAGGCACACATGGAATCCCATACTCTTGGAACTTTTTAGCCATGATTAAATTGCCATTGGCTCCAGACTCAAGGAAGGTTACAAGTGGTTTAGTGGTTTTCTTCATTAGCTAGGACACTTCAATAGTGAACTGAGACAAATTATTTTCTTTTGAGGCGCATTGAACTATAACTAATCTGACCACCCCATGATCAGTTAGGTCCTCTCATTTTCCAGATGCTTGGTACAACTAGGAAAAAGATGACCTGGGTTACCACAATATAAACACAGCTTGTTTTTGAATCACTTTTCTCTCTCCTCAGCAGGAAGATGTGATATCCTGACTTGCATGGGTTCTACGGGAAGTACGACAGGAGCAGGAACTAATTTGAAACTGAAACATTGTGACAATTCTCTTTCCTGTGATCTCTTTCTATGACAGAGATCCACCCTGATGAACAAAGATAAATAATCATCCAAGGATGATTGCAATTCTCTGGATGCCAGTTCATCTTTCAATTGCTCTGACATTCCCATCTTGAATGTGGTGACCAGAGCATAATTTTCCATCTGAGCTCAGATAAATGAATTATGAACTGCACAGTGTGCTGTTCTATGGATTGGGTTCCTTGGTTCAGACATTTAATAGCTGATGCAGCCCTTCCAGGCTCATCAATAACTTTCTTAAAAGTTTCTACAGAGCCGGCCTTAGGCATAGGCAAACTAGGCAATTGCCTAGGGCATTTGGTATGCTTCGGGGCACCAGCAGCTTCTGCTGATTAAAATGATATGCGGCATGCCTATATTCTGTGTGTGACTGCGGCTGTATCTGCATACGAAATGCTACGTTGAAGTGTATTCCTAGAAATCACTGTAATGTAGCATTTCGTATGCAGATACAGCCGCAGTTGCACACAGAATATAAGCATGCTGCATATCATTTTAATCAGCAGAAGCTGCTTGTGCATCCTAGCCACATAGTAATGCAAATAAGATGCATTTTCATAAACAAAAGGCGCCCATTAGCAGAGCTGCCAGCTGACTCATGCCAGGCATCTCCTGCAGAACTAGCGGCGGTGCTAGGGGGTACCAGCCAAATTCTTGCCTAGGGCATCATATTGGTTAGGACCGGCTCTGAGTTTCTAAGAAGTAGGTACAAGTGTACACTAGAGGATCATTCATCTCTTATAAGTTGGAAGCCCACACCAGAGCCTATCTAGGTAATAAGGGTATAATGGGAAAAGGGCACTAATTTGAACACCTTAATTAGGTAGTGAGGTGCTACTCTGCTTGAGACTTAGTAAAGTGTACAGAGGGAAAAGGTAGCAGGTGCACTATCTCACACTAGCTCAACCTGTAGTAACCAGAGGCACTTAGCATATTCCTGGCCAGGGCTATGAGCTTACCCACCGCATCAAGGTAGCCTCTCATTGGGTAAGTCCCTAACACTAATTATAGGGGTTCAGGTCCGGGGGGCAGGACACCCCAGAGCCACCCAGCCAGACAACCCCAGGGCATCGCAGGAGTGATAAAAATATAGGGTTAAAGAGGTAGGAGCAGCTGTTGCTGCATGTGTGAATAATGTGAGGAGTAAAGGAAAATTATGTAAAGGTGTTACATATATAAAAAACAAACTATAAGTGCCATGGAGTGATGAAATAGTGTTAAATTGCGATGCCCCAGGGACACCCAGCCACGGTAGGCACAGGGAGCCCCGCACCCCAGAGAATTCCCCCCATTATGGACTGCCATATTAAAAAAAATGTAGGAGTCTTACCTCAGTGTGCTCATTCCAAATGTAAAGGCTAGAGTGTTGGACTATTTAAAATCAGAGGGGTGGGTGGGGCAGGGTGCTAAATTAGGGTGAAGGTGTCTCCTACTTTAAAAAATGTATGAATACATCAGTTACAGAGGGAAAAGTGCCCTAATTTGCACATCTTAATTAGGTAGTGAGGTGCTACTCTGCTTGAGACTTAGTAAAGTGTACAGAGGGAAAAGGTAGCAGGTGCACTATCTCACACTAGCTCAACCTGTAGTAACCAGAGGCACTTAGCATATTCCTGGCAAGGGCTATGAGCTTACCCACCGCATCAAGGTAGCCTCTCATTGGGTAAGTCCCTAACACTAACTATAGGGGTTCAGGTCCGGGGGGCAGGACACCCCAGAGCCACCCAGCCAGACAACTCCAGGGTATCGCAGGAGTGATAAAAATATAGGGTTAAAGAGGTAGGAGCAGCTGTTGCTACATGTGTGAATAATGTGAGTAGTAAAGGAAAATTATGTGAAGGTGTTACATATATATAAAACAAACTATAAGTGCCATGGAGTGATGAAATGGTGTTAAATTGCGATGCCCCAGGGACTCCCAGCCACGGTAGGCACAGGGAGCCCCGCACCCCAGAGAATTCCCCCCATTATGGACTGCCATATTAAACAAAATGTAGGAGTCTTACCTCAGTGTGCTCATTCCAAATGTAAAGGGTAGAGTGTTGGACTATTTAAAATCAGAGGGGTGGGTGGGGCAAGGTGCTAAATTAGGGTGAAGGTGTCTCCTACCTTCAAAAATGTATGAATACATCAGTTACAGAGGGAAAAGGGCCCTAATTTGCACACCTTAATTAGGTAGTGAGGTGCTACTCTGCTTGAGACTTAGTAAAGTGTACAGAGGGAAAAGGTAGCAGGTGCACTATCTCACACTAGCTCAACCTGTAGTAACCAGAGGCACTTAGCATATTCCTGGCCAGGGCTATGAGCTTACCCACCGCATCAAGGTAGGCATTAAAAGTTTCTAAGAAGTAGGTACAAGTGTACACTAGAGGATCATTCATCTCTTATAAGTTGGAAGCCCACACTAGAGCCTATCCAGGTAATAAGGGTATAATGTAATCCACTGTTGTTCTCTCAGTGGGGAAATTTGCAACCTATATTTTAAACTGTATTGAATAATGATTCAGAAACTCCTGACAACTTTTGGGGACCTCATTAAATTTAGTGGGATTTGCAACACGTTATGGTGCTGAATCTCGTGCAGGAAGCACCAAAGGAGGCTGTATAGTGTCAAGCAACTGCGTGAGAGTCTGCAGGTATTGCATTATCTGGACTTGATTGTGCACTTACTTCTCAATTCTGGAAAGGAGATGTTTTAGTTGTTCTTTGGGTGAAAGTGTACCAGCGGTATCCATGTTTGGGTCAGAGTATTCTGTCACAAACTCATGGATGCATATCGTGGATGCTGATCTGTACTTTAGGATTGGCTGATACTCACAACAGAGGGAGATTCTATTGTGCTGGTGGTTTTCACCAGGGATCCTTGCAAGGAGGTTTTGGCTTCGCTGTGTCCGACATGCAGGTTGAGGTCCTCTGTCTGGGTTCCTACAATAAGAACAGTATGGGGGCTTGTATATACTGGAGCTGGAAATCATGATTCACAGGGAGGCATACAGTAACATGGTCATCACACATACAGGAAGGACATACTGTAGGAGTGACAGAAATCAGGAACAGGATTTAACTTACAAACTGCACAAGGAAGCACTGATGCTATAACACTGGAGTATGGTTTTGGAGACTAAACTGTAGCACTTGTCCCTGCTTAGAGACTCCCTTTTATAGAAGGAGATTCAAATGTGGTGCAAACATGATGTCATATTTTGGCCTGCTTGGTACAATCATTTTAAAATAGCAGAATTTGAGCTGCAGCAAGGGAAGAAGCCAGCCATAGAAGGCGGAGCAGCCTGCCAAACACTCACTATAGTTAACGCCTGTGACCACCTGCCTGCAGCATACCTACTGCCGGTGTAAAATGTGAAGAGAATTGAGATTTGGGAGGGGCATGTACTATCTCTGAAGTTTAAAATAAAGCTGCCTAGCACTTGTGGACTATATGCAAAAGTAGCCAGTATTTACCCTGCATGCAAACATAATGTATTTGTATCACTTGCTTTGCATCATGAGTCGTCCAGGTGTAAAGTTACTCTTTTTTTGTTGCTCCCAACTCAAAATCAGCCTCTTTGACTCAAAAATAAACATGATGGTCTTTTTTTCAAACATTAATGTTTTAACATTTCACTTTAATAACAGTGATTTTGAAATATACTGTATATATTACTTGTTAAATTAAGAATGCAAATTATATTATTTATGAGATTTACTCATTTTGCAGTCGGCATAAGCTGTCTTTGGTCTCATGATACAGTGAGAAATGTAATTATCTGCTGATAACATGAAGGGGGCAGACACTGCAAGCAAGCACAGTTTACAGTATGGTACATATGCAGTTTGATGGCATTGATATAGTCAGAGCCGGCCCTAGCCAATTTGATGCCCAAGGCAAAATTTTGTCTGGTGCCCCCTAGTACCGCCGCTAGTTCTGCATCTGACCCAGCAACATTTAGGCAGTGGGGCCCACCGGGGTACGGGGGGTTACCCCGTGTGCCAGTTCAACCCTGCATAATGGCACACAGTAATGCCCATAATACACAGAATTCCACACAGTAATGCACCTGACACATATGCCCCACATTAGTAATGCTAGTAGCTTTTTTTATAAATCTTTATTTTGCTTTCTGGCGTGCTTGCAGTCAGTGTGTGCGCCCATGCAGCTCCCTGGATCCGCGACTGCATTTTTTGAGATGGGGGTGGCAGGATGGGTGGGTGGGTGCATGCCTGCGCTCGCACCCGTTAAAGGGGCACCCGTACAAGGGATGTGACCTCACAGGGTATGCGATCCTGGCAGGGGAATTTTACGGCATGGACTGAGTAGGAAATAAAGTGTGGGGAGAACATTGCCCATGTTATGTCCCTGCAGACACCTGGGGTTTGCACAGGGATAAGGGACACACACAGGATAGCAGCAGGGTCCCCTTCTCCCATGTGCACAAGCAGTATAGGTGATGTCAGATTTATGTGAAGCAGTCTTCCAAATACACATGTGGTATCATAAGGAGCCATCCAATAATAACCTTATATAGTCAGTGAAAATGTCACAGGTCCAGGAATTGCAGTTACTGGGCTTCTGCTGTCTGTCTGAGGTCTCACAAGTCAGGGGCATTCAAGCATGTCGGAGGGAGTTTAAAGAACTTTAAGGGAGAATGTGTATTTTATTTGACAAATGTAAACAGCAGTGTATACAAGTACTGATTGAATACATTTGGAAAGTAACAGTTAGTTTGCAGACTGTCCCTCCCAGCATGAGATGCTGCAGGGACATGCTTGGATGCCCCTTGACATGCTTGGATGCCCTAGGCAAATGCCTAGCCTGCCTATAGCTAAGGCCGGCTCTGGATATAGTTCAATGTCTGTCTAACCCAATATGTGAATTGTATCTTATCTGTATTGTTTAGCAGATTTTCCCATTGGGCTCAAAAATCTTCTAATTGTGTAATGTTGAGATGACTGAACGTTGGACTCTAGAAGTGCTGTCAGTCAATTAACCTTACATGTTAAGTCACCCATATGTTTTATTATTATGCAAACTAGAACCAATAACCTAGAAATAATGACACGTACAACTGTATAGATTGGAAAAAATGGAGGTCACAGCCAAATTTATTAAATTGGAATTAGAATTGTTAATCATCGGTGGCGAAAAAAGCAGTGCCAACTCGGCCATGGCTTAAAACTTTTGAATCTTTAAATAAATGGGGCGGAGTTTCCGCCCCTTGCGCAGTCCGTCCTGGGTAGAACCATCTCCCCTTAATTAGCACAGTGCTGGTCCCTCCTTAAGATGGTGACCTGGTCCTCCCCTGAGGTAGTGACCGACTCGCCTTTCTCAAAGGGGAAATGCTAGCCAAGCTCTGCTGCGCTAAATTGAGCCGCCGAATAGCACTGCTTTCCGCCCGCTGCGCCTTGCACTTGCTGGAATAATTATAGCTTATTATTCCAACGATAAAAAACTTTCAAAGTACATTCAAAGGAAAACACAATTCACAAATTTAACTTGCTGGGTGGGTGGGTGGGATCACAAAATGGCAAGAGGAATTTGAATCCTCTGCCAGCACTTAAATAAACTAATCTACCCCGCCTACCTAACTACTCCCTATTGGATAATGTTTAATTGACATACATCAACACCTATTAAAAAATATCAACACAAAAACCAGAAGCTACATAACAAACAGGGTGCTTATATTCACTCTATCCTATACAGTCTCTCGTTCTTTTTAAGTCAGTCAATTAACCTTACATGTTAAGTCACCCATATGTTTTATTATTATGCAAACTAGAACAAATAACCTAGAAATAATGACACGTACAACTGTATAGATTGGAAAAAATGGAGGTCACAGCCAAATTTATTAAATTGGAATTAGAATTGTTAATCACCGGTGGCGAAAAAAGCAGTGCCAACTCGGCCATGGCTTAAAACTTTTGAATCTTTAAATAAATGAGTTTCCGCCCCTTGCGCAGTCCGTCCTGGGTAGAACCATCTCCCCTTAATTAGCACAGTGCTGGTCCCTCCTTAAGATGGTGACCTGGTCCTCCCCTGAGGTAGTGACCGACTCGCCTTTCTCAAAGGGGAAATGCTAGCCAAGCTCTGCTGTGCTAAATTGAGCCGCCGAATAGCACTGCTTTCCGCCACATTCGAAGACTCCAGACTACGAAACCGCCACCAACAGCCTACCTTCACAATTCATTTAAACCTTTCAACAATGCTGTGACAAACAACTCCAAACCATCTTCAGATAAATGCACTCCATCTAATCTGTACAATTCTACCTTCTCGTAACGCAAATCTGGATGCTTAACCACTTTCCCTTTTAAACTAATAACAAATCTGGAGGTTGCGGCATTGAGCTTCCTTCTTACTTTATCTAACGCCACTCCCCCTTGGGTGCCCCTCCAAAATCTACGCGGTACTACTTCTGACCACACCACCTTAACCGCCGGCCAATGTTCTGCGATTATTTGAAAATCTTTCTTTATGCTGTTAATTAACTCTATACCCTTACAAGTACCTAAATCATTGCCTCCTAAGTGTATCAACAAGCAATCAGGGGCACCCCTATTCTTTTCGCCATCCCAGAGCACACTCAATAAATTGCTCCATCTCATTCCTCGTATACCTATCCACCTTACTTTAAAAGGGAACGACTTAGATGCCTTGTGCCTACTGGCCCAATAGACATATGAATGACCCACAATCCACACCCGGCTTGACAATGTCAAAAAACCTGCAGAAAAAACAGCAAAACAAATAATATTTTATTTAAATTATGATTCAACAAACCTTTAAAAACAGGGAGGGATAAAACTTAGTTATTTTGGCGACCCAGATGGAGGTGAACGACACCAAACCTCAAAAAATTTTGTGAGGGAAAAGGTGAAAAGAACTCCAATCCCCCTTTAACGGCGGGTAGCTTATGGCCCTGGGTTTCCTAAATAACAAACTCGCAGGATGCCTCTATTAATGCAACTTATCCCCTCTAACATAGCGCTTGTAAGCATCTGACTTCCACCGTCCCAACCTCTTAATCTCTTCCTTGGAAGAGCCTGCCACTGCTGCGCAAGTCGCTGCTCCTATCCTGAAAGAATGCGTCCCATAATGCTCTAATGGAATGTCCAATGCTATCAAACACTTATTAAAAATACTTGTGAATTGAAATTTAGATAAAGGACTTCGATCTCTATGTACTAACCACTGATCCCCCCCTTTCGGAAGAATTCGCCCATAGGCCTCAGCTAATCTTACTGGGCAGATGCTCGGCTCCAAATGCATAGGAACAGAAATCCATTTACCCCTTCCCAACTGATCCGTTTTGGACCGGTGTATCTTGATAAGAAGCTTATCACTCCTAACTACTACATTACTCAACAATATACCCGTATCAACTGAACCCTTGTTTTTTGCATCTAGTTCACCTACTCTTAATGCACCAAAAAAGGCCACTGCAAATGCCAAACTAAAAAGGTTAACCTCTAACTCTCCTATCGCAATACCCGAAACAGCCATAATTAGATCTCTCAAAAGCTCGATGTCAATTGGCCTACGCTCATCTCTTATATTTGCCTGCTCTTTAGACCACCCCTTCATTGCCTTTGATAACATGAAAGATTTAGTTGGGTCGATCAACCCTTCTAAACGTGAAAAATACGAAATTCCTGCTAAAGCCCCCGACATAGCCGCTTTAGAACGACCCTTTTCATGCCCTAACCATACAAACTCTAACATAGCATCCTGTACACTCTTACCACCACCTTCCGAATTCATGTACGCCTGCCAATCATTCCATGCTGCAGAATACGATCTCAACGTCCCAGGTGCCAATGCCTTCAATGCTAACGCTTTCATGCCGGATTGATGATCTGCCATACAAATTTAGGACATGACAAACCCTCTAATCTAGCCGCTGGAGCTAATGCTCTAAATCTATCCCATTGAAAACGGGACAAAGCATCCGCTATCTCGTTCCTCACCCCAGGCACATGCCTAGCACTTAACTCTATATTCTTCTGCATACACCTAAGAGTTAAATGCCTTAACAACTTCAACGCATGATAACACAAAGACTTTTGGTTGTTGATCGCTTGAACTACCCCTAGATTAATCGCACCAAAACAAAACCCTTTGATTACCTAGCCTAGCTTATAGCCCCAGATCTCCACCGCGACAATGATTGGAAAAAGCTCAAGTAGAAGCATGTTATTAGTAAGCCCTTTCATACGCCATTCCTCAGGCCAAGCTTCCGCACACCATTCACCTTCAAAATATGCACCGAAGCCTAGGGACCTTGATGCATCTGTGAAAAATTGCAAATCTCTGTTGCTTACTTCTTCCTGCAGCCAAATACAAACTCCATTAAAATCTCTCAAAAATTCTAACCAAACCTTACAATCCTCTTTCAATTCCGTTACAATGCGTACAAAATGGTGCGATTTCTTAACCCCTGCAGTGGCTCTTTCTAGCCTACGACTAAAAATCCTTCCCATCGGAATGACCCTACAAGAAAAATTTAATAACCCCAGAAGTGATTGTACCTGTTTCAGAGTCATCTTTTTTGCAGAAATAAAATTCTCCAATAAACTCCTTAAACCGTTCACTTTTTCCGCTGGCAATCTACAAAGGCCTGCTTCGGTATCAATCTCTATACCCAGATAAGACAAACGGGTCACAGGCCCCTCTGTTTTTTCCTTAGCTACGGGTACCCCCATTACTGAAAAAAGAGCTTGAACCGAAAACAGCAAATCATGACATGCCGAGCTACTCGCAGGGCCTGCCAACAAGAAATCATCCAAATAATGAGCGACTCCTATCTGACCTGTGCCGGCCTTTACGCACCACTGTAAAAATGAACTAAAACCAATATCCTGTGTCCCCCCCTGGGCCTGCAATCCGCCCCAATACCAACACTATAGTGTGGGGGTACCCCTGGCCCGCTCGGAGACTCGCCAGCAAGCTACCCTCTGAAATAGAGTGACTGAAGTGTGCGGGGGGCCCCGGGCCTGCTAATACACGTGGGACGCCGCCATCCTGCTGCCCGCACACTGACCTGCATCCGCCTCCCGTCACCCCTTACTGAGACCTGCATCGGGCTCCCGTCCTGAGCGCTGATCATCGGGTCCGCGGCCTCCTGCTGCCCCTGCAGAGACCTGCGTCCGGCTCCCGTCATCCCGCACCGAGACCTGCACCCGGCTCCTGTCCTCGCCGGGTCCGCGGCTTCCACTCCGTTGTGACGGGCGCCTCTCCTGTAGTGCTCCGGCCAGCGAGCGCTCCCCCGGCCGCTGCACCACCACGTGACCCGCCGCCGCTCTCTCTCCCTACTCGCTCCGGCGGCCCCAGCCCGTGACCTCCGGCTCCTGCACTGTGCTCTGCCGCTGGGGAGGAGGTGCATGGCACGGCTGAATTTTATAAGTGCCTGTGCCCTCCACATACTACTGCTGCCTTAATGAGCTCTGACCCATCAGGATAGGGAGCAGTGCAGTTAACCCCTGCAGACCCTGTAACACGCTGGTCAACCTCAGCCTCCTAGCACACACTTCCCTGCAACTTATTGTGCCTCATATGCTGGGAGGGAAGGGAAGGAAAGATTTCTATATATCCTGCCGCAATTATTTATTCTGTGCTAACTGAGGCTCCTGGTATTATACACGGTCGCTGATCAGTTCTGGTATACTATACTTACCCGCAAGCAGCGACTGGATAATTCTGATATACTACATTCAGCTATTTATTGGCCGTCCCTGGACAGTTCTTGATATACTATTTCATATACTTCTTGCCTCCTGCCGCCCGCTCGGCCATTATGGTCAAACCGCATCAGTCTGCCGCGGCCGCGGCGAAGTTGGAGAAGTATGTCAGAAATCCGCCGACGCGGTCCCAACAGGGTGGGGAGGTGCAGTCGACCTCGGCACCGCCTTCTCCGTCGGCTGGCTCCTCGTCTGCGGATACCGCTGATGCTGCTCTGCAGAGGGTGCTGGATGCGGTCACGGCCAGCGAAGCCCGCTTGGCCGACAGGATCGGTCAGGTCCAGTCGGATTTATCCATTATACACCAGGACCTTCAGCGGGTGCGAGAGAGGGTTGGTGAGGTTGAGACGCGCACCTCCACGCTGGAAGATACTGTTACGCCTCTTGGTAGACGCACTTCTGCTTTGGAGTCTCAGATGATGGATGTACATAGAAAGATGACGGATATGGAGGGGAGATTGCGGCGAAATAATGTCCGTTTCGTCGGACTCCCGGAGAAAGAAGAGGGTGCTTCTCCTGAAAAATTTCTTGAACGCTGGCTGTTGGATGTATTTGGAGCGGAGGAGTTCACTTCACATTTTGCAGTGGAACGCGCCCATAGGGTCCCGATGCGCCCATTACCTCCAGGGGCACCTCCCCGTACGTTTATTGCCAAGCTCCTCCATTACCGGGATAGAGACGTGATTCTGAGACTGGCCCGCACCAAGGGTCCCCTTAAGTGGAAGGGTTCCCCAGTGTCAGTCTTTCCGGATTTTGCTGCCGATGTCCAGAAGGATAGAGCTCAGTTTGTCCCTGTGAAACGCAGGCTGCGAGAATTGAATATCCCCTATGCCATGCTCTTTCCGTCTAAACTGCGGGTGGTCTCGGATGGGGAAACAAAATTCTTCACGACCCCTCGTGAAGCATCAATGTGGCTGGACGGACGCTTTCCGGCACGGCGAGCGCTTGCTGCTGATTGAATTTATGTGTTTGATTTCCCTACTTGCAAATACACTGTTACGTTTATGCTTCATATGATACTGTTATATTGTCTTGGGAGGGATGTATAGTTGTTTGTGGTTATGTTCCGTATGATTCCCTGCAAGATGTCAGTTTGGCTAGATGGACGATTTTCAAATGGGGGAGCGATGGCTGCTGATTGTGGTCCTGTTTCGGATGTATCAGCTAAGTCAATACGCCACTGTTTGTGATGTGCTGCTATGCGAATTACGGAGGGGCTATTTGCGGCCCTTACGGGCCTTTATTGGGAGGGGGTGGCTTTGTAGACGGGCGATTGGTAGATGTTGCCTTTATGCCGGTTTTGGGCCTTATGATCTCGGTGTTTGTTCTGCTATATACTCTTTAAGGGGTAATCGGGTACTTAGTCGGGCTGGGGGTGAAGGTCTAGGGGGGGATTGGTTTTGTTTTGAGTTTAGCTGGGGGATTTTCCTGTCTTATGGTCATTAAATTCTTGGCCCCCTTAGTGGATATAGGAATTTGACCTTAGTTGGTACTGGTGGAGTATGTTATCGGGCTCTCTGCCATAGTTGGGATTGTTAGTCCTTAGGGTGTTTTGTTGTTAGGGAATCAGGTATGCCGCTAGTTTTAGGTGGTATACGGGGTGGGGATGGGGGTTATTTTAGATTGTTATCATTCAGGTGTTTTTATTTTTCGCTGTGCAATGTGCTTATTTCCGCTATGTTTATGTTGCAGCTGACTGCAGGCGTATCCTCTTTGGTATTCACTGGCGATGGCTGGCCGCGGGTGCTATGCAAAATCACAACAATGCTCTGTTATGGCGTCGGTTAAGTTTCTGTCGTGGAATGTGCGGGGGATCAATGACAAGGTTAAGCGCTCCTTGATCCTTAGACAGATTAAATCTTATGCGTCGGATATTGTTTGCTTGATGGAAACCCACCTACTGGGTACTAAGATTATGTCCCTTAAAAAACCGTGGGTGGGATGGGCTTACCATTCTATGCATACTGCAGCGTCCCGGGGAGTGTCGATTCTAATTAGGAAATCTGTTCCCTTTGTGCTTGATTCTGCGCAAACGGATCAATGGGGTAGATATGTATTTCTCAGGTGCAGAATTAACTCCGTCCCCTTGTTATTGCTGGCTGTGTATGTACCCCCTCCATACTCGCATGACGTCCTTAAAAAGGCATCTGTCTTTATGGCTGCTTCCCCTGACGTGCCCGTTATCTGTATGGGGGACTTTAACAACGTTTTAAATCACGAGCTGGATAGGTTGTCCAGGGCGTCCTCCAACCCGCGCCCCGGGAACTCCCCGTTTGCAGACACTGTGTCAGAGTTGGGTCTGATAGACCCCTGGAGATTGAAGAATCCTGATTTGAGGCAATACTCATGTTTTTCACGCTCTCACTCTTCCTTCTCTAGGATAGATTTGGCTCTTATGTCCCGGGAGCTTTTGCCCAAAGTTCAGAATGTAAGATATGAGACTAGGGGTATCTCGGATCACTCCCCTATATCGTTACATATTGACTTCAATTGTCAGCGAGGCCAAGCAGTGTGGAAATTTAATCCATTTTGGCTGACGCATATGGGTGAGGGATCTGATTTGGAGGCTAGCTGGTCAGAATTTTTTGTTATGCATGATGACACCTCGGATGTGTCTCTGCTATGGGACACTTTCAAGGCTTTCTTGAGAGGTACATTGATCAAACGGGTAGGGAGTCTTAAATCCTCCTTTAGAAAACACGAGTCTGACTTGGAGGCTCGGGTGACCGCTTCAGAGGTGACGTACGTGCGAGATGGCACGGATGCTTCTAAGCTGGTGTGGCTTCATGCGCAGGGTGAGTGGAATGATTATCTGTGGGGGAAAACCCAGCACAGACTTCTTTTCTCCTCACATGTCCAGTATGCTACGGGCGATAGACCAGGTTCTTATTTGGCCAACCTTGCAAGGGGTGACCGTTCCTCTCATACTGTAGTGGAGATTTTGGACTCAGCTGGGTCAGTGCTGGACCGCACCCCCCAGATCGTGGCGGAATTTGTCTCATATTATCAGGCATTATATAGTTCTCAGTTGACCTGTTCCCCGCTAGAGCTAGGTGAATACTTGGATGGGGTCCACTTGCCCTCCATCTCCAGTGAGGCCAGGGCCCTTCTAGATGCCCCTTTGTCGGTGGAGGAGATTGAGACCGCGATCTCTGCCTCCCCCGATGGTAAGGCCCCTGGCCTTGATGGCATCCCGTCAGAACTGTATAAGAAATATATGAAATTCTTTGCCCCTCGGTTGCTTGAGTTGTTCAGTGAAATTCTGGCCCAAAGTGCGCTTCCCCCGTCTATGGCAGAGGCATTGATTATAGTGATTCCCAAGCCGGATAAAGACCCCAGGAGGGTTGAATCCTACCGTCCCATTTCCCTGTTGCCCACGGATATTAAAATCCTGGCCAAGGTTCTGGCTTCCAGACTTGGCCGGGTCGTCTCCCAAATTATCCACCCTGACCAAACGGGCTTCATGCCTGGCAAGTCCACTGCTGTGAACTTGAGACGCCTGTTTACTCATTTTCAGGCTTCTCGGGAGGAGGACTGCTCTGCCGTTATTGCCTCCTTAGATGCCGCAAAGGCCTTTGATTCAGTGGAGTGGGCCTTCCTCTGGGAGACTATGAGTAGGTTTGGTGTGGGCCCCAACTTTATCAAGTATGTTAAATTGTTATATTCTCAGCCCATGGCCAGAGTCTCGGTGAACGGGTTTGTCTCGGACTCCTTCCCCTTATCCAGGGGAACGAGGCAGGGCTGCCCTCTGTCCCCGACTCTGTTTGCTATCGCTATTGAGCCACTGGCGTGTTTGATTAGAGCAGCTCGGGACATTGAGGGTATTAGGGTTGGCGCAAGGGAAGACAGGATAGCATTATACGCTGATGACCTGTTGCTCTTTGTGGACGATTCTGTTTCCTCCCTACCTATACTTCTTGACTTGATAACTGACTATGGACGTTTCTCCGGGCTCAAAATTAACTGGGATAAATCCACCATTACTCCACTTAGAGGCCCGGTTTCGGAGGCCCCGGTGATTCAAACCCCCCTTAAATGGGTAGACTCCTTCAAATACCTGGGGATATGGGTATCAAATAACCCTTGTACCTATGTTTCCCTTAATGTCATGCCGCTGATAGGGTATCTCCGCTCGAAGGTTAGGGTTTGGGGGTCTTTGCCCCTGACTGTTACTGGTAGGGTCAGTTTGGTAAAGATGGTATACTTGCCCAAACTCCTTTATGTTCTCCAGCAATCCCCTATATATATTAACCTGAAGACATTTCGACAGATTGACAGTTTGCTTTCTTCTTTAATATGGGCCAGCAGGAGAGCAAGGCTGAGACTAGACGTTCTGTCCAGGCCGAAAGTGTTGGGAGGCTTAGCTCTCCCTTTATTTCGATTTTATTACTATGCCGCGCAGTTGGCACATATATGGGAGTGGGTGAACGCCACGGATGCTCTCACTTTGCACTCCCAATTGCTTCTCCAGATATACCCTGCCGGCTCTCCATTACAGATGCTTCTTTGTGGGAACCCTAACTTGTCCAAGATCCCTATAATAAGACAGGCCGTCCTCATATGGAAAAAGGTACATGTTATCCTATTAGGCCAGGGTATTGACCCAGATACTCCTCTGGACAATGCCCTCGGCTTCCCAGAATTGGCTTCGCTGCGGACTGGGGCGGTGTGGGGGAGGTGGGGTGTGACGTCCCTGGGCCACTTATATAATGATGGTATACTGAGGTCCTTCCTTCAGCTTCAACAGGAGTACAGTATACCCTCTTCTCATTTCTACCGCTACCTGCAGCTGAGACATGCGCTTAACGCACAATTTCCCGACACTCCTCCAATGATTGCCGACTCCCCGGTCAAGTCTCTCCTGCGGTCCCTGGGAAGCGAACATCTGGTGTCTAACATTTATGCAAGCATGCTTCGCTCTCACTACTCTGACCCGTTGTCCATTCTCAGGAACAAGTGGGAATCTGACTTGGGTGCTATCTCTGATGAGATTTGGGAGGGTGCTCTATGTTCTCCACGATTATCCACTACCACCACTAGATATCAGCAAATTCAACTGTTTATAATACACAGAGTATATATGACGCCAGTGCGCTTGCGACATGTAGGGGGTACCCACTCCTCTGGATGTCCTAGGTGCGGTGGTTTGGATGCAGACTTCTGGCACATTCTCTGGCAGTGTCCCAAGATAGCCGTATTCTGGACGGGTGTTACTGACGCCCTGGTGTCAACGGGTATCCCCTCGTCTGTGTGCTCCCCGACGACATGTGTGTTATCCGCTGTGGAGGAGGATGCCCTGGACCCCCCTGCCAAACGATATGTAATTAATCTGTGCGGCCTGGCCAAGGTGTGTATCGCCAGGCTTTGGCTAGCCAGAGATGCACCCACACTGCGATCCTGGGTCTCCCTTGTAAATGATACGGCCTCTCACGAGAAATATGTATACCTAGCTAGAAAAGCAGAGAAAAAATATCAGGACCTGTGGGGTCGATGGCTTGAGTCCCCGCTTTCTGGAACCCGAGGTGTTTAGATATGCTGCAAGGGATTAGAGTGGGTGTGTGACTTTTGATCTGCACTGGGTACACTGCCTCTTCTCTCTATGTTATCCCCTGCGCCCGCGGTCAGCCATTCCCGTTCCCCTGCCATTGCTTTAGCTATGAAATCAGCTCAAATTTATGATGTGCTGCCATAGATATGGATATCCATATACAGCTTTCATTGATGTATATGCGCCTTGTTAGCATGCAATATTGATTCTAAATCATAACCTATGTTTCGGATTTTAGGCCTGCACCGCTCTTCTATGACAACAATGATAACAGGTCCCTAGTGGACAGGGGAATCTGCGTATTCCCTGGGCTGGGGATCTACTATGGGCTGTGCTGTTGTTGTTTTTTTTTTTTTTTTGTTGTTGCTTGTTTTGTACTGTGTTTAATGTTAAACAGAAAACTAATAAAAAGTATTGAATTAAAAAAAAAAAAAATGAACTAAAACATTCAAAGTAAGAACACGAAATTGAACAGCCCATCGGCAAACACCTGTCCACATAAAATTGGCCCTCAAGCTTGAAACCCATGTATTTAAATGAATCAGGATGTAGCGGCAACAATCTAAAAGCCGATTCTATATCCACTTTTGCTAACATAGCTCCTACACCAAAACCTTGAATCATATCAACGGCTTCCTCGAAAGACTGATACTTAACGCTACACAAAGAAGGGTCCAGAGCCTCGTTTATTGAGCTCCCCTCCGGATAGGAAAGGTGCTGAATTATCCGAAATTTACCCGGCTCCTTTTTTGGAACTACCCCCAATGGTGAAACACAAAATTCAGCTAAAGGCGGACTTTTAAAAGGTCCACACATACGCCCCAAACTAACTTCAGCAGCAATTTTGACTCTTACTATTTCTGGATAATCTCTAGCTGATTTAAGATTCCTCCTGGCTAAAACTAATACTGGCCTAACTATTGGCAATTTAAAACCGAACTTAAAACCTTGCAACAAAAATGCCGCGTCCTCCCTGAGAGGATAGCGGTCCATCCAACGCTCTAAAACTACTACATCTACTGGGGACTCCGCTTTACCTATTAGCGGCCCTCTGCTCCCCTCTACCCACTGAGTTGCGGACCTGCTGCAATCCTTTGCTGCGTGACCTCCGCCACACAGCATGCAGATATGTCTATATCTACATGTTCCCCTACTGCATTGCGCGTTATTGAACGCGTAACATTTTCCTCTTCCTCCTGTGTTAAAGCCTGGTCTAAACTGAAAGGGCTGTCTACAACCCATCGACTCCGTAAAAGACCTATTACTATGAGTTACCTCCAACCAAACCTCTACATCTTTAAAACCTAAACTTAGCAATTTCTGACCGTCTTGCTTCTTCCTAAATAATTCGTCGTATTGACGCCAAACATTATGCCTAGCCATCAGAAACATATTATGAATAAGATGCAGATATTTAATTACGTTAAGAAACTCTGATGGACGAGATTCTATATAACAAGCCGCAAAAATATACATCCCCGTAAGCCAATTGGGATAACTCCTCCTTGCCTCTTCCGCCACCGCCCCCCCCGGCCTTTGCTGTATCTAGAGCCTTTTTAGCTTTGTGTGTAATCGCGAACATATCTACGAAGCGTCCTTTCTTTATACGCTCCCTCACCTTAGACCTTACTCCCCTCAATATTGCCGTATTTGCACAATGCACACTATCGCCTGACGCATCTGGAGCCGAACTGCCCGCTAAACTGCGCCCTCCCTTTGAAACCTTACGCTTTCCCCTAAGATGCTGAACGAATGTCCGCATAAATTTACGCGGATTCTCCAGCGAGCTAGACGTATCTGATGATTCGTCAGAATGCGAAGATTTTGCGCTAAGCTGGATTTCTGTCATTATCTTACCCGTTCCTGATGTAGAAGGACCTTCGCCTGCGTCTCCTGCTAGCTCCTATCCCACGTTGTGCGACGCGCCCGCCGCAGCTTGACTTGATGATTGCTGATCTTGCGAAATCCCAACGACTGCTGGCGAATCTAACGAAACTGTGTGAGATGCTGACACCTGCGGACTCATTAAAACAGCGTTACCTCCTGCAGCAAGCAGCCCGTCTGATCCATCGGCTGCTACCAACGGTGCCCGCGCTTGAGATTGCACGTTTGGCTGACTCTCTGACTGCCTTGGTGATGGGTGTCTAGCTGGTGGAGGAACTTGGGGCAGAGGCGGCAGCCCTATCTGATGAACACTCATAAATTGATTAGGCGCAGGCTGCAACCAATGCACCTGTTGAGGGCCTGCCTGCGAGGGGCCCGAAAACTGCATAAACTGCGGAAAAGCAAACGGCTGATATAAATGACTTAACTGCTGGTTATATTGAGAGTTAAAGAAATGCTGCTGCCTTGTTAAAGGCAGCTGAGCAACATTTTGCTGGGCCCCCTGACTGAAATACGGGGACCATGACCCTTGCTGGGGTTGAAAATTACCACTTGCTTGTAAATTAACTTGATGGGAAAAAGGAGGAGGGGGGGGGATTGCAAACAATCCCCTTGTCCCATCTAAACCTACTACTGCAGGTCCTGGGGAACTCCTTATACCCCCTGCTGCCCCCCCCCCACATTCATTATATTATTACTTTCACCCCTTATGGGAGAGGCTAATATGCTGCCTCTCCCTTGGGGTTCTAATGGCTGTCCGCCTGTCCCTGTAGCTGCGCTCCCCTCCCCAGCTCCTAAAGCTGTGGGAGAGGGGCTAACGGCCGCCGGGTCTGCTGCCATGGAAACGGGGGCGGGGCTTGCAGCAGCGGGTGCCGATGCACCGGACCCGCTGCTTAACACTGAGGATGGCCGGCGGGGTGTGCTCGCAGGGCTGGCTGTCGCTCCCGACAGCCAGGCCCGCAGCACTGAAGGAGACGGAGAGGGAGGCGGGTGACTCATCACCGCTACCTCCGTCCTGGCCGCGCGAGCGCTGGGAGCCGCGTGACTGGCTCCCCTTACTGTGAAACGGCGCGCTCCTCTCACCGCCGGAGAGGCAGCGGCGGCAGAAAGAGGTCTGGATACCTCAACCAAGCGGCGGGGAGGGGGCGCACTGCGGCGGGGGCGAGTCATATTAATGTCCTTAATGAACCTAGTGCACCAGAAAAACCTAATCAAACCTAACCCCCAAAATTACCTCACAACTTTTTCTTTCACTAAATATACTATCAAATATATATGAACCACAGAATAATATATGAATAAACTAACACAATTGTAAGTACAGCTATGAAGGAATAAACTTTTCTATAACCACTTAAACCGTTTAATGAAACACCTATGGAGTGATACTGAATACTTTACCAACCCCAGGGATCACAAAATGGCAAGAGGAATTTGAATCCTCTGCCAGCACTTAAATAAACTAATCTACCCCGCCTACCTAACTACTCCCTATTGGATAATGCTTGATTGACATCCATTAACAACCTATTAGAAAATATCAACACAAAACCAGATCTAACTAGCTTAGCCAAGTTAACAAACAGGGAACCCGCCTACCTAATACTCCCTATTGGATAATGTTTAATTGACATACATCAACACCTATTAAAAAATATCAACACAAAAACCAGAAGCTACATAACAAAGAGGGTGCTTATATTCACTCTATCCTATACAGTCTCTCGTTCTTTTTATTTGGCCTAGTGTTAGACCAGTACCTACTGGGATAATAAGATCCATAGAACTGACTGTTTGATGTGACTGTCACCTATAACAAGTCACTTTTATACACACAGGAACATCGAAGCCCCCAGATTTCAAGCTCTTCAAGTAGTAGGGGCTTATTTGATCTGGGCATTGTGGAGGTGGACCTAATACAGTATGAGGCTGACAGTATGTTAGCTTGCTGCATAGCAACACAGATTATTTAAGCATTGGATTCAGATGGGCAGGATATAGAAGCTGGCAGCATTACAGATGTACAGTAAACAGGTCAGGGGTAGCAGCGTTCAAGTGCAATATCAATTAACTGGACGAGCAAGAGGGGTAAATTTACTAACATGGGAGTTCTATTTAAGATGGAATGTTGCCCATAGCAATCAATCAGATTCCAGGTATTCTCTTCTAAAAGGTGCTAGATAAATGAGTAGTAGAATCTGATTGGTTGCTATGGGCAACATCCCATCTTAAATAGAACTCCCATCTTAGTAAATTTACCCCATAATCTTTGAAAAAGACATGGGCATATAACAATCACCTCCAGACCAGATGGGTGCCAGAGGAAAACTTTATGAAGGATGAACACAAGCGATGACACTCCAAAGTGGCTGCTTAAACAAAAAAAAAAAATTATTATACAGTGTTGCTTGAAAGTTTGTGAACCCTTCAGAATTTTCTATATTTCTGCTGAAGTTTGGCCTAAAACTATGTCAGATTTTCACACAAGTCCTAAAAGTAGATAAAGAGAAACAAAACAAACAAATGAGACAAAAACATTAGACATGCTAATTTTTAATTAAAGAAAATGTTCCAATTTCACATATCTAGGAGTGGCAAAAGTATGTAAACCTTTAGGCTTAGCAAATATTTTAAATTAGTCAGGTATTTTCAGCTTATGGGATGACAATCTGGTGTGAGTAGACAAACTGTCTTTTTAAAAGAACAGGGATCTATCAAAGTCTGATGTTCATAACACGTTTGTGGAAGTTCATCATGTCACAAACAAAAGAGGTTTCTGAGGACCTCAGAAGAAGAGTTGTTGATGCTCATCAGGCTGGAAAAGTTTACAAAACCATCTCTAAAGAGTCTGGACTCAATCAATCAGCAGAAATATAGAAAATTCTGTAGGGGTCACAAACTTTTAAGCACCACTGTATATATTCATCATGCAAAGTAAAAATGCAACTCAAATACTTTTGGTTAGAACAAAAGAAATCAGGTACTAATAGCACAACTCACACAAAATGTATAAATATAAATAAATATAAAAACATTTAATGTAAGTATAAAGTAAAAGATATACTGTATAAACAATATAATAACACTTCCAGGAGTGAGAATAAAAAAGAAACAAAAAATGAATGTATCATATACAAATAGCAGGCATCAAACACCTAAATAGGTATCATGGACACAAACTAACTACTTAATAAAAATTGCTCAATAAAAATAGCTGTAATTGTTGCAACACATAAATGTCAAAAAGTATCCTGTTGCCACACCTAAAATGTTATAAAGTATCCAGTGGGTAAGAGCAGCCAAAAGTTCAGTTGTAACAGTCATATACAGTAGTTATGCAAATATGACGATATGAACCGTGGAGACTCTAGATGTTAACTTGTTAGTCCACACTTTGTTTGCACTCACCAGCTGTTTAGCTGTATATCTGTACTAGTACTCCTTGTACAGTGTAAAAAGGGCTCAAATCAGATGTAGTGTGAGCCAATAATTTGTATTCCAGTGTGGTATCTTCATGAGCACACTTTAATGCAATATCACTCAGCTGTACCAGGAAGTTGGTGAATATGCAGGCCAAGAAAGCAGATTTGGTAAAAACGTATTGTAAAATTGATTTGCATACTATTGCTGAATCAAACAAACATGATGGCAACAATATAGCAGTGTGTTCAATCAGCAACAATATCACTCTAAAGTCTCAGGTGCAACCACTGTTTCTAATCATAGACCAATTATTTGATTAAGATATATGTACAGGGGCGGATTTGGATGGAAAACCAGCCTGGGAAATTGATAGAAGCAAACATAATGGGAGAGGGATCTGGTGAAGGGGATGGGATCCCCCCTCATAGAGCCTGATTTTGAGCTTGATGCAGTTGCTGCCTTCCTTACATCTTTTCCTGCAGTTGCGTCTGTGACTTTATACTAATGCCACTGCAGTGCACTTCCCTCATGTACATTCGAGCATCCTAATGTGCAAGGACTGGGACACCCACTGTCAGTGTCTACAAATGGTGCAATCAGGCTTTGTGCATCTTTAAATGCTACCATTTGTCGCACCAATGAAATTTTCACCAGCCCTATGCTTGGTGCAGATAATCCAATTATGGACTCCAATAAGAGTGATTCCACATTTCTGTACACAGCCACTATCACCAACATGCCCATACTATGTTACCTCTGTGTCTGGTTAGCCAACCCCCGTAACTGGGAAGCCCAACACATTTCTAATACACTTCTTGGCGTGTGCGTCAAGCACAGATTAAAAACACATTGCCCCACACAGGAAAAACCCACACACTGGCCCCACAGAAAAACACATTGGCCCCCACAGTGAACAATAAAAAAAAAATTACCCCCCCCCCCCCACACACACACACACACAAAATTAAACAAGCATTATTCCTAACAGGAAAAACACACACACACATTGGCCCCCACAGAAATAAAAACATTGACCCCTCCACAGAAAAAAACAAACACAAAGGACCCAACAGGAAACACACACACACACATACATACACACACATTGGCACTACAGAGAAAAAAAATACATTATCCAACACATGGAAAAAAAACACATTGGCTTTCACAAGAAAACAATTTAACAAATTGATCATTTAAATGAAAAACAAATAAACACACTGGACCCCGTAGGAAATAAAAAAAAACACATTATCCCCCACATGAATAAAAACACATTGGCCCCACAGGGGGAAAAAACACACTGGAGGGAATTCAATTGTTTTAGATGTCTAAAAATCTCGATGAAATGGAACTGTTTAGACGCCCAAACAACTGTAAAGATTCAATTGATGTTTGGGCGCCCATGCATATTGCGCATGTTGCACCCAAATAGACAGGGTTTAGCTGCGTAAAATGGTTAAACCCATGTAAAGTCCTGCTTGGGGTGTCCAAACTACTGTTTGGATGCCCAAAATGCTGACCTACTCTAGCTCACATTTCTCCTTGCACTTTAGTTGGCTGCGAGAAAAAATGTCATCCCCATGGCTACCAAGCATCTAAATGGAACAATTGAATCAGCCCCATTGGCCCTCATATAAAAAAAACATGAAAATCTCATGTTGACCTTTTTTCATGTCGACCTTGTTCATGTCGACCTAATGATCTTGTCGACCTATTTTTAGTGTCGACCTAGCCACTGACGACCAATAGGTGTTAACATAATGGGTGTCGACCTAGACACTGTCTACCCTGAGTCCCATACCCGTATTGAGCACAGCACGTGCAATGAGTACTGTGTTTAATTAAGTCTGTAGGAGAAGGACAATAAGATGTGCTGTAGTGACTATCATATCAGAGACAGAATTACCTTATCATCACTTTTTGTTTCAAAAATCAAAAGACACTGCAATCCTCAAATTAAATTGGATTTGGATTATATTATAATATTCAAATCCAAATTATCAATTGGCCAATTGTCCTGACCAGCACAATGGAAACTGCACCAATATTCAGGTCTCATTGAACATTTGTATTGTTATATATTGATGAAACTATGAGGCAGATTTAACAAGCAGATTCTTGTTATCACTAATTACTTATGTTAAATGGAGCTCCAGCAAATCAGCTCCTAACTGTCATTTTTTCAAACACATGGTGGTTGGGGAACCATTTATAATATAGGGATGCAGTTGATATGCCGGCAGTTGGGATCCCGTTGGTAAGGATACCAACGGTGGAATCCCGACCGCTAGCAATGCCGCCAGCTGGAATGCCGGTTAACAGGGGCTATTCCCACACCATGCAGCGAGCCACTGAGCCCCCCCACCAGCATTCTGGTGGCCGGTATCCCAGGATTAGTATGCTGACCTCCGGGATCCGGACCACGGGAATATTAGCCCCAACCCATCATATGCAATGAGTTTTAAAAAGCTTAAATTTGTTGATAAATGGGATCCTACTGTATGTCTGGTGTTTGTGGAATAGAGTTAAATTTATAATCAATAAATGTAATTGTTAAATTTTAATGTTAGAACTTATTTATAGTGTAATTCACACATTTTATTAGTGCCCAGTTAAAAATTATTGCTTCATGTTAATTCAATTATACAAATGTGCCCACGTTTATCCTTACCGCGAACGGGTCATAGGTATGAATTTGTGATTATTCCTGACCACTCCTATGGATCATGGGTGTATGCGCAGTGCCACGGCATATTCATGGACATGCTAATTGCAGCAAATGACCCCTGATTGCCGTGTCTAGCAGCAAGGATTAACGTGGGCACATACGTACATTGCTTTGGTTTATATGTATCCAAAAAATCTTGCTCATTCCACTATTGATTGAACATACCAAAATGGTTTCTGCAAGCATTTATGTTCCTGTGTGTTACAGTTTGGGGTTAGATGCTTGGTTGATCCTTGATGAAAGGAAACAATTCACTTGCATCAAGCTACAAGAAAGTCTAAGGTGGAGCCGCTATCATAGAGTGTAAGAAAGATAGACTTCACAGAGCACCAGTATCGCCTCCCCTTTTTAGAAAGGTGTTTAATGGTAAAATAATATAACCAAAGTTAATACTGCACATTTATACATTAGAACATATAGAAATAAAAACATATTAAAAATAAATCTTAATACAGTATTGCAATAGTAAACATATTTATTTTATTGACTTTTTTTTATAACACTACTTGCAGGTGATGGGAACAGCCAAGGGCACCAAATTCATCCTTAGCTATGCCATCCTTTACATGGGTGACTATGACTCACAATATGTATGGGGTTAAGGCTTTGGTGCAAGTATACACCTCTTACTTTGTAGAATTATTATATTTTAAGAGTGGTTGAAATGAAGAAAAAACTAAAGGAGTGCTGAAGTGATGATTATGGCCTGCAAACCCAACGTTTGCTACATGTTGTGTGTAAAGTTTCATTTATAGGGTGGTCTCCACTTTGGGATTGTGGTGTGGTGTGATAAATATCAGCGTTTAGTTGGGTGGAGGCAGAGCACTGGTGTATTTATAATTGGTGCAGGGTGCAGTACACACGGGCCCCTAGGATCTAGGGTGGCCCACACCACACACCCTGTAACCATTTTTTTCAAAACTTACCCTCTGGAGTCACATGAGAGCCTCAGCAACACAACAGAAAATTACTGGGAAAATGGATAATGCACCATTTTCCAGAAGATCTGCACATGCCCACTAGACTATGGGGCAGCACTATGGTCCCATAGTGGTATGCGATTAACATACCGCCCATTGGGATCCTGGCTGTCTCAATACAAACGCTGGGATCCCAAAGGGGTACTATACCACCGTTGGAATACCGGCGAGGTAGGTGATTCCTCCTCTATGGGTATCCACGACACCCATAGAGGGAGAATTGAACCTGTGCCAAGCAGCAAGCCCGCAAGGGACTTCATTCCACTTTCCCCCCTTGCTGGCATTCGAGTGCCTGGGATGCCAATGTCGGTATACTAACATTTGGCAACCCGTGCTGCGGGATCACATACTGATCCCCCCAGTGACCCTAGTGACCAGAGTATACAGCACTGCCGGCAGGAGATGCCCATGGGCCTCCTCCACTCTAGATGCACCCCTGAGGCAGAGATTGGGTGTGTCTACAATCTTATAGAGGGTGGCTGGTTTATGGTCTGCCTCTTTGTTTCCGGAATTTCTCTCTTCTGGGATCAGAGGCATCAGCTGGCTGTGTGGATTGTGTTTGTGTTAATAGTATGGTAGTTCGGAGACAAATCCCTTCTTTACCATTCTTGTTGTGGCTGTTGTCAAAGTGAACATACAGTATATAAAGTGAAATGGATCCACTGGTTAGCTGACCATTCTTTTTCTGCCACCATACTAATGTATTTAAATAACAAAGCTGCACAATTTTTATGCCACTGATGCATGTAATATTTATATTTATATGTATATATTGTATTTATATAATGTTGAGGTCTAATGGCTATTCATTACACACTTGGAGCAGAAACTGTCATAAACAGCTAGGGCATTTAACCATTTTCTTTATGTGCTAAATTTCAAATTTGATGATGTCTAAAATTTTCACCATCTCTGAAGGTGTGGATTATCATTATAAAATGTAGACCCATTTCATGTACAGCAGGGGTGGCCAGACATTTGGAGTCGGTGATCTACTTTGAAAGCTGAAAAGCTTTTGTGATCTACCTAGGTGGGATAATAGCGCGCCAGCGGTGCGCGCCCCAAAAAAGGGGCATTGCATAACAAAAAAGTGGGCATGGTATAACAAAAAAAGGGACGTAGCCTTGCTGCACAGAGTGTAATGACTGTCTCGCACAAAATAACACACTGGTCCCTACAGGTAAAAACTTCAAACACATATGCCCCCACAGTACCAGATACACATATGCCCCACAGTGCCAGATGTGCCCCCACAGTGCCAGTTATGACCCCACAGTGCCAGATACAGATATGCCCCCACAGTGCCATGTGCCCACAGTGCCAGATATGCCCCCACAGTGCCAGATATGCCCCAACAGTGCCACATATGACCCCACAATGCCAGATACAGATATGCCCCTACAGTGCCATGTGCACACAGTGCCAGATATGCCTCCACAGTGCCAGATATGCCCCCACAGTGCCACATATGACCCCACAGTGCCAGAGACAGATATGCCCCCACAGTGCCATGTGCCCACAGTGCTAGATATGCCCCCAAAGTGCCAGATACAGATATGCCCCCACAGTGCCAGATATGACCCCACAGTGCCATGTGCCCAAAATGCTAGATATGCCCCCACAGTGCCACATATGACCCCACAGTGCCAGATACAAATTTGACCCCACAGTGCCATGTGCCCACAGTGCTAGATATGCCTCCACAGTGCCACATATGAACCCACAGTGCCAGATATGCACCCACTGTGCCATGTGCCCACAGTGCCAGATATGCCCCCATAGTACTGCTCACCATTTTGCTGTGTGGAGAGCGCAGTGCGCGCTTCTCCTGCCTGCCGCCCTGCCTCTCAGTCTGGTCTCCGGCGGTGACGGCAGCGTGTATATCTCAAATCAGGTGCCGGTCCGCGAGCTCTGATTTGCTAACGAACCGGCACCTGATTTGAGCTATACACTCCGCCATCACTGCCGGAGACCAGACTGAGGGGCAGGGCGGCAGGCAGGAGAGGCGCGCGCTGCGCTCTCCTCACCTCCTGTGGATGGGCGGCAGATTGCGATCGACTGGTCGCATGTCCGCGATCGACTGTTTGGCCACCCCTGACGTACAGTATATGAAGTTATAATAAGTTCACAGTGTTTTACAATTGAGTTGAATTTTTCATGTCTGCCTATACTTTCCTATAAAAAAAAAATTGCCACAAGGTTAACGCTTTGTATTTGTGAAAGCATGCTAAACATGAAATATAAATGAATTGAGCAATAGGAAATATGCTCACCCTTTCAAGTCCACCTCTAATGAGAAGAAAGTGTGAAGTGGAGATCAACTGTCATCAAGCAAGGTAAAGGGAAGGTGAAGCAGAGTGTTCCACTGAAGAAACTTTGGGGCATTTAAAGACTTTGCAGTGGGTACCACAAAGTATAGTTATGTCCCTGCCTTCACCTATTACCAAGAGATGTCTTTTTTGCATGGACAAACCTCAACCATGACATAGTGATCTTCTTTTGCAGAGAAGCCTCATTAAACACATCAGAATTCGCCTTTTGTAGAATCAAACCCTTAAGGTAACCATCCACTACTCAGACTTAACTGCAGATCGCATCAGATTTCTCTTGAACTCTCCCGGGAGCGTCCCGGGAATCGCATCTGGCCCTGGGCTTTAATTTTCACTAGATTCACTTCAGATATATCTGATGCGATCTATCATGTGCCAGATCGCATCAGCTATATCTGATGCACACATGCTACATGTGATTGATCTGATGCGATATTTAAATATATTAGGCTGGCCAGGGAGATGCCAGTCAAGTGATGCTTCAGATGAATCTGATCAGATACATCTGAAGTAAAAAAACACTCCGATGTGCACTTGATATCTTCAGGTTCAGATAAATAGTTGGGGCAGCCACAAAGATCTGTAGTTCGGACATACAGTATATGAAACGGGACTGTGCATCTGATCGGAAGAGCCATCCGATGTGACACTTTTCTTCAGATTTTTCGGTCAGATGCGTCGAAATCTGAAGAAAAGTGCCCAAATCGGACTAGTGGATGGGGGCCTTTACTATCTGCACAGGGAGTGATAAGGCAAAATCAAACAAAGAAACCTTTTGTACTGTAAATTCTACTTAATAAAGAAATATCCAAGTAAATATCTGTTTACAAGACTCATGGATAGGAGCTCAGTAAACAAATAATCTCCATGCATGTGCTGAGTTTATTATGAAACAGCCATTTTATTTAATGACTTGCTTTCATTTATAAGCATAGATGACATGTTTGTAGCAATGTTTCACAGCAATCATTGATCTTGTCATCTGCACACATCTATTCGAACAGGCAGCGTATTCCCTCGGGTCTGACCTGCAGTATAAACTGCCTAATGAGAAAAGTAGATGCATGCAGGTCCCAGGATCAATAGCAGTATATTCAGATTTTAACCCATGCTATGTTTCACTTGAAAAATTACATGGGTAAACGCTATCAAAGCACATCTGTATATAGGGCCTAACTCAAGGTTTATTGCAAAACAACATTTTCTTCTAATGGGCAAAACCATGTGTACTGCAGGTGGGAAAGATATAACATGTACAGAGAGAGATAATTCCTTAAGGTCACTTTAGCTGCACACCATTGGGTCTATGGGGGTCATACCAAGTTGATCGCTCGCTAGCAACTTTTTGCAGCGCTGCGATCAGGTTTAAACTCTGCAAAACTGCGCATGCGTATGCACCGCAATGCGCAGGTGCATCATACGGGTACAAAGCGTATCGGTGCTGGGTGATGGATTTAACTAAGAAACCATTCGCACAGCCGATTGCAAGGTGATTGACAGAAAGAGGGCGTTCATGGGTGTCAACTGACCGTTTTCTGGGAGTGTTTTGGAAAAAGCAGGCGTGTCCAAGCGTTTGCAGGGCGGATGTCTGACGTCAATTTCGGGACCAAAAAGACTGGAGTGATCGCAGTGGCTGAGTAAGTCCAGAGCTACTCAGAAACTGCAAAAAACTTTTTTGTGCTGCTCAGCTGCAAAAGCGTTCGCACACTTGCAAAGCAAACACACACTCCCCCATAGGCGGTGACTATCAGATCGCAGCACTGCAAAAAGTTGCTAGCGAGCGATCAACTTGGAATGACCCCCTATGTAAGAAGAATTGCAGGAATCTGTGCTGTACTTGTTCATAAGTACAGTATCTCTTCAATTATCCCTTCACCTCCATGATCAAAACTGCTCCACTTTTTTTAGTAGCGCTGCTATGTTTTTAATAAACAATTATTGTATATGGTGCTGCCCTGCTTCGTAAAGAGATAACTGTGTCAATATGCATGTTAGTACATAGAGACCCATGTATTAAGATGGCAATCCATATTGTTTTAAACGAAGATTCCCTAAAATTAACTACTGTACCTAAAAATGTGTGTTGTTCTCAAGATTAAATTATGTATTACTATGAGGGAATAGATTTGAATAAATATATTTTTCTTACAGATTCAAAAAGACTTTATTTATTACCAGTTATTTATATAACGCACACATATACCGCAGCGCTTTACAGAGAATATTTGGCCAATCACATCAGTCCCTGCCTTAGTGGAGCTTGCAGTCTGTGGGCCGAATTCAGATCTGGCCGCACGCAGGCTATTTTTTGCCCTGCTGCGACCAGGTAATCGCCGCCCACAGGGGAGGGGGGATTTGCTGTGCAGGGCTGCAAACGCTTGTGCAGAGAGCTGCACAAACAAAAAGTTTGTGCAGTCTCTGCACAGCTCAGGACTTACCCGCTGCGAAGATCCTTGCTGGAGCTGACGTCAGGATCCCTCCCTGGAAATGGCCGGGCACACCTGCATTTTCCTCGAAACTCCCAGAAAACGGTGAGTTGACACCCCCAGATGGCCTCTTCCTGTCAATCGTCTTGCGTCCCCCACACATGCGCTGTTCAGACCCGATTGCATGGCTGCAAAAAACTGCAGAGTGCGATTAGATCTGAATGACCCCCTATATTCCCTACCACATATACTTGCACACACATTCACGCTAGGGTTAATTTTGTTGGGATCTAATTAACATACTGGTACATTTTTGGATTGTGGGAGGAAACCAGAGTACCCAGAGGAAACCCATGCATGTACGGGGAAGAATATACAAACTTCACACAGTTAGAGCCATGGTGGGGATCAAACCCATAACCTCAGTGCTGCAAGTCAGTAATGCTAACCATTACACCATCCGTACTGCCCTTGTTATTAATCAGGGCCGTAACTAGGTGTGTGCCAGCGGTGCGTTGCACACAGCGCATCTGCACTGAGGGCGCATCTGCTGGCACACACATGGGGCCAGGCTGCACAAGTATTGCAGAGCCCGGCTACCTGGTTGATTGCTCCGGTGCTGGCAGCTCAGTGATTGCACAGCTGACAGGTTATGGTGCTGGCTGGGTCCAGCGCACACTAGTCTCCTGAGCTCTGCTGCTTCCAGTGGATAGGATGGCTAGGTGAGCAGGGTGCCATCTGTGCTCCCCCCCCCCTCCCTCCAGCCTGTACATTTCTTATAATTTTGGGGCCGCTGACACTCAGCATCTCATACTTATGACTGAACACAGAGGCGGGCAAGCAGGGTGATGTCTGTCACACTCTAGACACCGTCACCCACCTGCTGCCAGCATACTTGCAAACTGCACTGCAGCGCCAGTGCCCAGCAGTGCGGAGCTGGGCTACCATTTCCTCCCAGCGTCTCAGGCCAGAATGCACATGGCATGATTGGAGTGGCCGTGGGAGAGGACGGAGTATCGAGCAGCCAGCAGAAGTGCATCTCAGTGCTGGGAGTAGCCTCAAACAACTGTGCGCTACATCCCACCATCCATGAAGAGAGGACACCCGGTAGCTGTGAGCCAGAACTTGCCATCTGCTGTGTGGAGTAGAGGATTTCTGTAAGTACCCTGTTAGGGGAGGAAAGTGCTTGCATATACAGTATATGCAATGTCATATGTCAGTGTGAATTGGAAGCAGAGCAGTGGAGGTGTTTGTGATGCAGCTGTCAGTGTGGGTGTGGTGAGAGTTGTGTGTGTTGGGGGTGCTGAGTGTGTTAGAATTGATAGTATTGTTAGTATGAGGGTAAAATGAAGTTGGGAGGAAAAGATGGGGAAGCGAGAGGAGATATGGTAGCGACAGGTCGGGAAGAGAAAGCGATAGGGTAGCAATAGGTGGGAGGAGGAAATGGGTTAGCGACAGGTTGGGAGGAGTAGGAGATGGGGAAGCAACAGGTGGGAAGGAGAAAATATAGAAGCAACAGGTCCAGAGGAGGAGATGGTGAAGCGAAAGGTCCAAAGGAGGAGATGTGGTAGCGACAGGTCAGGAGTTGGAGGAGGAGATGGGGTAGCATCAGGTTAGGAGGAGGAGGAGGAGATGGGGAAGCAACAGGTGGGGAGAAGATACAGAAGCGGCAGGTCCAGAGGAGGAGATGCAGTAGCGACAGGTCTGGATGAGGAGGAGATGGGGTAGTGACAGGTCAGGGGGAGGAGGAAATGGGGTAGCAACAGGTGGGGAGAAGAAGATATAGAAGCAACAGGTCCAGAGGAGGATATGGGGAAGAGACAGGTTGGGAGGAGGAGGAAATAGGATAGCAACAGGTCGGGGGAGGAGGAATAGGTGGGGTAGCAACAGATGGGGAGGAGAAGATATAGAAGAAGTGACAGGCCAGGAGGAGAAGATGGAGAGACAAAAGTTTAGGTTAATTACCAACTATATATATAGGTTGGTTAGTTTATACCATTAATAATCAGGCTATAATTAGCCTTTATTTGTGCATCAATCAAAATAGGATATGTGATAACATCATCACCTTTCCCTTTATAAGGAGTAACATCTAGTCTGGTGCTTCATTGCACAGGTACTGTGCGTCCACTGCAGATATATAGAAGGTGAGGGAATATGGCATCAATCTGAACAAAGCTCTATTTAAATATGTAAATGTCACTATGTATATTTTATTCATGTATATTTGCAATATTGCACTTTAGTGCTTTCAATGGTTGGATATATTCACTTTCACATCTCTTTTGATTTTGTGATAGTATGTAATTAAAAGTTTATTCTTTGATAATTCATTCCAGCACTTTTAGAGTCTGGGTTTAAAGATCAGCACTTTCATTATGTCAATTAATGAAACAGCTGGACTCATTAGAGTATTTAATTGCTATGGGCCAGAATGGTAGTAGTGATCAGCAATAGAGTTTTTTGTCTTAAAAACCTCCAATAAATGTTATACCTAAAAAGGGAGGTTGTTCTTTAAATACGGTTTCATTATAAAATGCATCAATTATCCTAAGTCAAAACTGATATCATTGACTAATTAAATATCTGATAATGACCATTCACTAATTTGCCCTAAATATGAATTTATTAGGTTTCCTTTCTAAGTGACCCTTCAGTACCTTGGTTTCCGAATTTTTGTACAAGTTATCTCACCACAAGGTATGTGAGGGGACATTATGATATATTTTTATTACATATATAATATGAACACTCAGTATATATGATGAGGTCAATGGCCCTCATTCCGAGTTGTTCGCTCGTTCTTTTTCATCGCATCGCAGTGAAAATCCGCTTAGTACGCATGCGCAAAGTTCGCACTGCGACTGCGCCAAGTAACTTTACTATGAAGAAAGTATTTTTACTCACGGCTTTTTCTTCGCTCCGGCGATCGTAATGTGATTGACAGGAAATGGGTGTTACTGGGCGGAAACACGGCGTTTCAGGGGCGTGTGGCTGAAAACGCTACCGTTTCCGGAAAAAACGCAGGAGTGGCCGGAGAAACGGTGGGAGTGCCTGGGCGAACGCTGGGTGTGTTTGTGACGTCAACCAGGAACGACAAGCACTGAACTGATCGCACAGGCAGAGTAAGTCTGGAGCTACTCTGAAACTGCTAAGTAGTTAGTAATCGCAATATTGCGAATACATCGGTCGCAATTTTAAGAAGCTAAGATTCACTCCCAGTAGGCGGCGGCTTAGCGTGTGTAACTCTGCTAAATTCGCCTTGCGACCGATCAACTCGGAATGAGGGCCAATATCTTTCCAATTAGGCCACACTGATTGTTCATCAGAAAGCCTCGGTGTTATATTGAAGTTTCCATCATGCATGTATGAACAAGTTTTGTCGCATTATACTGTTTGTATAAACTACTGTACTTCTCAGCTGCTTGAGGTAGGACCCAAGATTCAATTGTATTTTTCTTCCTTTTCATTCTGTCTGCTCTGATATATCCTTGTTCTATTATAATGATATGTTCCTCATATATTTTGACTGAATGTATTATGCATTTTTATTAAGGAACAATTATTTTTAGTTCTGATAAGATTTTTTACAATTGTAGAGATACCTCTGATGAAGTCTTTTGTATAACACAAAACGCGTTGGGTTGTCTGTGTTGTGAAGCTATCTCCGAACCAACTATAAGGAGAAGGAGGAGATTGTTGTGATCCTTCAACATTTGTATTCAGCGCTAAGAGTCATACATCTTAAAGTGTGGAATAATATATCTCCTCTGTATTAATTTGAATATGTTTTTTATAAATGTTTTATGATGGAACATGTTATTATTTTTTTTTAAAGTATTAACCAATTAGGGGTTGGAATAGTGGGAGTTGATGCGACCCCCTGGCGCCAATTCTTCTATTGTTGTATATTCCTTATTTCCAGTCCCTTCTAACAGGGGACTTAGTTGAATCAGGCTGCCTATACCAAATAGTTTACGTACGTATTTATTCAGGGTGACAGGTTTTACAAATTAGCGCAAAGGGAGAGTATTTGTTTGGTGTACCCTTTTTTTTGTTAGTTACTCTCCAGTGCAGCTGGTTAAATATGCCTTTATTTAACTATCGTAAAGTAGGAATCAAAAATGCAAAACTATTTTTTTAGAAAAGATGTGTGATATTGAGCAGACAGATGAGGAGGATAATGAGGAATATTACCACCTCTTAAATAAAATGGAAAAATTAGCTACTAGAGAGTTGAAAAGCTGGTACGATCTTATTACACTCGAGAAGTACTTAGAGGTGGGACGGGTTCCCCGAGGCTAGAGGCTAAACAAAACTCCTATAATGGAAACACAAAATGGAGATTTTATAAAAAGTTGGAATAGAATCTTGGATGAAAGTGCAGCCAAGTTGGTAGATCTTATTGTCACCAAAAGAAAGAAAGAATTAGAAATTTTAGAGTTAGACCTTAATAAATTAGAAACTATGCTGGTCAAATTCAGTGATGACGAGGAATTCAAGAGAGATGTGATAGATCTTCAATGCAAACTTGATGATCTAGAAAAGGATATTATTCTACGCAAACAAAAAAAGTTTGCAAGGGATAAGTCCGATTATGATAGTGGCAAAATACACGATTGGGGAATGAATGTGAGTAACAAAACCGACCAAAAAGACTACCAAGTATGTAATGGTTGGAAAAGATATGAGGATGATCCTAACAATGAGGTTTTCTATCCAAAACGTGAATATGCTCCGACATACCGCTCTAAACAGAGAGGCTATTATGAAAATAGAAGGAGTTCTTATCATTCACCCAGATGCGGATATGGCAGGAAACCTTCTTATAGAGTTCAACAATCCCCTAGAGGAAGACACCAGGGATTTACACATTACAACCGTTACGAAAATTTTAGATCCACTCCTCCCAAAGGTGGTTTTTTTTTAGAAGACAAAAAGAGGACAGGTTTACCACATCTTCAAGAAAAGGAACATTTATATACCCACCTGGACTCCCCACAGGGTGTAAAGAGACAGTTACTCCCAGGAGAAGAGGTACTAGGGGTGGACGAAAGATCACCAAACAAAAAACGAAGAGCGATCAACCTCCTGCAAGAAACATCAAGTTATCAATCATCAACCTTACTCAAAAGGAACTATCAACCTCGCAGGTATCAATACTAAATAAAGGGTTGAAGTTCGCCCCCAACCAACATGTCAATAAGTTTAACCTCTTTGTGGATTTGAACAAATACGTACGAAGTCTCACCCTGAAAAGGCATTTCTTGAAAAACCCCGTGCCAAAAATAACCCATGAGCCCAAAGGCAAACCACTAGTAGCACCTCCTTCCAGGTATTATCCGGTGGAGTCTAGAGGGAATCATATTGATTTCTTCTTTGATTCAGTAAAAGAAGACTATAAGAAACTTAAGATTCAGGATGACAGATATTGCGGCAACCTCACACCCCAGGAAAGGTCAGCAATTAAACAACTAAAAAACGATGATGAAATAGTGATCAAATCGGCAGACAAGGGAGGAGCTGTCGTTATTCAAGACAGAACATCGTATGTTAAAGAGGCACTTCATCAAATTGAAGATACATCAACGTATGAACAACTATTAGGGGATCCTACTCCGATGTTCTGTGAGGAGTTACATGATGTATTGTGGGGGGCTAAGAGTAAAGGAATCATTTGTGAGGAGGAGTTCGACTACATGTATAATAAGACCCCGAGGATGCCGGTGTTTTATCATCTACCGAAGGTGCACAAGGGGGTGATTACACCCCCCCGGAAGACCCATAGGGGCAGGTGTGGACTCGTTGACGTCTAATCTGTCACACTTTCTCGACATCAAACTCCAACCATACGTCAAGAAACAGTTGTCATACTTAAAAGATTCGACAGACCTGTTGAAACTTCTCGAGGAATTACAATGGCAGCCCACCTATATACGATGTACAAGCATTGTACACTTCCATTACCCATGAGAAAGGGAGTGAGGCAGTTAATAAGATCCTAACTAAGGATAGCTTGGTTAGTAAAGAAGAAAGAGATTTTCTGTTGGAAGGTATTTTGTTTATCTTAAATCATAATTTTTTCGAGTTTGAAGGAAAGTTTTACAGACAAAAACAGGGCACAATGATGGGGACAAAATTTGCCCCATCGTACGCCAACATTTATATGGATAACTGGGAGAATGACGTTATATACTTGGATGGTGAATTTAGTTGTCCCAATATCAAATTCTATAAGAGACCTATAGACGACCTGATCTTTATTTGGGAAGGTGAGATTGACTCCCTTGAGATATTCATTTCTGGGCTCCAAGATAAATCTTTTAATCTCAAATTTACATACAAACAAGATTCATTGACTATGAACTATATTGACATCCTTTTAAGCATTGATGATGGGGGCACTCTCAACACTAAAACTTTTTTTAAAGAAACTGACGCCAACAGCTTCATACCATCTGATAGCTGTCATCTGACCAGATGGAAGACAACTGTTCCGTATTCACAGTTTGTGCGAATGAGGATAAACTGTAACAACATGGACAGTTATTGGAAACAATCATCCATTCTAGTGGAACAATTTATCGAAAGGGGATACAAAGAGGCAGAACTACGTAAAGATCAGGTCCGAGCTTCAAAGATCAATAGAAAAAGTCTTTTGAATAGTCAAGGTCGCACAAATAGTAAACGTCAGTCGGAGAGACCCTTCATCACGCAATACAATCAAGAAAATGTTAAGATCAAGCATATTATGTACCTACATTGGCACCTTCTCCTCAAGGACCCTGTATTGGGACCACATCTACCCAACAGACCAAACATCGTCTTTAGAAAATCCAAAAATCTTAAGAACTTATTGGCGCCCAGTCAACTTCAAACCATCCAACAAAATGTAGAGAATACCAACGGACACCCCCTCATGAAGCGAAGGGGCCTTTTTCCTTGTAATAAATGTAACTGCTGCCGTTTTATAGATAAGAAGGGCTTCCATTGGAAGGATGAGGGTAATAAAACACACAGCTTAAAGTCAGTGGTTACCTGCAATACTAACTATGTGGTATACAAGATCGAATGTAGTTGCAAGTTATCATATATAGGCAAAACCAAGAGAAGCCTTAAAATAAGGATACAGGAACACCTGCGGAACATTAGAAATAAAGTTCAGAATCATAGCCTCCCCCGCCACTTTCAGGAAAAACATGATTCAGATGTTCAGGGCTTGACATTTATAGTGATTGAACATATACAGGAAGATAAGAGAGGAGGTGATAGAGATAAACAGTTAACTAAAAAGGAATCTTTCTGGATCTATACCCTCAATACCCTCATTCCCAAGGGATTGAACGAGAGCATAGACATGGCAGTCTTCCTTTAAGGGAGACAAACCCTCCTTTGATGTATTGACTATGCTTGCTCAGTGACAGGTTCAGTTATTAGCTTATACCTTCCCCCGGTTCAAACTAAGAAGGTATTTTAGGCCATAAGAGTAGGATGTAATTTAATAAATTGTCAGTATGTGTATTTATGTTTATATGACTATACTATTGTAAAGATGGAGTTTTGTTCACAGGGGTGTCAGTATACTGTACATCACTTCAAGCTGTAGGGAGGATAGTATAGAGTTAATATGGATTCAAGTAACACGTATAGCACATTAGGTGATAGTATAGTATAACAGAACCTTAGGTTCTATATGTAAAGTTTTAAATTAATCTGAATCAACCACTAGTTTTTACGAGTTGATTCATATACAGTAAAGTATCAATTCATATATAGCGTTGTAAAGGGTGTGGGTTGTAATAATATATCACTAATTTATGAGGTAAAGATGATATCACGTTAGTGTAGTAGCTACGAGATTTCACTTATAAGTATGTGTATGGGCATCAATTGATCACATGTAGCACAATTTAATAATATATTGAACATGACTGTTTATAAGGTTTTACACTGGTAGTGGAAGAATTCAAGACCCATTTAAATCAAATACTATTTAGAAGATGGGTATACTAGTGGTCCCGTCGAAGTATAAATCAATTCAAATGAAATTTTACGTTATACGGGAAACGTATGTGGGATATGCATTTCCCACAAAACGGGCTCATAGGAGATGTGAACTATACGAGGGTCCTACTCCTGTTTTTAAATAGGGCCTGAGGCTATCTGTATAGTTCATATAGGTACACTATATGGGATATGATGGGTTCTGACCTCTCATTTCTCCTCTAATGTATGGAATAGAAATAAGTATGCCCCATAGGTATGGAATTTATTGTCAGATGAGACACTAATGATTGATTCAAGCGGGGGTTAAAGTATGTATAAGTGGCTATCTATTGAACGGTCGTTCGGTATTCTAGCTTCTGTAATCAGTAGAGAGTCTCCTTATTGGCCGTCTATAACATGTGATCAGGTCAGATGACGGGAAGCGCCGGACGGGGCAGGTGGAACGCAAAACAAAGATGGTGCTGGAACTCATAAGGTCCCGCTATAGCGGATGCGTGCAGTGTCCTGGACCGTTCGTTTTAACGATCAGAGGTGGTGGAGGGTGCTGACGGGAAGCACTTTCCCCACAGCAGTGTCTCTTAAGTACTCACAATATGTTTATTTATAGATATACACATCTATTCTAATATCAGAGGCTAAAGTACCCGCCCCTATTACACAGTGATTGGCTACTAATACTGTCAGTCATTCACAAAAGCAGCTTTCAATAAGACTCACATTGCAATGCATTGTGGGTCATATAACAATTAAACTTTTACTTATATTGGGTGGATATAAGGGTGAGGATTATTATAGTGAATTAATCCTAATGATAAGAGGATAAAATTCATAGGTTGGTTAGTTTACACCATTAATAAGCAGGCTATAATTAGCCTTTATTTGTGCACCAATCAAAATAGGATATGTGATGACATCATCACCTTTCCCTTTATAAGGGGTAACATCTAGTCTGGTGCTTCATTGCACAGGTACTGTGCGTCCACTGCAGATGTATAGAAGGTGAGGCAATATGGCATCATTCTGAACAAAGCTCTATTTAAATATTTAAATGTCACTATGTATATTTTATTCATGTATATTTGCAATATTGCACTTTAGTGCTTTCAATGGTAGGATATATTCACTTTCACATCTCTTTTGATTTTGTGATAGTATGTAATTAAATGTTTATTCTTTGATAATTCATTCCAGCACTTTTAGAGTCTGGGTTTAAAGATCAGCACTTTCATTATGTCAATCAATGAAGCAGCTGGACTCATTAGAGTATTTAATTGCTATGGGCCAGAATGGTAGTAGTGATCAGCAATAGAGTTTTTTTGTCTTAAAAACCTCCAATAAATGTTATACCTAAAAAGGAAGGTTGTTCTTTAAATACGGTTTCATTATAAAATGCATCAATTATCCTAAGTCAAAACTGATATCATTGACTAATTAAATATCTGATAATGAAAAAAATGGTTTGTTTCGGGTTTACTGGGCGCTTCAATAGACTTTATAGCGGCCTCATTACTTCTAAAGGACTTATCCCAGACAGTCCAAATACTTGTGAGAAAGGTGGGGTAAAGAAGAAGATGGCGCTATTGTGTCTAGATGAGGAATAGGTAAATAAGGAGGAATACTTATCCTGTGGGTATGTCTCTATCATCCCACTGTAGGTCTTCTTTGATAGACGTTCTCAAATTGAGGTTGTATATGAAAAATAAAATCAAGATAGAATCATGTGTAGAAACTACCTGATTGAATGGTTCTACAAATTTGGTGATCTGAATACTTCTGCAAATGTTGTAGAATCAAGTACTCTTATTTTCAACAGTAGTGTTTTAGCAGAATACTTATGTGGAACTTTTCATCTGTATGTTTATGAGGCATAAAAAATAGAACAATAAAAAATCTGCTTACAAAAACAAAATATAAGTCAAATGATAACCCCTGGTCAGGTGTATTTTCCTTAAATGGCGTACCTCACTTACACAGTGAGGAAAAAATTAACATCCAAAAAGGTATCTTTATCAGATTTTTGCAGTGATAATGTTGAGCGCTCATTAGCGTACCTCACTTACTCAGTGAGATGATGTTAAACACATATCATGGTATCTTTATCTTATGGTGCAGAGATATGGCATACCGTTACTCACGGTGTAAAAGCTTTCGTCCCTCTCATCAAGGTTTCTTTTCATCAGCCAGACGCAGGTGATTAATATATAATCACAGGAATTTATTGATACATAAAAAAGTAAAGACTGACATTTACCAGCATTAATTCATGGAGGTGTGTGATCCTAAGGAAGGGGACCCCTCGGGGGAGCAAAGTTCCGGTTCAGTGCTCCACAGTCGAATTGGTAATTGAAAATAAAAATAGAAATAGAAAGCGGGGTCTTACCTTTCCAGGATCACACAACAAGTCCAGAGCCAATGCCTCCTTAAAGCCACTTTTATGAACTTTTGGAAGAACGTAAATGGTCGGAGTGATGGGATGTTCTATATTTATATAATCATGTTTAACATCATCTCACTGAGTAAGTGAGGTACGCTAATGAGCGCTCAACATTATCACTGCAAAAATCTGATAAAGATACCTTTTTGGATGTTAATTTTTTCCTCACTGTGTAAGTGAGGTACGCCATTTAAGGAAAATACACCTGACCAGGGGTTATCATTTGACTTATATTTTGTTTTTGTAAGCAGATTTTTTATTGCTCTATTTTTTATGCCTCATAAACATACAGATGAAAAGTTCCACATAAGTATTCTGCTAAAACACTACTGTTGAAAATAAGAGTACTTGATTCTACAACATTTGCAGAAGTATTCAGATCACCAAATTTGTAGAACCATTCAATCAGGTAGTTTCTACACATGATTCTATCTTGATTTTATTTTTCATATACAACCTCAATTTGAGAACGTCTATCAAAGAAGACCTACAGTGGGATGATAGAGACATACCCACAGGATAAGTATTCCTCCTTATTTACCTATTCCTCATCTAGACACAATAGCGCCATCTTCTTCTTTACCCCAAATATCTGATAATGACCATTCACTAATTTGCCCTAAATATGAATTTATTAGGTTTCCTTTCTAAGTGACCCTTCAGTACCTTGGTTTCCGAATTTTTGTACAAGTTATCTCACCACAAGGTATGTGAGGGGACATTATGATATATTTTTATTACATATATAATATGAACACTCAGTATATATGATGAGGTCAATATCTTTCCAATTAGGCCACACTGATTGTTCATCAGAAAGCCTCAGTGTTATATTGAAGTTTCCATCATGCATGTATGAACAAGTTTTGTCGCATTATACTGTTTGTATAAACTACTGTACTTCTCAGCTGCTTGAGGTAGGACCCAAGATTCAATTGTCATTTTCTTCCTTTTCATTCTGTCTGCTCTGATATATCCGTGTTCTATTATAATGATATGTTCCTCATATATTTTGACTGAATGTATTATGCATTTTTATTAAGGAACAATTATTTTTAGTTCTGATAAGATTTTTTACAATTGTAGAGATACCCCTGATGAAGTCTTTTGTATAAGACGAAATGCGTTGGATTGTCTGTGTTGTGAAGCTATCTCCGAACCAACTATAAGGAGAAGGAGGAGATTGTTGTGATCCTTCAACATTTGTATTCAGCGCTAAGAGTCATACATCTTAAAGTGTGGAATAATATATCTCCTCTGTATTAATTTGAATATGTTTTTAATAAATGTTTTATGATGGAACATGTTATTATTTTTTTAAAAAGTATTAACCAATTAGGGGTTGGAATAGTGGGAGTTGATGCGACCCCCTGGCGCCAATTCTTCTATTGTGGTGTGTGTGTGTGTGTATGTATATATATATATATATATATATATAACAATTTATTTCATGCTAGACTACTGTGATAGCCACACATATAAAAAACAAAATGGTTGCTGGTCAACGTTAAAGGGGAGGAACAACATGCAACACTGGGGAGAAAGTTATTAACCTTAATTATGTAATTGGATACAGTATATAATACTGTAGTAGTTAATAATTTTCTGAGTAGGGGTTAGTTGCTAATGAGGAAATTACATTGTATGGTGTCAGAAATACTCTGTATTGTATTATTACTTTTAAGCCGTCTGTATTAACAGTCGTTACTATGATGCTCTCTGTATTTTGTGTCTCTCTCCCAACCCTATCTTGTGACTCTACCTGGCGTAATATGTAAAAGGACTCTACCTGCCATAATGTGTACAAGAGACTCTACCTGCCGTATTGTGTAAAAAGGGACTCTACCTGCCGTATTGTGTAAAAAGGGACTCTACCTGCCGTATTGTGTAAAAAGGGACTCTACCTGTCGTAATGTGTAAAAGGGAGCTCTGCCTGCTGTAATGTGTAAAAGGGGGCTCTACCCGAAGTAATGGGTAAAAGGGGACTCTACCTGGTGTAATGTGTGACAGGGGCTCTACCTATGTACTGTGCGGTGTAATTTGAATAATGGAGACTACTGTGCAGCGTAATATGAATTGGTACTATTTTATGGCAACGCCCCTTCCCCATGTTAAGGAAATTAAGCAATTTCTAGCATTCTGCCTTGTCTTTTTAATATCATTTAATTCTTAAAGCAATATTATGCAACACATGTTTGTGACAAGGAATGTATGCTCGTGACCAGAACTTGTCTACTTCGCTAAGTCATCCTAGCCTTGCTAATTTGTTTACATCATGTGCCCAAGCCAGGACCAGGTGGTGTTCGATAAGGAGGAACGGTCCTCAAGGCCTGCTATGATTGGTCCAATTCTGGGTGGAGAATTTTTATAATATGCAATATTAATGGCCTTTGTCATGTTCTAGGCAGACCGAGCGCTCTTGTAATATTACCTGTAAGTGCATGCTAATTGTCACTTTATTGTAATCTTGCTCTGCCATTATCTAATATAAAAGATTAATTTGATCACAGCTGTTCACGTTGTTTTTTTATCCACAACAATTTGGTGCTGAAGCCTGGGACCTGAAAGCAACTGGAATGGAATGAGGACAGGAACGGAGGACTGGAGATCAGATTGGCACCATTTTAAAAAGGTGAGAACATTTGTGTCTGACTGCTCTCCCCTCCTCCGATCCTAAGACCCTCCGTCCCATTGTCATGAGTACAGGTCCCAAGAACCTGAACAGTTGTTTTGTGTTCTAACATCTTTTTGGATATGCATTTGTGAGTATATGTAGATGCTGGCACACTGCCACATTAGCATGAAAGAGGCCCGTTACGGCTGAGTGATTGTGCTGCCCCAAGCATAGTGGGGGCAGGGAAGTAAAAAGTAAGAGGACCCTATCATCCTTGGACATGAATGTTTTCTCTCTTCTCAGTCTGTCATGTAAACTGTCATTAACATTGTCTGCATAGCAGAGGGTAAAAGTAAGTCATAGAAGGACAAAGTGTTGGTGAGAGTAGCTTCTCTGCCGGTCTACCTTCACTTGTCAATACAGGTCCGTGGGCAACCTTTCGGGGCCCTCCCCTCGGAACAGGATCAGTATAATCTCTGATTACCTCCTGGCCTGCTATCTGACAGCTCTGTGTACACTGGTTTGAGTCTGCTTATGGCTACACTGAAGGGCGTGCCCCGAAGCTGCAGACTTGTGTCTCTGTCTCTCATGAAAAATCATACTTCTGGCTTAGATAATCCCTTACTTGCATGGTTTGACATACTATAGGTGACATTAGAGGGCAAGTATTGGTTGGCATCTGCACCTTGCTGATTTTCATTTGGCTCTGTTTGAAAATTTGGAGGGACCAAAAGTGGGTATTCGCTGTGTGGGACTTCCCCTAACAACCAATAGCCATAAAGTATAGTGCTGTGAAAAACTGAGAGGGGTGTAAGAGTCCCCTCCACATAGCCGGGCTATGGGAAACAGTCACAGCAAATGTGGATTTGGCCGATCACCAAATAAGAGTAATGGACGTCCTGAGACTCTTCGTACCCCACAGGAGGAGATGAATAAGAAATATGGCAAATGGGTCATCCGGCATTTACCTAAGTGGGGCAGGCTGACTAGGGGGATGGATTTTGGGATCTCAAAGGAGGAAACCTTTGAATTATCCCACTGGGCAACCCTCTACAAAAATTATAAAACAAAATTTAATGGAGCCAAATGAACAGGCAGCTTGGAGTAGGTGGACGGTAGAATCTTACAAAAGACAGCAAAAAGCCCAAGGTATTTTTACATTAGAAACAAGAACAGGAAGGGCAAATCAGCAAGTAGGGCAGGTACAGTCAGATGAGGAAGAGGGGGAGGAGATAGAACAACTTGCAATATCTGTAATAGAACCCACTGCAGTCAGCCTGGAGACCTCTCACTAAAGTAACCAGGAGACACCAATATATGAGACAAAACCAGAGCAGCCCCCTAGCTTCAAGGCAAAGTACCCCACTGCAGACCTGACATCCACAATAAACCCTGGCATCTCCACAAGTGCTCCCCCGCCACCCAGGTATGTGGAGCCCCAGGTCCAAGCTAATGCCCCAGAGTACACACCTCCTCACTCTATCCACACCTCTTGGTAAAATATATCTGATCTAAGGGGAGGAAGGGTTTTGTGTGGAGTGGAAGGTGAGCTTCTCATCACTCCCAAAATAACCAAAGGTAAGATAGATGAAATGGCTGAGGAATATCGCTTGCCTCAAGCCTCAGCCTACCTGGTTGGAGAGCAATTCATTCCTGGTACAAATGGACAGGCAGATTGGAGAGTTACACAACATGTCTCATGGACACCTAGGAAGATGAGAGGATTCCTTTTATCTATCCCTAAGCCACGAAACAATCCATATGGGTTTGCAAATCAACTGCATAATATTGCGGTCAGTTACAGTTCCACATGGAGAGACCTGCTACAGATAATAAAATCAGTAACTGGTCAGATCCATACTGCCGCTATTTGTACCAAACTCACCATACCAACGAACCCATTAGAACGACAGAACACCCCCCGGAGTTCAATAGGATATGTTGCACACATAAGAGAAAAAATTGGGGAAGTCTTTCCCCCACATTCCTGGGTCCGATTGACAAATATTCAGCAAAGGGTTAAAGAACCAGTGGAGGATTATTTTGAGAGATTTAGACTGGCGGTAGAAGAAGCAGGAGGAGATTTAGAAGACCAAGGTATGGGAAAGATGCTGACTGCAATATTAGTCTCTGGACTTAATAAGGAGATACATGATATGCTGGGTTTGGCCCATGCCGACTGGCGTGACAAATCAGTCCCGGCACTAATGAGTCTATCCAGCTCAATACAGAGAAATATACAGGAGGTGCATGAGAAAAAGGTCCAGAGGGTGATGGTAGTTGACACCCGGTAACCCCCCAGAGGGGTAAGTTCAGGGGGAAGAACAATTGGGAGCCCAGAAATGTGAAGTGCTACAATTGCAAGAAATTGTCCAACTCCAAAAGAAGGGGGGCAGGATAGCGACTGACGGGGAGGGCTTCTAGTGTTACCAGTCACCTCGGAGAGTAGGGAAGGTGATGCCTTTGTCCACTTGACCCTCTCTGAAATGCCTGTTTACTCAGTGGAGTGTCTGGTGGACAGTAGAGCAGCCCGTAGTGTTCTCAAAAGATATAGTGAGTTTGTCAATGGATAATCTAATGACCCTGCAAAATCAGGCAGGTCCCCAAACACTTGGCAAATGGAGGAAGGCCAGTTGCAAACAGATAAATTATGTTTGGAAACATAAGGATGGTCGATTGTGTGCACCTCCATCCCTGTATCCTATTCTAGCAAATCTGTCCCATCTCCCTTCACATGTTTCCACAGGGGGAATGATTGCTAGTGTCAATAAATTTTGGTTTGCACCGGGATTCTCGAAGAGAGAGGCGTGGCCTGTTGCCTTGCAACAGCCGCAGTAACGGCAAAGAAATTGATATCTGAAATTGTGTGCAGGTATGGCCTACCTGATAGCATCTTAAAATACAAAATGGCTAAGATCTGTGAGCAAACAAAACTTACATGGATACAAGCTTTACCAGTAGCTCTTTTTGCAATGAGGCATACTCCAAAGGGATTACATGGACTTTCACCATTTGAGATACTGTTTGGCAGGCTGCCATTCACATTGCATGGACAGTACACTTCTCTTACTAAGTTGTTCAGCTTCATAACAACTGACTAATTTACATGGCAAAGTGTTTTCTTCTATACCAGATACACAAGACACATCTGGTACCCCAATTTGATGGCCCATACCAGGTGCTACTGACTACATCTACCTCTGTCAAGGTAGACGAGAACCCTAACTGGAAAACACGCTTCTCACTGTAAGAAAATTAACTTTCAGGTCCATGATGTAAACTGGTCCCAAAAGGGTGGGGCACCCCGGGAAAAAGAGAACTGAATGGACTGTTAAGTTATGCATGTTTTTCTGCCTGCTTGTTTGTGCTTTATATCAGTGTGTGCAGCTATGTTCCTGCAAACCATGAAGGAATCCCTTTGATTGGTATCCATATATCAATGAATGATCTTAACCTCACAGATAATAGCTATAATGTTGAAATAGACATAAATCACACTGCTCACAATGCTCTTTCAGACCTAGGAATATATTTAGAAATTGCTGGTATAATCTCTCCGCCCACTATGTGTATAGGGCCTATGTACATTAACCACTTGACCACACTAAAAGGTTACCTAGTCACCTTACCTAAGGCATACATTGGAGAAACAAATTGTAAAAATGCTGCCTTAGTGTTTAACATGGAATACAATGAAGCGTCATGTGACAAGGTGAATGGTAACTATAATAACCAATGTTGGTGTGCAAATATGAAAGCTCTTTGTGCCCCTAGGTGTGTTTGTCCTGACCAGATAGATGAGGATGATTGGGATTGTAAGACCCAAGTGCACAATAATATGGTATGGTTTCAGAGCTGGTTGGGAAACCATGGTAACTTAATCCCTAGGGTACTAAAGCAAGGGCAATACTATATTTGTGGCAATAGAGCCTACTCATAGCTTCCTATGGGAGCATGGGGGAAATGCACTATAGGAAGAGTTGTACCAGCCATAAGACAACGTGAAAACAGCTCTTTTACCAATATGATAGAAACAGGCCCTAGAGAGACTAGATACAAGAGAGAATTATTTATTGCAACAGATAAAGCCTGTCTGGACAGGCTGGGGAATTGAATTAGCAAACAAGTTAAATAAATATGCAAATATTATGGATGGGATAATTAATGAGATCACAAGTGCCATCCATGCTATCAATGAGGAGATGGCCCAAATTAGGAAGGTGTGCACATGAATAAAGTAAAGGAATCGCAGGGGGGAAAAAATAGAGACATATCCAAGGAGGGATGGAATCCCTTCTCCTGGATGGGGTCAATTGGTGTATGGTTTAACAATCTGTTATCAGATTTAATAAAACCCTTAGTGGTAGTGATAGGATTGATTGTATCTCTTTTGATCACTTGGAAATTATTAATGTGCTTTTTTTCTCATTTCAGGAAAAATGTAGATCTGCTCGCTTAATAGGAACAATAATAACAGCCACAGAGATGACCGTCTGATGGCCTAGCCCAACTGCCCATCTCTTCTGAGTGACCCCTCAGTTGTTGTAAGAGTTGGGTGGAAAACATCATCTCTGAAAGAGGGTCCCGCAGGTGCACTTCAACGGTTTGGACACCACCCCAGCGGGAGTTTATCCCAAGAAGTGATTTCGACGAGTCAGTCATTCCGATTCCAGCGAATTCACAGAGTGATCTTTGTGCCCTAATGCACCTCCGGCTGTTGTTATTATTCTTACAGCTAGATAGGTGTGTGAATGCTTCAATAAAGGTGTGTAAATGCTTAGCTGAATAGCAACCATGAGGCAGTACTTAGTCAGTTCTTCCTTTTGCTTATACCCTGTCTCAATTGGTACTTTGTCATCCAACAAAACCTCAGAGTACTTGGCATCAGAGTACTTGGTGGACCTAATTCGCCCGGGAAAAGTGGCTGCTATTGGACAAGACTTTGACCTGCAGGTACTAATTGACTGCGGGGTATGGCTACAGACTCTGGGTAGGCCCAGGTGCGTCTGTGGCTATATCATCCCCAGTCACAGTCACACCACCTTTTTAGCATTACTAGTTCTGCCATTGTTACCTTTTAGGTGATGTTTTTATATATGTGTGCTAATAAAATTTTCTCTGACGTCCTAGTGGATGCTGGGAACTCCGTAAGGACCATGGGGAATAGCGGCTCCGCAGGAGACTGGGCACAAAAAGAAAGCTTTAGGACTACCTGGTGTGCACTGGCCCCTCCCCCTATGACCCTCCTCCAAGCCTCAGTTAGATTTTTGTGCCCGACCGAGCAGGGTGCAATCTAGGGGGCTCTCCTGAGCTTCTTAGATAAAAGTTAGTTTTAGGTTTTTTATTTTCAGTGAGACCTGCTGGCAACAGGCTCACTGCATCGAGGGACTAAGGGGAGAAGAAGCGAACCTGCCTGCTTGCAGCCAGCTTGGGCTTCTTAGGCTACTGGACACCATTAGCTCCAGAGGGATCGAACACAGGCCCAGCCTCGGAGTCCGGTCCCAGAGCCGCGCCGCCGGCCCCCTTACAGAGCCAGAAGCAAGAAGAGGTCCGGAAAATCGGCGGCAGAAGACATCAGTCTTCATCAAGGTAGCGCACAGCACTGCAGCTGTGCGCCATTGCTCCTCATGCACACCTCACACTGCGGTCACTGATGGGTGCAGGGCGCTGGGGGGGGGGCGCCCTGAGCAGCAATATTAACACCTTGGCTGACAAAAATACATCACATATAACCCCCAGGGCTATATGGATGTACATTAACCCCTGCCAGAATCCATAAAAATGCGGGAGAAAAGTCCGCAAAAAAGGGGCGGAGCTATCTCCTTCAGCACACTGGCGCCATTTTTCCCTCACAGCTCCGTTGGAGGGAAGCTCCCTGGCTCTCCCCTGCAGTTAATACACTACAGAAAGGGTTAAAAAGAGAGGGGGGGCACAATTTAGGCGCAGTATACAATATATATTGACAATGCTAAATTCCTTGTCGTATAAACAACCCTTTATGAAGTTGAGAACACTGTACGCTGTTTACTTAAGAAGTACCGTAATGGTACGCTATTGGCGTAGCGATCGCTCAGCCGTAGGCGAGACGCTCAAGCGTCACGTTCGCTCACGGCCCAGTGATCACAGGACACGTTATTGGCTATGTCTAGGGGAATGATTCGCTGTAGCGTAGCGTACGCTCGAGACCACGAGGAGGTCACCAGCGATGCAGACGCTCACAACACTATACCTTTATGTTAAAACCTTATACCATTGAAATACACTGAATACCTTAATGTGAGTACAGGGTGTAAGTGCAACCTTGTGTAACCTGGCTAACTACAAAGCTGCTTGAGCGTCACCGACGCTCAAGTGAACACTTAACACTATAGAAAATACACAGATACTGGTTTAGGTTCCAAAGCCTATTAACTGTATTATATCTAATATACTTGTAAAAAGGGGGTAACAGTACAAATGATACACTACAATATAACAGAGACTTCCTAACCACAGAAATAAACAATAAATACAAAAAGACAATACTACACTGACCTAAATGCAATACAGTACAATACTATAATACTATGAGAGATATAAGTGAAAAGAGGAGAGAGAGAGAGAGAGAGAGATGGAGAGAAATTGGCTCACGGAAAGACAATGATCACGGAGAGAAACTTACGCACAAAGGGTATGATCGCCTGCGCCTCGATATCCAGCTCCCGGCTATCAGCAGATAACCGTTGATGAGAGAGTGAGAGCTGGATGTGGTCGGCCTGCCTATTTATGCCCCACACACAATGCAATCTCCTGGTCCTACAATCCCATTGTCCATTGGCCGAAGGAATTCGGCCCTGCATCATAACAAAAGGTCATAGGGTGATTCATACAGGTGGGCTGTGACGATTTCCAACAGCTCAGGTGGGTGGGAAACTGGGTTTCCCGCCGCATACCTGAGTATGGGTAAATAATAGAAATGGACATAAACTTCTTATGTCCATAACTATTCGCACGAGCGATTAATACGCTCCAAACCAACACCGGAATATTGCTAATTAAATACTCTTCCGATGGGTACCAAACACTGCTGTATGATTCCTGTTAGACCCTTCGTACGATATAAAGAGGGATTCCTCAGCTCTGGGACATTGTATTTTAACCAAACTTTCAGAATCTATCAAAGGGACCATGATCTATAAACTACGTTAATTGTGAAAATATGTAACGAATGAGTCGCACGCTACGACCACATAAACTCTACCGTAAATACGCATACCGCGCCTGCGTGTGCACGCTATTGCGGGTATGCGCTTCCACGGGAGAGCGTACGCACGCGCAGCGCGGACCAGTGTGCGGTGCAAATATGGCAACGTGCATTGAGACATTTTTCTGACTTTGACAGTCCACCCTTTGGCAGTCAATAATAACTGCCACAAAACATTTAAGGAGAAAAATGTAAGTCAGGGGTTAATTGATTTCCATGGTTGGGTAGGGGAGAAGAGTGGAGTAGGTGTGAAGAGGGTATGACCTAGTGAGAAAGTAGAAGCATGTGTGTATGAGTCCATGTTTGGAGGGTCATGTATCATCGTGCCGTACGTGTGGTAAATCAAGCTTCGAGGTATTGCGAAGTATACATTTGAATTCCTTCTTATCCTGTGGTACAGGTCTGTGGATGGGCTGTCAAACTCTACCGAGCTCATTTCGGCTGTGGTTGTAACAAAATGGGGATGCACATTTTAGTTGATGATACATGAATGGGGGAGGTATGTGGTTGCTGCTATCTGTGCCTGTATTCCCTATCGTCTATGTGTGTCGTTACCTGGGGGTTGTAGAGATGAAGATAAAGAACACTTACGAAAAATGCAATGATATTCTATGTCAGGGAAATGTACATCTGTCGTCGAAGTTGTTTTCGGTATCTGTTGAGAGTCGTCTTCTTTGCGCTGTATTGCTCCTCGGGCATGAGCAAATAGCTTTGTCTGAGCCATCAGATTTACAAAAAAAATGTTGGGCTAGCGTGAGTTTAAAAGTACTAGGGAAACTGGGGATCCATGGCAAAGTTCATCAAGTGTCCATATTTAAAGTTGTCAAATCTTCTTCTTTGGTCAATCCGTTGTCTGTATACATCTCGTCTCGTCAGCTTCCTCGTCCAAGGGGGTCTTTGTATCTTGGAGAAAAGCAGAAAAACAGGTGAAAGAAACGGACCGTATAATCGCATTTTCATCACATTCTGGTTTCTATCATTGGGTCATAAATCAAATCCAGGTTAATTACGGTTTCCTCACTCCTCAAGCTCATCACTTTTGTACTTTGTTTGCACCTCATTAAAGCCTGCCCGCATCTAAATATCAATCCAATCGATATAACGACACCCAAGATACATAGTAGAAACTTTCCAACATCCATTATGACTCCTTGAGCCCAGTCTCCTAAACCGGAGAACCAATTTCGCGGGTTCAACCATGACACCCAACCAGTCAGCTCATTACCTACAGCAGCAAGGGTGAGATTGTGTTTTCGACGAAATTCCCACTTTAATTGCAGAATATCGTCCATCTTTTGGTCTATGACCTCTACCGGATCCTCGGTGCTATTTGTGATATACGTGCAACACTTTATGCCGTACTGTGTTGCCAATGTAACACAATATCCGCCTGTTACTGCTGTAAGATAATTAAGAACCATCCTATGCTGAACTAGTTCTGTTTTGTAAGCTTGAAGTTCTCTTCCAGTGTATCTAAACGTGTCATCATACATTTCAGTGATATTATCTAACAAATTGGCGAGTGCGGAAATGTATCTATAATTCATCACACCTCGAGCGGTGCGAGTGAAATCTAACGCTACCAGAACCTGAATCCCGGTGGATTCATGGATAAGATCAGAGGCCGGATGCTCTAACCTTTCTGACAGTTGTCTTTTAACTCGGTGCTCGTAATGAGTGTGAGTATAAGGAGCTTGGGCACCACGGTGTATGTCCTTCATTTTGTCATGTGTAACAGTCATCACTTCAGGCAATACTTTTCCAATATAACACAATCCTTCAGAGTTTGGGGCAAGCCACTTGTACGCCTTTCTCCCGCATATGAAATATGCATCATCGGGGAGAACATATGGGACGGAGAAGGACATGACCATGTTACAAACCTTCCAGGTGAAATCTCCTGACCCTAATTCTTCCATCTGCCTAATGCACGTATCGGTTTGTACGATATGTGCACAGTATCCTGGTGATACCTCTCCAACTCTAGTAATCCTATTTCCTAAGGTATATCGATACCGAAAAGATTTTCCTCTACTGGCTATGTGGCGTACGAGCTCTGTATCTGTAGGCATTCTATCTGCTCTATGTGAAAAGGTCATGGTAAGGTTGCTCCATGACACTTCCCAATTTCCCGGTTTTCTGGGATTGGAGATGTTAAAACATATGAGGGACCTATCCACATGGTATTGGTGGAGCTTCAAACTAGGAGGGCTGGAGATGTTAAACCTCCGGTCCACCGGTCTCCCACCACTTAGCTCAAGTACCTCCCCTAACGTTAAAGGAAATGGTACTAGCCCTGATTTACTGTGACCCTGAGGTACTTGAGAGCATACCCAACAATCTGTTTGGTTTAACACGTTACCCACTAGAGAGTGATAGTCACTCAATGGATGCCGGTCCATATGGATATTAAAACTAGATTGGCATTTCTTTATGCATCCATCTTCAACCAGATTATCACAGAGCCTACAGATACAATTTTCTTCAGCTAACAATCCATCACAATTTCTTCTATCGGATCGTTTTCTGATACTCGCCTTTGCTTGTTGGTTTGGTTGATCTTGGAAAACTACGCCTCCATCATCATAATCGGAACCCATTCCAGAACCTCTCTCGACCTCTATGGTACTCTCGCCGGAACAGACTGCTCTGGTCAACATCATGGTTAACATCAAAATCCGGATCACAGTCTCTTGGGGCAAGTCCATCTTTGAGGAGGAAATAGAGAAGAATGACAAGGGGGAAAAAGAAATCTTAAGGGAGAGGGGATGGGGAGTGGAGAAAACAATAAAAGGGAGAGGGGAGTCGACAGCTGCTTTCGATCTTCAAGGCTCAGGTGCCGCCTCAGTCCTCCTGGAACAGACACTCCAGTGATACAACCTCTACCGTCTGTTCCTTATCACGGGACTTCTCTGGATCAGCAACCTTCTTGCAGTGGGATGAATGGACCCAAGTCTCTCTCTCAGCAACCTTCAATGCTGTGGTGCTAGTCAATAAGACCTGGTATGGTCCTTCCCATCTATCAATAAGACAACCTGAGCGTAGAAAATTTCGTATCATTACATAATCCCCAGGTTCAATGTCATGACAATTACTATCTGGTAAATCAGGAATCACCAACTTCAGATTATCATTTTGATTCCTCAACTGTTTACTCATGTTAATCAAGTACTTTACAGTTACTTCATTGTTACATTTCAAATCATCCTGAGGGTTAATCATGACATGCGGTTGTCGACCAAACAAGATTTCAAAAGGAGACAGATTAAGAGGGGACCTGGGAGTGGTTCTGATGCTATACAAAACAATGGGTAAAGCTTCTGGCCACGTCAATCCTGTCTCTGCCATTACTTTACTCAATTTATTTTTAATAGTGCTGTTCACTCTTTCGACCTTCGCACTCGCCTGTGGACGGTACGGAGTGTGCAGCTTGCTATCAATTCCCATCAACTTACACATTCCTTGAAAGACATCACCTGTAAAATGGGTACCCCTATCACTTTCAATGATTCTAGGGATACCATATCTACATACAAATTCCTGCACAATTTTCTTAGCTGTAAACATAGCGGTATTTGTAGCTGCTGGAAAAGCTTCGACCCAATTCGAGAAAACATCTATACAAACAAGTACATATTTCAAATTTCTACATGGGGGTAATTGAATGAAGTCAATTTGTATTACTTGGAAAGGGCCGCCGGCAGGTGGGATATGGGATGGTTCTGTAGGTATTGCCTTTCCAATATTCTTTCTCAGACAGGTAAGGCATGACATTGCTCTTTTACTCGCATGAGAGGAGAATCCTGGGGCGCACCAGTATGCTCTTACCAATTTGCACATCCCCTCCTTGCCTAGATGAGTCAGCCCGTGAGCTGCTTCAGCCAGACATGGAAGGTATGCCCTGGGGGCCACTGGTTTACCATGTCCATCCGTCCAGAGCCCTGAGGACTCCTGGCCATATCCCTTTGCCTTCCAGACTGCTCTTTCCTGTGTGGAACACAAATTCTGCATCTCACACAACTTCTGTGTGTTGATGGTATTAAATACCATCAACTGTGTGGTGTCTGTCCGTGTGGGGGTAGCAGCTGCAAGCTTTGCGGCTTCGTCTGCTCGGCTGTTACCAAGGGATACTGGGTCTTGACTATATGTATGTGCTTTACATTTGATAACAGCCACTCTGTCGGGTTCCTGTATCGCTGTTAGAAGCCTTTTTATGTGAGCTGCATGCGCTATCGGTGTACCAGCTGCCGTCATGAAATTTCTGAGACGCCATAGCGCTCCGAAATCATGGACTACCCCGAACGCGTATCTAGAATCGGTGTAGATATTGGCAGACTTACCCTTAGCCAATTCACATGCTCTGGTTAGGGCGACCAGTTCAGCAACCTGGGCTGAGTGAGGTGGGCCTAGCGGTTCCGCTTCTATGGTGTCTTGGTCATCTACGACTGCGTATCCAGTACACAAGTCTCCCGAGTCTGACTGTCTGTGACAACTACCGTCCGTGTAGAACGTGAGTTCTGCATCTTCTAGTGGATTGTCACTGATGTCAGGCCTTGCGGTAAAATTTTGGGTCAAATATTCCATACAATCATGTGCATCTTCCTTTGCATTAAATCCTCCTTCCCCATCACTCTCACCTCCCACCCTTTGTGCCTGGCCAGGCACACCTGGGAGAAATGTCGCAGGGTTTAATGCACTGCATCTCCTTATGGTGATGTTTACGGGGGCCATTAATGCCAATTCCCATCTTGTAAACCTTGCTGATGAGACGTGTCTGGTTTGGGCAGAATTCAATAAGGCAGATACCGCATGCGGTGTATGGATTGTGAGGTTGTGGCCTAGCACGACATCTTCGCTTTTTGTCACTAGCAATGCTATCGCCGCAACGCTACGCAAGCATGTGGGGAGGGATCGTGCTACCGTGTCTAGCTGAGCGCTGTAGTATGCAATTGGCCTGCTGGCATCACCGTGTTTTTGTGTTAGTACACCTGCTGCGCACCCAGCACTTTCTGTTCCGTATAGTTCAAAGGGTTTCCCATAGTCTGGCATACCTAGTGCTGGTGCCTGCGTTAGGCACTGTTTGAGTCTCTCAAATGCTGTTTCGGATTCGTCTGTATGCGAAATCCGATCAGGTTTGTTTGAGGAGACCATTTCCTGCAAAGGTAGCGCCAATATGGAAAACCCTGGGATCCAATTACGGCAATACCCACACATTCCTAAAAACGTCCTGATCTGTTGCTGGGTTTGTGGCAGTGTCATGTCTCTAATGGCTTGGATTCTATCAGCGGTCAGGTGTCTCAGTCCTTGTGTTAGACAGTGTCCCAAGTATTTTACCTTAGCTTGGCATAATTGCAACTTGTCTTTGGAGACCTTGTGACCTGTGTCTGAAAGATGAAACAGGAGCTGTTTCGTATCCTTCAGGGATGCCTCCAATGAATCAGAACACAGTAGTAGATCATCCACGTACTGTATCAACACTGATCCACTTTCCGGTTGGAAAGACTGTAAACAATCATGCAAAGCCTGAGAAAATATACTTGGACTATCTATGAAACCTTGGGGTAACCGAGTCCACGTGTATTGGACTCCTCTGTATGTGAATGCAAACAAATATTGGCTGTCAGGGTGCAGAGGTACCGAAAAGAAAGCGGAGCAGAGGTCAATAACAGTGAAAAATTTGGCAGTGGGAGGAATTTGCATTAGGATGACAGCTGGATTAGGCACTACGGGGAACTGACTCTCAACTATTTTGTTAATCCCCCTTAGATCCTGCACTAGCCTGTAACCCCTCCCCCCACTCTTTTTAACAGGGAAGATGGGACTATTTGCTGTGCTGGACGTTCTTACTAGAATGCCCTGTTGTAGCAAGCGCTCTATTACGGGAAAAAACTCCTAACTCCACCTCTGGCTTCAGAGGATACTGTGGGATTTTTGGAGCTATCCTACCATCTTTTACTTGCACAACTACTGGAGCTACATTTGCCATTAATCCAGTGTCCTGTCCATCTTTTGTCCAAAGCGACTCTGGTATCTGAGATGTCATCTCTTCTACTTGGGATGGATTCCTATTTGTCATAATGGAATGTGACATTAATTTTGATGGGGAGTCTAACATGTCTCGTACTTCCTGAGCGTGATTCTCAGGGATGTCCAAGAATACACCTTCAGGAGTACAATAAATGACGCAACCCATTTTACATAGTAAGTCTCTACCCAGGAGATTAGTTGGTGCAGATGCAGCCAGCAAAAAGGAATGCTTGGTATGCAAAGGCCCTATTGTAATCTCGGCTGGTTTGCTAACAGGGTAGTGCTGGACTACTCCTGTTACTCCCATGGCTGGAATTGTCCTACCAGTGGTTCTCATGCCCACTGTCGAATTTATCACTGACTTGGCCGCCCCTGTGTCTACAAGAAAGTTTAAAGTTTTACCAGCTACATTGATTGCAATCTCTGGTTCGCTTCCAAGACTGGCAATCAACTTAACTGGCTGCAGATTACAGGTATGGCCACACCCCTATTGGGTATGCTGACCTCCCTGAATCCCATTGGCAGCAACTACTTGTGGGGGAGTTAGCTGGGAACTACCAGAGGCATGCCAATCTCTGTTCGGGGGATATCTTTTTGTTTCCCCTGTATGTGGCTCAAAACTCCGCCTCTGTGGACCCTGCTCCCAATGTCGTGTGTTGTGTTGTTGTCTAGGGGGTTGAAAAGATCTTTGTACATTCTTTGTTCTACATTCTCGTGCAAAGTGTCCCGGTCTGTTACAAGAAAAACATGTTATTACACTTGCCTTACCCACAGGATTCGGTGGTACATACGCAGGCTGCCTTGTGGTCAGCGCCTGTATACTTACGGACATCAACTTATCACTTTGCGACTCCCTGTGCCTAGTGATATTTCTGTCGTGATCAATAGCAGCCTCTCTCAAGGTGGACACTGACAGACCTCGCCAACATGGCTGCGTGGTCTGTACCCTAGCTTTTAATGTTTCTTTCAAACCATCCATCAGTACAGATACTGCTACTTCTCGATGGTTTGGGTTGGTCTTAATGTCTTCTATACCAGTGTACTTTGCCATTATCTAATAGTGCCCGGTGAAAATATTCTGTTGCCGTTTCGGACTCCTTTTGCTTAATGGAAAATATTTTATTCCATTTAACAACGGCAGGGAAATACTCTTTTAGCTGTAAATTTATCCTTTTTACATTATCCTTGTCTTGACAATGCTAAATTCCTTGTTGTACACGTCTGTAAGCGGTACATCTTTATCCAATGCACAATCAGCTAAAAACTGAGTTGCGTCAACATTGGAAGGTAAACAAGCTCTTAGCAGTATCTGCCAATCCTTGTTGTTGGGTTCTACCGTGTTACCTAAATCCCTGATGTATTTTTGGCTAGCAACTAAATCCTTCCTGGGGTCAGGAAATTCGGACACTATTGTTCTTAATTCCATTCTGGAAAATGGAGTGTACATGGCAATGTTCCTTATGGGAGTGGCTCCAGACACATCTGTTTTTCCATTGGGAACTGCTATTACCCTTACAGGAGCAATTCTAACAGCCTCTTCCTGTGTAGATTCTACTGCTTGTTGTGGTACAATTGTTTCAGTGTAGTGCATGGTGCCGTACTTACCCGTTGACACGACCTCACCTATCCCTCCGCTAGGGGCTTTCACTAATCTCGTGGGTGTTGCTGTGCCTACTGTGGTCTCTGCTATGGTGGCCGCAAGAGAGAGAGCTGAAATTGTTGCCGAATCTTCTTCTTGATCACACTCCTGAGGAAGGTTCAAAACAGGGTACAACTTGCACGGGTTAATACTTGCATGAGTTATTTGGTTAACATCATTAACATTTACAGTGTTACTAAGAGTTTGTGTTTTACAACCCAGTGCGTTTCTCTCCGCAATCAACTTCTCTCCTGCAATGTATGGTGGGGGAGGAGCTGTGGCAATCAACTTCCTGACTGCCCCAGATCCTGCCGCCAGAGCCAAACCTCTCTGTATCTCACCTTCCTGGTGCCATAACTGTAAATAATCATGATGCTGAATTCGTCTCTTTGCTGATTTTACGAGACATATCCTCCTCCTTAAATTTTGTAACACTTCTGGTCTGAAGCTACCTATTCTTGGGAATTTGTCCCTGTCTTGTACAGTCATTCTCTCCCATTCATCACATAAAGATTCGGTGTGACTTCCATATTTTTCACACATTACATATCGTGCCGACCCAACTGGTCGGTTCACAGAATCAACCTGAACCAGGGTTGATCGCCCCCTACCTGAGCAACTGGCCCCCATAGTCTGCAGGTGTTGCTTAGTCCTCCTTGGATCTCTGTATCAAGGTTTTCAGCAAGCCTTTTCAGACAACCAAATTACTCCACAATAGGCCGGCGGTGGCGGTTTACCGAGTACCCCACTCACTCGCCCACCTCGACCAATACGACCTGATCACACCGACGTGGTGCTGGCGTACTCGATACAGGGCCCCTATGGAACCTTCAGTTTACTGGAACATATGAGGGTTACCCGCAGGACACTTACTCTTTCCAGTAAAGGTGGGGTTGTTAGATAGTTCCTGAGTGACCAGCGAACTTCCCTTCCAAAAATAAAAAATTACACAAATCACGTCAGAATGTACAAATAGCGTTTGTGACCACTTTACTCTAATGGTATTAGGTCAGATTACTAACTACTGCACACAATTACGTGCGGTCCAATCGTTCAGTACACGAGCACTACTTGTCATGTACTGAAAGACCAATGGAATCGATGTTTCCGGCCGCGATTCCTTCAGCAAGAGCTTATGGCCTATATGGGTTCTGCACCAACACCCCAGGCGTTGTGCCACTGGACTTTTATAGCGGACCTTTTACCTTACGACCTCCTGGTCTTGTTCCTTATGACCTCCTGGTCTTGTTACCTTATGACCTCCTGGTCTTGTTACCTTATGGTCCGCTATACTCTAATGCTCAAATATTATTTAACCAGGGATGCCTCCCTAGCCACCGTATATGTCACTTACACGTATGTCCCTTGACGAGTACCCGGCTTTCCTTTTGGTTCCACCTTAAAGTTATATAAACTTTTGTATACAAAACACACTCACTCAACACATGTACACTTTGTTTCTATATCTATTTCTGCGCAGAAATTGTCTTTAGGCCAAAAGTGTTACCAATTAGGAGCAGGATCTGTTAAACTAAATTTCAGATTTTTTTTTTCAAAAATAGGTTTGCGTTATTTACCGCGTCGCGTTAATTATCGCCTTTGCGTTAATTATCGCTTTGCGCTAATTCAACTTTTCGTGACGAGCTACGTGGGCGTAACCAGACGCTACGTTGCGTAATGTACGCTGCGTGCGTCTGCCTTTGGATTGCGTACGCTAGTCTTTGTTAGCGACACGTGTACGAAATGCAAAGATCCACCGTAACACAATATATTTTTATCAATGTAAATGATCCCTGATCATCTACCGCAATCCACACTGACTGCCTTGTATCTCAGACAAACCGTGTGTTTGTTCTATACTTTAACTATTACCTCTACTATGAAATAACAGCAAATCTCTTTTTAGCACTTTCTATCAACTATAAAAATTGGCAAACAGGAATAGTGATATACGAAAATGAAACAGAAATGCAGATATATGCGTGCGTGTATACGCAAGACAGAAGAAAAATAAACAGTTTTAAAAGACACAAGCGTTTTGTTCTTACTTCCGGTTACCGGGTTCCTTCAGCACTCTTTGTCTAAGCGAAGCAGACGCTTATCCCGTCAGCAACTGCGAGACAACCTCCCACCCTTTGCTGGGGGATAATGTCTGCTGATCTACCTAGTGCAGATGTGAGAAGTATAGGACGAGTCCCCAATTGACAATGCTAAATTCCTTGTCGTATAAACAACCCTTTATGAAGTTGAGAACACTGTACGCTGTTTACTTAAGAAGTACCGTAATGGTACGCTATTGGCGTAGCGATCGCTCAGCCGTAGGCGAGACGCTCAAGCGTCACGTTCGCTCACGGCCCAGTGATCACAGGACACGTTATTGGCTATGTCTAGGGGAATGATTCGCTGTAGCGTAGCGTACGCTCGAGACCACGAGGAGGTCACCAGCGATGCAGACGCTCACAACACTATACCTTTATGTTAAAACCTTATACCATTGAAATACACTGAATACCTTAATGTGAGTACAGGGTGTAAGTGCAACCTTGTGTAACCTGGCTAACTACAAAGCTGCTTGAGCGTCACCGACGCTCAAGTGAACACTTAACACTATAGAAAATACACAGATACTGGTTTAGGTTCCAAAGCCTATTAACTGTATTATATCTAATATACTTGTAAAAAGGGGGTAACAGTACAAATGATACACTACAATATAACAGAGACTTCCTAACCACAGAAATAAACAATAAATACAAAAAGACAATACTACACTGACCTAAATGCAATACAGTACAATACTATAATACTATGAGAGATATAAGTGAAAAGAGGAGAGAGAGAGAGAGAGAGAGATGGAGAGAAATTGGCTCACGGAAAGACAATGATCACGGAGAGAAACTTACGCACAAAGGGTATGATCGCCTGCGCCTCGATATCCAGCTCCCGGCTATCAGCAGATAACCGTTGATGAGAGAGTGAGAGCTGGATGTGGTCGGCCTGCCTATTTATGCCCCACACACAATGCAATCTCCTGGTCCTACAATCCCATTGTCCATTGGCCGAAGGAATTCGGCCCTGCATCATAACAAAAGGTCATAGGGTGATTCATACAGGTGGGCTGTGACGATTTCCAACAGCTCAGGTGGGTGGGAAACTGGGTTTCCCGCCGCATACCTGAGTATGGGTAAATAATAGAAATGGACATAAACTTCTTATGTCCATAACTATTCGCACGAGCGATTAATACGCTCCAAACCAACACCGGAATATTGCTAATTAAATACTCTTCCGATGGGTACCAAACACTGCTGTATGATTCCTGTTAGACCCTTCGTACGATATAAAGAGGGATTCCTCAGCTCTGGGACATTGTATTTTAACCAAACTTTCAGAATCTATCAAAGGGACCATGATCTATAAACTACGTTAATTGTGAAAATATGTAACGAATGAGTCGCACGCTACGACCACATAAACTCTACCGTAAATACGCATACCGCGCCTGCGTGTGCACGCTATTGCGGGTATGCGCTTCCACGGGAGAGCGTACGCACGCGCAGCGCGGACCAGTGTGCGGTGCAAATATGGCAACGTGCATTGAGACATTTTTCTGACTTTGACAATATGCAGCTACAAGGGAAAACACTTTTTTATAGGTGCTATCCCTGTGATATATAGCGCCCTGGTGTGTGCTGGCATACTCTCCCTCTGTCTCCCCAAAGGGCTTTGTGGGGTCCTGTCCTCTATCAGAGCATTCCCTGTGTGTGTGCTGTGTGTCGGTACGGCTGTGTCGACAGGTATGTGGAGGATAATGAGGTGGAGGCGGAGCGAATGCCTGTAAATATGTTGTCCCCCCTGTGGGGTCGACACCGGTGTGGTTGAACTTATGGAAGGATTACGTGAAAGTGTCAACTCCTTACATAAAAGGTCGACGACACGGAACAGCCGGCTACTCAGCTTGTGCCTGTTCCAGCGTCTCAAATGTCATGGGGGGCTCTAAAATCGCCTGCTACCTAAGAAGATAACAGACACAGATGTCGACACGGATACTGACTCCAGTGTCGACATCGATGAGACTGGTGTACCCTCCAAATAGGTCCACCCGTTACAGGATTGAGGCAATGAAAAATGTATTACACATTTATGATTATACCCCAGGTACCACATAAAAGGGTATTGTGTTTGGTGAGAGAAAACTATTAGTAGTTTGTCCTGCATCTGAGTAATTAAATGAGGAGTGTGAGGAAGAGTGCTCTTCCCCCGGTAAGAAATTGATAATTTCTACAACGGTTATTGGCAGCGTACCCTTTCCCGCCAGAGGATAGGTCACGCGGGGAAACACCCCATAGGGTAGATACAGCGCTTACACGCTTATCAGAAAAGGTGGCACTACCGTCTCCGGATACGACCGCCCTGAAGGAACCTGCTGATAGAAAGCAGGAGGTTACCCTATAAGATATGGTCACACACTAGGGCATTATATTGCGACCAGCCGTTGCTTCGGCATGGATGTGCAGTGCTCCCGCTGCGTGGTCAGATTCCCTGTCGGAAAATAACTATGGATAGGGACAATATTTTGCTGAAAATAGAGCATATAAAAGACGTGGTCTTATACATGCGTGATGCACAGAGGGATATTTGCCGGCTGGCATCAAAAAATAAGCGCTAGGTCCATTGCCGCCAGACGGGGGTTATGGACTTGGCAATGGTCAGGCGATGCCGACTCGAATCGGCACATGGAAGTTGCCCTATAAGGGGGTAAAACTGTTTGGGGATAGTTTTTCAGACCTCGTTTCCACAACTACTGCTGGGAAATCGATTTTTTTGCCACAGGCTACCCCACAACAAAAGAAAGCACCGTATCATCAAGTACAGTCCTTTCGGCCCCAGAAAAGCAAGAGGGCTAGAGGCTCATCCTTTCTGCCGAGAGGCAAAGGTAGAGGAAAAAGCTGCAACACACAGCTAGTTCCCAAGAGCAGAAGTCCTCCCTGCGTCCGGTAGGTCCACAGCATGGTGCTGGGGCTGCTCAGGCGGACCCGGGTACGGTGGGGGCCCGTCTCAGATATTTCAGCGGACAGTGGGCTCTCTCACATGGATCCCTGGGCCCTTCAAGTAGTATCTCAGGGGTACAGGCTGGAGTTCGAGATGTTCTTCCCCCCGCCATTTCCTAAAATCTGCCTTACCGGCACCTCCCTCTGCCAGGGAGACGGTGTTGGTGGATATTCAACACTATAATCACAACAAGTGATTGTCAAGGTGCCCCTCCTTCAGCAAGGAAGGGGTTACTATTCCACAGTGGTTGTGGTACCGAAACGGTTCGGTGAGATACATCTTGAAATTAAAATACTTGAACTTTTATATCAGAAGATTCAAGTTCAAGATGGAATCGCTCAGGGCGGTTATTACGAGCCTGGACGAGGGGGATTACATGGTCTCCCTGGACATCAAGGATGCGTACCTGCATGTCCCCATTTACCCCCCTCACCAGGAGTACCTCAGATATGTGGTACAGGACTGTCACTATCAGTTCCAGACGCGGCCGTTGGAGTTGTCCACGGCACCGAAGGTCTTTACCTAGGTAATGGCCGAAGTGATGATACTCCTTCGCAAGAAGGAAGTTTTTATTATCCCGTACTTGGACGATCTCCTGATAAAGGCGAGGTCCAAAGAACAGTCGGTAGTGGGGGTAGCACTCTCTCGGGAAGTGCTACAACAGCACGACTGGATTCTCAATATTCCAAAGTCACAGCTGGTCCCGACGACACGTCTTCTGTTCCTGGGAATGTTTCTGAACGCAGACCAGAAAAGAGTGTTTCTTCCTGTGGAAAAAGCAGAGGAGTTGTCATCTCTAGTCAGAGACATCCTAAAACCAGGACAGGTGTCGGTACATCAATGCACACGAGTCCTGGGAAAAATGGTAGCTTCGTACGAAGCATAATTCCATTCGGAAGACTCCACGCAAGGACGTTCCAGTGGGACCTGTGGGACTAATGGTCCGGGTCCCATCTACAGATACAACAGCGGATAACCCTGTCAGCAAGAAACAGGGTGTCGCTGCTGTGGTGGCTGCAGAGGGCTCATCTACTAGAGGGCCGCAGATTTGGAATACAGGACTGGGTCCTGGTGACCACGGATGCCAGCCTTCGGGGCTGGGGTGCAGTCACACAGGGAAGAAATTTCCAAGGAGATTTCGCTTCACATAAATATCTGCAGCTAAGGGCCATTTACAATGCCCTAAGCCAAGCAAGGCCCCTGTTTCGGAACCAGCCGGTACTGATCCAATCAGACGACATCACGGCGGTCGCCCATGTAAACAGACAGGGTGGCACAAGAAGCAGGATGGCGATGGCAGAAGCCACAAGGATTCTCCGATGGGCGACCTACACCCAGGAGAATGGGGACTTCATCCAGAAGTTTTCCAAATGCGGGTAAACCGTTGGGAATGACCACGGGTGGACAGGATGGCGTCCCGCCTCAACAAGAAGTTGAAAAGATATTGCGCCAGGTCAAGGGACCCTCAGGCGATCGCTGGGGACGCTCTAGTGACACCGTGGGTGTACCAGTCGGTTTATGTGTCTCCTCCTCTACCTCTCATACCCAAGGTACTGAGAATAATAAGAAGGCGAGGAGTGAAAACCATACTCGGGGTTCCGGATTGGCCATGAAGAGCTTGGTACCCGGAACTTCAAGAGATGCTGGCAGAGGACCCTTGGCCTCTGCCGCTCAGACCCTGTCTGTTCCAAGACTTACCGCGGCTGCGTTTGACGGCATGGCGGTAGAACACCGGATCCTAAAGGAAAAGGGTATTCCGAAGGAAGTCATCCCTACCCTGATCATAGCCAGGAAGGATGTCACCGCAAGACATTATCGCCGCGTTTGGCGAAAATTTGTTGCTTGGTGGGAGGCCATGAAGGCCCCGACGGAGGAATTTCAACTATGTCGATTCCTGCACTTCCTGCAAGCAGGGGTGACGTTTGGGCCTCAAATTGGGGTCCATCAAGGTCCAGATTTCGGCTCTGTCGATTTTCTTCCAGAAAGAACTGGCTTCACTGCCTGAAGTTCAGACTTTGGTTAAAGGAGTACTACATATTCAGCCTCCTTTTGTGCCTCCTGTGACACTTTTTGGATCTCAACGTGGTGTTGGATTTCCTAAAGTCGCATGGGTTGAGCCACTTAAAACCATGGAGCTAAAGTATCTCGCGTGGAAAGTGGTCATGCTGTTGGCCTTGGCCTTGGCCAGGCGTGTGTCAGAATTGGCGGCTTTGTCATGTAAAAGGCCTTATCTGATTTTCTATATGGATAGGGCAGAGTTGAGGACTCGTCCTCAGTTTCTCCCGAAGGTGGTCTCAGGTTTTCACTTGAACCAACCTATTGTGGTGCCTGCGGCTACTGGGGACTTGGAGGATTCCAAGTTGCTGGACGTAGTCAGGGCCCTGAAAATTGTATTTTTCCAGGACGGCTGGAGTCAGGAAAACTGACTCGCTGTTTATCCTGATGGCACCCAACAAGCTGGGTGCTCCTGCTTCTAAGCAGTCTATTGCGCGCTGGATTTGTAGCACTATTCAGCTGGCGCATTCTGCGGTAGGATTACCGCAGCCTAAATCAATAAAAGCCCATTCCACAAGGACGGTGGGCTCATCTTGGGCGGCTGCCCGAGGGGTCTCGGCTTTACAACTTTGCCGAGCAGCTACTTGGTCAGGGGCAAACACGTTTGCAAAATTCTATGAATTTGATACCCTGGCTGAGGAGGACCTGGAGTTCTCTCATTCGGTGCTGCAGAGTCATCCGCACTCTCCCGCCCGTTTGGGAGCTTTGGTATAATCCCCATGGTCCTTACGGAGTTCCCAGCATCCACTAGGACGTCAGAGAAAATAAGAATTTACTTACCGATAATTCTATTTCTCGTAGTCCGTAGTGGATGCTGGGCGCCCATCCCAAGTGCGGATTGTCTGCAATACTTGTATATAGTTATTGTTAACTAATCGGGTTCTTGTTGTGAGCCATCTATTCAGAGGCTCCTCTGTTATCATGCTGTTAACTGGGTTTCATATCACAAGTTGTACGGTGTGATTGGTGTGGCTGGTATGAGTCTTATCCGGGATTCAAAATCCTTCCTTATTGTGTACGCTCGTCCGGGCACAGTATCCTAACTGAGGCTTGGAGGAGGGTCATAAAGGGAGGGGCCAGTGCACACCAGATAGTCCTAAAGCTTTCTTTTTGTGCCCAGTCTCCTGCGGAGCCGTTATTCCCCATGGTCCTTACGGAGTTCCCAGCATCCACTACGGACTACGAGAAATAGAATTATCGGTAAGTAAATTCTTATTATCAAAAGGGTGAGAATTGTTAAGGAAATTAAGCAATTTCTAGCATTCTGCCTTGTCTTTTTAATCTCATTTAATACTTAAAGCAATATTATGCAACACATGTTTGTGACAAGGAATGTATGCTCGTGACCAGGACTTGCCTACTTCGCTAAGTCATCCTAGCCTTGCTGATTTGTGTACGTCATGTGCCCAAACCAGGACCAGATGGTGTTCGATAAGGAGGAATGGTCCTCAAGGCCTGCTATGATTGGTCCAAGCTTGGGTGGAGAATTTTTGTAATATACAATATTAATGTCTGTCATGTTCTAGGCAGGCCGAGTGCTCTTGTAATATAATCTGTAAATGCTTTCTAATTGTAACTTTATTGTAATCTTGCTCTGCCATTATCAATATAAAAGATTAATTTGATCACAGCTGTTCACTTTGTTTTTTTATCCACAACACCCATGACGCCTACGGCATGCACTGGCCCTATTTTTAATATGGGTGGCACCGATGGAGTTTCTTGCACACAGCGCTAAAAAGGTCTAGTTATGGCACTGTTATTAATATTCCGCTTTCTGCTTTGCTATTCCATTATGACAGTATTTTGCTTGACTACTGTTATTTTTTTTGCTAGATAAAAATAATATTTAAAAACAGTATATATTTTAATAGAAACTGTCACATATAAATTATTAGAACGTTAAATATCACTTTCTTGATTATGTGTTCTAAGATCACATCTGAAAATAATAGTACTATAGTATTTTCAAAGAAGATAAAATAGTTCCATAATGTAGAAAATCAATAAATATTAAGTATTTTTAGATGTTTCAAAACAGTGAGGAATAAAATGCTAAATCAGAGATTCATCCTAATCCCCTATGGCACAGGCTGAAAAATGGAAAGAATGATTGCAAAATTCTAATTTGCTTTCCCAGAAAAACATCCAATAATAAAAAAAGATTACTAAATGAAATCGAGGAATATTGGATGTAATGATTTTAGTAAATTCAAAACCTGAGCTGCACCATTTATTCTATTAACAAAATAATGAGCATATTTAGTCTAGAATAATATCCGCTTTTTATAGATAGCCAACAGTCGACTTGGCTAAATGCTCTAGGGAATATATATATATTCATTTATACCTTGAAAATGTACAGCTGTCACTACTCTGCTGACGTTTCGCTGGGGGTTACACTAAAGGCGTTTCAGACCTGCCAAGACCCAAAGGCAATTTACATTTTAATTTCTCAGTGATTTTCTCATTAACTGGAAGTCTAAGCAACATATACTATGTAGTTTATGCCTGTATACATATATTAAATGCATTTGCATTGTCAGACCTATGTACAGTATGTAATTCATTTATATATTTACTTTGTTGATCTAGATCAAATACAAATGTCTATGTTACAGTACAAAATGAAATTAATTAAGATATATTCTGCACTGAGATATGATACTGATTGCATGGAACAGCTCCAGTAAAAAATGTTTTATCAGTATTTGACTGGATTCTTTAAAATTCTACTTCCACTATATAAATTATAGATTTTATTCTTATTTGTATGATTTTGAGCTATCTTTCATTTCAGAATGTATAAATAGTATATAAATAAATTGGATAAAAAATAACCCTCAAGCTACAAGGCAGGACTCTCTAGCGAGAATCCATAAATAGGATTGGGCCCCAACATCTAGAGCTGGCTGGGCCAGTGCTAAGTAGCCAAATGTTAACATAAAGTGTACTTAAGTTTCTTTGTATTGACCAAGTTGTCTAGTGTTGCTAAAGGGTGTTATATTGGGAGAGGAGTTGCCTGATGTTTTGTCTGCCCAGTTGGTTGTATTGTATTTCAGCTTTTGCATTTTTGACAGGGTTAGCAGGTCAACTGCATGCTGTGTAATTGGGATGTTCTTTACCTCTCTCAGCACATCTATATATTCAGCAGGATTTTCATGTTCCTCAGCAAAGCCATAGTGAAGGATGTATGAGTAGTGCAGTCATTGCATATGTTTTAGCTGCATGGAATGTGTAACTATTCTCTTGCAACCATCAGATTTAATATACAGTACAATATTTAATGTCTACTGAAGGTAATGTGCAGCAATAAGTTGGTGAAATGGTGCTTGCTAACATTATACTGGAGGATGAGAGGATTTAACAAAGTATTGTAATCTATTTATAACAGCAGATGTCAGAGCAAGTTATCAGTTTATTTGTTAACTGATTAAAGAGGTTTACATGACAAAACAGTGGAGGTTCTTAGAAATGTTTACACTCTCACTATTCTATTTATTAGATCTATTACTGCATCCCAGAAAACCAAAATATTCAGTCCCACCAGACAGAAAAAAGTATACTGCCTCCAACAGAGGTTGATAATAGACAAGTATAAAGCATGCAGTTTTTTAAGCATTCTCTTAGTAGCCATATTAGCGGAGGTCATAACTACTCGGAGGCAAATGAACAACCACTCCTAGTCCAAGAAGGCTTCCAGATATCTTTCCTAAGCCAGGTCTGGGCCCTTTTCCATCATTTGGTTTCCATCTCTTACTTAGACTCAGTGGTGGGCTGAGCTGGGAGGTGTTTTGTTCATATGTTTGTAAATCCAGTCATCAGGACACAGAGACATGTGAGTTCACTGCTGTGCTGTTTATTCCATCACCAACTCCAAGCACACTGAACACTGGACCACCCACTTCCCAGTATCCCCCTGGTCCTAGGGACCATCACTGAAGATTCAGGCTTACACAGATTAGTAAGGGAGTGTCTACAAATATTAAGCATTCTAATACACTAACATCACATCCTCTTTTCTTTAAAGATGAGCCCTATACACTTCAATGCAACAATTAACAACGTCATATTAAGAACATCATCTAACATGTTTCAATGAGTCTCTCAGGTCTGCGTATTTCCCTTTTGGGCCTTTCATACACAGTCTGTGTTTCATCGACCATGTTGGACCTTTCTAGAAACGTGGTTGGTTCACCAGTATCAGTATCATCATACATGTCAGATGAAGGGTATTCTTCAGTCATGTTGTCTTCATTATGGTTAGGTTGAGATCTTAAATCCACCCGATTTCTCCTTACTTCCGTTCCACGATCTTGGTGCTACTTGTGCTTGCACAATACCTTTCTGCACCCAAATACCTTTCTCGTGATCTCTGAGATGGACTTGGTCACCCGATTTTAGATCACATAAGCTTTTTGCTCGCCTGTCATGGAACAGTTTCTGTTTCGCCTGTTGACGTTCCTTACTCAGTCTGACCAATGCTGAGTTATGTGTATTAAGCAGTTCATCATGTATCGGGAGATTTGCTCTAATCCTAGTTCCCATCAGCATTTGTGGAGGAGAAAGTCCATTCTGTAAAGGTGTACTGCGGTAGATTAAAAGACTTTTGTAGAAATCTTCTTTACCTTCTTGAGCTTTTTTCATGAGACTCTATACAGTTTTTACTGAGCTTTCCACCAACCCATTTGAGCATGGATAGTGGGGACTTGATGTAGTATTTACAAATTCCCACTCATCAGCAAATTGTCTAAATTCAGCACTGGAAAACTGAGGACCATTGTCAGTGAACACTTCCATAGGAACACCATGCCTTGCAAAGATTGACTTCATGCAATTGATTATGGCTTTACTAGTAGTTGTATGTAGTGTCTTCACCTCGGGGTAGTTAGAGTAATAATCAGTCATGACAATGTACGTTTTCCCATCACAATCAAACAAATCTGCGCCAACTTTCTGGTATGGTCTCTCTGGCACTGCGTGAGGACTCAGTGGCTCGACTTGTTGTTTCGGTCTATACATAAGACATAATTCACATGTAGCTGTAGTCTGTGCTATGCCTTGGTTCATTCTTGGCCAATACATAACTTCACGCGCTCTCCGCTTACATTTTTCTTCTCCTAAGTGGCCTTCATGTATCTTGCACAGCATAGTTTTTCTTAGTCGTGCAGGTATGACAAACCTATTGCCTTTGTAAATAATACCATCGACAACTGTAAGGTCACTGAGGTACATCCAATAATCATGGATAGACAGCGGGCACGCATGTTTTTCTGCTGGCCAACCTTTCAGAATGATATCATTCAACACTTTCATTGTGTCATCTGTCTCAGTTTCTTTCCTAATCTGTTCTTGTCTTGCAAGAGACACTGGTAGAGAAGCTACAATCAAATTAACATAGGCTTCTATCTCTTCATCCATCAGACTTTTGGAACCTTCACTTTTGTCCACAGCACGAGAAAGTGTATCAGCAATGTACATGTATTTGTCGGGACAGTACAGCATGTGTACATCATATTTCTGTAGTCTGATAAGCATTCGTTGAATTTTCATGGGACAGTCATGTAATGATTTAGTCATGATAGCTACCAATGGCTTGTGGTCAGTTTCCACTGTAAATGTTTGACCATACACAAACTGATGAAATCGCTCACATGCATATGTGATCGCTAGAAGTTCTTTTTCTATCTGAGCATACCTTGTTTCAGTACTTGTCAGTGATCTTGATGCATAGATTACTGGTTGCCATGTATCCTCATGTTCTTGTAACAGCACTGAGCCTAGGCCAAATTGCGAAGCACCTGCTGAAATTCTTATTCTTTTCGCGGGATCAAAGAATTTTAGCACTGGTTGCTCTGTAATGATCTGTTTCAAGTTTTGCCAACTTTCTTCTTGTTCATGTGACCACATCCACTCGTTATCTTTGTCCAACAACCATCTAAGAGAGGCTGTTCGTTCAGAGAGTTGAGAAATAAACTTTCCTAAGTAAGTAATCATTCCTAGGAATCTTCTGACGTCGTCTTTGTTGTTAGGACGTTCCATGTTCACTATGGCTGATATTTTCCTTGGGTCTGGTATTACACCTTGATCCGAGACCACGTCGCCCATAAAAGTAAGTGTATTCACGCCAAATTCACATTGTCCTTGCTTAGCTTTAGAGTCACTTTCTTGACCAGTTCCATTACTTGTCTCAATCTAGAATTATGTTCTTCCTTCATAGATCCCCAGACAATACTGTCATCCATCATTGTTTCAACACCTGGAATATGTTCAAAAATCATGTGTATCTTTTTGTGATAAACTTTTGGAGCAGACAATATTCCATATGGTAGTAGAAGAAATCTGTATCTACCTTCTGGTGTATTAAATGTACAAAGCTTTGAGCTGGCCTCATCTAGCTTCATTTGCCAGAATCCTGATGATGCGTCCAATTTACTGAACCATTTTGCTCCCGCAAATTGCGACATGATTTAATCTTTGGTTGATACTTTGAAATGTTCTCGTTTAATAGTTTTGTTTTAAATCTCTGGGGTCTAGACATATTCTGAGTTGTCCATTTTTCTTTTCAACAATTACTAAGGAGCTTTTTTATTCAGTAGGCTCATCAACTTTCTGTATCACACCCAAGGCTTCCATGCGATTTAACTCTTGTTTCAGTTTTTCACTCAGCGCGAACGGAACTTTTTTTTACAGGGGTGTATCACTGAAGAAACTTGCGTGTCTATATTTATTTTATGCTCTCCAGGCAAACAACCTAGACCTTCAAACAAGTCTCTGTATTCTGTAAACATCGATTTGCAGTCATCTTCTATTTGTGATGTCACCATAAAAACAAGCTTAGTTTCTCACAGGAACTTAATCCTAGAATCGGTTGCACATTTTTATCCACAATCAGTAGAGATGTTTTAAACTGTTGTCCCTTATATTTCAGTGTCACTAAGCATGTACCTTTCACAGGAATTTCCTCCCCAGTGTACCCTGTAACTTTCACTTTGGCTGGATGAATTTTAGGTTTTACTCTAAAAGTCTTATAGTCTTGAAACGATATTAAATTCACCTGCGCGCCAGTATCAAGCTTAAAGGGAATGACAATCTCATTCACAGTTAAAGGGACAATCCATTCTTTCTTATTTGCACTGCAAACTTCAATGCAATCCACAAAGACTTTTTCTCTGTTTATTTAATATCATGCACTTTGGATTAACTTTCCATTTTACAGCATTTGGCAAAGTGATTAAGTCTACCACATTTCATGCAGGTTTTACCATAAGCAGGGCACATTTTAGGATTGTGAGCATTTCCACATCTACTACACATTTCCTTATTAGACTGTGGCTTAGACTGCTTCATGCTTGAGAATGGAGGTTTGCTTGGCTTTGTTTTGTGCACTACATGGACAGCAGCATCAACTTCCTTGTGTAACGTTTTGGCTTGAAATCTAGTTATTTCTGCAGATCTACACATAGTCACTGCCTTGTCTAGTGTTAGGTCTTGCTCTCTCAGCAATCTCTCTCTGAGTCCATTATCAGGTATTCCACAGACAATATGATCTCTAATCAGTGAATCCTTTAAATCACCAAACTCACAGGTTTTACTGAGTAATTGCAGCTCAGTAACATACTGATCAAATCCATCTCCAGACTTCTGATCACATGTGAAAAACTTATATCTTTCATATGTCACATATTTCCTTGGCACAAAGTAATCTTCAAACTTTTGTATTATAGAAGATAGCACCATATTCTGCCCCTCAGCAAACTGAAAACTATTATAAATATCCAGCACATCCTCTCCTATCACATGGAGGAAAATGGATGCCTTTGTTTTGTCAGCCTCTATATCAGCTCCACATGCAGCAATATATATATTAAACCTTTGCTTAAATCTTTTCCAGTTTTCAGACAAGTTACCAGACATCAGCATGCCGGTTGGAGGAGCTAGTTTATCCATGGTTACTCACTATTTGAAGAGAGGAACACACGGCAGGCTTTCCAGACACTGAGTATCACAGCCTGACAGACTGGTGCAGGATTCTTTCACACTCTGAGAGCACTAGCAGTCCAAGTTATACTTCTTCTGACACCATGTTTTGTTCATATGTTTGTAAATCCAGTCATCAGGACACAGACATGTGAGTTCACTGCTGTGCTGTTTATTCCATCACCAACTACAAGCACACTGCACACTGGACCACCCACTTCCCAGTATCCCCCTGGTCCTAGGGACCATCACTGAAGATTCAGGCTTACACAGATTAGTAAGGGAGTGTCTACAAATATTAAGCATTCTAATACTCTAACATCACAGGAGGGGTAAGATGCCAGGGGCTCCCCAGGCCACTCTGTCCCTGAGTGTTCCAGATCACCTCCTCAGGCACCCCCAGGGAGGGTTAGTGATATGCTGTGGGGGTGGGAGGGTTACGCTTGGACTGCAGCACGGGGGTAGGTCTAGGCAACACCATGGAAGGTTAGCGTTAGGCTGTGTGGGAGGGGAAGGTTAGGGTTAAGCTGTAGGAAGGAAGGGTTAGGGGGGTTGGGGGGAGGGTTAACATACTTACCCAACCCCTATTGGGATTCTCTGCTTCGGGATGCCAGTGTCGGTCATATGACCGCCGGTATCCCATCCACCGGAATATCAGATGTATACCCGTTTTACATCTCAAAACTATATGCCATTGAGTGATTAGAGAGTACCAAGGAAAGGGATAGACACAGAAATTGGCAATGTCTGAAAAAAATATAACAGCATATGTAGGACAGTCATTTTTATGGAATTAAATATACCAAACAAGGAGATATAGAGGGGACTCCACTTATATTACTTTAAATGGACAGATAAAAGGTGATATAATAAGCCAAAAAAGCTGGTCATATTGCTTAGTGATAGCTATGGAGGGCAGCGTGGCAGTGCGGCTGCTGCCATTACACAGGGTGGGATGTCCTGGGGGCAGAACCCAACCACCACAATCCCTATTTCCAGGTGCCTACTGTGATGCATGTTATGATAGCAGAATGCACAGCTGCTTCTTTCCGCATACCCACCTGGCTCTGCACATGATGCTACCAGTGGCAGTCTGGTCTACCTTTCAGGGTCACAAAGTTGGAGAGCCAGCTATAGTCCCAGACATTTGCCCCAGGGGGAGACATGGAGCCTTAGGCTGACACCTCAGGCATGGTGACCTGTTTTCCTGGCTGCACCGCCTCTCGGCAGCATCAACAGCTGCCATGTCAGTCAACTAAGCTCAAGAGTTCTGCTGTAAGCAGCAACCTACACATTGGTCGATAATCTGCACCCAAACAGCTAAGTTATTCATTGAGGGTGGCAATGCAGAAATCAGCAATGTGCCTGAAATTGCTGAGAGTGCTGACTACATCACTAATATGGGTTACCTACATTTGAATGAGTCAAAAACAGAAGTCAGGACCTAATGGGGATCAGAAGTTCCCTCTGGGCAAAGTGTTAGGAGAGCAAAGCTGTTATTACAATGGGCATAACAAAAAAATTAATTAATATATGGAAAAAAACATTAAGATAAAATGTCTATAGCGCGGGGAAGTACTGCCACCAACATGCATCTTCACAGCATGTAGAAGTACTTTGGAGCAGACCTGCATCTCAGGAAATGTTGGGCATGCCCCCCAGACTGATGAAAATGGTGGTGTGCTAGAAAGGCCATGCCTTTTTTATTTTAATGCTCCTATTTAAAAAATTGTGTGTGGGAGTTGTAGATGCTCTTTCAGGACAGGGTACCAAAATCTCTAGTTACAGCTCTGAGTGACGGATAAGTCAGAATTTTTAATTCCCATAGAGCTGCACAGAAAATTAAAATACAGTTTTACCAGGCTATGGGCCTAATTCAAGGTTGATTGCAACACAACATTTTCCTTTAATGGGCAAAACCATGTGCACTGCAGGTGGGGCAGATATAACATGCACAGATTATACATGTTAGATTTAAGTGGGTTATATTGTTTATGTGCAGGGTAAATACTGGCTGCTTTATTTTTACACTGCTATTTAGATTTCAGTTTGAACACACCCCACCCAAATCTAACTCTCTCTGCACATGTTATATCTTCCCCACCTGCAGTGCACATGGTTTTGCCAATTAGAGGAAAATGTTGTTTTGCAATCAACATTGAATTAGGCCCTATGTTCTTGGGAGACACAGTAAAACAACAATTCTTCTGACTTGCTATTATTAACCTTACAGTATATCCAAAATGCTTTCTATAGACAAAAAAGATTAGAATTGGTGCTCTGGGGCCAGCAGTACATCATTTACAAACAGTGACATTTTATAATATGAGTTATTTATCAGAATTACTCTATTGTCAGGATTATACCAATTTCTGGCCATGAGTTTGTTTATACTAAGAATATAGAGTAAAGAGATATACACACTAGGCGACTATTGTGAAAGATATGGCCGATAACGACGATTGTGAACGATATATTGTTCACATTGTCTAGTGTGTATGGCCCTAGCAATCAATGATGCGTGCACCCGCATTCGTTGATTGAAGGTCGGTGGTTGGCAAGGCAGCATGCTCAATGTGAGCAATGTCACTTGTACACCCTAGGAGGTGTGTTTTTAAATTGACATTGGAGTCGGGGGGACTGTGCAGGGGGTGCTAGTGATGGGACAGGGGGAGGTAATCGCCTGGCGATCAACCGCAGGCATTACCAGCCCCATCATTCCCGGCCGCCTTGCGGTGCCTGGGAATCAGCATAAGCCATTTTACAGCTAAGCCTGCTCCCTGGCCAATAGGAGTCTGGGGGGCGGGCTAAACTCCATAATGGAGTATGCTGATTCCTGGGCACTGTGAACGCTGCACGGCTGTCCCCAGGGAATCAGCAGGTAGTATGCACGGAAATCTTCAGGGCTAGTCAGCGCTGGCTAACCCGGAAGATTCCCAAGCAACAACCGAAGGGGTTTTTAATATGAATAATTAGGTTAACTGTTTTCCTAGTGTTGTTGAGGTTTTGGGTAGTTGGTACAAAGCTAATCTGGCCCAAATCTAGCAATTGTATTACATACTTGACCAATCTGCTTGCCAAGATCTTAGCAAAAGACTTAACGTCCATTTTGCAAGAAAATGGGTCTGCAGCTGGCAAAACTGATAAGATGTTTGAAAGAATTTCAAGTTCTCTCTGCATCCCCTGTACTTGTTTACAGTATATATTAAGGTAAAAAAATTACTGCTTATATATCCGATCAAGCTGTTTTAGATGATCAGAAAGCTCAGTAATCCATTGTTCCTTTGTTCCTGTTGTGGTTTCCATAAAGAGGCATACATGATTGCAACTTCATGGATTACAGATTTGTCTGGGTTGACATCTAGTTAACAATATTACTGTTCAAAATATTCCTGGTTCTAAGATCAAATGTGATCTTTAAATTGATATAAATGCAGCAGGGCTTCATTGAATGTCAAAGAGGAATGACCCTGAGGAGCACTCAAGAGATTAACAATGGAATCTATAATTGAGTGGTCAGACCATCAATATGGGGTAATTTGCTGTCCTACTTTGAAAAAGGAATATATTTAGAGATAAAAAGATAACATGGTATCAATAAGCAAACCATTACTGATATTCCATTCTTTTTTTGAGAACAGGAGTAGTCTACCTTTGGAAATCTGCATGAAACCATAGAATGGTGGCCACCTCTTTTAAAATGAGACTTCTGAAATAATATTAAAACTCCATCACAAAAGTTCATTACTTGATACAAGAGTGATCTATTCTGTGGAGTAGTAAGCCCCTTAACATTAAATGAGAGCAATTTGAAAAACCTATTCAGTTAACTAAAGGCATGACTATTATAGGATGATGTGGGACTGTGTCCTACCTATGTGGGTAATGATGAAGATGAAAGGGAGAAGGAGGGAAACAAAGAAAGGGTATCGGAAAGGTAAGACAGTGAGTGGTTTGCCTCCCACGGAGGAGAAGGCTTACTTTAAGCTCACAAAGGAGAGAATAGAGGTCCAAACCATTATGGGGTAGACAGTTAAATATCAGGTATTTGGAAAGCTACAGAGGAAAATCTAAATGCAATTTTAGAATGATGGAAGCAACCAAGTCTGTCATATGTCCCACAAAGTAGGAGGTGGTTAAAACTGGATGGGGAGAGTACACCCACCTGAATCATTAGAAAAGCAATAAAAAAAACCTGAATATGGAATGTCTCCATTGTAGATCTATGGTATAATAGTCAGGAATCAGTGCAAAGAAATATACACATAAAAACAAAAGAAAAGAAGAAACAGCAAAACATTGTATCAGAAAGTAACCGTGAGTCACACTACTGACCTGATTCCCATGAGCAAGTCAGGTGAAACAAATTAAATGTAGGGTCAAGGAGAGTTAAGGCACAAGCAGTTTGTCTTGAAACTCAATGATATGTAGGTTATTGAGGTTTAATATGTAGACATTAAACAGTGTATAATGTAATCACACAATCTGAATATGATGAAGGCAGCATATCCTGGGATCAGTCTGGAGTCTCCATGCCACTGCAGATTAAATTTAATTTATGGAGATGTTTTTTGCAGTGGCCTGCTTTTCTCAAACATCAACAATCAAGCAAAAGTGGATTCACCCTTTAAATTTGTAGCAATTGTCTCATAAACTCTAAACTATCTTCATTTATATATCAGAGGTGGGGAAAACCTGAATTTGTTCTTTTTTGAAAAATACATGTATGATTTCTACTGGAATTGACCATCACATCTTTAGTCTTAAACAAGAGAAATTTCAATATTACATCCTTAGGGCATTTGAGCCCTCTCAATATCCATGCCGGTTACGGATCAAAGGGTCATCAGTCAGAAGGTCAGCAATGTCTAGATCGACACCAACTGGACGATATGCACTTGGTCGATATGGTCAAAAAAACATCAGGGTCAATAGGTCGACACAGGAAAAGGTCAAGATTAGATTTTTAATTTTTTTTTGGTGGCAAAAGCACCTTTCCAGCACATATATCCCCAAGTGCACCACATCCCCTCACATGGCTCAATTCACTTGACATGCTTCAGGCAAAGTTACCATCCTCAATCGTAGTCCATGTGGATGGTAAAGTATGGGAAAGTCCTAAAAAGTAAACAAAAACACGATGTAAACCATATGCTGTGTCAACAATTTGAATCTGTCTGCGTTTTGACCATGTTAACCATTTGCATGTTGACCATTTGTTGTCGACCTATTGCTAGTCAACCTTTTAACTGTTGACTTATCATTCAGATACCATCCAAGTCTTGGTAAGTCAGGTCAGGGATTAAAGAACAGAACAAGTGCTTTAGGTATACAAATAAATATTGGGGGGGACTGACACAGGAACATTACATATTGTATCTTGAGGTTACCACTTCATTCCCTGTTCTTTAGGTCTCCATTCTTTTCCTTGAGCTGTTATTTTTCTTTGTAGAGAAATCCACATCTTGTGTTACTACTTGAATTATTTTAATGGTTAATCCAATTTGGTCTTCACAGCAGTTGTACATTGAAGGAAAAGCAATTTCTATATTCAAGTTACTGGACAATTGCTGAAATCTGTAGTGAGAGACTGCTAAAGCTCTAACATCATTGCTGGAATGTTGCTTTTGGTTGCAATAGAGTCCCAAGAGTGTATATTTATTTGTTCTATGTCAGATAAGGATATTGCTGGAGAGCCATCTTGTGAGAAGTGTTGAGCAGGAAAGATTCCACATAATTCCTTTTTAGGTTCCTCTTTTACCTTTGGATGTGTATCTGTGCATAATAGAGGATATAGTGACTGTAAGATAGTTAAAAAATGTATTCTGGATGAGAAGCACTAAAATAGTGTTATTTCATTTGTGGCAGATCAGGGTAAGCACAGACAATCTTCATATAAAGAAAAAAATGGATACTCAGAGTATTATAATGGCTTTGTGTCAACAAAACAGCTAGTAGGCAGTCCACATTATGATGAAAATGTAGTTATATAAATGAATGTGATTTCTCCTATGACTACTTGGCAGTAACAGAAGGCTTCAATCAGCACAGATTGCAATTGCGTCTGAACGCACACTGATTGCGATGGCAAATCTCTGAAGACCTATAGCCAAAAGTACAATCTCATCTGTGATTATACAACTCCATCACAAATCTAGCCAACTTCCATTGCATGTATAGCTACAAATGCACCATTGTGTACATTCACTCAAATGACGAGAATAAATGCAGCTCTTATACGTCGATGTCTGCACAAAACTGGGCTGGTTTGTTTAAATGGTTAATGTCTGCCTAACATTGGGCCTAATTCAGAGCTCTGCACATGTTATATCTGCACGCCCACCCTGCACTGCACATAGTTTTGCCCATTAGCTAACAAATTTGCTGCTGTGATCAGGTCTGAATTAGGCCCAATGTTAGGCAGGCATTAACCATTTAATTGATGATTTTTCCTTTCAAAACCGTACATAATATTGTTTTTTAATAAAAAATTATTTAATATAGTTTACAAATTATTTTTTAAAGTATATAAATATTATAATATTCATATCTGCCGAACGGACCTCCTCGTTAAAAACTGGGGGACAGTGGGGCGGCGCAGTCACATGTGATCTGACCATGACAGTTAAGTGGGTAAAAGTCATGGTTTAAACACAATACATTCATGTAAAATGTTAAAGTAAAGTGTTGCTGACAATAGGATGTTCCGCACAACACTGTGGTAAATGAGCACACACATGACAACATACATACCTAAATAAGATTGTTATTTAATTTGGCATTCAGCACACTAAACCGCGTTCTCTGCATCACTGTAAACACCAACAGCTGTCTGTGATTTTACAATTATTAGCTTGAGTATCTGAACTTTTGCTGCTGCTGTCAGTACTTCCTCAGTCTGCGTAGCTCTCTAGCTACTCAGCATGTGTGATTGAAGCATTTGCAATTCTGCAATCTGATTTGTAAATAGTGCGATTGCAACGCCCACGACACACACACTATGGGGGTCATTCCGATCTGATCGCACCGCTGCAGTTTGTGGCAGCGCAGTGATTGGGTCGGAACTGCGCATGCACCAGCACCACAGTGCACCGGTGAATGGCAGCCGTCGTTGCCTAGCGATCGCCTCTGAGGTGGGAGGGGACTGGACGGCGGCGTTAAGCCGCCATTTAGGGGGAGCAGTCCGGCCAACGCAGGCATGGCCGGACCATTGTGGGGGCGGGCCACGGTGGCTGCATGACATACTCTTGAAGTGCAAAGACATCGCCGCTAAATATAGTATTAATGGCACTATACTGGAAACTACTGAGGAGGAAAGGGATCTAGGCGTCACTATTTCAGGTGACTTAAAGGCAATGTAACAAAGCAATGAGGAAGGCTAGTCAGATGCTTGGCTGCATTGGGAGAGGAATCAGCAGCAGAAAGAAAGAAGTAATAATGCCACTGTATAGGTCCTTGGTACAGCCTCATCTAGAATACTGTGTTCAATTCTGGAGGCCATATCGTCAAAAGGATATTAATGCATTAGAGACTGTACAAAGAAGGGAAACTAAAATGGTGCATGGCCTACATCACAATACATACACAGAAAGACTAAAAAGTCTCAATATGTATAGTTTGGAGCAGATAAGGGAAAGGGGAGACATGAAACATTCAAATATATCAAGGGTTTTAACAAAGTCCAGGAGGGAAACATTCATCAAATGATGAGAAGCCATAGGACATGAGGACATGCACTGAGACTGGAGGGAGAGAAGTAAAGGGGAAATTTGAGGAAAAATTACTTCACAGAAATGTTAGTAAACAAGTGGAATAGCCTCCCATCAGAGGTAGTAGAGGCTAAGACTGTAGAGCAATTTAAACATTCATGGGATAGACATAGGGATATCCTTACAAAGAAATAAGGATCAAATAAGGTTTGATATAAAAATATAGTAAAAAAAAAAGTGGCAGACTAGATGGCCCAAGTGGTTCTGATCTGCCATCAAATTCTATGTTTCTATGTTTCTATGTTTCAGTCCACCTGAATGAGTCACAAGATGTTCTGCTGCCAAGTCATACAGGTAGAAGAGAACCATAGTAGATCAACTCCACAGGTGGTCTACAGGAATCTGAACACCAGAATGCAGTTCCCGACTCCCCACACTGTGTAATGGCAGTTGCAGTCACCCAATAGTCAGATGTCAGGCAGGAGAGGACTAATAATGGTGATGGATCTCTGGATAGTCTTATCAGGTTCCCAATGACAAGCTCCAGCAAATGACCAGTGGCATATTTATAATGGGTGTAGTAAGTGTGATATACACAGGCCCACAGGGTCCATGTGTGCCCACACCACAGACTTTGCACCCATTTTTTTCAATACTTCCACTTTAGAGTCCTGCATTGGCAGAAGCAGCGCTGCAGGAATCACCAGGAAAAAGGTGCAGTGGACATTTTCCCTTTGTTTCACGCATGTGTAGTAAGAAAATATCTGATAAAATGACCACCTCATTATTCTCCCAGAGATCTGCACATGCGCACTAGGCTCTGGGACAGTGCTTGGGTCCCCAAGTGCTTAAAGTCTACAGCACTGCCAGCAAGAGAGGAGGGTGCCCAGACGGATCCTGCACATAGGCCTCCTCCTCTCTTAATACACCTCTGCAAATGAGGCTATGGCTTTCATGCGGACAGTGAGTCGCTGAGTATGCAGAGGGATGTAACACTCCCAGGTTGCAAAGCCAGAGACTGCATCGTGTTGCAGTGCCACAGGCTTGTTAGAATGCCAAGCTGAGGGAAGCTTAGAACCACAGGAACCACAGCCTGGGTAGTTGAAAAATGATCAATAGCTGACCCAAATGGTGTCATGCTTTTTCATAAGTCCAAGAGTTAATAAAGGTTTGTCACTGTTTCACTATATGATGGTCTGGTGCCCAACATTCTTTGGATTCTGCATTGCACTTGTTATGCATTTGTGTCCACTCCACGAAAACTCATGCCACATCCTGAGCAGAGAAGTTTCTATGTTGAGGTGTGCCACACGTTAGCTAAGTATTCCAAGAAAGTGCGCCACAGCACCAGCAGGGTTCACAATAACCTTCCTTCCTCAGGTAACATCTTTTTCCCCCTCATATTTATATTTTACAACTGTTTCATGTTGTGTGCCACCTTTAAGGGCATTAACAAAATTGCACAAAATATTTCACAGACATCATTTGCAGATTACAGGCATATTGGCTGCCTGACTCACCAATATCTGTTAGTAATATTATACTATGAAAACCTAATATTATGGCCAGACTTGATTTTTGCCACTTTCACCATCTCTTGCCTTATCTACAGATCCTCTGTCATCTCCCTATCTTTCCTTCTACACTTCCATTCTCAGCACCCATTGTCCCTTCTTTCTCCATAATAGTGTCAAAGAGGGTGTTTTAAGAAAGGAGGGGACCCGCATGCATCCTCCGTCACGGGCCCACTCCTTTCTGGCTGAGGTAGACTCTGGCATCATGAGTCTACTGCACATGCGCAGGTCTCTGGGAACATTGCGTAAGTATAATATATGGGTGCAGTGTGTGCGGTGTGCGTCCCCCTGGACCCAGGGGCCGTGTGCACCGTACACACTGCACCCATTATAGAAACGCCTATGGTGCCAAACATTGGATTTAATTCAGATGTGGTTGGAGTTTCTTTGTGTTTTGCAAAGTACCAATTATGGGTCCTGAGACATTGGAAGTAATCACTAACAGTCTGATGCTGGGAGAGGGCAGGGACGGACTCCATTTCTAAAAACAGATGCATTGCTGCTGTTAAGAGGGAGGGAAGAGTCCAGGATCTCAGTCAGTGGACAGAGATTTCCTGACCTCATGGTCAGTATTGCGGTGGTCGGTTTGCGTAACCTCCTGGGTAACGCAGTTGGTCAATGGTGTTATTGGAAGATCCAATACTGTCTCCTAGGACACAGTTCATATCCGTAATGCAACAGGAGGCATGACACCTTCTGGTGCATTACTGTATTAGATCTATTGCGGTTGCGTCTATTTTAAGCAACAGTGATAGCAACTCCAACCACATCTGAAGAATTAGCTACATTAAGCATACAAGATAAAAACAAAAAAAAAATCAAGAATTACTAACTAGATGAGCATTCACAACCTATTCACACCAATATAAGCACTAATATAGCACTTCTATCACCAAAATTTAATTATTGTAGGGAACTCTACAAATAACTTAAAACAGCTCTCTTTATTTGATGCTTAAGAAGCAAAACAATCTATAGAATATATGAAGATAAGAGCAACAAGTAAGGAAACAGATACTGTTTGAACTGTCGAGATTATTAGAAAGGAAAAATGAATTTAAAAAAATATTAGGGAGTCTTCATTGACATAATAATAGGGACTGTAATAACTTTTTATTAAGCAGCCAAAATTAATTCTGAAATCCAAATGCAATATGTCCTCTTTTGCAAATCAGACATAAAACAGCTGCTTAGTAAATCGCCCACTTCAGAGGGATAAAATGAATTGAAGGTGCCAGTGACAGCAGGGAAGAAAATTAGCAAATAAATAGTTTTTCAAGTAAGACCTTGGGCAGTTATATGGTCAAAAATCTTTATGTGCAAGTGTCGAGAAGATACTTTATTTCAATTTACTCAAGAGATCTTAATATTGGATCATAATAGAATGGTCTGATGTTTGATTAATATGTTTTCATTATCTGCAATTTTGTCTGTATTTCATAATAAAAAAAACACTAGCTTTGCAATTGTTCCCTTTTTATGACATTACAGTGAAATTGGTCTTCCCCAACTCTCAATCTTATTTTGTTGGTGGTTACCTAACCTGTCATTGTCATGCCTGAAGGTGTGTCTATACCTGATCTCAGGTGAGGGTCTGGAGCAGTGTTGGAACTGGCATGCAGGAAGCTAGGAGGCTTGAGTAGGTTCCTACTCAGGAGAAAGCTAGATGAGAGTGAAACTGTATAGTACTAGAGATACAGATTAAAGATGTGCATGAGATATTAGAACTAGTGACAATAGTAGGAACTGGACTGGCACCAGAGGAAAGACTTTATTAAGCAGGATGATGTTATGTGCCAGGCTGGGACTGGCAATGCTGGATGCCAGACTGGGACTGGCTACACAGGATATCGGGCTGGGACCATTGATGCTTGAGGCTGGGCTTGAACTAGTGATACTTAATGCCAGGCTGTGACTGGCAATGTTGGATGCCAGCCTGAAATCCTTTTTTTGATGGAGAAACAGTAGTTCACTCAAGGCCTGATTCAGAGATGGATGGAAGTTCAATGCCGCATGGAAGCAGCAGTGAATTTCTGTCCTCTCTAGGAGGGGCATGCAGTAGACATCTCAATAGAAGAGATGCATCCTTAATGTAGCTGTGATCTCAGCACTACGACTGATGTCAAAAGCTGGGATTAAACCGACGGTTGCGAAGTTCCCTGCAGATGGCCAGCTTGCGCAGCTGGCCAACGGAAGCTGAGGCTGTGAGGCCAGAAAGTCTGCGTGGCTCTCCCCTTTCAGAAAATGGGGGTGACAACCCCCACTAACTGGAACACACCGTACACCAGGGCTGGACTGGCAATTCTGGCATATTCCCACAGAAAGCAGGGAAGGCCGCGAGCAGCACAGCCCCCAGCACTCTAATCCGTGCATTTCCATGGAAATGGGGGCATGCCATGACTCCATGCCCCCCGACTCGAGGAACGCCCCCGTGCGTCGTGTTCGTACACCCCCAGGACACGAGCGTGCCCCCCTGTGATGCGTGCACATGTCACAAATGCCAGGGCCAAATCGGAGCCCCAGTCTATTCCTGCCCCTCCACTTCCTGCCCACCCTTGCAACGCTGCTGCCTGACAATCAGGCAGCGAAAGAGGGCAACTGCGGGCAACATTACAAGGACCTTGCACAGCCGCAGATTCCCAATAATCTGCGTGGAATGCAGTTACTGTATCAGGCCCTTAATCTGTCTATGGGAGCTCAGAATCAGTCTCAGGATTTATAGTCAACACTAATGAGTGATGTCAGACTGTGTATGTTCTGATGTTCAATCAGCACCTTGTAGATTTGTGATTAATAGTGTTCCTTTGTATTTTGTGGTTTGGATTTCTAGTACTGGAATTGGCCACCATCCAGAATACTAGAAAGGAGGTTTAAAGCAAAGACAATCATATATTTATTTTCTCGTGTTATTTGCTTTCTCCTACTGTATGTTAAACAGCTTGTCTATTTCTAAAATACGGTTCTCTAAATAAATGCCATAAAACCAGCAAAGAGATTTTTACTGCTTCAATCCTCTCCTTAATAGGGCAGTAGTAATGATCTCTCTGAGCTGTTCCCCTCACAAGATCAAATACTGTAGATCAGTAGTTTCAAAAGCAATCTGACCATTAAAATCTGCAGTACTGATTTTCATCATGAAGGATTTAATGACCATTTTTTTCTCTGGATGTCCCAGCAGTTTATCTATAAATACATCTGTGGCTTGAAAACTCGGAAGGAAAACAGTATTTTTATTAACCCTAATAACCAGTTAACATAAATGAAAAAAGAAAAACAAAAATCATAAAACTTCACTTTCCTTATTTCCTTATAATTGTTGAAACTATGACTTGGATAAATGGAAATTTGGATAAATGTTCTAAATTGCCTTTGTCATAGCTAGTTTGTATGTGAATATAACATTTACAGATATTTTTGATCACTCTCTAGAAATCCATGTTTTGAACAGAAACAGTTAATGATCATAAGGTCTTATTCTGAGGTAGCAGTAGAGCAAAATAAGTAACTTTGCAACAACGAATTATATTGCACTGCAAGAAATGTAAATACAAATGCTATTGCATTTAGCCCACAAATGCTGGACAGCTTTATTTTCACACTTTCGCAATTTAAATCATACTTGCCTACTCTCCCGGAATGGCAGGAAGCCCTTGAAAATTGGGTGCCAGTCCCGTCCCCCAGAAAGGTAAGCAAGTCTCCCGCAGTGTCATAACCCTCCCAGCACCCCTCCTCAGCCGCCCACGCACAGAGCACATGTGGGTGGTCTGAAGGGGACTTGATGCTGCAATTTGAGGTGAATCACGTCATCGTAGACCTGCCTCCCACTGTACACACTAAGCCAACATCAATATTAAACCATAGTAATCATGTCAGCATAATGAGTTTAAACATGAAGCTTTATCATAATGTTTAAATGGGATGCAGTTAAAATACCGACTGTTGGGATCCTGGCATTCAGGAGACTGATGCCGGAATTGCAGCAGCTGGTGAAGTACCGGTGGACGGAATCATGACCATAGCAGGGTATTCCCACTTGGTTGGTAAGTCCATGCCACCAACCGAGTGCGGATATAACCAGAGGCGAGCAAAGCGAGCCACTGGGCCAAATCGTGGTCAGCGCAATGAGCCCGCAAGGGCACTCGCTGCCGGGATTCCGACAGATGGGATACCGCTTTCGGTATACTGACAGCCGGCATCCCGTCTTCCGGTGAAACATACCGATCCTGTTTAAACTTCTACTGCTAATACTGTAGGAGCATAGCGTGTTTGACTGTCGACTGTCATTTCCCTGCAGGTGTCATAATAAAGAATTATTAGTACTGTAGGTTCCCAATATGGACTGGTCTGGATAAGCATACTGTGTTGAGATGCTGTGAAAATTATAGTTATTGAAAACTGAGATATTTACATATGAGAAAATCTGTACTGTTATAATTTAGAACATTAACTAATGCCAGATATATAGGCGATTCAAGGGTATTATGTGGTATCTGATTATTTTTCAAATTGGTGGCCAGCCTAGTAGATATAGGTAAATGGTAACAGAGTACAATGGGATGCGTGGGTATCATGCATTAACTATTAACAGAAGGTTTTTATCTATTCTGAAGTGACCTCATTCTACCTAAATAGCTTACGCAGATATTTTATTTTTTATCATACCTCCCATTAAGAACTTCTGCTATTGAAACAATCTGAAATCTTGCATCCCACCACTTTTAAATAATTCTAAAATGTATAACCCCACAAATGCTTGGTAAATTGCAAAGTATTGCTATGTTGAACTAAGTTTCTATTCAAGCCTAAAAAAATAAATGAAACTTCCTCCAAAATAGTTTATGTTACTGACCCTCATCACTGCTTTGAGACACCAAGGGGTAGGTCTCAGCCATTGCTTGGCAAACAAGACACCACGTCACGCCGGCCACAATGGCAGATGGTCCCAATGGTTGCTAGATGACCAGGACTCTGTGCGGCCGCAATGTCTGTCAGTCCTGGGACACTTCCTTTGTACATGCAGCTGCTCAGCTGCAGTGTAATTCATATCATGGGGTCTGTTTCTGTTCTGAGTTTCTGATTGGCCCCAGGTTCTGTTAAAAGGTAGGGAGGGCTTAGACTTCCTGCTAGAGATGAGCGGGTTCGGTTTCTTTGAATCCGAACCCGCACGAACTTCACTTTTTTTTTCACGGGTCCGAGCGACTCGGATCTTCCCGCCTTGCTCGGTTAACCCGAGCGCGCCCGAACGTCATCATGACGCTGTCGGATTCTCGCGAGACTCGGATTCTATATAAGGAGCCGCGCGTCGCCGCCATTTTCACACGTGCATTGAGATTGATAGGGAGAGGACGTGGCTGGCGTCCTCTCCATTTAGATTAGATTTAGAAGAGAGAGAGAGAGAGAGATTGCTGTGATACTGTAGATTAGAAGAGAGTGCAGACAGAGTTTAGTGACTGACGACCACAGTGACCAGTGACCACCAGAGACAGTGCAGTTGTTTGTTTTATTTAATATATCCGTTCTCTGCCTGAAAAAAACGATACACAGTCACACAGTGACTCAGTCTGTGTGCAGTGCACTGCTCAGCCCAGTGTGCTGCACATCAATGTATTGTATATAAAGTTTATAATTGTGGGGGAGACTGGGGAGCACTGCAGGTTGTTATAGCAGGAGCCAGGAGTACATGATAAATAATATTATATTAAAATTAAACAGTGCACACTTTTGCTGCAGGAGTGCCACTGCCAGTGTGACTAGTGGTGACCAGTGCCTGACCACCAGTATATTAGTAGTATTGTATACTATCTCTTTATCAACCAGTCTATATTAGCAGCAGACACAGTACAGTGCGGTAGTTCACGGCTGTGGCTACCTCTGTGTCGGCACTCGGCAGGCAGTCCGTCCATCCATAATTGTATTATAATATATACCACCTAACCGTGGTTTTTTTTTCATTCTTTATACCGTCGTCATACTAGTTGTTACGAGTATACTACTATCTCTTTATCAACCAGTGTACAGTGCGGTAGATCACGGCTGTGGCTACCTCTGTGTCGGCACTCGGCAGGCAGTCCGTCCAACCATAATTGTATTATATACCACCTAACCGTGGTTTTTTTTTCATTCTTTATACCGTCGTCATACTAGTTGTTACGAGTATACTACTATCTCTTTATCAACCAGTGTACAGTGCGGTAGTTCACGGCTGTGGCTACCTCTGTGTCGGCACTCGGCAGGCAGTCCGTCCATCCATAATTGTATTATAATATATACCACCTAACCGTGGTTTTTTTTTCATTCTTTATACCGTCGTCATACTAGTTGTTACGAGTATACTACTATCTCTTTATCAACCAGTGTACAGTGCGGTAGTTCACGGCTGTGGCTACCTCTGTGTCGGCACTCGGCAGGCAGTCCGTCCAACCATAATTGTATTATAATATATACCACCTAACCGTGGTTTTTTTTTCATTCTTTATACCGTCGTCATACTAGTTGTTACGAGTATACTACTATCTCTTTATCAACCAGTGTACAGTGCGGTAGTTCACGGCTGTGGCTACCTCTGTGTCGGCACTCGGCAGGCAGTCCGTCCAACCATAATTGTATTATATACCACCTAACCGTGGTTTTTTTTTCATTCTTTATACCGTCGTCATACTAGTTGTTACGAGTATACTACTATCTCTTTATCAACCAGTGTACAGTGCGGTAGTTCACGGCTGTGGCTACCTCTGTGTCGGCACTCGGCAGGCAGTCCGTCCAACCATAATTGTATTATATACCACCTAACCGTGGTTTTTTTTTCATTCTTTATACCGTCGTCATACTAGTTGTTACGAGTATACTACTATCTCTTTATCAACCAGTGTACAGTGCGGTAGTTCACGGCTGTGGCTACCTCTGTGTCGGCACTCGGCAGGCAGTCCGTCCATCCATAATTGTATTATAATATATACCACCTAACCGTGGTTTTATTTTCATTCTTTATACCGTCGTCATACTAGTTGTTACGAGTATACTACTATCTCTTTATCAACCAGTGTACAGTGCGGTAGTTCACGGCTGTGGCTACCTCTGTGTCGGCACTCGGCAGGCAGTCCGTCCAACCATAATTGTATTATATACCACCTAACCGTGGTTTTTTTTTCATTCTTTATACCGTCGTCATACTAGTTGTTACGAGTATACTACTATCTCTTTATCAACCAGTGTACAGTGCGGTAGTTCACGGCTGTGGCTACCTCTGTGTCGGCACTCGGCAGGCAGTCCGTCCATCCATAATTGTATTATAATATATACCACCTAACCGTGGTTTTTTTTTCATTCTTTATACCGTCGTCATACTAGTTGTTACGAGTATACTACTATCTCTTTATCAACCAGTGTACAGTGCGGTAGTTCACGGCTGTGGCTACCTCTGTGTCGGCACTCGGCAGGCAGTCCGTCCAACCATAATTGTATTATAATATATACCACCTAACCGTGGTTTTTTTTTCATTCTTTATACCGTCGTCATACTAGTTGTTACGAGTATACTACTATCTCTTTATCAACCAGTGTACAGTGCGGTAGTTCACGGCTGTGGCTACCTCTGTGTCGGCACTCGGCAGGCAGTCCGTCCAACCATAATTGTATTATAATATATACCACCTAACCGTGGTTTTTTTTTCATTCTTTATACCGTCGTCATACTAGTTGTTACGAGTATACTACTATCTCTTTATCAACCAGTGTACAGTGCGGTAGTTCACGGCTGTGGCTACCTCTGTGTCGGCACTCGGCAGGCAGTCCGTCCATCCATAATTGTATTACAATATATACCACCTAACCGTGGTTTTTTTATACCACCTAACCGTGGCAGTCCGTCCATAATTGTATACTAGTATCCAATCCATCCATCTCCATTGTTTACCTGAGGTGCCTTTTAGTTCTGCCTATAAAATATGGAGAACAAAAAAGTTGAGGTTCCAAAATTAGGGAAAGATCAAGATCCACTTCCACCTCGTGCTGAAGCTGCTGCCACTAGTCATGGCCGAGACGATGAAATGCCAGCAACGTCGTCTGCCAAGGCCGATGCCCAATGTCATAGTACAGAGCATGTCAAATCCAAAACACCAAATATCAGAAAAAAAAGGACTCCAAAACCTAAAATAAAATTGTCGGAGGAGAAGCGTAAACTTGCCAATATGCCATTTACCACACGGAGTGGCAAGGAACGGCTGAGGCCCTGGCCTATGTTCATGGCTAGTGGTTCAGCTTCACATGAGGATGGAAGCACTCAGCCTCTCGCTAGAAAACTGAAAAGACTCAAGCTGGCAAAAGCACCGCAAAGAACTGTGCGTTCTTTGAAATCCCAAATCCACAAGGAGAGTCCAATTGTGTCGTTTGCGATGCCTGACCTTCCCAACACTGGACGTGAAGAGCATGCGCCTTCCACTATTTGCACGCCCCCTGCAAGTGCTGGAAGGAGCACCCGCAGTCCAGTTCCTGATAGTCAGATTGAAGATGTCAGTGTTGAAGTACACCAGGATGAGGAGGATATGGGTGTTGCTGGCGCTGGGGAGGAAATTGACCAGGAGGATTCTGATGGTGAGGTGGTTTGTTTAAGTCAGGCACCCGGGGAGACACCTGTTGTCCGTGGGAGGAATATGGCCGTTGACATGCCAGGTGAAAATACCAAAAAAATCAGCTCTTCGGTGTGGAGGTATTTCACCAGAAATGCGGACAACAGGTGTCAAGCCGTGTGTTCCCTTTGTCAAGCTGTAATAAGTAGGGGTAAGGACGTTAACCACCTCGGAACATCCTCCCTTATACGTCACCTGCAGCGCATTCATAATAAGTCAGTGACAAGTTCAAAAACTTTGGGTGACAGCGGAAGCAGTCCACTGACCAGTAAATCCCTTCCTCTTGTAACCAAGCTCACGCAAACCACCCCACCAACTCCCTCAGTGTCAATTTCCTCCTTCCCCAGGAATGCCAATAGTCCTGCAGGCCATGTCACTGGCAAGTCTGACGAGTCCTCTCCTGCCTGGGATTCCTCCGATGCATCCTTGCGTGTAACGCCTACTGCTGCTGGCGCTGCTGTTGTTGCCGCTGGGAGTCGATGGTCATCCCAGAGGGGAAGTCGTAAGCCCACTTGTACTACTTCCAGTAAGCAATTGACTGTTCAACAGTCCTTTGCGAGGAAGATGAAATATCACAGCAGTCATCCTACTGCAAAGCGGATAACTGAGTCCTTGACAACTATGTTGGTGTTAGACGTGCGTCCGGTATCCGCCGTTAGTTCACAGGGAACTAGACAATTTATTGAGGCAGTGTGCCCCCGTTACCAAATACCATCTAGGTTCCACTTCTCTAGGCAGGCGATACCGAGAATGTACACGGACGTCAGAAAAAGACTCACCAGTGTCCTAAAAAATGCAGTTGTACCCAATGTCCACTTAACCACGGACATGTGGACAAGTGGAGCAGGGCAGGGTCAGGACTATATGACTGTGACAGCCCACTGGGTAGATGTATGGACTCCCGCCGCAAGAACAGCAGCGGCGGCACCAGTAGCAGCATCTCGCAAACGCCAACTCTTTCCTAGGCAGGCTACGCTTTGTATCACCGCTTTCCAGAATACGCACACAGCTGAAAACCTCTTACGGCAACTGAGGAAGATCATCGCGGAATGGCTTACCCCAATTGGACTCTCCTGTGGATTTGTGGCATCGGACAACGCCAGCAATATTGTGTGTGCATTAAATATGGGCAAATTCCAGCACGTCCCATGTTTTGCACATACCTTGAATTTGGTGGTGCAGAATTTTTTAAAAAACGACAGGGGCGTGCAAGAGATGCTGTCGGTGGCCAGAAAAATTGCGGGACACTTTCGGCGTACAGGCACCACGTACAGAAGACTGGAGCACCACCAAAAACTACTGAACCTGCCCTGCCATCATCTGAAGCAAGAAGTGGTAATGAGGTGGAATTCAACCCTCTATATGCTTCAGAGGTTGGAGGAGCAGCAAAAGGCCATTCAAGCCTATACAATTGAGCACGATATAGGAGATGGAATGCACCTGTCTCAAGTGCAGTGGAGAATGATTTCAACGTTGTGCAAGGTTCTGATGCCCTTTGAACTTGCCACACGTGAAGTCAGTTCAGACACTGCCAGCCTGAGTCAGGTCATTCCCCTCATCAGGCTTTTGCAGAAGAAGCTGGAGGCATTGAAGAAGGAGCTAACACGGAGCGATTCCGCTAGGCATGTGGGACTTGTGGATGCAGCCCTTAATTCGCTTAACAAGGATTCACGGGTGGTCAATCTGTTGAAATCAGAGCACTACATTTTGGCCACCGTGCTCGATCCTAGATTTAAAGCCTACCTTGGATCTCTCTTTCCGGCAGACACAGGTCTGCTGGGGTTGAAAGACCTGCTGGTGACAAAATTGTCAAGTCAAGCGGAACGCGACCTGTCAACATCTCCTCCTTCACATTCTCCCGCAACTGGGGGTGCGAGGAAAAGGCTCAGAATTCCGAGCCCACCCGCTGGCGGTGATGCAGGGCAGTCTGGAGCGACTGCTGATGCTGACATCTGGTCCGGACTGAAGGACCTGACAACGATTACGGACATGTCGTCTACTGTCACTGCATATGATTCTCTCAACATTGATAGAATGGTGGAGGATTATATGAGTGACCGCATCCAAGTAGGCACGTCACACAGTCCGTACTTATACTGGCAGGAAAAAGAGGCAATTTGGAGGCCCTTGCACAAACTGGCTTTATTCTACCTAAGTTGCCCTCCCACAAGTGTGTACTCCGAAAGAGTGTTTAGTGCCGCCGCTCACCTTGTCAGCAATCGGCGTACGAGGTTACATCCAGAAAATGTGGAGAAGATGATGTTCATTAAAATGAATTATAATCAATTCCTCCGCGGAGACATTGACCAGCAGCAATTGCCTCCACAAAGTACACAGGGAGCTGAGATGGTGGATTCCAGTGGGGACGAATTGATAATCTGTGAGGAGGGGGATGTACACGGTGATATATCGGAGGGTGAAGATGAGGTGGACATCTTGCCTCTGTAGAGCCAGTTTGTGCAAGGAGAGATTAATTGCTTCTTTTTTGGGGGGGGTCCAAACCAACCCGTCATATCAGTCACAGTCGTGTGGCAGACCCTGTCACTGAAATGATGGGTTGGTTAAAGTGTGCATGTCCTGTTTTGTTTATACAACATAAGGGTGGGTGGGAGGGCCCAAGGATAATTCCATCTTGCACCTCTTTTTTCTTTTCTTTTTCTTTGCATCATGTGCTGATTGGGGAGGGTTTTTTGGAAGGGACATCCTGCGTGACACTGCAGTGCCACTCCTAGATGGGCCCGGTGTTTGTGTCGGCCACTAGGGTCGCTAATCTTACTCACACAGCTACCTCATTGCGCCTCTTTTTTTCTTTGCGTCATGTGCTGTTTGGGGAGGGTTTTTTGGAAGGGACATCCTGCGTGACACTGCAGTGCCACTCCTAGATGTGCCCGGTGTTTGTGTCGGCCACTAGGGTCGCTAATCTTACTCACACAGCTACCTCATTGCGCCTCTTTTTTTCTTTGCGTCATGTGCTGTTTGGGGAGGGTTTTTTGGAAGGGACATCCTGCGTGACACTGCAGTGCCACTCCTAGATGTGCCCGGTGTTTGTGTCGGCCACTAGGGTCGCTAATCTTACTCACACAGTCAGCTACCTCATTGCGCCTCT